>NC_132997.1:62222270-63422270 GCF_048564905.1 Vicugna pacos
AATTCAGCCAACAACCATATGAACTTGGAAAAGAACCTGAGGTCTCAAATGAATCTGTAGTCTCTGCTGACACCTTGGTTGTAGACTTGTGAGATGCTGAAGGAGAAAACCCATTCAAGCTGTGCTCAGACTCTAAACCCATAGAAATTGTGAGATAATAAATGTATTTTGTTTTTAGCTGTTAAGTTTGTGGTAATTGTTATGTAAGAATATAAAACTAATATTGACTTTCATGCCTGGAAGTGGGTGTTTTGGTCAAATATCTAAAAATGTGAGATAAGTTTTGGAATCAGACAGTAGGCAGAGGCTGAAATAATTTTGAGGAGCATGATAGAGAAAGTTTAAATAGCCCTAAACAACTGTTATCAGAAATAAGGACTTGGAAGATGCTGCTGGCAAGGTCTCAAAAGGAAAAGCTATGATAAGATCCAGCAGCAATCCCACTCTTGGGATATATCTGGAAAAGATAAAAATCATAATTTGAAAAGATATTGGGATATATCTGGAAAAGATAAAAATCATAATTTGAAAAGATACATGCATCCCAGTGTTCATAGCAGCACTATTTACAATAGCCAAGACATGAAAATAACCCAAGTGCCCATCAACAGATGATTGGTTTAACAAGATGTGGCATATAAATATATAAAGATAAATTTTATGTATATATATATATAAATAGAAATACACACACACACACACACATATATGTATTCTACACAATGGACTACTACTCAGCCATAAAAAAGAATGAACTATTGACATTTGCAACAACATGGATTGAACTAAGAATATCATACCAAGTGAAGTAAGTCAGGCAGAGAAAGAGAAATATATGATATCTCTTATACCTGGAATCTAAAAAATAATACAAATGAATCTATAAACAAAACAGAAACAGACTCACAGATATAGAAAAAAAAAAAACTTGTGGTTACCAAAGGGGAAAGAGAGGTTGGGAGGGATAAATTAGGAGTATGGGATTAATAGATACAAACTACTATACATAAAATAGATAAGCAACAAGGATTTACTGTATAACACAGGGAACTGTATTCAATATCTTATAACAACCTATAATGGAAAATAATCTGAAAAAAATATATACATATATAACTGAATCACTTTGCTATATACGGGAAACTAATACAATATTGTAAACAAACTATACTTCAATAAACTAAAAGGAAAGGAAGAATATATTTTTAAAAACTGGAGGAAGGGAGGTCCTTGTTAAACAGTGACAGAAAACTCAGTAAAATTGTCTCCTGTGGTCATACAGGAAGTGGAATTTAAATAGTGAACTTGTTCTATAGCTAAGGAGATTCTAATCAAAGTGTTGAAAATGCCACCCTGATTGATTCTTGCTGCTTACAATAAAATCTGAAGAGAGACTAAAGAAAGAACTATTAAACAATAAGAAACCAGGGCTTAATGGTTTAGGAAATTCTCAGTCTCTCCACATGGCAATAACCATTAAAATTAAGAAATTGTTTCCAGAAACATGGAATAGAGAAAAGAGGGGTACATATAAAACCTTTTGCTAAAAACACAGAAGATTGAAAGGTCACTGTATTCAGTCACACAAAAGCCCTTTCAAAAGATTAAGCATGTGCCTCACATATCCTCTCAAACCATGAGGTCTCTAGGACTCTTTAGGGAATGGCCCCTCAGTCATTTCAAAAGGAGTCAAAGATAGAAAAGGGATTATCATGAAAAAAAATGTGGACGTGGTCTTTGTACCACAAAGTGAAAAATGAAATACACTGCAGACTATTGGATTGAAACAGACAGAGTAAAAGGGCAGGACTCTATTGGCCCCCTAAAAGCTATTGGTGCAAAGCAGGCTGATAAAATTATTCAGCTGCAAACACGTACACACTATGTTTTACAGTTGCTCAACTGTAGACTTTGAGTGAGCAGCTATTCAGAATGTTTATTTTGCAAAGGTTTAAAAAGTGAAGCATAATTTTTTACACTGACAAAATTCACTGGAAGAACTAGCAGTAGGGACCGTGTCATCTGCCTTCATGTTTGCAAAGATTTTTACATTTTCCTGATATGCTTAAGAGAGTGCTCAGTATTTTCTGAGAGGGATGAATTTCATGGTCTCCTCTGCAATAGCAAGGAAGAATACAAGAAATGAATGAAATGACAACCAAGCCAACTTTTGTGACTGGTAGTTATTATAGAAAGGCTCTTTGAAAAGGTCGGTTTTGTACAATGTTTATTAATAGTACATTTTCTGGCAGAAATCTCTCCAGGGCAAGAGATCTCTGATAGTGGACACAACAGCAATACAATTCAAAAATATGTTTGGTTAAGTCAAAGCCAGAAAGCTTTCTGGGCCAAGAGGAGATCAACTACCATAGCTATTACTGAAACCATGACCTTTGGGTTACGGTCAATGCCTCTCACCCGACGGAGCAGTAATTTTGAGGTAGTTGTACTGTGTATTAGATATTTATTGGTTTGGATGAGTCACTAAATAATTTATTATTTAATGAGTTCTCTCTATGTATTAGTCTGCTGGTTAACATAAATTAAATCATACTTATACAAAAATCATCAATGACCTCTTATCAGATTAAACAGGATGTATTTAAAAATCTGTAAGAATTTACACAACAGAGTAACTGCCTAAATTGTTATTTCTGCTGTGTTCCAACTTCACTGTTTTGTTTTGTTTTGCTTTTGTTTTACTATTTGTTGTTAATATTATCATTATTTTGGTTTATCCAAATAGTCAAATTCTCCCCTCAAGGTTTTCAAGGAATACAACTTTCTCTGGCTAATATATTCTGTTTTATCTTCCTTCCTGAAATATATATGCATAAACAAACATTCACGAGATTTTAAAATGTAATTTCTATTCATCATTTAAGAAACTTTAACTCTCAACCTAAATTTTGTCAACCTCCTAAAATTTCTTATAATGAATAGTGCTTTCCCTTCATTGCACATTACATCTCACCATGATTAACTTGTGAGATTCTTTCTTGTACATCAGTTACTCCTATTAGACTAATTTCCATGATCATACGGATTGTGTCTATTTTCTGCTGGCTAATGTGTATAGGGCACTGTAAAAGGGATGTATAAAGTATTCAACCAATATTTGAGGATGAATTAAATATTGAATTGTAAATAGATCTTTGAAGTATGTATATTTATATTTAATAACTATATATAATATCTCCATTAACACTCTTCTTTTCCTTTTTTTAGGGAAACTGAAATCTTTGAAATTTATTAGAAACTTAAAATTTCTGTTTATGTGATTATACTTTGCCAATTCCCAAATAGCCATTTTCTCTTTCAGTCATGTCCTCAGGTTCCTAACACAGAAAACTTTAATATCCTGATAAAAAAGAGGAATAATGTAGCAAAATAGGCATACTCCTGAAAATAGAAAACACTAAGTTTGCACATAATTTTGATTAAAACTCTGAAGCAGATTTTCTTTTATACTCCGATATTTATGCAAGTATAATTCTTGCTTAGCTTTTTCAACCTATCTCAATTAGATTCTTTCTCCCATCATCCTGGCTATAATTGGGAGCCTAGAGAACACATTAGTTTGCTGTTAGTCACATGTTTTCAATTCAAGTTTTCATTTGTTATCTTCCTTGCATAAATAACCTCTACATAGTTGCCAATTATTTAGAGTCCAGAGGAAAATAAAGCAATACTACTCAAAATATTACATATACAAAAGTTCATTATAGGGAGAGAAAGTGGAACTGGAATCATTTAAGATTTTATCAACATATTCTCTGTTTCCTGACAAAATATACCCCATACTATAAGCCTCTACTTTCCTGGTTTTGTTTTTGTTTTATAAAGGTATATAAATATGAAATATTTAATAGCATAATGTGAAAGAATCCAAGAAGAATGGGTTCTGGGTCCCTTCAAACTCATTAATTTAGTTAAATCAAAAGATTTCTTTCTTTTTCTAACTTTCAGTTTTCTCACCTGCAAAATGAGTAAAATACACATTTGTATAAAGCTAGAGAACTAGACCAGGTTGTGTCAAATTGAGTCTCTCAGTTCTTGTGTCTCCCATCCTAGTCTAAGAAAAAGACACTGTATCAAAATGGAGCTACTGCTTAAATCACAGAGCACAAGTCTTGCCTACTTTTAGGACCAACGGAATTTAGTTCAAATTGAAACTACAAAACAGAAATTCTGTTTGTTAAAATGAATTTAAATTATAAGTCATTGTGGGTGTCTCCTCTT
Source organism: Vicugna pacos (assembly GCF_048564905.1). Lineage (NCBI taxonomy): Eukaryota > Metazoa > Chordata > Mammalia > Artiodactyla > Camelidae > Vicugna > Vicugna pacos. The sequence continues at coordinate 62,226,513 of NC_132997.1, forward strand.
AACAGAAGTAGAACAGATAATGGAACCACCAAAGACCCTGGATGGCCAAAACAATCCTGAGAAAGAAGAACAAAGTTGGAGGTATCACATTCCAAAATTCAGACTATACTATAAAGAAATAGTAATCAAATCAGTATGCTACTGACACAAAAACAGACACATAGATAAGTGGAACAGATCAGAGAGCCCAGAAATAAATACCTGCTTATATGGTCAATTAATCTATGACAAAGGAGGAAGGAAGATACAATAAGGAAAAGACAGACTCCTAAGTAAGTGATATTGGAAAAATTGGACAGCTGCATGTAAAAGAATGAAGCTAGAACATTTTCTCATAACATATACAAAAATAAACTCAAAATGGATTAAATATAAGACCTGAAACCATAAAACTCCTTAAAGAAAACACAGACAGAATACTCTATGACATTAGTCTTAGCAATGTATTTTTGGCTCTGTCCCCTCAGACACAGGCAACAAAAGCAACAATACACCAGTGAGACCTAATCAAAAAGTTCTACACAGAGAAGGAAACAATCAACAAAACAAAAAGGCAACCTAACAAGTGGGAGAAGATATTTGCAAACCATATGTCCAATATGGGGTTCATGTACAAATATAAAGAATCCATACAATTCAGTATAAAGAAACAAACAACCCAATTTAAAAAATGGGCAGAGGACCTGAAATGAAATTTTTCTAAAGACATACAGATGGCCACAAGCACATGCAAAGATGCTCAACACAGCAAATTATCAGGGAAATGCAAATCAAACCCACAGTGAGGTATTACTGAACACAAGTCAGAATGGCTATCATCAAAAAGTCAAGAAATAACAAGTGTTGATGAGGATGTAGAGAAAAAGGAACTGTCATACGCTGTTGGTGGGAAGTAAATTGGTGTAGAAACTATGAAAAATAGTAGTAGAGGTTCTTCAAAAAATCAAAATTAAAACTACAATATGATATAGCAATTACTCTTTAAAATTTTTATCTTGCAAAGTCCTACTGCATAGCATGGGGAACTATTCAATACCTTGTAAAAGCTTATAATGAAAAAGAGTATGAAAAGTATAGGAGACAAGCAAGATGGCGGAGCAGAAGGATGCCCGTAGCTCACCCTCTCCAACAGATACACCAAAACTCACATCTATGGACCCACTTAGCCAACCAGAGCACCTAATAAACTCCGACAGAACATCGCCCTCTTCGAAAGACAAAGACGCCAAAAATCTGGTAAGAGAAAAGGAAAAAAAAAAAAAAAAGCAAAACAGTGCGGGACTGGTCCTGCAGGGAGGGAGCAGCAAAGGAGGACTGGTGCTCATTCGCTGGGTCTCCCCTCTCCAACGGAGAGGCCAATGGGATGGAGGGGGAGCCTCTGAGGCTCAGATCTGCCCCGAGCACCCCTTGACCGACAGAACTGAGTTAAACGGGCACAGAGGGTCCCCGCGATACACAGCCCGAGACGCGAGCTGGCAGCTGGGGGCTGGGACAGGCCACCTGAGCTGGGCGGAGGACGGGGTGGCTGCACTGAGGCAGCCCCGGGGGACTGCAGGGGGCTGTGCGCCGTGGCTGGGAGGGGATACGGAGCAGAACAACCTCGGTCCCCCATAAATTGTGAAAAAAGCAAAGCAACAAGGCTGGTTGCCCTGGGGGGAGGGGCGCCATAGCCTTTGTCTTCTCAGACCAGTACCGCCATTACTGGCACTTCTTGTGAGAAGAGAGGCGAGCCACAGCTAGAGCTGCCATCTCCTCCTGTGCACAACGCCCGAGTGGGGACAGGGCCCAGCCCTGAATCTGCACCCGGGGGCTCTGTGACCTCCTAGGGGGGACTGAGACTTGTTTACAGCCCAAGGCAGATAGGATCTTTCTGCCCTGGCACCTCAGAGAACTCTCACCACCCAGACACACAAGGAGCTGAGATTTGGCAATGAGCAGGGGCAGGGCCATTCCTCGGTCTTCCCTGAGCCCAACTTCGGAGCACTGACCAGAGGCGGATTAGGCAGCTGCACAGAGCAGCAGAGCGACCAGCACTGGGAGAGGGCGGGTGGCCACCAGCCTTCCTGGCAGGAACGCAGCACCTGCCCACGGTGCTGGGAGGTGGCGCGGTCCGCCCACCTGCCTCATCCGAGCGCAGCATCTGACTGTGGCATGCGGAGGGGGAGTGACCCACCCACGCACCGGATAAGAGCTCACCAGCTGACCCAGTGTTGGGTGGGGGTGCGATCTGCTAGCCGACAGCCACTGGGAGCAGCACAGACGAGGGTGCCAACAGAAGTCCTCTGGAAACAGCAAGCTGAGTTCGCAAAACAGGGCAAAAACACAAAGACCTCTCGATAAAATCATTGCGAGCACGCTGTCTCCAGGAGAACTAGATAACTGACACTCCTTAAGCCACAGTGCCAGAGAGATATGAGCAATATGAAGAAGCAGAGGAACCACTCCCAATTAAAAGAGCAAGAGAAATCCCCTGAAAGCACAATCAAGGAAATAGACATTGATGGCCTACTAGATCAAGATTTCAAAAAAGGAGTGATCAAAGTACTGAAGGAACCTAAAGAAATAGTGTTTAGAGATATAAAATACATCAAAAATGAAATAGAAGCTATCAAGAAGAACCAAGTAGAATTAGTAAACTCACTTGCTGAGATGACAGCTGACCTTAAGGCTGTACAAGGCAGGCTAGATAATGCAGAGGAACGAATAAGTGACCTAGAAGACAGGACAACAGAAAGCACCCAATCAGAACAGCTGAGAGAAAAACAAATAAAAAACAATGAAAACAATATAAGGAACCTGTGGGATAATATAAAGCGTGCCAATCTACGCATAATAGGGGTTCCAGAAGGGGAAGAATGAACAAAGGGGACTGAAAAGGTATTTGAAGAAATCATGACTGAAAACTTCCCAAACCTAAAGAAGGAATCAGATATCCAAGTACAGGAGGCTCAGAGGGTCCCAAACAGGAAGAACCCAAACAGACCCACACCAAGACACATCATAATCAAGATGGCCAGAGTCAAGGATAAAGAAATGATCCTAAAGGCAGCAAGAGAAAAGCAAAGAGTGAGTTACAAGGGGACCTCCATAAGGCTCTCAGCTGATTTCTCTGCACAAACACTACAGGCCTGAAGGGAGTGGCAAGATATATTCAAAGTCCTGAATGCAAAAAAGATGCAGCCTAGGATACTCTATTCAGCAAGGCTATCCTTTAGAATAGAAGGAGAGATAAAGAACTCCACAGACAAGCAAAAACTAGAAGAGTTTAGCAACACTAAGCCCATGCTAAAAGAAATATTGACAGGTCTACTCTAAATAGAAAAGAAGCAGGATGCTACAAAAATGAGAAACTCATAACTGGAAAGGAGATAACTGCCATGAATTGCAAAAAGAATAAACACAAAATTGTAAAAGAAGACATCTAAATCATTATGAGTGGGAGAGGGAAGCAAGGAAAGCCACTGTGGAAAACAGTATGGAGATTCCTCAAAAGACTAGGAATAGACTTACCATGGGATCCAGGTATCCCCCTCCTGGGCGTATATCCAGAAGGAACCCTACTTCAGAATGACACCTGCACCCCAATGTTCATAGCAGCACTATTTACAATAGGCAAGGCATGGAAACAGCCTAAATGTCCATCAACAGATGACTGAATAAAGAAGTGGTATATTTATACAATGGAATACTATTCAGCCACAAAAACTGACAGCATAATGCCATTTGCAGCAACATGGATGTTCCTGGACAATGTCATTCTAAGTGAAGTAAGCCAGAAAGAGAAAGAAAAATACCACATGAGATCACTCATATGTGGAATCTAAAAAATAAATAAATAAATAAATACAAAACAGAAACAGACTCATAGACATAGAATACAAACTTGTGGTTGCCAAGGGTGCGGGGGGTGGGAAGGGACAGACTGGGATTTTAAAATGCAGAATAGATAAACAAGATTAGACTGTATAATACAGGGATATATATACAAGATCTTGTGGTAGCTCATAGCAAAAAAAAAACGTGACAATGAATATATGTATGTTAATGTATAATTGAAAAATTGTGCTCTACATTGGAATTTGACACATTGTAAAATGACTATTACTCAATAAAAAAAGTTTAAAAAATTAAAAGAAAGAAAAGTATATATATATGTATGTTTGTATAACTGAATCAGTATGCTCTACACTAGAAATTAACACAACATTGTAAACTGACTACACGTCAATCAAAAAAAATTTTGTCTTGCCTGGAGCTTGTCCACTCATCATGTTCATGTTGTTCCACCTAATATTGGTTAACAAATGGAAAATATAATTTAAAAAATTAAACAGAGTTGCATGTTTAATTACTGAGGCTTTTTATTTTATTATGCTTTTATTGAAGAACAGTCAATTACAACGTGTCAGTTTCTGGTATACAGCACAATATCCCAGTGTTGCATATACTTGATTACTCAGGTTTTTAATTCACTTTTTCTTTCTCAAAGTATGCATTTGCATACATAAATAATACATTATAAACAAGTGAATTTTCAATTATTTTATATTCTACTTTTAACTAGATCTCAAAAGTCTGTGAAATACAGGTCTCTAAAACATGAGAAAAGATTCCAACCTTTTCACACCTGGGTGACTTGTGACTCAAATTGGTAGCAATTTCAATAGTTGTCATTGACAGCTGGTGGCTGCTTAAAATGCTGTGTGAATTAATGACTTTATGTGTCCTCCAGCAGGAAGCAAATGCAGATATTAGTAAGAAAGAAGCCAAATTTTAAAGGAACTTGAAGAGGTCATGAGCAGTGAAATCTCTGGATTTGGCAGAGTATTGTAAGAATAGAAGTCAGGATACCAGGGTTATTGTTTTGTCTGTATCAAAAGCTGTGCACCTTTTGTACTTAGTTCACATTCTTGAAAAATAAGGAATTTCTAACAGATAATACGTAAAGCCCATGGCAACAATGCTATTTTGGTTGACCCCCAAAATCTCTATGATGTTTTTGCTAAATTATTAGTTGCCAGTATCTATCACTAAAAATGGGTCTGTGGTGTAACCTTGGAATCTATATTTTAAAAAAAATCTCTCTGGAGGCCAACATAGATAAAACAAAACCTCACTGAATTTGACAGTGATCTGAAACACTTGGTCTATTCTGTGCCTCAGAAACATCTAAAATTTTTTTAATCTTAAAACTTATATATACAACTATAGAAAATCCCAAATCATTCATAACACTAAATCATAATATAGCTACTATTAATATTTTGATTAACTCTTTTGTTTCTGCTAATATATATCCTATTACATAAAGAATATGTTATATATATTTATTGTACTATGAAAGTAGATTTATATTGACATTATTTTAAGACATAATGAACATTTTCTCATGCCATTACAAATTATTTAAAAATAAAATGCAATGATTGTTATTTCTTCCATAACATTTGGTTTATGTAATGAGTACTATTTATCATCTAGTTTTACATTTTTTATAATTATAAAAAAGACTGTGATAAATACTTTCATTTTTTAATGTTAGTCTACATCTTGTACTATTTCCTGGAGTAGAAGGTCAAAGAATTACACTAAATTGGAGAAGGTATGTGGACCACTCCCAAAGCCTGCACTAAGTTTGACATTGCCCTGAGAATTATCCTGACACTGCCCTGAAACGCAGCAATGTTATATTCCCTAATTTAAAAATGGTATGGCTGGGTAAAGAAACGCTGCATATAATCTCAGTCTTCCTCGCTATTTTTCCTTTACTGGCTTTTTGTGGCACCTACAGGCATCTTTGGAAATTTGTTGAAAGCTATGTCAGTCATGGCTAATGTTTGGCAAATACTAGTTTGAAGTGTATTATGTTTTTCTGAGACATTATTTCAATAACTCCAGGAGTATGCCTGATAAATCCAGGTGCATAATTGGAAATAATATGTGTCTTACATGTAAAGATGAAAACAATTTTTGAATATCTCATAGAAGACCCTGAATTAATGCTTCTTGGATAAGTTATAAAGATCAGCTGTTTACCTCGACTGTAAATAATGTGAAATGGCTTTTTATGGCTTTCTTTTTCTTATTTCTTTTTTATATTGTTTTTATTTGCTTTGATCTCTCAGTGGTTTATTTTCTGAAGACCTTTCTAAACAGTCTCTGTGGTTCTCCTAAATAGGATTTACAACTGATCTGGTGACTCCACAATGAGACAAAGGTAGTCCTTTCTACCATCAGTACCCACATTCTAGCATAGACTAAAAATTAAAGAAGTTACTCTGGAAGAACTCATTTTAGTGGTTAGTTCTTAATGACAATTTCTAGGCAGTATAATTGGTTTGACTGGAAAATAGAACCAGCATGGTGAGAATGAAGTAAAAGTAAAATGGGGATAAACGTTTAATCAGCATGTGTCTGTTGAGAAAGATAGGCTGGCAAATTGAAGATGATCTCACTCCATATCCTCTGAAGGGCTTCAGGCTCCAGCTGAGTTTGAGCCTTTGTCTACACCTCATGTGCTCGGCTGGTAAAAGCAGAGGAGGGTGTCCTAGATGGGCCATCCGTTTGCAGCCTTTTTGAATTATAAATGTGAGCTCAAATGATGAAATGCTGAAAAACATCAGCTTTTTGATGATAAGAGAGGATTTTGAAACCAAAAGGGCTTCATCAATCTTCAACTAAGACTTGTCAGGTAACACAGGTGACACTTTAATGTTTTCAGCAAGTCAGTTTGCTATTCCAAAATGTGTGGTTTCCCATTGTTTCTTCCTCTGCAATCTACTTAATAGAGGAAGGGTGTCAACATGTGTTGTAAAGTAGTTTGAGATTGTAACTGCTAATTGCACTTACATGACATAGAAAAATAAATACAATTTGCAATTGGGTTTTTAAATTATATACTTGAAAATTTACAAGAAATTCCCTGTTAAGAAGAGTCCACAGACTCCATGTGGCTTGCGGAAGGCCAGACAACTTATTTATTGCAGAGCTGGCACTGGAATCCATCTCCTTACCCCAAGTCCATTTTATTTCATCAAACAATTCTGCCACTAGATTAGAGTATTTGATGAAAATCAAGTGGAGTATTTGAGGGAGAGAATGTCAGCTACTTAGCAATTCACAAAATTTGGAACAACCATAATGCCTTTCAATGACTGCTGACTTAACGTTAATTCAAAACAGAGACCCTGTGCTAATGTCATAGAATCCTATATCACTAAATACTTACCAAAAATAAGTGACTTTTCTATCAGTAGCAGTCCACATCCCATAAACATATCACTAAGACATTTTTTATTTCATTTTCAATATACATGGCAAAGTATTTTTATTACTTATTACCTTTTTAAAAATACTTTAATCTAAAATATCTCAACCTTGCCTTCCTCATGTTAGACTCTTTCATAGCCAAGCAAGGACCCAAGCCTACTCCTCATTCCCCTTCTCATTTCTATGATTTTGGTTTTCGTAACTGTGCGTGCCCACACTGAAGACTAAGACAGTGCTGCTGTGGTTGTTTTTAAATTTTCTAAGATGTCAAAGTTTTGGAACATCATTCTTCCCCTCCTGGATCCACATCTATTTCTTTTATCAATTGCTACTATTTTGCAGAAAACCATCATTCCTTCTTTTTCAAAGTAATGAAGAAATGAAGAGTTAGGTGATATGTTTAGAGTTTAAAATCAGAGTAAGAGTTACCATTACAATTAATTCAATTTCTCAGTCTAGTTCAAACTTCATAGTGTGTTCTGTGTATTTTTGAATATACTCCAAAGGATATTTTATGATATGGCTTCAAAGGCTTTAAATTCTGTTTTTATTAATGCAGCTTATCTTTAGATATACTTTTTTGCATCTGCTCTGTATTTATATATCATGTGATACTAAGTTAGGGAGTCTCTTATCACAAGGCCCCAAATCTCTCTTTCTTAATAAATCAAGTACTTAGAAAAATATGTTAAGTATATCTGGGGCTTACAAAGTTACTATTTAACTTAGCAAAACAGCAACACATTCTTTTTTTCTTGTTTTATAACAAGAATATGCCTAAATATATTTCTTAGCAACAAATATCTTTCAAAGAATAACTTAAACATTGAGAAAAATAAAGATTATTATTATGCTTTCTAATATAATAGTTTTCATGTCAAGCAATAATTATGGAAATTTGAATAATTATATCCAAATAATGTATTTTAATATAACCAATGATACTGAATTATTTTCGAGTCACACTAAAGCACTTTCAGTTTCAGAATTTGCTACAATCTCTGTGGTCTTCAAGCCCTATTGGTGGCTTGAATCCCTCCCACAGATCACCTCACCCCTTTCCATCCATTAGCGAGCTAGCTCTTTCTCATACTTTATGCCACCACAACAACTCTCCTCTTTTAAGAAGCTGTAGTAATATCTGATTAAACACTTTGAATAATTTTTACCAAAAGAGGTGTCAGGCAAACATTATGAAACATCATTTAAAATTAGAGAAAACTAAAAAAATTGAAGGAAATATAATGTTTAAGGATCAGAAGATACAATATCACTAAAAAGATTTTACTTTCCCCAAGTTTGATCTGTTAATGAAATACAATTTTAAGCAAAATCTTCAGTATATTTTTTTAAGAAAAAATGAAAGGCTACTTCCTAGATTTATATAAAAATATGTAAAGAATATTCACGATAATTTGAAGAAGATAGAAAGTTGTAGCACTTAAATTACCCAATAAAAAGTTTTATTATAAACCTATGGTAACTGAGGTGCTATGGTAATTGCACAAGGAAAGAAACACAGACCAATGTAACAGAACAGATAGTCTAGAAATAATCTCATATATATGTCAACACTTAATATGTTGAGTCAGTCAGAAAAGGACAGTGTAAGCAATATGAATAAAATACTAATATTGTCCCCCTTCTCATATCATAAATAAGAATGCACCTTCTAGGGCTAAAATTTTTTTTTAATCTAAAAAGCTTTCATGACCTTGGGATAGGCAAAGTTCTCCCAAACAGGACATAAAAGGCAACAAGTGTAAATAAAATCACCGCTAGAATGACTACATTAAAATTAGGAACTTTGTTCAAAAAGACATGATCCTGGGAATGAAAAGTCAATACACAGAGTTAGAAAAGATATCTGCAATAATGAATATAATTCACAAAGGACTGGCATCGAGATTATGAAAAAGACTTCTACAAATCAACAAGGAAAAGACAGACCTGATAGACAATGGACGAGAGACAAGAATTAGTATATTACAGAAAAGGCTCTACAATTTACCAATAAGTGTGTGAAAGGGTGCTCAACTTCATTAAAGTGAGGGAAGCACAAATTAAAGTCAAAATGCTATACCTGTACACACACATTGGAATGGGCAAAATTAGAGACAGTAACAACACTGTTTTGTCAAGAATGTCTATAGAAGTAGAACTATCATATGAAGCTTATGCAAGTATAAAAAATATATTAACTTAGGAAAATTATTTGTGGTTTCATAATACAGCTAAAAACATGGCTCAGCATTTCTCCTACTAAGTATATACCCACAGAAATGCAGATGTCAAAATTATTGGCATAAAGTTGTTCAATTTTTCATTATCATCTTTTAATGTCTAAAGGATCTGTAGTGATATTCCCTCTTTGATGCCTAATAGTTCTCTCCCTTTCTTCCTCTCTCTCTCTCTCCCCACCTCATTCCCTTCCTCCCTCTCTCTATCTTTTTGAATCTTTCTCAGCAACCCATCTGCTCTACTCTAAGCTTCTCCGGAGTCCCCTGTCTCCATCCTCTCTGGTCCAGCTCTGTATTATACAGATCCGAGTAGCCTCTGCTTTTTTCAGCATTCCTTTTTTCCTGGTTGCCAGGAACCTCAGAATCACAAAAATTTTAGGGCCTAAACCTGCAAGCAAGAAGCTTCCTCCTTAGAAGTCAGAGAATTACAAACATTCACAACTGAGTAGTATCTTTTTATCTCTTTAATATTTAGACTAAAATTCCAAATGTTTCTAGTAAAATTTACTTATGGAAAGAACAACAACTGGGAACAGCACTAGCCATCAATATGTTGTGATTTAGGTTTTCAGACACATTTGGGAAGTACAAGCTACAGGGAGGGGTAGAAAAAAACAGATCATAAAAGTTTTAATGGGGAGAGTACCATTTTTCATGGGAGGTAGGCAGAGTGCAGGACTCCAATACAAAGAAAAATAAAGGAACTTGTATTTGATAAATGAAGAGGACCAGATAAGGAAAAGGGAAACATTTTATTTTCCAGTTTTGGCTGTGCTGAATATCTATTCCTTACCACTAGATTTACAAAGAGTGAAAAGCTGTAAGTATTGTTCAAGTTATAGCTGGCTTTGTTTGTAGCCTGATCATTCAGAAGGGAGAATAAGAAATCAAGCGACCACTATATCAAGGATAACCATTAAGTCAACAAAATAAAGTTTTGGAGATAGACTACATAAAAACTGTACATTTATAAAAGTGCTCACTTTAAAATTTTCTATTGTAATACTGGTTTTGCTAACACAGTATTTAAGAAAGTATTTTGATTATCTTTCTCTTTCATTATATTCTTTCTTTTCATATAACTTGGAAATATTCAGAATTCCTAAATCAAGAAGCTTATCACAGCACAGTAAATGTTCTTCAATACTTAGTCTTTATAGTTTGCAACATCCATTCATGGCATTTTCAATATGTATGCACTCATTCATGACTTTTTCAGTCAGGTCAAGTATACGAAAATGAAACCCACTGGAATGAAGCCATAGTAGAAACTCAGTATTTCCACTATGCAATACTTTCCCCTAGAAATGGAAACAGGCACATAGAGATTATGGTTACAAGTCTAGAAGGAGGTGTGCATTTGTGAAGGAGAGAAGAGAATTAAAACATGCACTCAAAGTAATGATCTTAGTGTGCTAACATGACACCTAATATCCCACAAGGAAAAAAAACATTAAATGCCTTCATAATATTACAGTGCACATGATTAACAGCATTGTCTGTAAGTGTGCTCCTACAGCAAGTTAAGCAATTTAAACCTAGAGTAATTTTAGAAGATCTCAATGGCAAGCTTTGGCAAAGCTCCAAGAGTGCTTTATATTACATCATACGGTAAAACGCTTTACAGAAAACTTTAATAATCTCAAGTTTGGAATTGAAGAATTTTAATTTTTAAAACTTTAAATACAGAAATAATGTGTGAATAAACATTCTAAGGTAAGTAACCATTTCTAAAACTGTTAATTCTATTAGCATTATATATTGCATCTGTTAGCATAATCAGTATTTGGATTCATTTTTGTCATATGATATGTAAGGTCATTTGTTTACTCATGATAAAAGCATTTAGTGCATAGCTACTATGGTACATTTTTTCGTTTGAAGGGCTAAATACAAAGATCCATGAAATACAATTTATGCTGTCAGAAATGTTTATTCTGTATTTGTTTATAATTTTGTAGTTATGAGGGCTATTCACTAATATTCCAGACAAAAAGTAGGAAACTTCTGAGCTCCCTAGCATGTAAGCTGAAGTGTCTTGTGTTACTTCTATGTGATAACTGCTCCTTTACTCTTCACATGATAGCAGATGAAGTTCCAAATGTGCATGCTTCATCAACCTGGATCCCTGATTAAAAACAATGTCAAGCAGAGACCTCTGCTACTCAAGATGGTAATGAAATCTAAGCAAGAAATAAATTAATGTTAGCTGCTTCAAGCTTTGAGTTTTAATGTTGCTGTTCTTGTTATAGCATAATTGAATGTACCATTATTTTCTTTTGTAATCCTAGTTATTTGCATCTCAAGGATCCTCTTTCTCTTCTAGGTACTTCTATCCATGAGCTGGTCTGTATTATGGATTCCATCTACCAAGCAGCATATTCAGAACCACACCCATACCCACACGAGGTGGGGAGAGAGAAAGAAGAGGCTATTCCTGCTGGAGAGGGACTAGGGCTATATGGATACTTGCTAACCTGAGGACAATTTGCAACTACAGGATAGACTGAACACGGAAACAAAGCATGAAACAAATAAATGTCAAAGAAAGTCTGAGTCAGCAAAGAAAACAGGACAGAGAAGAGATTGAAAATGTATTAGAACTATGGAAGAGATTCAGAACTCCAAGTGGATGAAGAATGGGAGGAAGTAGGTCCAGATGAAATGAGAAGTCTGCTGCAAAATTTATACAAGAGTATTATTAGCAGCAAATAGCAGCTAATATTTATTGAGCATTTATCATATGCCAGATATTTTGCTAAGTACTTTTCACAGTTAACCTAATTTAACAATCCTGTAACAACCTTAAAAAGGTAGAAACTATTATTACTACTATTTTAAAAATGAGTGAGCCTGAGGATCAGAAAATTTCAATAAATTTCCAAAAACCAGAGAGAGATTGAGAGAAGCTAGGATTCAAATCTTTTCAGCGTGTGTCTAGAGTCAGTACTTGTAACTGCCAGTGTTACATTTCCTAAATTAAAATGACAAGGAAGCAACCAATGGACTTCATTTATTAGGAATTGTAACAATACTTCAGTCTCCACATTTGCTCAAATTAGAGATTTGAGGAGGATTCTCATTTCCTTTTCATATTTATCTTTCTAATTTAGTTTCTACAAGCTGCTTATACCAGTTCTAACTCTGCTGGTACTTGTGTAAAACAAAGCATTGAAAGATGCAGAATTGTTCATAAGAAATTGTTGAATCATACTTACACAGCTTGAACTCCCAAATCTTTTTTTTTTTTGCATTTTCTTATTGAGTAATCGTCATTTTACAATGTTGAGTCAAATTCCAGTGTAGAACACTATTTTTCTATTATACATTAACATATATATAGTCATTGTCACCTTCTTTTTGCTGTGAGCTACCACAAGATCTTGTATATATTTCCCTGTATTATACAGTATAATCTTGTTTATCTATTCTGCATTTTAAAATCCCAGTCTGTCCCTTCCCACCCCCCGCACCCTTGGCAACCACAAGTTTGTATTCTATGTCTATGAGTCTGTTTCTGTTTTGTATTTATTTATTTATTTTTTTTTTAGATTCCACATATGAGTGATCTCATGTGGTATTTTTCTTTCTCTTTCTGGCTTACTTCACTTAGAATGACATTGTCCAGGAACATCCATGTTGCTGCAAATGGCATTATGCTGTCAGTTTTTGTGGCTGAATAGTATTCCATTGTATAAATATACCACTTCTTTATTCAGTCATCTGTTGATGGACATTTAGGCTGTTTCCATGCCTTGCCTATTGTAAATAGTGCTGCTATGAACATTGGGGTGCAGGTGTCATTCTGAAGTAGGGTTCCTTCTGGATATACGCCCAGGAGGGGGATACCTGGATCCCATGGTAAGTCTATTCCTAGTCTTTTGAGGAATCTCCATACTGTTTTCCACAGTGGCTTTCCTTGCTTCCCTCTCCCACTCATAATGATTTAGATGTCTTCTTTTACAATTTTGTGTTTATTCTTTTTGCAATTCATGGCAGTTATCTCCTTTCCAGTTATGAGTTTCTCATTTTTGTAGCATCCTGCTTCTTTTCTATTTAGAGTAGACCTGTCAATATTTCTTTTAGCATGGGCTTAGTGTTGCTAAACTCTTCTAGTTTTTGCTTGTCTGTGGAGTTCTTTATCTCTCCTTCTATTCTAAAGGATAGCCTTGCTGAATAGAGTATCCTAGGCTGCATCTTTTTTGCATTCAGGACTTTGAATATATCTTGCCACTCCCTTCAGGCCTGTAGTGTTTGTGCAGAGAAATCAGCTGAGAGCCTTATGGAGGTCCCCTTGTAACTCACTCTTTGCTTTTCTCTTGCTGCCTTTAGGATCATTTCTTTATCCTTGACTCTGGCCATCTTGATTATGATGTGTCTTGGTGTGGGTCTGTTTGGGTTCTTCCTGTTTGGGACCCTCTGAGCCTCCTGTACTTGGATATCTGATTCCTTCTTTAGGTTTGGGAAGTTTTCAGTCATGATTTCTTCAAATACCTTTTCAGTCCCCTTTGTTCATTCTTCCCCTTCTGGAACCCCTATTATGCGTAGATTGGCACGCTTTATATTATCCCACAGGTTCCTTATATTGTTTTCATTGTTTTTTATTTGTTTTTCTCTCAGCTGTTCTGATTGGGTGCTTTCTGTTGTCCTGTCTTCTAGGTCACTTATTCGTTCCTCTGCATTATCTAGCCTGCCTTGTACAGCCTTAAGGTCAGCTGTCATCTCAGCAAGTGAGTTTACTAATTCTACTTGGTTCTTCTTGATAGCTTCTATTTCATTTTTGATGTATTTTATATCTCTAAACACTATTTCTTTAGGTTCCTTCAGTACTTTGATCACTCCTTTTTTGAAATCTTGATCTAGTAGGCCATCAATGTCTATTTCCTTGATTGTGCTTTCAGGGGATTTCTCTTGCTCTTTTAATTGGGAGTGGTTCCTCTGCTTCTTCATATTGCTCATATCTCTCTGGCACTGTGGCTTAAGGAGTGTCAGTTATCTAGTTCTCCTGGAGACAGCGTGCTCGCAATGATTTTATCGAGAGGTCTTTGTGTTTTTGCCCTGTTTTGCGAACTCAGCTTGCTGTTTCCAGAGGACTTCTGTTGGCACCCTCGTCTGTGCTGCTCCCAGTGGCTGTCGGCTAGCAGATCGCACCCCCACCCAACACTGGGTCAGCTGGTGAGCTCTTATCCGGTGCGTGGGTGGGTCACTCCCCCTCCGCATGCCACAGTCAGATGCTGCGCTCGGATGAGGCAGGTGGGCGGACCGCGCCACCTCCCAGCACCGTGGGCAGGTGCTGCGTTCCTGCCAGGAAGGCTGGTGGCCACCCGCCCTCTCCCAGTGCTGGTCGCTCTGCTGCTCTGTGCAGCTGCCTAATCCGCCTCTGGTCAGTGCTCCGAAGTTGGGCTCAGGGAAGACCGAGGAATGGCCCTGCCCCTGCTCATTGCCAAATCTCAGCTCCTTGTGTGTCTGGGTGGTGAGAGTTCTCTGAGGTGCCAGGGCAGAAAGATCCTATCTGCCTTGGGCTGTAAACAAGTCTCAGTCCCCCCTAGGAGGTCACAGAGCCCCCGGGTGCAGATTCAGGGCTGGGCCCTGTCCCCACTCGGGCGTTGTGCACAGGAGGAGATGGCAGCTCTAGCTGTGGCTCGCCTCTCTTCTCACAAGAAGTGCCAGTAATGGCGGTACTGGTCTGAGAAGACAAAGGCTATGGCGCCCCTCCCCCCAGGGCAACCAGCCTTGTTGCTTTGCTTTTTTCACAATTTATGGGGGACCGAGGTTGTTCTGCTCCGTATCCCCTCCCAGCCACGGCGCACAGCCCCCTGCAGTCCCCCGGGGCTGCCTCAGTGCAGCCACCCCGTCCTCCGCCCAGCTCAGGTGGCCTGTCCCAGCCCCCAGCTGCCAGCTCGCGTCTCGGGCTGTGTATCGCGGGGACCCTCTGTGCCCGTTTAACTCAGTTCTGTCGGTCAAGGGGTGCTCGGGGCAGATCTGAGCCTCAGAGGCTCCCCCTCCATCCCATTGGCCTCTCCGTTGGAGAGGGGAGACCCAGCGAATGAGCACCAGTCCTCCTTTGCTGCTCCCTCCCTGCAGGACCAGTCCCGCACTGTTTTGCTTTTTTTTTTTTTTTTTTTCCTTTTCTCTTACCAGATTTTTGGCGTCTTTGTCTTTCAAAGAGGGCCATGTTCTGTTGGAGTTTGGCAGATGCTCTGGTTGGCTGAGTAGGTCCGTAGATGTGAGTTTTGGTGTATTTGTGGGAAAGAGTGAGCTACAAGCATACTTCTACTCCGCCATCTTGCTTCTCTCCCTGAACCCCCAAATCTTGATTCTATTAAAGTCAGATAGTGCCAATCACATTTTGGGGACTTTTATAACTCAGAAAATTATAAAGAAAAATTTTAAAAACTGCTTAAAAGGCTGAACTTTCTCTTTTAAAGAGAAGTATGCACATTTTATCTCTTTATTCTTAAATAATACATTTTTTGGTTTAGCATTTCTGATATTGGTACCTATTTTTATTGCCATCAAGCTTAATTTTCCTCAGCTAATCTAGCAGGAGTAATAATTTGAATGCTTGCCTAGTGGTTTCTGAAAGTCTATTTTGCTTCATACAATTACTACAGAGTCTTATGCTTTGTAAATTTACTTGTGTTTAATATTGATTATGTAAAAAATTAATTTCTTTGGAAGATATTACTTCTCAAATATCTCCCCATTCCACAGAAGCACAAACACTGGATACCTGGTCATTAAATGCCTTCATTGTGTGGAAAATCTATTCTTTGCAAAACATTTGCTGCAGCCACCTAAAATTCCCTTTTGGTTTGTTTGTTGACTCTGATTCAACAGTAGGAAGAATTCTTTAGTTTGATATAAAGAAAAGAATTCCTGGGTTGATATAAAAAGTTATTGATTCTATGTTACTCCTAAATTACATGATAATCTGTGTTCTATCACATGATTTCACAGCCCAAAGTTTTGCTTTATAATTATGTCAGGCCAATTATGTGTTTGGGATATTTTAGCATGGCTTGGAGTAGGGACAGTAAATGGGGTTTATTAACTGAGCCAATATTAGACATTTGGGAGTGACTACCTATCACAGTCTCAAGAAGATATGAATGAAAAAATTATTATTTTGTCTGCCATGGTTGTAGGAGAAGGAAAGACAACTTGAATGTATTATTATTTATTCAGGCTTTTCAAATATGAGAATTATTAATTTATAAAGAAATTCCATTTATCTTAATTTTTGTTCTATACTTCACTTTTATATTAATCAAACTATAAAGTTATATATTGTATTTGCTCATATTGATGGAATGTAGTCTGAAATTTGAATTTCACTATTTGAAAAAGCAAAGCTAAAACAAACAAACAAACAAAAACCTTATACTTCCAGGAAAAGTGGAAGTCAAGGAAATGTTGAGTCAAGTGTCTGCATTGGTATCTGGCCATGCTTACTGCTGTTAAAATAGAGAGTGCCAAAGACTATTATCTGAGTGAAGGAGTCTGATTCCTGACTCATCTGACAGCCACTGTAGAGTAAGCTACACAAACTTCCCTGGTTCCCCCAGTTCCAGAAAAAGAAAAGGAGAAATATCCATTTAACAGGCACAAGAAAAATCCTCACCAATAACAAGAGTGAGAAGCTGGGTGGTGGACACTGCCTTCTACAGTTGATTTACCTCCTTCTGATCTCAACTAAATCATATCATCTTCTTTTGTGGAGTAATCTTTCATTTCCATATTTTCATTCTCCCTGAACATTCTCATTAGCACTGATGCTAGGTCTTGCTATGAAATTATGTATTTGTGTATTACATTGATCAATGTGTGATAGTCAGCAGAAGCCCATGCAAAGCCAACATACTATGTTGTAGGCTCTTAGATGAAAATCAGTAACACAATTAGTATTAAATCTGTTTGAAAAGACATAATTTGCTGTCATTTAATTTAATTTTTTTTTTGGAATAAAAACAATTAAATGTGCATCAATTCTTTTATTTCGTAAATGCTGTTCTCAATAAATTCATCAATGAGGAGTACCTGGAAGCTCTCAAATAATAAGTATAAAATGATCTTAGTGAAAATCAAAAAACTGCTCAGTATTGAAAACATCAAAAAATAATATTTTATTTGCTATATAATTGAGAATAATCTTTCAGCAAAGCAGGAAGTTTAGACACTTCTCTATGAAATCATTTACTTTGAAAGTACTTCATTTTTAGTATATATTTCATATAATTTTAGCCATCAATATGATCAAATTTGAGTTCAAATATTAGGTGTATGACTTAGGGTTGTCCCTGAACCCTAAGTTCAGTTTTTACATTAGTCATTATGTATCTTAGAAGGTTGCTGTGAGACTCAAAAGAATGCATGAATATAAAATAATGGGATGAATATAGCCTGGTGGTTGACTGCATAGGCCCTGTATTTAAATAGGCCCAACTTTGATCTTGGACTTCCTCACCTACTAACTATGCAGCCTGGGTATGTAACCTAAAGTCTTGAAACCTTAATTTCTTCACTTGTAAAATGAGGATAATAAATAGCACCCATCCTACCAGATAGGGTAGGATGTTCTGAGATAATGCACGTTAAATACTTAGTGTGGTACCATGTGCATCATGTCTCAGTCAATGCTGGTTATTAACACTTTTGTTGTAGAACTCAAAGTTTGAAAGGTGTTGTGCCATTTTTGATTCATTTTTTCACCCTTTCATCATTTAACAGCCTTGGGAATGGCCAGACTGATCCCAAGATATCTTTCTTTCCATCATTTCTGCACACTGATATTTTAGAGCTCCACTTTCTTGTCGTCAGTTTTCTTTTCAAGATTTTCAGTGACCTCCTTATCCCCTCACCTCCATGTGCCCAACACATTATGTATAAGCTCTTGGAGGTGGAGTTATACATTGTCTCAGTGGCCTTAAAACCATCTTGTATTCAAATAGTAACTACATCAAGAATTAACCTCTGGAATTACATTTACTACCTCTAAGCCTCACTTTTTTCATATGCAAAAGCCAAATAATGTTAATACCTACCCTGTATGTTCTTTACACTCAGAATGAGACTATAATACTCATAACACAGTATTTGGTACAGATTTTGTGTTTAGTAAAAGCTAGTTAATTTTATTCTTATTGCTAATCAGCTCCATTTTTAGAAAGTTTCTCCTTATGTGTCTTCAAAGGTTGCCTACCAAACACATCTACTCTTTGGTTTTCTAGTTATACTATGGAATACCATTGAGTTTCTAATGTCCCTTTAGATTGATTAGTTCTTCAAAAAGTGCTTCCTAATAAAATTTTTCAAATATCATCATATGTATTGCTTTAACTATGAACAACATACTATTTATATTAATTAAAATAGAGTTTCCTCTCTAATGATCTATATTTTCAAAAGATAAACGTATATCTTCTATTCAAACTGGAGATTCCCATCAGCAATTACCTGCAGAGAAATACTGATGGAAAACTATAGAAAAATTGGTGGCCTGTACCTAGAGCAGGAATATTGTTCATATATGTGTTACCTCTCTGCATTTAACACCTTTTTAAAACAGTTATATTTAGAATCCTTATAGCAAAACCAGAGAAGATTTTTAAAAATAAAATGTAAGCAACTTGCACCAACTGTATATATTCCCTGGACCATAGAGGACCTCAGCTGCAAATAATTTACCTATTTTTGAGTTGTTTTTCAGTTTCTGCAGATTTCTAAAATATAATTGTGATTATTATCTGTTGAAAATGACCAAAAAAAAAAAAAAACTTGATGAAGAGGAAATTCAAGGACATGAGATTATTCACGGAAATTTGGGGTTTTTTTGTGTCTGTGCTTAATTATTGTTTCAGAGTCCCCCTAGAGAACAGCCAGGATATTCTTATAAATACCCAGTCTCACAGAGAGCTACTGTGTGCTTTCTTTGCATTTTCACTGTAAAAGGTCAGGAGTAGAATGAGGTAAGTGAGGTACCTAGGGTGCAAAATTTAAGGAGAAATGGTCCTCATCCTGTGTCATGGAGTTCTAACTGATTTAGTATTTATAGTCATTGGTGAAATCTAACCGGTAGATCTGTTGGCCTCTCGTCTGGGGACAATCAATTTATACATATACAAATCTGTATTTCCTTCAAGCTTTGGTTACATTTATGCTACCAGATGTAAGAACTAACAGAATTGCTCTGAAAATGTCACCTCCCAACTTTGTATGCCTATCAGGATAGATACATAGCAGTTAATCTGTGCTAGTCACTCTTAAAAATTACATGCACATTTTGACTCATTTCACAACATTCCTGTGAGTCAAGCACAATTATCATCCCCTTATCATGATGAGGTGCACAGGGTAAGTAACTTCCCAAGGTTATTTCGTCCATGAAAAGCAGAGTTAGGATATAAATCCAGGCATCTGTGTTCCATTCCCTTTACAATATAGCTTTAAGAAAATCTATTGGGGTTTTATACTAGGTATTAATGTTGATCTCAGTGTTTTTAGCTGCATGTTTATTTTATAAATTGAGTTTTGTGCATATTGCTGTTACTTTGCTGCTTCCCCCACACCCCCACCTTTCCTCCATTTGAGTGTTTATTCCACCCTTGCTTGGATCTCATGTGAAGACTTTTTTTTTTTAAACTGTTGAAGTGAATCCCATTTCAGGAGTTCAAATTTTCTCCTGGAGTATTTTTTCTATGGTTTTTATTGCTTGAAACTTCAAAAGAGGTCCAAAACAAGCACTTCTAAGAAATTGCTCATACATAAAAAGCCAGAAAGAGTAATTTAAATACAGTTTTTGCAAAGATTTGCACTATGAAATTTTTAACTGTATCTGGACCAGGGCAGTATGTCAAATCACAAATTTTCTTGTAAATTTTTCATTGATTCCATTTATTGGGGAACTGCAAGGAAAATGTTATTAGGATTAATTCAGAATCTTTCCAAATTTTCTTAAAAGCAAGGGGAAAGTATTACTAGGACATCATAATAACTCATGAAATGTGTGCCCATATATGTTTATTCATTAATTCAACCAACACTTATTTATATAAATAAGTAAGGATTTGAATCCTGGCTCATCACTTAGTAGCTGTGTGTTCTTGCACAAATTGCTTGATTATTTAAGTGTCCATAAAATAAGAATACAAATAGTACTTCTCTTCAAAGAATGTGTGGGTCATTTAATGAGGCAATGCATACAAAGTACAAAGGTAGGAGGCCTGGTATATGTAGTAAGTTACTAAAATTTTTCTTCTCATCTCTGGTATCTTTCTGTTCTAATCTGCTCAGTATTTTACTTTCATATGAATAATATCATGCCACAAAGTCCATCCATAACTGTAGTAGTTATCTATTGCTGCATAACAAACAGTCTAGGAACTTGCCACCTTAAACACAACAAAAATTTATTATTTATACATCATAGTAAGTTCAGGAATTTGCGAGGATTTTTGCTGCCTGGTTATTTTCAGGATCTCTCATGTGGTTGCAGTCAAGCTGTTGAAAGGGGCTATAGTATGTGAAGATTTGACTGTGCCTGGAAGTTCTGCTTCTAAGTTTACTCATGTAGTTATTGGCAGGAAGTTTCAGTTCTATGTCATCTTTATAGCTACTCATGACATGGCTTCCCCAAGAATGAGTGCTAAGAAAGGGAGACAGAGAAAGAGAGAGAGAGAATATGATGGAAGCCACAATATATTTTATAACTTAATCTTGAAAGTTGTGTACATCTGTTTGACATTTTCTGTTGGTCACACAAACTGGTGAAGTATGAGAGGATACTACAAAAGTTTCAAATACCAGTAAGCTGGAATCACTGTGGGCTATCCTGGAGGTTAGTTGTCACAATCAGTTCTCCTTGTAACAAAATTTTAAAGGCTCCCTTGATTTTCTGAGTTCAGTTGGAATTTTTTAATTCTTGCCTTCCATCACTTTGACAAAGGTCCTTGACACCACTTCCCCTGTCCTCCTATACTCCTATCTGGTCTTGTATCCTATGACTGTCTTCCATAGGTTGCATTTTGGTTCCTAAGCAAACCATCCACACCACATAACTTCATGATTTTGCTTACTACATGTTTTTCTGCTGAACTTCACTATACCCTTTTTTCCAGGATTTTATACTCTTTCTACTATTCAAAGTCCATTCTAAACCCCATCTTTTCCATGAAAATTTTGTTATTCTTATAATGGATAATTTCACTTTATCTGAATCCTGAATGCTCCCTCTAGACCTTTGTATGGCAATTACCTCATGATAAATAATATTCTGATATTTGTATTCTACTCTAATCTTTATAAATTGATGAGATGAGATCATGAGACCCACTCATCTCTTTGAATCCTCTTCAGTGCCTGGCACAGTATGTAATAGATACAATGTGCACATCAAATATTTCATCTAGTTAAACTGAACTACTTAATGCATGCTGGTGTGTAAAGAGTAGTAAAGGAGGGTCAATGGCATGCCTATCAGTGTGATCGAATTTTTCTGTTGTCAATTCCCTTTAGTTTTCTCAACAGATGGACAGGTAGCAGATTCATTAGGTTAATTTCGAAGATGTGGATTTGGTTGTAATTTTGAATGGACATCACATTCTATTGTGAATAATTCTGTAGAAATGTCATTTAATGGTATACATTGAGGCAGAGAAATATTCATTGAATGCAGTGAAGAGCAGGTAATAGCATTAATTCTCTTCTTTTTTTATTCTAATAGCATATTTTCTAAGTATGGTTGTTGATAGTATATTGTAAAACTGCCCCTTATTTAGGACTGTCCTATTAGAAGGAGACTAAATCTCAAGTAAAATATTAGATCAACTTCAGTTTCACAGTTTTTTTCTTTTTTACAAAAAAGGCAATCATAAAAACAGAAACAGGTACAACTTTTGAAATTGTTGAATTTTAATAAGCCAATGTAGTAGGCATGCCAGAGTAAGGTGACAATATATTGCATTCTCATTTTCCACTTTCTGATTTTAATGTATTTACAATTGAATTAGCATATAACAGACTATCAAATATCATTTTATACTTATCTCTAGAGGGAAGCAATAGCAGAGATAGTATTAGTTTAATGTCTTTTATTTCACATACTGCTCTAAGTTTATAGAATTTAGTCTCTAGTTTTAAGTAAATTTTAATAAAGCTATTATTGTAGAGAAATATAGCTTAGATATTTCAAAATATAATGCAGTGTACATTTCTTAAATCTATACCATCACTAACTGAAAAGGAGAAAATTATTTTCATATCTAATGGAAGTTTATCTTTTTTATTTTACTGGATGTTTAAAAACTCGTGTGCACATTGTATTACAGTATTAAAACAAAAATCTAGGATCTCATTTCTCTACCCAAATGCAGAGACTTGGCAATTTTTCCAAGACTTTTCTTTATAAGAATGTTCCCTTCCTCTGATTGCTGAGTCAGACTAAAATGGATTTAATCTCAGTGAATGCCACTGAGGGGCTGTCTCTATCCTTCCTCTTATAGTGGGAGCTTCTTGTCTAAGCCAGACATTTTGCATATATTGTCTAATTTAATCTTGTCATCATACTTGCATGGGCAAGTATAATTACACCCACATATAGGATACCAAAACTGAGTATCATATCAGATTATGAAAATTAAAAATAATATTCCATGTGGACAAAGGGACTAACATGATAGATACTAATGAAGAAGTGAAGAAAAGTAGCTGTTTCCTTAACTATAATTTAAATTGGTTTTGAAACTTTTTCATTGAAATTGAATCCTTCATTGGAAATTTAACAAACAAAACCAGTAGAGAATATTATTTGGGGATTATCAACAGGCTAGATTTCATTAATCTATTATTGTAAACAATAATAATTAAAACACATTTTTACTGTCATATCATAGATGATGAAACTGTGGTTTAGAGCAGCCAAACATTCTTCCCCAGGGCATATAGTAAATATTTGGCAGATCTAGAATTAAAACAAATGTTCATGTGATCTTAAGCCTTCTTCCCTCTTCCAACTATAATCTATTTCTTCCCTCTCACATAATAATTTATTTCCCTTAACTCAATGCTTTTAACTTTTAAAATACAATCTCAGCAGTGTTAAAAAAATAAAACATTGAGTTAATCTATAACTTCAGTAATATTGAAATACACAAATAAGAAACTGAAAGTCCCTCATATATTTTCTATCTCTTATTTAAATAAATATAGATTTTAAGATGTATAAATCTTTCTATTTATATAAAATCAAATTTCTTTTGTAGATACAATTTTATATCCTAATTTTTTCCTTCTTATTTATTTTATTGTGAGCACTTCCTTATGACATGCTCTGATTTCATCTGATATTAAAAAACAAATTCTCCGAGGAGGTTAAAGAGAACTGGCATTCCTACCTTAGAAACAAGGAACTAAAGCATATTGTTTGGTAAGTGCCTAAAACAATATAATTTGCTATTGGCAGAACCTCAGTTGGAACACAAGTCTCTTGAATGGCTAACCTTAATTTATTCCCAGTAGGCTATGCAGCTTTAATTGAACTCTTTCTCAGATATATTTACCTTAATTGCCACCTTTGAATTTAGTACTTTTTGATTTCAAAGATATTCTATTAGAAATGCCACTTGAGAGGGAAATCAAGGTGGCAGAGTAGGAAAACCCTGATAAAGGGATTAATCCAACAATAAGATATAACACCTATAAATATTTATGCACAAACATGGGAGCACCTAAATACATGGAGCAAATATTAAAAGACATAAAGAGAGAAATAGATAGCACTAAAATAATAACTGCGGACTTTAGGATCCCATTTACATTAATGGACAGACATTTACAAATGATATATCTGATACGGGATTGATGGCCAAAATATACAAAAAACTCATACAACTCAACATCAAAAAAAAAAAGATTAAAATATGGGCAGAGGATCTAAATAAACATTCTTCCAAAGTAGATATATAGATGGTCAACAGGTACATGAAAGGATGCCCGGAGTATACATCAAAGTTGCAATTTTTATTTCAAAACAAACCACAGACACATTAAAAATGATAAAAACACGAGCATAACATAGAATACCTTCACAAATATAGCAAAGTGAACCAAAATTAAAATGAAATCAAGAAAAATTTTTTTTAAGTTTTGAGAGAATTGATAAGAATTAAACATTAGAAAAAGACATACAACATATGGATAGTAGGAGGTCCCTGAAGAACAACAAAATTCCATAAAACAGAACAAACTGGAACTAAAGTCTTTAAAGGTTTCCTCTAAAAAATTCATCATGTAGAATGATCACATCATGTACCTGTCAGTGGTAACACAGGAATTCAATACTAGCTACAATTCAAACTATTGGAATGAAAAATAAAAATTTTTAGATCACTAGCTGGAAAAGTCATTTATAAGGAAAAATTAAATTATCATTTGTCTTTTTTCGTAGCAATGATTTAGGTCAGATGAAAATCAAGTGGATATTTAAGACACTCAACGGAAGGAAATGTAATAAAGCCACTCTGAGGTCAAGTGGTAAAAAATTTTGGGAAGAGAAGTCACGGAGTTTCTCTGTTATACAAACATAGGCACATATATGTATGCACAGAAATGGAACACACACACACAAACACATGAATACATGTACATGCATCACACACTAAAAGCAGTTAACAGGACATTTTAAATAGTTAATATGAAACTGCTGTTTGGGCACAAAATAACTTTTTCAAAAAATGCAAATATCAATTTTACTCCTTTTGTATATTATCCACATATCAATTTGCAATGAAGAATGCATAACTTAAGGAAGAATCTACTGGTAAAATCAGAACAATTTAATCTTCAAGAAGGATGATGATTCAAACTTATTGAAACCCATCAGATTTAAATTCATGAATAATGATATTCATAATGATATTTTTAAAAAATTAATTTGAAAGATTATTAAGGACCAATTATTTATCTTGAAAACTGGTAAATAAATGAAAGAATCAAGCGTTTATTGTCTCTTTCCTATGGAACTCAATACCATCGGGTAATAAAATAGTAGATTAGATCTGTCTCTTTACATTCATTCTAACTTGTTAGAATATCACTATTTAGCAATCCCAAATGAAGGAATGGATCTAGGCAATGCACTTCAATAGCAGCTAACATAACAAAAAGGGACAACCAGACCTTAAATGCTTCCTGATAAAAGAACAGAATAATCTTGAAAAAGGAATCAAATGTGAATCTGGTTGAATGTATGGGTCCAGTTTTCAATTTGTAGAAAACAGAGGCTGTTTCTCTGTAAAATTCTATAGGTCAAATGCTCTGGATTCTTCAGTAGATAAAATTTAAGGGGAAAACTTCTGATTCCTAAAGCTAGAATGAATATCGCTTTTCGTTTTGAGCCCGTCTACTACCACCACATTTCACTCCACCCATCCCTTGCATCCTAGCCTTCCAAGTGTATTCAGGCTAAAAGTTAAACCACTAGTATAAACTGGTGCAATTCACCTCCTTCAGGTTTATCTTCCTCTACTTTCTGTCTGCTTTAAGTTTTTCTCCAGTTCCTTCAAATAATTTCTTCCTTAACATTTTGCCCAGATTACATTGTTATCTGAATGCTGATTATTTCAATAGGGACTACTCTTAGGAAAAGCCAGATTTTTGGTGACTAATTTCTCTGTTTTTACCATATGTTTTGATGTCATTTAAACATTAGGTGACATTATACTCATGTTAAGAGAATAGTTCTGAAGAATAAGTGATTCCCTGACTTTGCCAATAATATTTCTGCAGAAAAAGATGTTAATGATTTTGATAAAGAGGATGACACACAGGTTCATTCAGAGTGTTTGTTTGCTAAGTCATTTCAAACAGACCAATCAATAAATACTTTGAGTTTCTGGGAGAATTACTACTAGAAATAAGTAAGTGCATTTGGAGCCAGAAGAGGAATTTGTATTACCACTTCCTATACTAAAAATAAAAAGACTTTAAAACATTATGAGTCACACTCTCTCAGAGCACAGAATTATATATTAGAGGTGACAACAAGTTGCTTTTGTGCTCACTGTTTCGCTTGGTGTTTGCCAAAATCTATCACATTTTTGATGCAATAAATTATTCATTTATTTCCTTTATGTCCTTTGGCAAAAAAAAAATACAACATGGGGTGTATTTTTTTTTTGTTTTACTTTGAACTAAAGCATGTTGTTTAAGTATTTTAAAACTTATTTTCTATAATTTTCAATAAATTCTATTTTCCTCTACAATTAGTTGTCACCTAATCCTTAATATAACAGGCCATTCATATTTTTAGAAAGGTCTAAAAGTATGTATTTTGGCTAGAGTCAAATATAACAGGCACTCAAAGGAAGACATGTAGCAGAAAAATCAATAAAATAAACAGAGTGATTAGAATTTAGCTTTTAAGCAAAGTTTAACAAGACACTGTTAGGTTTTCATCCAAACCCATTACATTTTTCTTTTTCTGAGAGCACAGAGAAGCTATATTTCATTTGTACTCAAATTTTAGATTTTCTGGGTTTTTCGGAAAAAAAAAAAAGGACAAAAATCACCTATCTTCTTTCAAATTTGGTCCTTCAAACATCCCTCATGATTTTTACATCTCTCACCAAAATTTAGAGATATATATTCCTAATGATGGAGCTACTGTAAGATTAAAGGGCCCATTCAGGCAAGCTAGGGAGTGATTATATGAAGTAATTTCCGATCCCACCACCCAAAACTAGCAGCCATGAACAATACATAAACCTCTTAATGTGAAGACACAAAGACTGATGGTTAATTTATTTTCACACCCGAGCCTAATGTATCCTGATCAATAGAGAAGAAATACTTTGGCAATATGCCAAATTTTGGAGACATGCCCTCTAAAGATTAATTTAACTAAATTGGTTGCTTTTAATTATTATATCTTTTTCTTTTGAAATCCTATCTATCTTTTAAAAGATCACAGTTGAGGGCTATCACTTAGCACATGCTTACTTGTGGATTGGGTTTGCTAATTTTAGTCCATTTTCATGAATCTGCATTTTCAGGAAAAGACAGAATATCAAAAAAATGTCCTGTTCCTAAGCCCTTATTGGAATAGGTGATTTCAGTCAAACCAAGTGCTTCTGAATATCTGTTCTCTATAGACTTAAGTTTTTAAATATAGGTTGTTGTTCTCAATAGCATTTCTGCTAATAAATCATCCCAAACTTTGTTGTATAAAAGAAAAAAAATACATTTGTTCTCGGTATCTCTTGATTACAAATTCTCTTTAGAAAGCACAAAGAGGAAGAAGCACCCTTTTTTTAATCCAAGATTCCTCCTCTGAGAAGGCTCGAAACTCTAGGTGACTCAATACCTTGAGGCTGAAGTCAGGTGAAGACTTTTGTATTTTTATATCTAATATCATGACGAAAGGCTCAAAGACTAGGATGGCCAGCCACAGAAACTACTACACTCAGCCTCTCCATGTGGATTGGCTTTCTCATAATATGATGGTCTTGGGTTAGACAGATGTCTTATATGACAGTTCAGGGGTTGGGTTAGACAGATGTCTTATATGACAGCTCATAATATAATGGTCTTGGGTTAGACAGATGTCTTATATGACAGAGTTCTAACAAACAAGGTGAAAAACAGATCAACTTTTATGATCTAGCCATGCATTGTCACTCTTGCCACATTCTATCGGTTGCAAGAGAATCAGAACCCACCTAGAATGAAGGAGAAAGGAGATTGAACCCCTTATCTCTGAAAGGGAGGGTATCAAGAAACTTGTGACCATTTATTATAAGAGTGTCAAAGCTGGGAACCCCATGGGCTTATTGAAGAATATGAATCAGCTGAAATTATATGCAAAACATTTTATGTATATGTATTGCCATTTTTCAGTAGGTTTAAATTTTTCATCTTAGAAGTTGACATCAGAATAATGATATCTCAAGTATTATTTTTGTGGCAGCCTATGAAGTTATGATACTAAGAAACTGAGAAATTTTGCTCACACCCATTTAGTACATGAAACATTTAAAGTAGTTCCCTGAAAAGACCTGCAATGGGATGGAGATATAAATGCCTACAAATTAAAATGCAAATAAATGTAATGGGAAGGGAAAATTCTTCAGAGAATGCACTCATCAGAAACCTAGCCAAATATGTTAGTATGCAAGCTGTATACAAAATACGTGGATTAGTTTATTTTTTCACATTGTCACTGGTGTTTTATTGCTAGTGACATAACCCACAGATAATTTTTCTTCAGAAGCCAATATGTGACAAAAACACTGGTGTCTTTTATATTTCAACAGATGTCTCTAACATTTTTGAAGATTAGATAGTATCTCTCTTTTTATGATTTTTTTCAATTCTACAACACTGATAGATATCTTATATACTATTGACAATGGTTAATTTGCTTTATTAAAATACTTTTTGACTAAGACACCCAGCAAATTGATAACAGATACTGAAGAATTCCTTGCAGTCATCATGTTCATAATCTAGCAATTTTTATTTCCTCTTGATAGGAACAAGAAATGTGACTGCCCAGACAGAAATAGGATATTGTGTATTTATCAAAATGGATTGAATCTGTGAAGCCATTCATCTGCTGCTCACCTGTCAAAGCCTTTTCAAGCATACTAACTGACCTAATTTTGAAATGTCTACATTTGGGCTTGATATCAAAATCCAAAAATAAACTTCTAATTATTGACAGCAGTAAATGTGCGCCTACATCACAATTACAATCTTATATAGATATATCCACTTCTAATTGTTAGAAGCAGGAGAGGCCTCTTAGAGAACAATGGCACTGAGCTTACAAGGCAGGTAGTATTGCACAGATAAATATGAGATGAGGAAAGAGTGCTGCAGGCAGAGTGCAAGGATAGCTGAAGGCAAGGAAGTAGGCGAGACGAGCTTGTCCTCAGTATACACAGAGAACTGCAAGAAGGTATTAATAGACACTACAGATGGGTTGAGATCATACTATTTAAGTTCTTGAATGTGGAATCACCATCTATTTTGGCTTGAGGAATTACAGTATTGAAATTATGTGTTAAGAATATCAGCCTTAATCAGCTTGCATTAAAGCTGTGGGAGGAACTTGAAGCCCAGGAATGACACTAAAGACTATAAAGCTGACTCTTTTCCAGAGATCTTGGTCAGATACTATCTCTCCAAATTACCCAAATACTGAAGTAGATTTGAGTGATTTTCCTCTCCATTCTACAAAGGAAAAAACATACCTAGTCCTTTCTTTGGTAATATCTTTAAAAGATTTGTAATCTTTATTACATATGTATATAGATTTATTTGATTTCTGTTTAGCTAAATTGCTAAAGGGAAGATTTAGAATTCATCTAAATAATCTTCCAGTCAGCTGCTTACAAAGATGGGCTGATGGAGTTCAGCGAATTCCCACAAAATCAGAAGGGAAAAGGCAATAAAATATTAATAGAAAATAAAATCAGAAACAGAAAAGAGTACTAATTAAGAGTGTGTAAGCCTTAAAACCTAATATGTTAGACACTGAGACATGAATTCATATGGAAATATCAGGATTCAGTGATAAAATATGAATTAAAATGTTCTAGAAAGGTTTAAAGGAGACAAATAGGATTTGAGATCAAACTTGTACTAAGAAATTTGACTTTGACTATAGAATTGAATACTACTTCATCCATATTAGACTGCTTTTTGCTGCTGATGACCAGTTTGAAGATAATGACTTTTAGTTCATAATCAAACTTGTATATATGATGTTTATTTCACACAGGGGGATTTTCCCATTGTACAAAGGGAGATCAAATCAAACTGTGTATAATTTAAGTGTGGCATAACACTGCATTTTAAAGCTAAAAGAATAAGATAAAAAAGTTTTGATGGAAATTTAATGAGCTAGATATGATCATAAAAGGTGTCATGATGCAGAAATTAATTTGATCTGCTGAGCACCATTTCTAGTAAGCAAACACAAATTAAAATTAAATATAAAAGTAAAATTAGAAGTTGAACCTTCTCAAAAGATCCATCACGCTATAGGGAACTGAGCTGGTAAAAAGCCCTAGTCTTAGAAATCATCAGTAAATAAAAATAATAGTTATGAATTTCTAGCAATATGTGAGGTATATGACTCAACCTTTAAAAGTACTTTAATTCATTTAGTCCATAACAACCTTACAAGGTGTTATCACTGCTTATTCTCAATTTATGGAAGATCTGAAGCATTTATTAGTTAAGAAACATAACTGAGGTCTCACAGCTAGTATGCATTTGTGGTAGGTTTGGAATCCAGACCATATAACAATATAACTACTCTGTCATCATAACTTATGGAAAATTTAAAAATCTGGGATAATGGCCTCTCAGTGGTTCATCTTAGGCATGTATTCAAGTGTCTGACTCTAACAATTAAAAAAAATGATTTCAATTATCCAAAACATATATTTTTAACAAATTCCAAAAGATACAGAAATAAAGAGACCTTAATTTTATAAGAGAGAACTGATAGACACTGGTATGGCTGTTTGCCATTTAGATACACCTGGAACAAAATTTGGCATCATATTTGGAGAATTACATCCTTTATCTACTTCATCAGACCCTCATTCTGAGAACTGTAATTATTTTCCAAATTTGAGGCTCAAAGAGATCAAACTCAAGTTACTTTCTCAAGGTCACACCACTGATTAATGACAAACTTGTCAGACTGCTTCCAAAGATCATGTTCTCTAATCCTGCACTTAATGTCATTCCTGATAACCCATTCTAGGAGAATATTATTTATAAATGGTGACACAGGAAGCATATACTTGTTAATATGCTCAAAGAAAATATACATATGTAAGAAGGTGAACATGTGTATCATCTTTATTGTGTCAAGACTTGCATTGTTACTTTAGAGGAAAAAAAGATTTTGCTTATGCTAACCTAGCATTGCACAATGGAGAAGATAGCACTCAGATGTTAGGTAAAATGTTACGTGTTAACTGTTAACAATTATGTTATATTTTTAATTATTAGATAGCAATGTGCTAGATTCAATACTTATTAAAAACTTTGTCAAATCAAAGATTTTCTTAGAAATACTTGGGATTTCTTTTCACTTACTGAAGTGAAAAAAATTTCAAGCACTTTTCCTGAACATATAAAAATAGCTAATGATGTTTTACTTAGTAAGTAGAAGAAGTACAGGGATTGACATAAGGCCACCAAGGATAGAAGTTAAAGAATAACCTAGAAATTTTAGAATAACAAGTATACAAATTGTGTTTGTTTTCAAATTTCTATACAATATATCATTTACACATTTTGCTCTTAGAAAGACCCTCATGTGTCTATATAAACAATTCAATACTTGAATGCAGTCTTCTATTTATTCTCAGCCTTTTCTCAACACAAGTGTCTGGGAAAAATCAATTTTTATATTTCAAATTCAATAAGAGTTCATTTTTATACATGCCCTAGAGCTTTCTCTGAATCTAATCTGAATTCTGTCTCATGGTTCGGGAGGATTAGAGAGCAGTCTTTGCCTAAGCCACAAACTCTTTTGCAACTTAAACCTTCAAATTTAACAAGGTCAGAGAGTGTTCTAAGAAAACTAATCAGTTACTTGGATAAGAGTGAGCTCATAAACCACCCAGTCATACCAAATAGAGGTAGGCAGTTGGCAAAAAATGGCATCTTTATGTGATGATGAGAAATGCTGACTGCTTTAGTGTACCATTCTGAGCCCTGGGCATCACATACTGTTTGCTGTGTGTTTACAACATTTATTATTTTTGCATTATGAAGACTATCTGATCATTATATATAAACATATATAAGTATATTACATAGAATTATAATTACTTATAGTATGTAATGTAGTCTATTCTATTCCATTATATAATTAAATGAAATATAAAATTGCATACATGGTTTTATATACCTCTAAAGATTAAAATAAAAATTACTGCATTACCACCACCCCCTGGCATTATTCTCACCAGTCTTGTATATGATTAATTTTCTTAATAATCAGTTTTAAATGCACAAATAAATTTATATTAGGCTTTTAAAAAACTTATTAGTAATTCTAATTTTTCATGTGTTTAAGTACTCTTAAAAGCACAATATTTAATGCCATCATAATATTCTAGAAAATATTTCATCATTTCTTTATTGTTAGACATTTTTTACAAGAATTAGTTCTTTATTTCTTGTTCCATACATTTTAGCTGATGGCTTGACATCTCTTTATACAAGATAAAGAAATGTGTCCCTTAAATTGCCATTCGTATTTTTCCCTTTTATTACTTGTACTTCTAATTTTGCACTTGCACTTTCAATTCACAATTTTCCTGTGCTTTCTCTAAATTATTGCTTAAAAAATTGAAAATTGACTTGATAACATTTATATTATTGTGGATGCATTTACAGATGGATATATGTGAAAAATGTAACATATATAAAAAGGTGTCTAATATCTGAAACATAGATGTTCCAGAGAGGATTCAGAGATGGAGATATTGACTATTCAGCACAATGAATAATTAAAAGACCAAATCTAAAAATTTCAAAAAATAAGAGGAAAAGTCACATATAAAATAATGAAAATCAGACTGATATCAAAACTCTCATAAATGAAACAGGATTCTTAAGACAATACAATGACACTTTTCCTGTAGGGAAAAAAAAAGTGATTTTCAAACTAGAAATGCATTTCCAAACTGTCAATTAATGTTAAGGTCAAATACAGATGATTTAAATCATGGAGGAACTCAGAAATTTTTACTTATCATGCATCTATTCTTATATAGTTATTTAAGGATGTGCTCCAAAAACAAGGGAATAAACTAGTAAACAGAGAACAAAATGAATAATAAACGAAGTTGAACTGTTACTCCTCAGAGAATCTAAACATTTGTCATTCTGTGAATTTTCATTACTCTCAGGATTTGGATTAAACTTTTCCTAGATGACAATTTAGAATGAAAGAAGCAGTTAATCCAAATATTGAGTAATTGATCCAGATTGGATGTGGAGAACAGAGGGCTCAAATAGGGGAGAGACATGAGGGGAAGGAAATTCGACAGTCTTGTTGAGAATATGGAATAGGCGCTACAGTTCAAGGGATAAAGAGCACTCATATTTAATGGAAGACTTCAAAGAATATTAATACCAGTGAACACTCCTGGTATTAATAATGAAGTTATTTAAGAATGAAATTTAAATGATCAAGAAATTTAAATCATCCAAGGACTTAGTAGGAATAGAGCAGCTACCATACCAAGGACCGGAGTCAGCACTATTTTATGTATAGACAAAATATCCACATTAATTTGGATTAACAACAGAAATTGAAAACCATTCATTTTGACAATGTAATAATATTGTCATAAAAAGTTGGCTGGCAAGAACTATAAAAAACTGAGCAATCATGATGCAGCTATGTTCTCTTGACAGACCTCTCCTCAGAATAGAAATACTTAACAAAAAGTTCTGGTTATGAGAGAAGTGTTGGCCACCTGACAAGTCCATTGGCCGGCAGAACTTTTTCTTAGGTTAAAAAGTATAGAGAAATGACTATCACGATGGGTAAGCTCCAAAGAGAATACACTGACAAATGTCTTAAGAAATCTTAATTTCCCTCAGTCAGATCATTTAATTTCTTTGGAGGAACAACCAGTTTTTTGTTTTTGCTTTTGTTTTGTTTGTATCTGGAGGCAAAACAAAGTGTCTGGTCAACTGGTCACTTTTCTTATCTGGTAGAGGAAGAAAGTGTACTAGCACAGCTGGTACACATATATTTTAAGCAATCCTTATATTCTTGGCCTCCTTTCTATGCATAATCTCTACATTTTCCTCTCCAAGAGTCTGCTGGAAGGATGAGCCTCTCCATTCATGTTCAACTCCACAGACATCCTTCACTGGGGCTTCCTTTCTTTGATTCATCAACATGCTTAACATGCTCCCATCTGCTGTCTGTCTTTCAAAAGGCTAAAACCTTTTATCTACTAATGAATTTCTTCTTTTTCTCACACAGTTTTTTAATGTAATCTCCTTTGTAAAACTTTACTCACTGTTAATTATTTCTCAGGAGGGAAGAACAGTAAAAACATATGCTCAACTATCTTCAAGTACAAGCCCTTGCAAATATTAATTTGGAATGATGTATGCTGTGGGTGCAGTGGTGTGAAATGAAGAATTAACACTACCAAATTGTTCACATGGCAATCCTGGAGAAATCCGAAGGGATCTGGTAATATTTTCACTTGCTCAAATAAAGGACAAATATGTAATTTGTTAAGTCTTTTTTCTCTGTTTCCCTTTTTTTCACTATACAATGTTTTTCATTATTCTGTATGTATATACAACTACCATGGGAAAAAATGCACTAATTCAGAAAATATTTATTAAACATCTACTAAGCACCAGGCACAATTCTAGGCTCCAGAGATACAAGAGAGAAGAAAACACAAAAACTCTTTCTTCCCAGAGTGTCCATCTAGTAAAAGAGACAGATAATGAATGTGAAAAATACATATTATAATGGATATTAAGAAGTGTTAAAAAATAAAATATTTTTAATTTTTTGAGAAGCTCCCATACTGTTTTCCATAGTGGCTGTACCAATTTACATTCCCACAGACAGTGCACAAGTGTTCCTTTATCTCTACACCCTCACCAGCACTTGTTATTGCCTATTTTTTTTTTGACAATAGTCATTCAAACAGGTGTGAGGTGATACTTCATTGTGGTTTTGATTTACATATCCCAGATAATTAGTGATGTTGAGGTCCTTTTCATGTACCTGTTGGTCATTTGTATAGACATGGAAACAGTCTAAGTGTCTGTCAATGGTTGATTGGGTAGAGAAAATATAAATATAATGGAATATTATTCAGCCATAAAAATAGAAATACTACCATTGTGGCAACATGGAAACTTCAGGGCATTATGCTAAGTGAAACAAGACGAACAAAGGGAGACAAACACTGCATAATCTCACTTATATGTGAAATACAAAAAACTCAAACTCATAGAAACAGAATAGATTGGAGGGTATCAGGAGCAGGGGTTGGAGAAAATGGGTGAAGGTGGTCAAAGGATACAAGCTTCCAGTTATAAGATGAATAAATTCTGGGGATCTAATGTGCAGCATGATAATTATGGTTTACAATACATATATACTTGAAAATAACATATTTGAACATTATATTGTGTTAAGCAACTTCCCTAGATCATCTAATTTGACCCTCCGAAACAGGTACTACTGTGTTAACAACATTTTATAGATAAGGAAAGTGAGATACAGAGATTATAACTTGGTTACATTAGAGTCAGAGATGGGATTAAATTCCAGGCTGCATAGCCTAGATTCTACACTTTCACTTAAAATATTTACATTTCTTAATGTTTTCTGGATGATCCAGATCAGGCTTCACAGAGGAGGTGACGTTTTTTAGCTAATTATGAAATGACAATCTGGTGGATTCCAGGACTTCTAGGTAAAGAGAAGGGGAGATGCAAAGACACAACATTCAAAATTTCAGTGTGTATTTCATAATTTATAAATGCTTAGGGAACAATAATGTCAGGTTAGAGAGAGGACTTGAAGGAAGTATAGCTCTGATAGTAGTCAGGAGACTGTTTAATTATATGGAAAAAAAATGTGCCTTCCCTTACCAACCTGTTTTTTTTTTTTTTTTGATGGCCTCAAGATAATCTGCATTAAATTGAGAAAAAATGAATAGGCAACAAATAAAACAAAATGACCTTCCAATGTCTAAACTGTGTCTAAAGGAGATCTTTGACTTGAGTCTTTGAATATGGAAATGATTAAAGCAAAATGGCCACTAAGCCTGCTAAAATTTTAGGGACTAGTATTTATAGATAAAACAAATCCTTACCTCCCCCTATTCTGTGATTTCTTAATTCCTAAATCACCTCTCAGGTTCCAAAACTTATTCTAGCAGAAAAACCATCTGCAGAAGTTTCGCAGGTTTATAATAAAGGCTTGCTCTCAAACGATGTTGCATGTGACCATGAGGAATAGAAAAATAATAATAATTAACTGTCCAAAAGCTAAAGCCAGGTCCACAGAGCAGTCTTGCCAGGTTTAACAAATAAAAATGCAGATCACCCAGTGTAATCTGAAATTCAAATTCAATGGAGAGTCCTGTATTTTATCTTGCAAGTCAACCACAGAGGTCAGTGGAAAAGGGAGTTTATCCTAGAGAGAAAGCCAGCAGCTGCCACATGTATAAATCAAGGTCTATGGCCAGAGCATAAAATATATTCAGTTCCTGCTCAGGAAGATTTAATAATTGCTATAAATGAATACTGCTGTATATTTGCCTTCTTTCCTTTTTAGGAATGTGAGTTTTTCTCAGATTTCATGTTCTGACTCAATCATTAATTACTGAGTATGAGAATAAAAGATGCAGATAACTTGTCTTTTTATTTTTTGATGGTCAGTTCATGAAAGGCCATAACTTGACTTGATGGCAGATGAC
Organism: Vicugna pacos; assembly: GCF_048564905.1. NCBI lineage: Eukaryota > Metazoa > Chordata > Mammalia > Artiodactyla > Camelidae > Vicugna > Vicugna pacos. The sequence continues at coordinate 62,263,525 of NC_132997.1, forward strand.
ACATTCAAAATCCTAGGCTTTGAGTGACATATAATAACTGATGGAATTTGTGGTTGTCTCTATTAGGGATAGTGTGAGTGGTGAGAGAAAGTGCTTGTGTAAAGTTGATGATCAATGAGAAGGAGAATGGCCTCTCCACTTTACATACATTTACTTAAACTGTTTTTCAGTGGTAAATGGGCTCTCAGATAAATTTATTAGCCTTCTTTATAGATAAGTGGCTCTGTGATTAAGCTGTAACCAATGGAATATGTTCAAAAGTTTTGTGTGCAATATCCAGATTATGTCCTCTAAAGAAAAGAATCACATTTTTCCTTTCCATTTATCCTCTCCGTTTGACTGGAAGGCAGATTTGAAGGTAGGAGTTGAAGCAGCCTTATTGGAACAGAAATTAAAAGATGCATTTTGAGAATGTGAGAGCAACAAGATAAGCGCAGTCCAAGTTTCTGCTGATAATGGAGCTGCCTTCCCCTAAATTTTACATATGAAAAAATAAATATATATCTAGTCCAAACCACTTTTGTTTGGGTACTCTTTAATATAGAAGCTAAAACAATAATCTGAATAATACAGGGAAAATATATATGCATATACATACATATTTTGGGGGTTAAAATGTTAATACACAATGTGAGGAATCTGGGAGAAATGGTAAGACTTGTCATGTATATATTGAATTTGAGGTTCTTATAGGAGATTTGGGTGGTGAGATTTTTTCTATTTGGATATGATCTTAAAGAAATTAAAAAAAAAAGAAAAAGGTAAACATCATCCCAATAGCTTATGTACACATTTAAAATACAGTACGGAAAACTTAGCCAAAAGGAATAAGAGAAAAAAATAAGAACAAACATATTTTGCAAATATGAAAGTGTTAACATTCTGATTATATGTTGTAGCAATGAGTAAAAAGAATCCCAGTATAAGAGCCCAGTAAATACACAGAGTAAGTAACACACTATTTCCTAAGAACAGAAAGATAAATAAGGATGGCATGAATAATAATAGTAGTAACTGTAACAACATAAAAATAACAATAAAAATTATTAAAATAATCATCCTCTGAGATAAAAAAAATACATAAACTTTGCTATGCACATTATTTACCAGCATTATGTTATAATCTAAAACAACCCTATGAAGTAGATGTGACTATTTTCCACATGTCTAATACTGAAGTTTAAGACTACAGTGACATGTCCAAGGTCACAGAGGAAATATATGACCAAGCCAGGCTTCAGTTCCACTTATTTCTGACTCGAGAGCTGATGCTAAGTTTTAGTTACCAAATTCCAAGTAAAAGTGACTCATTAATAACTAGAAAATTCAAATTAATGCAATTTATTAGACATTAAAATAAATACCACCAATAATAAATAATGCTGATGAAGGTGTTATAGGACGGTTAACCTAATTACTCGTGCCTATTTTAAATTAGTATCATCAATTTGGTAACAGTTGACCACAATAAATCTTAAATTATTTTAGTGGCAAGTATTTTGAAGTAGCAATTACTGAAACAAAAATGAAAATTAAATAAAATCTTTAAATATGTGAATCAATGAAATTTTTGCCTTAAATAAATTAATCATGATGGGCAACTAAACATTTGTTTAGCAATTCTTCATGCAAGTAAAACAAATTCACACCAAATAACAACGACAATGAGAAAAAAGAAAATTCTCATTAATACCGAAAGCTCAGACTGACAAAAATGAATAAATAGTCACCTTAAATCTCAAGAAAGAGTGGAGAATAACCTATCATAATTTGGGAAAAATTAACTGAGATTTTTATGTACATGTTATTTCTTTTTCATATGTGAAACCAACGAAAGACAGTCTCAGCTGTCAAAGGACTACAATTATATAATACCAATTTTACACTGATCTTATTTTTTAAAAATCCCTTAGTGGGTACTCAAATTATTAAATAATGTTTTTCTCTGTTGAAAATGACACAGACAATTTTTGACAGTAACTGTAAAAATTTAAAATTTTAGTAATATTAAAGGTAATCCAGAAAGCTAGTTTATTAAGAAAGTCAACTCTCTTTCTAATTTGAAAATTTTTTAAATAATCAGCAGATCTGTATCTGAAGGATGACAGAGTATCAGGAAAAAGTATGAGATAAAGAACACATGACAAAATATTGTTTCAGTGAAAATAATTTTTATCAAATCTCCCATTCACAAAACTGGCACTCAGTGATAGATTCCATCTTTTCTAAGTGTGTATTAATCCACTTTATCTGCAAATTAGAAGTTTAATAGTTCTAAGAAGAGACAGAGAGAAAACAGAAGAAGGTAAAATAGTAGTTGACAGGAAAAAGAGGCCAACAAAAAAATCAGGAAATTTAAGAAATATGGGAGTATTGGTTCCAGGAACCCCTCAGATACCAAAATCTCAGAAGTTCAGTTCCCTTATATAAAATGGCATAGTATTTGCATATAACCTACTTGCATCCTCCTGTATACTTTAAATCATCTCTTGATTACTTGTAATACAAATACAATGTGTCATGTAAATACAATGTGAATGTTATGTAAATAGTTGCCAATGTGAGGCATATTGAAGTTTCGCTTTTTGGAATTTTTTTTTTCAAATATTTTCAATCTGTGGTTATTGAGACTGTGGATGAAGAACGTGCAGATACAGAGGGCCACCTGTATGTGGAATGATAACAGAGAAAGACTGTACCAGGTTTGGGGGAGAAATGTAGGAGAATCCATAAATTAGAAAAAAATGAGCAAAAGGAAATCAAATTTAACAAATATTAATCTTCTATAGAGAAAAAGACAAAAATGAGACAAGTAAAAATCAACATGTGAATAGTAGAGTCCTTAAAAGAGTAAGATAATGAAAGAAAACTGAAACAGCTAAAATAAATGTAAGCCAAGAAATATATTTCTGAATTAAAAAACACCTGAATGTACATGTTGCAAGAGCACAATATACCTCAGGAATTATTAAAACAGAACATAAGCTAGTAAAGTTACTAAACTTCAAAAGATAAAGAATTATTTGTCACATGTTAAAAACACCAAGATATTTTACACAGGGTCTCAGACAAATAGTCAAAATGATACTCATGAAGTCATCAAGGAAAGAAATTAAGGCTAAAAAATGTTTATACACATCTAAACTCTTTTTCAACAATATTTTGCTATATATAATAACACAGAGAATATTATTACCACATGTCCTTCTTAAATAATCTGCTGGAAGAGATTCACCTAAGTAAAAGATGACTAGAAAAAGTACAGTTAAAGTATTAGGAGTGAGCCTTGACTATGTTTGGGCTAAGAATCAAAAGATTTCATTTGTAACTGATAACAAGTAATAGAGAAATAAATACAGAGAGTTACTCTCTAAAAATAGAGTATTAACACAATAAAGAATTCAAATTATAGTTATAAACTTTTCAAGGTTAGACCAGCCTGAAATCAAGGTATTGACTGGGACTACAATTTTATCTGAGGCTCAAGGTCCTCATTCATACTTATTGGTGTTGGCAGATTTCATTTCCTTATGCAGTATGACCAAGGGCTCTATTTTATTTCTGACTGTCAGCTCTTAGTTTCTAGAAACCACCTACATTTCCTTGTCATGTGGCTTTCATAAGCATTTCACAACATATCAATTCACTTCTTCTAGGCCAGCAGAGGAGTGTCACCTGATTAGACAAGGCCCACACATGATATTCTCCTTTGTAATTAATTCAAAGTCAAACTGATTAGGAATCTTAATTAAATCTGCAAATCTTTGCCTTATAATATAAAACAATCATAAGAATGATATTCAATCATATTCACACATTCTGTCCACCCTTAAGGAGAGGGGAATATATGAGGGACTGTTATTGTAGGTCATTTTTGTATTACACTTACCACAGATATATTTTAATTTAAAAAATAAAATCAATTTTGTATATTTCTATGTATATACATAAGACATCTTTCATAATAATCCAATAACATTGAAGGAATATGTTTTTACTACACATTCCTTTACACATGAATGTATATCCTACTAAGATTAAAGAAATGGCGTTAAATAAATTGCTTACTAAGTAAATTTGAAATAGTGATTTCAATCATTATTTCAGTGTCCCCAGAGAGAGACAGCAGAGAATTTAAATTTGCTTTTAACAAATCATGTTTTTCAGTTTTTGAACTTGTTTAACATTATTGATAAAAATGACTAAGGTTGCCCTAAATTAATTCTGAATTTTCTGCCCACCCACATCTCCATCACTAGCTGCAATTTATTGGAATAGTAAACAACAGTAGACACGATTTAATAGAAACCATATGATTCATATAGAGAAGTTAAGAAGTTGTTTTGTGAATAGAACTCTATTACATTGATTTTACATGTAAAAGCTGGAATACACCTCTAAAACAATTGTTCAATGTAATTATTAACAAATAATCAGTAATTTTGTTGCCTGTGCACGTATTTTCCTGAGGTGATTGGTAATTGGACTCATCTTGTACATCTATCTTGTCTTTTCCACAATGATACCTCCAGTAACAGATAAATTATACCCTCTTCAATTCCTTCTACTTAATAGTTCTCTGTTGAATCAGAACTAAAGAATAGTTTATAAATACCTTTCTTAAGTACTTCAGGAATGTTTATCACTTAAGAAGTGTCAATAAACCAACTGCTCAATGAGTCCATATCCTACTGTTTGGAATCACCGTGTCACAACATTATAAGGTTCCATAGCCATATATTTGTTTGAAACAAGGGATTTCATTAGAGATAGCATACTTACTTAAATGGCAATTTTTCTATTTATCTACATTGTTCAATATCTAATTATTTATTGAATTGTTTATTTTTTTTCATAATAATTAGTATCAAAAAATTAAGTGCTGAGAGGGACTTCAACATTATTTGATTTAAGCTTTTCTCTAGGGGAAAATTATCTATAGTGCATTCTTGGGCAGGCACCATCTTATTTTATTTCATTCCATCAGTGATGGATAAAACATAATTTTTAATGCAGTGTTTCTATCATTGAATTCCTATAATTATTCAAAAATTATTTCCCATCTTAGTTGAACTCTTGTACATTGCTTCTGGCTCAATCTTCTGGAGAAAGAAAAATGCATATCCTACATGCTCAAAACCAATTTTCACCCCCAAGGTTCATTTTCTCAGGGCTTACTCTTCTTGGTTCTTTCAAACACTCAGTTGCCTCATTCTCTGTTAGTGGGTCCTAGCTTCCTTTGTCCCAGCAAGGGCAAAAAAAAAAAAAAAAAAAAAAGCAATCAAGCTTACAGGCTGCCAAATTGGTAGCATCAAAGCCAACTCATAAAAGCCATCAGGAGAATGAGCACCCCTATTTGTAAGCAAGGGGTGTTTTTACATGGTGATTCCAATCAGTAAGATATGGACTCATTGAACACTTGGTTTATTAACACTTCTTAAGTGATAAACATTTCTAAAGCACCTAAGAAATTAGCCACAGGAAGGTCCTACACAGTCACTTTTATAGATACATCAGCCCTTTCTTTTTTGATACCTTCCTTTCTCCAGTGCACAAGTCTCCAAATTCTAGCCCTTTCCTTGAGTTGTTGTGAGAAGTGTATTGGCTCACTCATCTGTTGGCAATAGGTAGCCTTGTTCTCTGTATTCTAGCAGCTTTTTTTTAAATAACATTTGGATTGTAACAAATATTATTTAATACATGTCATAATATTTTATATCAGTTAAACATACTGCATCAATATAAACATTTTCCTTACAATACCTTTCACCATATACAATTTACACATTTAAAATGTAACCAAACTATTTCCCTATTTTATAATAATAAATTATATCTATCAGTACTACCCATTTAGGCTTATTAGTTTTGGATTCAAATACTGGTTTCACTGCTATCAGCATGATGGCCATGGAGAAATTGATTTTATAAAATATTGATTAAGAATATGCACAATTTGGGTTAGTATGAAGATTAAAGATAGCATGAGTAAAAATGTTTAAAACAGAACATTGAGTGAAGGAAGTATTCAATATATGATAGTTCTCTGCAGGTTCTTATTTGTCACCAAATGCCCTCCTCCTTTTTCTCCTCCTCTTCCTCCTCCTGTTCTTTATCTTCTTCTGTTTCAACTTATTACACAAAACTTTCAGTATCAAATTTGAAATTGTTTTAGATTTCTTAAATATAGTAGTTCTTTGATTTTCATTTGTTCATATTGTTTGACCATCTATTTTAAATTAGTGATGTCATTTTGAGGGTTAATTATATTTAACAAAATTTATACTTTTCAGTTATGATTTACTCATTGATTTCATATGCATGCTTTTCATGTTTCCATTCAAGTCAGTCATAAAGGTATTGACTATTCTAGCACTATTGACAGAATGCTACACTTCTCACTTAGAGCTAAAGCCTTTCCTGATGCAAGTTAAATAGCACCAAATGTCTGTCATATTCGGTCCCTAAGTATCCTGTTATTGTTATTTTACATCTTACTTTCTGATTTAATCATGGTTTTCTCCAAATAGAGAGTACATCTTGAGGTCAAAGAACATACCTTGTTCACAATTCTATCCTCTTTGTCTAGCTAGCACAAAGTAGGCTATCAGCATAATCATTTGTTATTCTTACTTTCTTCTTTTCAAATTGATGTTGATCCATTGACCAACTCTTCTTTATCAGAAAATAATTTCTAACCTGACACCAAATTTATCCAAAATTTTTGCACCTCACAGTCTGTTTAGTTTTATGACCAACATATCAAGGTGCAAAAAGGTATTCTTCTTTTTTGGTCATTACTGGACTTCTGGGAAGAATTCCACAGCTCCTAACACAGATGATCCTGGCTCCCTGCTTGTCTAGTTCTTTTAAGGCAGCTTAGTTACAATCCCTGTTTATTTGATTAGCTAGTGTTGCATTCAAAATAAAGTTAGGATTTATATTCTAGAAATGATGTAATTAGGAAACAGAAGTAAATTTTAGAAAGGATCTTATCTGTGATTTCAAACAGTTTGAAGAAAAGGAACTGAGTAAGAAAACGAATATAAAACCAATTAACGTAAAAAATCTGATAATTAGGAAGAAAATCTGATAATGATCAGTACAAAAAATAAATTTGAAAGAGTAGAGGATAATCTAAAGAAAAAACCTCTGTAATATTTAAAAGGAAATCATAAAGATACAAAAATGAGAGTGAAAATCATGGATATAGACTAGAGAAAAGAGACCCAATCTCCAGATAAGACCATCTAGATATGAAAACAGAACAAGAGCAATAATCAAAGATGCAAGAGAATAAAATATCATGACTAGAAGAAAATAAATTCCAAATCAAAGAGTTCACTACAAAATTAATTCAACATGGATTAACAAATGTATGTTAGAACATCTTAAAATCCAAAAGAAAATAAGCATAATAGTTTTCAGCTTTCTACATGGGAAATAACTTTCTAAGTATAAAAGCAAACATAAGAATTCTAAACAGTAGGTAAAACCAGATATAATATTGTGTGAAACAGAGAATTAGTATGAATGATTCCTACTCAATAAATTAATCATAATTAATTGGTGATCTCTATGTAGTCTTTAATCCTCTCATTAATGTCAATTAAGAATCCTAATGTCCTTTCTTACTTTGAGAACTCTTCAATGGCTTACTGTTCTGGGTACTTCATATATTTTCTCTAAATTCTATTTAAAATATAAGCTTTTATTCATTAGTTCATTTCCCTTTGCTTTTATTTTATCATAGGAATACAGAGTCATCCATATGGCATCTTCAACATTCTGATCAAAAATGTCTTTGGCTAAGTCAGCAAATGTATTAGGTACTTTTCTCACTTTCTACATCACAAGTGACAATGCCCTCAACTGTTTTACAACAGTACCCTTATCTCCTAAATTTAATAGTCATTTCCCACTTTCTTTCAAACTCTTACCAATAGCCTCCTTAGATTCATTATGTTTCCAGTAGGACCTAGTCCAACAATCAACATCACTATTCTGGGTTTTGTTTTGGCAGCAAGATGCTTTCATGCACCAAATTCTATTCTGTTCTATTTATTAGTGCAAAACAAATCACCCCAAAGTTTAATGTCATAAATTAATAAGTATTTTTATTATGCTCAAGGTTTTTGTGGCTCAGGAATTTAGATAGAGCACAGTGGTGATGTCTTGTCTCCATGATGTTTGGAGACTCAGATGAAAAGACTCAGCCATTCCAGAGTGACTTGAGTAGCTTAGGGCTAGAATCTCATGTAGGGCATCTGTGTTGAAATCACACAAATTTTGGGCTCAGCTGGGACTTCACCAGAGTATCTATAACTAGTCTCTCCTCTATGTGTCTTGGGATTCCACACAGCATGGTAGTCTCAGGGCAGTCCTACTTTATGGAGGTTAGAGGCTCTGAGAATTAGCGTTTTAGGAAACAAAGTATAAACTTCCTGGTTTTATTATCTAGCCTCAGAAAACACAGTATCACTTTTGCTATATTCTTATGACAGTAGTCACAAATCAGGTCAAACTGAAGAGTAGACATATAAATCTCTGTCCCTCAAGGGCAGGAATATCAAATAATTTGCAGGAATAGTTTAAAATCACCAGACATATATTAAATTCTCTGATTATTTATGCAGTGAAGTACACTGTCATTTAAATTTCTTCTTTTATAAAATATCTATTCTTGTTTCACCTATTTTTGTTGGTCATTTGCCATTTTGTTACTGATTTATTTGTTAACATTTGCTCTAACTCTTTACTATTCTCTTATTTCTTATAATATATGTATATTTTAATCTATTTACCCAGACTATTTTGGCTATTTTATAAGAAGTTTGTTCCACATAAATTTAATCAACCATTATTCAAGACAAAAGTTCCTGCTTTGTTCTTTGGAAGCATTTAGGGTCTTCCTTTTATACTTCATATTCTGTAATTTCATGAATTTTTGGTTAGGTGAGGATTTTTGTCATGGAAAATTGATGAATGCGTTCATTCTGAAGATTCATGCACCTTTGATTTTGTAATTCTCATGTATTTTTTTTTGATTTGTCCTTCTATCTTCTGTTTTTTTTTTAAATAAAACATTTTTAAAGATTGTATTGGGCGCTCTGGAATGAACTCCCACTTACATTTCTCTCTCTCATAATTTTCAATTGTTTGTCAAGATTATGTTCCAAAATACCTTATAAAATATTTTTAAGGTATTTATTTTTAACTCTAAACAATTTCTCCCATGTTTTCTGTTTTTTTTTTCATAATACCCAACTCTTGCTTTATGGATTGAACACATATTCATATGTTATTGTGTATGCAATTTAGTTTAGAGGTTTTCTACAATTTTCTTCTTTCCAAGTGATAAAAAAATGCTGCTTGACAAGTCTAAGTTCAGCATGGAGCTTTTCACTGATTGAGCTTCACTAATGATAAGGAATACCAAATGCCAAAATGTGCTTCTTCTTATCCACCCAGGCATGCAGAAATTCTAGAGGTTAATTGTGTATATGAATTCCTTCATATCTTTCATACATGGTTGTTAAGTTAATTCCAATATTTGCAGCCTTAAGTTTCATTCATACTCTACTTAATGCATAGCTATTCTGAGCACTAACATGCTGAGTTTTTGCCACACTAATTTGTTCCCTCTTGATTATATTCCTAACCCTCACATACTCTAGGCTAAGCATTTCTTTGGTCTACTATATTGGTTACCATTATTCTTCTTTCTGCCCATGAGATATTTATCGAAATATTGCTCCACTGATGCTTGCCTTCATTCATTCTCTTCTTAATTGAAGATTTATACTATTTTTATGTTTTTATTCTTAATTTAGTGGCATCTTGGTAGGGAGGCATAGGTATGTATTCAGTCTTCCATCTATACTAGGAATTTCAAAGTACTTTTTGACTGAGGACCCAAGGTCCCCTGGAAAAAACTGGGAGAAGGACAGTCTCTGCTTGCTGCTTTATAAAATCTGGACAATGGAAGTCAGATGAGTTACATGATGGAATTTAGGATTGGTATGTAGAAAGTTTTGAGAACACTGCAGTGTGGCTTTATTATAATAGTTTCTTTTCTATTATGCTAGTTTCATCCCTAGTAATCATATTACATCTCTATATAGAGGCAGCTTTGTTATGAAAGTATTAACCTAATCCTAATTAACTTTTATAGTTGACATACAATGTAAAAATAGAAAAGAATGTTTATACTGGATCTACCTTACCCGAATAATTGTGAATTCATTCTGTTAATGGAATCCATGTGTGCAAAAGAAGCTGGACAATAAACACCTCTGAATGCTTTTAGAGCCTACACGTCCATGATTAACTGATGGTTAATCTAAATCCATTGTATCATTACTTTACCTCTAGAAATAAATGATAGAAGTAAAGCATTGTATTTTGTCAACTTGTCACTGAAGTAATATAAAAAGACACTGAGCCTGAATAAGTGTAATAGGGGAGGAATGAGTATATTTGGGCTAGTAAGGAGATGTGGTTGTAAGAGAAATTTATACACTTAATTAGTATGAAGGAAGATGTAGAATGCAAAAAGGGCTGAGATAATATTAACGGCTTAAAAAATTCTGAGAGCAGAAAAAAGCCATTAACCATTATGCTCAAAAACAAAATAAACACATGCTGCAACCTTTCTTATCTTGGTGTGAGGAAACAAATGATGTGCTGGGAATAGCAAAATATAAGAAATCATTTTCTCAACTGCAAGAAATGAAATATCTTGAATGAACAAATTCTCCTAGAATGTATCATAAAGAAAATAAGTATATTTTCCTCAGAAATAAGCACTTGGACCAAATCAATACAATTTCACATCACTGAGTATTTAAACTATGTAGCTTTCCTGAGATTTGACTTTAATCCTGAATGTATCATTGATTGCTACAACATGATGTGGGCAGTAACACATGTTTGAGAATATACCCTGAAGTTTCTGCAAATTGAAGCAGCAGCAAGAATATTTATACACACATAAATAAATTTCAAGAAATCAAAGGAGTGTCATAAAATTAGTGAATACATATAAAATGTTGATTTCACAGAAAGGAAAGATTACTTTTGCTGAGTGGATATTATTAGTTAGGACACTTTAGTTAACAGGCCACAACAACAACAACAAAAAAAACCCCAAAAACTCAAATGGTGATAAGCTAAAATGGAAAGCACTGATTCTTATAACTGAAGCACATCAGACCACATAATGGCGTGGATATATAACACGTATTCTTGAGTTAGGTTATTTACTAGTTATGTTATTTTGGGTAAGTCATCAAATTAATCTCTACCTCAAGTTTTCTTATCTATAAACTTGTATATTAATTGTATTTTCCTCATAGAGTCCTTGTAAGTTTTATATGCATTAGTTTTATGTAGCACACAGAATAGTGCCTAGTACATAGTATTTGCTATATGAGTGTCATTTATTATTAACAGTATTATCATTAAAAATCTAGGTTTAGACCTAATTTAAGGCTCAGCTGATTCTAAGTTATAAAGAATAACTTTGCTCTACTTTCCTTTATATTGTGTACATTTCTTGTAGGCTTTCTTCAAGAAATGTACCCAATATTGCCCCAAGGCAAGATGGCCACCAGCAGTCGTGAGCTTATATCCTAGAAGCATAGCTCTTTCTATAGAAAAATAACATTTGTTTCATCCAATAATTCCAACAAAATTTCTGGTTAAGTTTCTCATTAAACTAGCTTCGGTCATGAGTACATTACAAAATAAATCATGGTTAACAAGGGTCCTGTTTTGGACGGGCTTGAGACACACTTTGACCACTATAAGTGATGATTGGGTCAACCCTCTCAGACCATGTGAACTAGAAGAGGAAGAAAGAGGTAGACCCCTAAAAGACAATCAGAATGCCACTACAGAAGGAAACAAAAAAAAAATTCTATACCCACAGATACACATGTTGTAAGAAATCAGTGCAGAAAAAGAATTAGGTAAGATAACTGATTTCCTAATAATTATGGAATTTGGCTACACCTCTATTGTGATGTTGTAATAGGGATCAACAAGCTACATTTTCTAGACTTACTTGAGTGGCATTCCTATTAGATTCTGCTATGGGAGGTACTAGAGAAACACTGAAAGGCAAAGAAAGAGAAGACGGAACCTCTTTCTTCCTGCTTGCTTGCTCTTGCTGATGTTCCTACAGGAGCAGTTGTTTGCCCTAGGAGCAATAATTGATTTCAGCTTACTGCTTTTTTCAGGCTCCTCCAAATCCACCTTACAGCACTTCCTCAGAAGCAGTAGTGGAACATATCCTTGCCTCAGAGGTGTGAGCCCCAGTTCAGCAAGGCTGCTCTGCTGAACTTCCAAATTTTGGCAACACTAACCTCTTTTCATTGTCAAATTAAGCCTCTGGGGTAAGAAAGTGGGGGCAAGGATGAAACAGATAGCTACACTATATTTTCTTTGTTTGCCACAGTGTTATTACTTTTGTCCTCTTTGCCCTATGTAGTCATTTTCCTATTTTAATAAGTAGTTTAGTGTTAGTAGTTTATAGTCTACGTGAAATTAAATGTTTTATATGATATAGCCATGACCCACCAATAAGAATTTTCCTACAGATTTGGTAATATATATCTTGCATCAGTGGATTTATATTCCATTTTTGTTGCCCAAATAAGTCTTTTACCTCTATAAAATCCAATATTGACCTTGTCCCATCATTTCTCCTAATATCCAAGGTGAATTCTTTGTCTTTTCCACTTCAGACTGTAAAGTCATATATGTCTATGTAAAATTGAAGTGCCACAATTTATTCTCTAAGTGAATCTGGACAATTTATCAATCTGTAAATATGTTTCTTCAGATGCAATTCAGAGATAATATTTACCTCATAGGGTTGTTTAGAAGATTAAAAGGAATACAACGTGAACATCTAGCATAGGGAATTTCCCTGGGTGTGTATTGAACAATGTCAGTTTATCCTCTCATTCAATGTGAAAACTGACTCTGTAGATAAACTAATAAAGCTGAATAACAAAATAAAAATACATAAGAAGAAGTGAAAATATCAACAGAAATCATCATAAAATAGCACCAGACATATTAAAATAATATAGAGTCCAGATGAATTGAGTCTTTTTCAATAATAAGGATTACAAGTTTTCTTTTATGTTGTGGTTAATCCAAGAAGCATCAGTAAGAAAATTCCCATGGCTAGAGAGGGGTGATACCGAAGCTGAGCTGGACCATGTTAGGCCTTCCTGGAGACATATCTCCATATGTCCTCTGCCTCCTGTTTGTAGAAAAGCTTTAGTCTCCTAGACCTTCCCTGAGTTTCAAAGAGCAAATTTAATCAGAGAATTGAGAAAACGCAAAAACAAAGAAAAACACTCAAGCAAGCCAAAATAATAATAGTTTAGCCATAAAAAAGTCAAGGACCTTCAGTTCCTCCTCAATGTCTATAGATAATATCCTGAGCTACATCCTTCAGTTGTTTTGAAGATACTAAAATCCCCATCAATTAGAACGTAGGTTAACCAACTGTATGCTGACCACCAGCACATAGACCTCAGACCAGTTGGAGCCAGCAAACTGATAACTGAGATTCCAGAAACATCACCCTGATACCTCATTATTAACCAATCAGAGAACTGTACAGACACCCTGAGACACTCTCCTTCACATTGCCTTTAAAAATCCTCCTCTGAAAACCATCAGGGAATTCATATCTTTTGAGCATGAGCTGCCATTTTCCTTGCTTGGCATCCTTCAATAAATGCTATACTTTCCTTCACAATAACCTGATGTCTTGTGATTGGCTTTGCTTCACCTCAGATGAAGGAACCAAAGTTAGGTTAGGTAACAATATTAGTTACTTGAACCAGTTTGAACTAATAATAAGAACCATTAGTGTTCACCTCTTCCCAATTCTGCATTCAGTGATATCATGATTCAATGATATCGTTGCAACTCGACATGTTGGAAGTAATCAATATCACAGAAACTAGCTGACTAAAAATATGGCATTTTTCCCCTAGAGAACCGGTTGTTAAATATTTACTAAAACACCACTACGTGGCACAGAACCTCATAAATGACAACATAAAAATAAGAATGCTCAATTTTTATTTCGTTTCTCTCTTAGTTATTGATGAGAATGATCTCAAGTTTTAACTGCAGAGAAAAAATACAGTTATAAGAGTCTAAGGCTCCCAAATACATGAGGCAATTTTAAGGAAGAAGATAGATGTTATAAATTTATCCTGGTCAAGAAAATACTACTGGGTTGGCTGCAAATGAAGATCAGTTATGTTCTCCAAAGGGATTATTGGTCAGTCTAAATCAAGGGTCAAAAAATTTTGTGTAAAGGGTCAGATTGTAAATATTTTGGACTGTGTGGGCCAGTTTCTGTCCCATCTAACCAACTCTACTGCTGTGGCATAAAACATAGTCATAGACAATATGCAAATAAATGAGTATGACTGTGTCCTAAGGAAACTTTATTTATAGACCCCAAATTTAAATTTAACACAATATTAACATACAATGAAAATTATTATTTTTAAATTTTTTTCAACAATTCATAATATAAAACCATACTAAATTCAGCCATGTTAAGAGGTGGTAGGCTAGATATGGCCTGAGGGTAGCCTGAGTTTGCCAAGTCTTAGCGTAAATAATTCATTCCATTTTCTTTTTTAAAAATGGACTTCATTACAGTCATGCTAAACTGGCAAATGAGTTGTAAGTTAAGGCCTGTTAGGGCACTTCTGGGAAAAGATGTCCTTAATAATTTAAAGAGACATCTAACTGTTCTCTCTCTCTCTCTTTCTTTCTCTTTCTCTTTCTTTTTCTTTTTAACTAGAGGTCATTTTGTCACCATATGAAACCAAGAATTGCTGAGGCCATGTTATCACTATGAGCAAATAATCATGATCACAGTGACAATGGCTGAGGTGAAAAAAGGAAAGTTCCTGGATTCTGTAACTATCCATAGTCCCTGAGTGAACTGAAATGACAAACTTCTTATTATCTAAGCTACTTTTAGGTAGGTCTTCCATTACCTTCATGTGAAAACAGTCTAACAAATACAATTTGAAATACACAATTTTCTCCTTTCTCAGAGAGGAAACATGTTGGCTTCCAGAAGCACAGAAATGTGAATTTTACTATAATTCTGACCAGATATTTAAAATAATTCTAGGCAATTATCTAAAAAAGTTCTCAGTAAATCTAATATGAATTATTAGAGACAATAATTTTTCTATAATGAGTTTTTCAAATTATGGTGCTAGGTAAAGAAACAATAATCAGTAAGTATCAGTTTAAGTTTTTTAAGGTAGACTGATCTTCTAATAATACAGTAAATACCCACTAATGTCACAGTTTACTATTTGGCAATGTACCTCATTATAACCTTTTAGACAAGAAGGAGCAATAAGGACCAGGTAATGGAATAATTCCATAAATTATTATATGGTTGGCAGATACACTCATAAATTACTAGTAAATTACAAAGTTTTAACCTGAAAAACTCATTTTTGTTCATGTCTGGTAATATTTCATCCATAACTTGATTTGTTCATCTGCCAAACAGATACACGGAATGTTACAGAACTTTGAGGACTAGTTAATAGGTTAAATAATAAGATAAAAACCTAAATAGATGTTAGTGAACTACAATCACCAACCATTTATTAGTAAATGAAATGGAATAGGGAATACACTTAAATGCTATATACTCACACATAATGTACAATTCTAGGATGAAGAGGATGAGTTTCAAAAGCCAGATATCACTATAACAAGCAGCGTTTAGCTAGCTAGGTCTTAAACCAAGGATCAAAACTTATAGCCTGATTTTGTAAATAAAATTTTACTGATGTTCGGACATATTCTTTCATTTATGTATTGTCTACAAACACCTTCTGACTCCAACAGCAGATTTAAATAGTTGCAACAGAGACTATCTGGCCCACAAAACCTAAAATACTTATTCTCTGCCCCTTTACAGTTTATTAGCCCTGTCTGAAAACAAGTTGGCAGAGTCATTTGGCTACAAGAAAAATGATTTTTTTATTTTCAGTTCAGTATCTGAATAGTTAGTAAGAGTCCTACTCTTCTCTAGTTAGATAATACTGGAAGCATCATTTTCATGCATATTTTAACAGGACGAAACTAGATGTCCAAATACAAGATATCAGAACGATAAAGAAGTTCAAAATAATATTTCCAAATGTGGCTGAGAAAACTACAGGTATTCTTTTCCAAAGCTTGTGGGGGGATTGGTTAAGTAAGATAATTTTAGGCAAATAAATTGCTTCAAATTTGGTGGGGTCTATCATGTGGAGAAATGATTTAGTCTAATCTTGGATAATTTAAAATGTAAACCCAGAGATTATGAATTTCACAGCAAGGCAGGTTTTGACTTGCAACAGCAAGAATGTTCAAACATTTAGAGCTTTCTGAAAATGGAAAAGGTTGGTTCTGCTGAGACCAAGGTTTTCTTCCCAGAGACCCATGCAGATAGGCT
The DNA here is from genome assembly GCF_048564905.1 of Vicugna pacos. Lineage (NCBI taxonomy): Eukaryota > Metazoa > Chordata > Mammalia > Artiodactyla > Camelidae > Vicugna > Vicugna pacos. The sequence continues at coordinate 62,280,041 of NC_132997.1, forward strand.
ACCTGGCAGGTTAAAATCAGGAAATTCACAAATGTGATAATGGTAACATAGCCTCATCTACAGCTGAAATTTCAGTGGTTCATATTAAAATAAATATGTACTATATTGCACAAACCTCCTAGAAATTGAGAAGAAACTTGGACTTGGGCTACAGAGAAATAAAAGTATTCCTAGTTAGATTTTATACACACACACACACACACATACACTTTGATGCTATTAATTTTTAAAACATAACCAAAACAATGATAGTCCCTTTTTTTATAAAGTATTTTAAAGTAAATGTTTCCTCTCATTACTTAAAGATTCATTTCAAATTTTTTTCAATTCCTCCTAATTTTAGCTCCTCATCTCAAATTTGGCTCATCTAATGGATAATCTGCTCATTTGATGCATAGAAATGTAAATATGGAACTTCTAATGAAGGCTATTTTTAAGTGGTTTTGGGAAAAGGCTATTATGTCCACATATCTGTGTAAAACAAAACATAGCCTTTATAACTTCTGGGGATAAACAGATTGACTGTTTTAATAAAAGAATGTATTGAATTTATGCTAAAGCTAACTTTCTGGGAGCTTCCAAGTACACCAGGTAGAAAGAGTATTATGTTAAAAATAAGAAAAAGGCTTACTTCATGTGATTTCTTGATCACTAAGCCCACCGAGGGAAGTCCTCCAAGGTATGTGTGAGGAATGATCAATTTGTTTTCCTCTTCTGGTGCAGAGGAAGAAACAGTTTTTTTTGGGGGGGGGTTGCCTATATCTCCAAGGATGGCACTAAGGCCCACAAAGCAAAACCAGGGGGACATCAGGTAGATTGCACACATCTGTCGTGATATCAAAACACACTGTTTTTTATAAAACTGTAATTTATGGGCTAGATGTTTCCTGATAGGTATATTTTTCAGTTTAAGAATTTAAAAAAATTCTGCCATGTACTTTAATTTTCATTTTTACTTTAGAGTTTTGATTCTATAGGAATGAACAGTCTCTGTATTTCTTTCCCAGAAATTTGTCTCCAGTGCTGACATGAGCACAAAGACCTTATGTGCTGTGTTGGGAAATATTTTGTGTCTTAAGAATAAAAATTTTCATTAGAGTTAGTCAATGCATCATAGATATTATCCTTCCTGGCAAGAAGTACACAGAAGCGCAGACACTGTTGGGCTATGGTTCTCAACGGAAAAATAAAGCTTTTCAAAATGTTAGTCATTGCCATGGTGGATGTTTCTTTAAGTCATTTTTACAACCTGTTCTGATGGATTCTAAGAATCTGTATTACATTATTTTTCTCTATAGCTTACTGTTAAAATCCTATTCATAATATCAACTATCATCCATTGAATACTATGTACCAACATTATGAATCAGAAAGTAATTTATATTTAATCCTCATAACAATCCTCCAAAGCAGAAATTATATTATCCCATATTGTAGATGAAAAACAGAAAGGATATAAATTGCCTATATCACAAAATTAGTAAGTGGTGGAGCCAGAATGCTAACAAGATCTGCCTGGTTACAAAGTCGGAAATTTTTCTTCTGTAATATATTGGCATTATAAACCTTTTTCTTTTAGGTGAAAGGCATTCAATTTCACATTAAACATATACCTATAAAGTAAGTGGAGATGACTGTGAGTATGATCATAATTGTAAAAAAAATCTGCTTTGAAACCTTTGAAAATAAGTGCAATGACTCATGAGAAATATACAATCACATGTACAAGTGGGACATGTGCCATCTACTTGGGCTCAGTGGGGGCTTTCAAATAGGTTCTATGTAAAGATCCCTGTGTTACACATATTTGTATTTCTTTAGATTTTCCTTGATATCTTGATGATGAAGAGTTTCTTACAAAACCTAACCCTAGATATAAGGTCAGCTTAAGGCAAAATTATGAGTTGCTAGCTAACAAAAGTAGTTAATAGTTTAACTAAATGCCCTAATATTAAACCAAATGCCAACTGCTGTATTTTACATGTACTAATTAGTTTAATTACACAATTCTATCTCATAGGTATGCTCATTATCCCTCTTTTTTAGTTTAAGAAACCAAGGCATAAAAAAGTTAAATATCTTACCAAAGGTCATATTGCTTATGGAGGAGTCAGAATTCATTCCTCAACTGAACTGACCTAGAAACTACATATTTAACCACTATTTTAGACTGCTGTATGTTGATAACATATTCAATGCTCTTCCAGGCCTTCTGTTGCTTGGGGATTTAATATATCAGTCACATACAGAGAACTAAAATTTACAGAGTACCTGCACTGTGTCCTGAGTGCCAGAAAGTGTGCTAAGCATTTTTTGTGGATTCACTCAACAAAATTTACCTTATTACTCTGAGGTAAGTACTTTTATTTTGACAGAGAAGGAAACTGAGGTACAGATGAGGAAACTGAGGTACAGGGAGATTAAGCAACTTGTCCAAGAACATACAGCTGCTAAGCAGTATACTTGAGATTCATATCTAAGTCTGAATGAAAGATCTTACTATTAATTGCATAAATAAATATATATGTATAAATCAAGAATAGATCCTCTCTTTATCCTATGAGTTAACAATGCAAAGAATAATTATAGGACTAATTTTTCAGTAGATTTTGGTACAAAGGTGACTTTATGAGACTATAATTCTGGCATTTAAATAATGATCTTATGACATGGATTAGTATTATCATCCTTAAAATTATATATTAAAAATATTGTCTTAAGAATAATAATTTATTATGAGTCAGGAAATATTCTCAACACATGTTATATCAATTAATCCTTTCAAATAGTTGACTTGGTAAGTAAATGTCTATCACTTTAACAGTTGAATCAGCTAAGCCTTAGAGGATTTGAGTAAGGTATCTATAATTTACATGGCCAGTGAGTAAAGAGGTTGAGTTTTGATTCCAGATAACTGATAGCACTGATCGCATATGTATGCTTCCAGAGTCACCGTGGGGAACTGCAAACACGTAGACAATGAATGTGTGGGTTCTAGTAATGTCTTACCCTGTTCTGGGATTGAATATAACACATTATGATAAGTTGGTGATATTATAATCTGAAAACTATAAAGGTGACAATTCATAAAGAAAGTATTATGAAGCTTTCCAAAGCAAGTTTCTCCTGTGGCTTCTAGAGTAATGTGCTTGCATATACTAAGTAGTATCTTACCACAGACAGATTTTCTATTTAAGCAGAAATGGGCTTAATTTAAGGAAGTGCAAATGGCAGTACAGCATTTTGTGGCCACAGCAGAGGTTGGCTGCTGTTGGTTATCATAGTAAAACTTTGTAAAACTGCTTTGGGTCTTTGAAATTCATTTATAACAACAAGACTGCACACTTTACCATCTGCTGCAAATGTTTTCTAGGCGATTTATTCAAGTTTCCTACTTTCTGTAGTTTATTTCCATTCTAAACTGTTTATCTTTTAAAATAATTTCAACAATCCAGTCTGTTTGATTTGTCTGATTCTGAGAGAATGTTAACTAGATGACAAATCTAACAGTTTAAGCCAGCAGGCCTTGGGTAATATATGCTACTAAAGGAGTAATGTGCGACTAAAGGAGTAAAGAAACTGACTCCAGATCTCCATATTTTAGAAATTAAAAAGTAATAATCTCTAGGGGGAAAACAGATCTCTACAGCTGCCTTAGTAATTGAGAAATGAGAAAGTATCATCCTGCAGCTCAAGAGCTAGAACTTAATATATTTGAATGGCAAAAGAGGTGAGAACTGACCACCCAATTGCCCATACAATGAGTTGTGGAAAATACCTCCTCTTGAAAATGAATGAATGAATGAATGAATGAATGAACAAATGAGCTAACTAGGCCCTATCTGTGGATGGCCAAACTGGAAACCCACAGTTTGCAAGGTCCTCTAAGATTTGGTTAAAACTTCAATATCTCACTGAGATCTTACCCTCCACATGGACTCAACTCATTTACTTTCTCATTTGCTGTTGGTCTGAAGTACCCCGATCAAAGGATGAATTCTTAAACAACAACAGAAACAAAACACTTAGGAGACACGAGAAAGTCTGTCTCTGACCCAGATGTTAATTTTAAAGGTTTAATTAGGGGCTTTTTAAATTTTTATTTTAGTACAGAAACATGTTTTTCTTTCACAAAGCACAGACATTATGACACAGAGCTAGTTAAAAATCTACAAATTTTCCTTCATAAAAGCAGAATCTCTCATGCAACAACAATCTCTAGAAACAGAAGTCTCTGTGAAAACAGCCCATGATTTTTCCCTTTTATACAGGCACTAATAGCATTTTGTTTTTGAGCCTTGGAAATATGTCATAAATAGGTATTCTGAAAGTATCTGCATAGATTCCTTAGAAATTACTTGAATGTAAGGAAAGTTACTTAAATAAGGTATATTGTAGCATTGTAATATTACTTTGAGAAACACATGGTTTAACTATACATTGTAGCAGTAATTCATATTCACAGGAATATTGGTCAAAGGTTTGACAAGTTTGAGGGAGGAAAGGAAACAAAAGTCATGCACTGTCCTACAAGTCACCTAGCCTAAGTTTTATTTCTTACACATAGCTCCCAAGGTACCACAGCTTTAGCAAGCCTCTGCTAGTGTCTTAGTTGTCTGTTCTTTCAATGACATTAAAGCATTTATTGTTTCCTCCCTTCCATTATGTCCGATTTCCCCCATACTGTTGAATTTGTGCCTCTTCCCGCTTTTTGTCTCTCCTTTTAATACTATGATGCAGCATGGACTGCAGAATGTGTTTCATTCAAGCTCTGAAGGCAGTCAGAGCTCCACTTGAGTTCATGTAGCTTCTGTTATAACAAGGTTAAAATTACAGAAAGAGTTCAACTCTATTCCTTTCAGCTAATAGACAACAGAGGTGGATTTTAATATTTCCTTGTAGAGTGTTGCTTCAGAGAAAGAATATTTTTGTAGCTACTAATCTGGAGTAAGAGGACTTGGTTCCTAGTGTTGGTTTTGCCATTAGCCAGGTCGCTTTGTTAATTTATTTTATTTAAGCCCTTATATCCTTCTGTTAGTCTTGACTCTGGCCACTCATTGGTGAAATAGAAAAGTCTCCTGCTAACTGTAATCGTTTAATAGTTTCAGGATATTAAGGATAAGCAAGTAGTCTTTTTATTTTATTTTTTTAGTTATGTGAGGCTAAAAACATTTGGATGAACAGTGGGTTTGGGTAACATCAATCAAATGACAATTAGTCATACTCAGACTTCTAGGTTAAAACAAGAGATCAGAGCATTGCATATTCCTAAATTCTCAGTGATTATTTTAAAAGTAGCAAGAGGAAAAAGATACTGAGAAATTCTTCACAATCCCAATGTACATCTTATTGGGATGACTGTGATAATGGGAAGTGTGGCCTTTAGGCTGAAGAGTTCCTTCCCTGGGAATATAAATTCTTTATGAAACTGGGATACAAATCCCAAAGCTACAATAAGTTTCCACTGATCTCTGACTTTTCCTTTGATGATGTTCTTCCTAAATGGATTATTATTCCAAAGAGAGGATAGCAGCAAGTTCGAATTAGGGAAGCTGCGTAGAGCAGCCATTTCTAATCAGGATATTATTTAGAGAGAAAGGCTTGTGACTATCCCAAGCATTTATGCATGTGACAGGTCATGTTGAGTGTCTTTCTCTCCTCCTCCATTATTATCAAAGAGAGAGCAACTTTAATTATATTAAAACAAGAAAAAAAAGTCTTAATTGCATTAACTAGGACTTCAAAGGATACTCTGACAGAGATATCCATTAAATTAAAGGACAGCCCTGCCAACATTTTTGTGAAATGCAAAAGGTGTAAAGACACAAGTTTTTAAGAAAGATTCATGATAGAGAGCCCAGAAATAAACCCACAAACTTCTGGTCAATTAATCTTGACAAAGGAGACAAGAACATACCTTGGAGTAAAGATAGTCTCTTTAGCAAATGGTGTTGGGATAACTGGACAGCTGCGTGTAAATCAATGAAGTTTGAATACTTCCTCACACCACACACAAAAATAAACTCGAAATGGCTTAAAGACTTAAACATAACACAAGACACTATAAACCTCTTAGAAGAAAACATAAGAAAACATTTTCTGGCATAAATCTTAGCAATGTTCTCCTATGGCAGTCTATCCAGGCAATAGAAAAAAAAGCAAAAATAAACAAATAGGACCTAATTAAACTTATAAGCTTTTGCACAGCAAAGGAAACCATAAGCAAAACAAAATGACAACCTATGGAATGGAAGAAAATATTAGTAAAAAAATGAGACTGACAAGGGCTTAATTTCCAGAATATATAAACAGCTTATACAACTTAATAACAAACAAACAAACAAACAAACAAACAAAAAAAGCCCAATCCAAAAATGGGCAGAAATTCTAAACAAGCAATTCTCCGTGAAGACATACAAATGGCCAATAGGCATATGAAAAAATATCACTAATTATCAGAGAAATGCAAATCAAAGCTACAATGAGGTATCATCTCCCACCAGTCAGAATGGCTATCATTCAAAAGTCCATAAACAATAAATGCTGGAGAGGGTGTAGAGAAAAGGGAACCTTCCCACACTGTTGGTAGTAATGTAGTTTGGTGCAGCCATTATGGAAAACAGTATGGAGATTACTCAAAAGACTGAAAATAGACTTACCCTATGATTCAGCAATCCAACTCTGGGCATATATCCGGAAGGAACCTTAATTCAAAACATACATGCACTCCAATGTTCATAGCAGCACTATATTTACAATAGCCAAGATATGGAAACCTAAATTTCCATCAACAGACTACTGGATAAAGAAGTTTGGTATATTTATACACTGGAATACTACTCAGCCATAAAAAAGAATAAAATAATGCCATTTGCAGCAACATAGATTGACCTGGAGATTGTCATTCTAAGTGAAGTAAGCCAGAAAGAGAAAGAAAAATACCATGTGATATCAGTTATATGTGGAACCAAAAAAAAAATTAAATAAAAACCAAGACAAACACTTATTTACAAAATAGAAACAGACTCATAGGCATAAAAAAAAAACTTATGATTACTGGGGGAAACAGAGTGGGAAGGGATAAATTGGGAGCTCCAGATTTGCCGATACTAACTAATACATATAAAATAGATAAACAAGTTCATATTGTATAGCACAGGGAATTATATTCAGTATCTTATAGTAACATATAGTGAAAAATAATATGAAAATGAATGTATGTACATTCACGTATGACTGAAGCATTATGCTGTATACCAGAAACTAATACATTGTAAACTGACTATACTTCAATAAAAATATATATAATAAAAAAAGGAAAAAAAAAGAAAGAAATATTCATGTATCCTTCTGGTATTGTTTTGCATAACTACTTTTTTCCTCCAATCCCTCAATTTCCCTAGTCACAAATACTGATGTAACAAACACAAGGGCTGAACATTGCAAGGGCAAGAATTATGATAGAGTGTTGTATCAGAATAAGCCATATTCTAAATGAATCATAAGATGAATGATAAGAAATCCATTCTTGCTTTTTTTCTTATTTTGTTATGTTGGCAAACTTTCTTACTGTTTTAGAAGAATTGAAAATAAGTAGAAAGTTGCTTTTCTCTGAAAATACAGTGTAAAGTTAAAGAAACCGTAAAGAAAACTGATATAATATGGGTCATATCCTCAAGGACTTTAATCTCCTCCCAAGAGTTCTAAAAGACTAAAATCAAATAGTGATCTTCTTTCTCTTAAAGAGATTATGATGGTTAGGAATTTGGGATTAGCATATATAAACTACTATATATAAAGTAGATAAACAACAAGGTCCTACTATAAAGCACAGGGAAATATATTCAACAGCTTATAAGAACCTATAATGAAAAAGAATATGAAAAAGAATATATATGTATATATGTATATATAGATATATATATGTGTGTATATAGATATGTATATATAGATATATATATGTATATATATATGTATAACTGAATAACTATCCTGTACACCAGAAACTAACACAATATTGTAACACAACTATATATATTTCAATTAAAAAAAAGATGATGATGGTTTTCTCTCCTAAATCCAATGTACACTTAGAAACTAATGTAAAAATGTCAAATAAAATTTAGACCTTTATTTGACATAAAATGTCACTGGATAAATGTATTGGTAGTAGATATTATACAGAATGTAAATGAGCCTACCTTAATTGAAAGGTGGTAAGAGTTTATTATCATAAACTCATACAATCCAATGGACATATATGGAAATTCTGGAGGGGACCACAACTAAGTTAGTAACTTAATATCTAAGTAGTTTAAAAACATAAAACCAATAGGACAACATAGCTAGTCTATACAAATTAAGGATTATTAAAAATTGTGTGTGTGAGCATGGATTAGTATTGAAATTAATATGAAACTTCAAATCTTTAAAAAAAAAGAGGTGTTAAAATAGTCCACAAATAAATTATTTAACTTTTCAAGTAATCTAAACTGCATATCTAGAAGCTTTGTTATCAATCTATGAAGTTATAAACCCACACTATAGATATACATATATATACGTGTGTGTGTGTGGATAGACTAGATAGATGAGAGAGAAAGTGAATCAACTTCTATAGTAGCTAAAAGTTTTTGTTTTTTTTTAAAAAGTGCTTTGGAGAGAATAAGAAGCTATTTATTAAAACCCAATCAGAAATATATACAAAGAGGGAATAATGAGAGCATGCAGCTACCAAAGTGAAAGTTATTTCAGATTTTAAATTTTCAAACCTAAAACCACATACTTCCCCAAAGGTCAATCTTTGAGTTTCCTATGACTCATGTTAAAAGTCACAGACCATCACTTCTGCCATGTTATTGATCACACAGACCAACTCTGGTACATGGTAGGAGGGGATTACACTAGTACATGAATACCAGAAAGTAATGATTCCTGGGAGCCATTTTAGCAGCCAGCTATCACTGTTCTCTGGCCAAGAGTTTTCACTAATTCTATTGTACTAATTGTACTGCAAGTTCTAAAAAATCTCATCCTGTTACATCTTCAGGCCAGAATCTTGTCATTTAAATCAGGGGTAGCTGCATTCATGGCTCTTTGAGTACAGCTTCCTTAGACCTGAAAACTGGTGAAACCAAAGAGACAAGTTATTTGCCTTTTCCATACCCATCATAAAATGGTGAGATAGGCACAGAATAACCTCCATAAGCACTCCTATTCAATAAGGGAGAATGAGAGGCTTACAGAAGTCCCTAGTCCATGACGGTTCTGAAATTGAGCCAGCCAAACATTTCCTTGATTTAGGAATTTCCTTGATTAGGGTTTAATCACATGTCTTCCCAGAGACAACATTTTACAGTTCTTGGTTCCACTCTCTGGGCTCTTTTTCTATTCTTTGAGCCATCTTTCTTTCTTCGTGGTTAGCAGATGTTTGAGGAATTTGGGGATCCATTTTGAAGTGTCTCTGTCTCTTTCAGTTCAAAATGTTTGTACATCTGTAATTTTCTTTAAAACTTTATATGTTTACTGTGATGACTCTTACTGGAATTTACTCTATTAAACAAAAGCTCTCCAAAATAAGCTCTTCTTTACATTGGACATCTGTTAAGAAGGCTGTGGGACAATATCTAAGCCTCCTACAGGCCTTACTGTTTGACTGAGTGGATCTGAGTATCACACACTTTATATTTTACAGGATGTTTTGTCTAACTGAACAGCATTCCAAAGCACCACCTTTGGTCTTTCTGAAATTTAATCAAATAATTTTACAGTGACATCTTTGGCTTCTTCTTTGGGCCATAATTTCCTGGCAGTGCCTTGTATTCAACCGGTGTTCAAAAGCCATTTCTGAATTTTAGCATCATTTGCCATCAACAGAGGCTGAGAGTTTTCAAAGGCATGGAGACCATTATTTTTTCTTTTCTTTTATTTTTTGTACAGGATAGACAATTGTAAGCTGACACAACTGATAAAGCTTTTTGAATCTACAGAATATCCTAACCAAAACTTTTTCAACAAATTATTTGTTGAGCATCAGCTTCATTATGCCATCTGTTCTCTGATGTAAAAAGAAAGACAAGGTATTTACTCTTACAGAAGTTATACTTCATTGGATGTAGACAGATAATAAATAAAGATATACACTTAAAAAATTCAGCAAGTACAAAGAAGAAATTAAGTCAGCAATAAGCTAGTAATGAGTGGTATTCTCTGTTTCAGCTAAGATTGTCAGGGAATGGATGTAATGGCTTAAATAGAGTAATTAGGTGAAAAAAATTACTACTTTTGAGGAGGTATCATTTGAGCTAAATAAGAAGGAAAGACAGCCTTGTAATGGTTTACAGTGTTCCAGATAAATAACAATATATGCAAAGACACTGAGATAGGAAGGAAAAAGAAAAAGGTTCAGATACAGTTTTCCTGTGTAGACGTGGCTTAGGTATAGGGTTAAAATTAAGAAAAAAAATATGTCTTTCACCCAAGAGGACAAATTCAACTAATAATTTAATAAAACTTGCAATTTAATTTAATAACAATTTTGATATCCCAAGAATTCTTCTCTGTTATGAAATAATTTACTTATAGTTTATCTTAATATATTTCCTTTATTTCACTGAATTTCAAAGCATATTAGTTTGTTTATATATTGCTATAACTGGTATCCTAAAGCTTATATTCAACCATATAAGTTATATCATACTCTTTCTAAGTCTTGCTATTTTCCAAAAAATTGTATCTTCTTACAACATATAGTCTGCTTAGATTTGACGAGGCAAAGACTTTGAAAAATAGAAAGTAGGGTAATCACAATAATAACTTCTAGAATTGATAGTTTATTTTTTCCTTTGTGATGACTTCTAAATGTATGTGTATATGTACTAGAAGTATCTTCCTCAAAGAAAAGATTGATCTTTTATGTTCAGATTTTAAAAGATGTATATACATATATAAATCTTTCCTGATCTGAGATGTTATTACCTTCTTGCCTCCATTACACACACACCATAATGATCATACTCACAACATAGATTAAAACCATAAATAACATTGTTATCTGAAAGAAGGTACAGAGAACCATATAGTTGTGATAGGAAGATTTTCACAGGTGTCTAAAAGGAAATCTTTTGAGAAATTCACATTTTTCTCATTATTTCTTTCCAAGTATTTGTTTCTGTTTGGTCACTGTTGGCTCTCTTTTATTTCTGCACACACACATGCAAATACACATACACATGAATTTAAAAAAAAACATTAAATGTGTGAGTAATCAATAGCAAGCAGATGGTTGTTCATGGCTTTTATAATATTTAAATTGTTTTTTCATTCATTCATATACTGTAAATTTCCATATTAAAGCATGGACCTTCCCCCACTATAAAAAGCCATTAGCTGTACTTACTGAGTCCCTAAAAATTAACATGTAGACATAGAAAATTTAGTCACCTTATTATTTGGAACTCTCCTTAGCATAAATATTTTTAAGGTTGCCTAAGTATTTCCAGGTAAATCTGGTAGCAGATGAAATGGATCAATCCAATTAGAAAATACAAAAACCATTTACCAAGCCCCAGATCATTTATCAATACGACCACCAGGATGAGTAAAGAACAATAGTTACTAGTGTAGATTTGGACTTGAGGTAGAGGAAGAGTTTGTGAATATTGGAATTTAGAAAGAAGCAAAGGCTTAGCATATGATCAAGGTTGAGGTTTATATAATTATCACTTCTAAGAACAGAGATTTAAAAGTCCAGATCAAGAAACAAGCAACATAAGGTCTCAGGTTTTTTAAAAGATTTTAACACGCTCAGTGCAGAAGTAAAATCAGAAGTTCACGGAACTTTCGGGAAAGAAAAATTTTGACTAGCAAGTTTCTTTTTGACACTTTTTGCAAGGGTTGTAACAGGAGTCACAGTAAAGAAAACTCTAAGTGTGAACTTTGAGGTGAAAGCCATTTCTGCTGGTTGGAGAGTGGAACACTCAAAAAGTAGTAATAATTACGACTAGAGAAAATTTTAGGAAAGAATACGGTTAACAGGTCTAGTGAACCCTCAGTTTAGCAAAGAGCATTTGTGGCCTTTTTCTTTTTTCTGGTGTCAGAGGAAAAACACACATTTTTTTCTATTTTGAGTTGACCAAGGAAACAATCTTTGAAGTGCAAAGATTTGGTTAGCCTTCATGCTATGTCTTGAAAATTAATCATGCACTTAGTTATCTGATGTGTTATTTTCAAAGTATTCTTGATCTGGCAGTAATATTTTTTAAAAAGACTTTTATAATGGTAAAGAAAGACTAATTTTGGCTCCCATATTTGGGAGTACTCAAAGCCAGAGCATGTGTGAATTAGCGGTCAAAATAACCAAAAGCTTTTCCAAAATAATTACCTTTCACCCTATTAAATTTTAGGGCTAAAAAATCAGATTCATTGGTGTAAAGCTAGAGTTATCAACTTATTTTTTACTTGATTATACATAATTAAGGTGACAGTGTAAGTTCTCATCTAAGTTGGGATTCTTTAAGTGAAAGGGGGAGGAACAGACGCTTAGCCAGTCAGGACATCAAGACAACATAGGTAAATGAAAACCACCCATGGCAAAGCAAACATACAGGAACCCTATACAGAGGCAATTGCCTCCTCTTTGTATATTTATTCTGCTGTCCTAATGCTTGTGGCATGTCATGGTAAGTGGCATTTCAATCTGATATCTATTTGTAACTCAGTAGCTTCTCTTATTATTATTATTATCTGTGTTTTCCCCCTCAGGTAAGTATATCACAGAATCATAATAACCATTCACAGGTGACACCCGTAAGCACTTTCAACTTTCTGTGTTTGATTAGAAAACAGACGCATTTTTCTAACAGACTAAGCTTGTTTATTTTCACTGGCTGAAAAAAAAAACTGAGAAATACTTGGCTGCATATTTCTTTTATTTCAAAGGGCTAGAAATAAAATATTCCTAGAATTTCCACAAGAAGATAAAACCAAATATTTATATTTCTACATATCTGAAATTCTGGCACCATATCTCCCAAAAGTGAACCTCAAGAATGTCCTTTTTTCCCTTTAAAATTTAATAATATGAAAATTTTGCTCTCAGCTCCTCTGGAGACAGAGTGAGAAATGACTCATTCAAAAATTTACATTAATTTCTCATCCAAATATATTCCAAATTATAAAACTGATTTCCCTTTTCTCTATCAATGTATTATTCAGTAAAAAGAGATTTCCTGACACGTTAAGAGTGAAGTCCTACAGTCTGTTTGAATAGTATTGTTCAAGTATCAGTTTGTTAATAACAAATATACTTATTTGTGTATTTCCTTTTGATGAATACTCCACTCTGGTTGCTGCAGTTTTAAGGAGAAAATAAATGAGCCTTATCAGAATCTCTATGGTGAGGGAAGAGGTATTATACTCACAAACAGTAGCTACAGCCTAGCGCTTACTCCATTAAGAGTTGTAAGTGGATACTACAATATTCTAATCCCTTTCCAAATTTAAGCAGTTAAAATATCTGGGAAAACCAGAAGCCAGTTAAACATGTACATTTAATTGGCAGATGTCAACAACTATACATAGAACAATCACCTGAAGTATGAATTTAAGTTTAGTCATTAATTCAAAAAATATTCATCTCATTTTGAATGAGCAGTTTACAGTGACTAGAAGGATTCTATTAAGAGATATGAATATAGTGACAGCTCCTCATTGAAATCTGCTGATGAAGTAGATGAGATCGAATAGATATACAGAAATTGGGAAGAGATACCATGGACAATGAGTGAGAATTGAACGTGGTTTCCTCTGGGGGAAAAAAAAAAAAAAGAAATAGCTTTTACTCAGACTGACAGTGGGAAGAAACATCTCATGGAGATGTAGCCTTAACACAGACTACTGTTTCTTGTACAAGTGTGTTTTGAAAAGGAAATATGAAGAGTCTGGGTACTTTGCACAGGCATAGGGAAACAGAATTTCCATCTGGTATATTCCCCAGAGAATATGCTAACCCCCCCCCCCCACTTTCATTCATTAAAAAAAAAAGTTATTTAGAGGGACAACAAATCTACATGTTCCTTCTTCCCCTTCCCACCCCCCACCTAGTTCATTGTGTCACTCAGAGTGAGGGTGATAATTGTTACTATTGAGTCCAGTCCACCTGATCACCATGTCTTCTCAGTTGTGTCACCTAAGGATCTTCCTTACACCCTCCACTGCACCTTCTCTCTATGAACCACATCCATTTTTCATATGAGATTAGAATTATCTCCTAAAATATATATATGACCATGTCACTTTCCTACTTACTTAGTGGATCCTGTTCAGCTATGAATTTGAACTTATAGGATGAACTGCCTATATCTATAAACCTGTCAAAATTCCTGCAGTTCCCCTAATGCTCAGTGACTTTTACATCTGATTTGCTAATGTTGGGTATATCCTAAGCACTAAGCACAATCCAGAAATCTACATGTGTCACTTTATTCATTCATTCACTGAATATTTCTTAGGTACATTCAGTGTGTACAGAGAAATGCTGGGACAGGGTATAGAACAATGAATAGGGCTGTCACAATCTCTGTCTTCAAGAAGCTAAGTCATCAAACAGACATTTTTCCCCCAGACTGGTTTAAATGCTTCTCTTCTGGCTTCCCATAGCATCCTATGCATGCCTCTATCTTAACTCTCATCAAAATATAGAGAAATACCTTGTCTAATTTCATGTAATCCCAATAGATAGTAAACTTCTAGAAGGTAATATAAACATTATTTGTATCATCATCCCCAGTATGTGACTTGGTTTTATAAAGTTTGTTGAATTTAGAAGTATCTATATCATGTTTTGAAATATATAATTGCAAACCGAATTAAAAGTGTGGATTATAATACAACAGGTTATGGTTAGGATTTCATATTAAAAAACAGAGTTAATATAAAATTTGAAAAACCTAAGAGAAAAGTTAAAGTATAAATTATACTGGAGAAAAATATACTAAGGATCTGTCATATTTACGCACAAACTCATACACACACACAATAAGAGCAGAGAGAAATAATACAAAATGCAGACAACATTAAGGAATGGAGATGAAATAATGCGAATATAAACTACACTAAGAATCCAGTTACTGCATGGACCAACTCAAAGTATGGAGATGAAGTGCTGAAGGATAGATAAATGCTGATGAGAAACAGTCAGTGAGAGAAAAATAATGATCATTTAGCACAGAAAATTTAGGATGAAAAGTGATTAAACAAAAATATGGAGACTTGAATTTGATTGAGGAATACAAAAGATCAAGATTGAAAAGAAAGAGGACTTTTCACTTATATGTTAAAGTAAATTCTGGACAAAAGCTAGTCAAGAGGGTCTTTGCTAAGGAAACAGTATACCATTCGGGTTCTGAAGAGGTAGAAAGTTATTAAGAGTAAAGCTGGAGGGGAGCAGCATAAAAGTCAGCATAAACAAGAAGATTTTATGCAGGCAGAAGTGTGAAAGCATCTTGTGGATCAAAGCTATTCAGATAGTATACAGCAGCAGGGATGTGTAGCATTAAGATTTCAAATAGGAGGGAAGAGCCTGAAGCCAGTGAAAGATGGAGAAGACAGAAGGCATGCACACAGGAGGCAGTCAGTCCAAGGTCAAGGAGAGATGTGGGGGAGTGGCAGCTGGGTCAGGTGACTTGGAGAACTGAGACAGGTAATGGGCTACTAGGAGAAGTCAATAGGGAGCATTTGGCTGCAGGGAGAATAAAAAACTGTGTCATCTGCCTACCCTTTGTTGATGGTTGGCTTTTGAGTTTTATAATTGCTACTTGGTAAAAAGAAGAAGAAGGAGCCTCAATGGGTAAGGAAACATTTATTACTTCTAAGGGAAAATGCATCTAAATAGGTAAGAAAGGGAGTAGAATAATAACCAATAATGTAATCAGAAGAAATTGTCCATAAAATAATGGCAGGGCACACAAATAGCAAGGAAGGAACTTCTACTTATGTCAAATGATAATTACATACACATGATTAGAACAAGTGTGACGATGCAGCTTCTACCTACCTTCAGCAATCATGTAGAAGAAAGAATAGATAATAGTTGTTACTCAAAAAGTAATACCACAAGTGTTTCAAATACATCACCACCAACAATAAAAAGTTACTTAAGGTTTTAAAAACCAAAAACCTCTCACGCATATATGAGGATATCAGTTAATCAATAAAAAGCTGTCAAATAATGAAAAATGGCTTTTATCCAACTTCTTATTGTCATCAACTTGGAAATTTATGAGGAAAAGGGTAGGAAAGATATTGAATTTCAGCAGGTAACCTGTAGTAGAGAGTTAGAGGATGCAGATGAGAATGTGAAAAGAATAACTACTAATATATCAATGTGCAGATTAAATGATGCTGAATAGAAATAACAATGACAACAAAAGAGCCAAGAGCCCACACGATAATATATACAACAAAACTTCAAGAAAAAGTGACAATTGTGGTAAAGAAAGAATGTAGTTCCCAAGAAGATTTAAACATTTTCTCAAATGACTGAACTTCAAAAAAAAATTACTACTTTAATATTTTATATTTACCTACTATTCTTAAAATATCCCTGGGGAACAACTATAACTGATATGTGCAGGCATTTAAAAATATGTGGTGTCATTTTTGTATACAATTTTGGATCATTCTGCTTTGAAAAACGACTTCTGTCTGACAATCAGCTTTTAGGCCTTTGTTCAGGGGAAGCCGCATTATCACATTAAAACCCAAAGGTCAGACATCTGTGAAACACTGTGTTAAAAGCCAAGAAGCTAAGGCAGAAAAATTCTTTATGCTTCATCTCAATATAAATTGCAGATCAAACAGTGTTCTAGATTGACACTGGCTATCCAATCTGAAATGAACTGTACTAGGTTTAACATCTAAAATGTCATACTGGGCATTGCGTATGGTTTTAATTTTCAGCTGCCCAGCCTTGTACTTGGTATTTGTACTTTCCAAATGTGCTTTTTGACCTTTAGATGATAGGATTTTATACCTAGAATGAATATGCAAAAGCTCTGTTACATTCATTGTAGCCAGTGATTATTTACTTGCTTATTCATTTTTTTAAAAATATAGCCTATTTTGTGAATAAACAATAAGACATATAATTTTAACTGATTTTTTTTAGCAGATGGTGACTTACAAAGAAAAATACTTGCAGCATTCTGTGCAATGGGAAATATTTGAAAATGGAAACTTAAAAACCATTTTTTAGCAGAATCAAGAATTAAGAGATGTAACTCTAATAATTATATTTATTGTCTCTGCCACATACTATATATTAAAGATTGCTAAGCTTCACAACACAGTTGTTTCAAATGTTCTCAATTTTGTCATTCTCTGTAAAGAGCAGTTTACTATGAAGATAAAATAAAAACCCCTACAGAAGTTCATCTTGAAAAAGGAAAAGTTTTTAAAAGGAGAATGTTTTATCTCTTGCCCTTCACATCAGATTTTTCCAGATTCCTTTCCAATATCTGTCCATCTAAAAGTAATGTTAAGGGGGAAAACTTTATTTGGAGCTCCTATTAATATAAATGAAAGCTAAACAAAGGGGGAAAAAAAACTTGAATTGGAAGTGATAGTCATGGAAGAGATGACTGTAAAAGGCAATATACAATAAAGTTAGATAATAGGCTATGGATCCTAGTGTTTGAGAATTAAGCTTATCAATTATTAGTTTTGTCAACATAAAACAATCCACTTCTCTGAGCCTCAATTTCCTCATCTGTAAGATGGGTTTGACAATGTTTACTTCAGAAAACGGTTGCAAGAAATATATTCGCTAATGCCTAAAAGCAGATTATACAATGTAAAATCAAGATATGTATTCTTACAGACTGGTGGTTGCCAGGGGAGTGGAGGGTGGGAAGGGATAGACTGGGATTTCAAAATTGTAGAATAGATAAACAAGATTACACTGTATAGCACAGGGAAATATACACAAAATGTTATGATAACTCACAGAGAAAAAAATGCGACAATGAGTGTGTATATGTCCATGAATGACTGAAAAATTGTGCTGAACACTGGAATTTGACACAACATTGTAAAATGATTATAAATCAATAAAAAATGTTAAAAAAGATATGTATTCTTTTCATACTAAAATCATTTCTTTAAATGAATTGCATTTACTGTCCTGTAATCAGGATATGAATATCTTTCTCACTATTGTCTTTGAATAGATTGTATCTGAATAGAATGTTCTACCAAAAGGAATAAATCAGCTATCCTTGAAGAAATGGCTGATTTAGGTGTGGTCAGAATGTGTACAAGAAGTTCGACTTATAAAACCAGATAACAAAAATGATATCAGTTATCAGGGTCATGTCAAAAAAGTTTCAGAGACCAATTTGAAGAGCCTCTCCTTGGATAAAACTTAGACAATTAGAGCATCAGTCAGAATGATAACATCAATAACTGAAATTCATCAAACATTTAAATCTATACGTACATAATGATATCAAAACAAAGCCAAAACCAACAAATTAAAGAAACAAACCAACACAAAACAAAAAAGCTCATTGGTCACTATTAGGGAATGACAGTTAACTAACTTGTTGTATTAAAAACTGAGTAATAAAGAAAAAGAAGAGTTTATCTTTCTTTAGTATAAAAACTATAACAGTGGAAATAAATAATTGATAGGAAAGCTATTTGTATAAAATTATGGCAATTACTTTTTAATTAAGAAATGATAAAAATAGAATATCACTATTATCCCACTCCTAGCAATGTAATGGCTTCTAGAAAAGATCAGTGGCTGTTAATACCACATAAAGAGAGACAACTAGATATCATGTATCTCCTGATAGAAATGCCCATCACCTAAGAAATGCTGTTGTGAAAAAATGGACCTGACTCTAAATCTAATTTCATTTTTCCCAGAAATACAGGAGACAATGTAACACATTTTCAAGGAATATGAGTAACTCTTACCATTTGCTATGTCTTCCACTATAATTTAACAAAAGGATGTCGAGTCATGGCATATGAGATGAGATTCTGGCTATCATTTATTAAAAACAAGAAATTTTGAGCAGGTTGCCACTTCTCTAAGCCACAGTTTCCTCTAAGAAAGTAACTGAACTCTTGGTCACCCCCTGTATTATGAAATGATAGGAAAATGAGAGGAGAAAAGTGTAAAAAGAGAGTGAAACTCTGTTACCTCAATTAGAGAAAATCACAGGAAAGACTAAAAATTAAAGGGAAAGTAATGTTTAGTTATTAAAATTGCACTGCTTATACTTTGGATTTAATAACCTGGTAGATGTAACCAGATTTGAAAAATGCTCAATATTTCTATGGAGTTTAGAGGTTTAAAAATACTTTCTCAGTCATTTCTCCAGCTGACCATCACAAAAGCCCATTAAATATGAAAAAGTCACAATATATTCTTTTTACAAATGAGAAAGCTGAACTTCAAATATTAATTAGCCCAATACTCACAAAGCTATATTTCATATTTTTCATTGAATTCATTTATGCATTCATTTACTTAATTAGCACAACTTTATTTAGTATCTTTTATGTTCCAGGAAGTGTACCAGATATTAGGCATATAGTGGTGAGCAAAAAAGACAAGGTATCTGCCTTCATAGGACTGATCTCACATTCTAGAGGGAGATGTGAACAGAACAAATGTAAACAGACAAATACATATACTATTATAATTTACAGACAAATTATATTCAAATAAAAGAAATGAGTGCTACACAAATAGCTTATGAAGGCCTTTGTAAAAGTCTTCTGTTGAGACTGAAGAGACAAAGAGAAGCCAGTCAAGAGAGGAATGAGAAGAGTACTGCAGGCAGGAGGACCATCATGTTTCAGATTCTCTTATCTCCTATTTACTAGTCTAGCCCAGCACTATCAGTGCATTGTGTGCGTTTGTTTGTGTCTGTTGGGGGAGTCTTCAGGTCTCACTTCCTCAGACCATAGCTTCCTAGCTAAGTTTACTATAAAGCTTTGCATGAGACTATAAAGTGGGAGAGACTGAAAGGGAGAAAGGTGAAAGGGGTCTTGTCTAGTATTCTTGGGTATATGGTAAGGAAATCTTGACTCCAGAAAACTTCCACTTACACATGGATTTGCTGGACCAAACTGCCTAGATTGAAGAGACAGGGGCCACATCAATAACATTTTCCATATATGGTGGCTCAATTCCACAAAATGTGGCACTCAGTAAGTTCTTTTATATTACATCAACAAGGTGAGATACCTCAGTGGGGTTTTCTGCTATGTAGAATATTTTCTCTCTCTTTTTTCTTAAAAACTGTATTCTGCACTAATCAACACTATTAGACTTGTCATAAAAATCATTGAAAATCTGTGTAAGTTCTTTGAGATTTCTTTCACTATATAACAGTCTCCTCTACCCCTGCATCAGGGAAGATAATAAAGCATTTTGGGTGAAAATGGGAGAAATGAAAAAATGAAAACAACTGTTCATAAAAAGTACCTCATTCTCATGGCAGTCAAATCATCAACATTTCTAGTGTTTTATTTCAAAGGAAGTTATGTCTGAGGAAGCAAAGAGAAATTTACTGAAATGATTATGTGCTTCCAGTAGGCATCTCCAACAGCAGCTAAATGTACCTTGCGAATTATGGAATTATGAGCACAGCAGCATTTTATATATATATTACTGAGACTGAGTTTGGGATTTGAAACTCCAGTATGGCAAACCTGAGGGAAATGATTGCAGACAATCACAGATGGGACAAGTGCCCCTTATCCATTGTATACAAACAGTTTTGCATACAGACCCTCAAATCTGGTAACTGAAAAATGGATTTGATTAATTCCTGAAAAATGACCTAGCCTCAATATTTGAACATTCCTACAACAGAAAATGTTAAATAGGAAAGTGTTATAGCCTTTAACAAGCAGTTTCTAACACAAGCCTAGAAGGATTTGTGTTTTTCTCTCTCCCTAGAAATTTCTGCCTCTTACTTAGTCTTGGTACTCTTGTCATATGTCTTTGTCTGTCTGACAAATATTTACTCATCTTTCAAGAATCAGTTTCAGCATCACCCATATTTTGACACTAAAAAACATTTCTTGCAGTTATTTGAACAAAGGACACATAACAGTTAATTTTACATGTTAACTTGAGGGGTGTTTTGGTTGAGATTAACATTTACATCAGTGAACTTTGAGTAAGCAGATTGCCCTCTATAATTTGGGTGGGCCTCATCCAATCAGTAGAAAGATGACTGAATAGATATAAGACTGGCCTGTTAGACTTTCTCTGACTTGATCCTGAACGAGGATTCACTAGTTATCCTGGGTCTTCACCCACTGGCCTTCTGACTAGAACTGCACCATTGACTTTCCGAGTCTTGAGCTTCTTAGCCCACTCTGCAGATTTTGTACTTCCTTGCCTTTATAAATTTGTGAAATGGAGACATGCTCACAAAAGAATACTGACCATGTGCTTTGTAAACATGGCAAAAGTAAATGGGATGGACTGAGACATCATCCCTCACTCTTACATTATTATCGGTCGTATTTGTATAGTACTATATTAGAACTTATCTTTTTATTATTGTATTAGGGTAATTTTTATATCAGTTTTTTTTTATATTTTTCATCATTTTGTTTTTCTTATTTCTGTGATGTTTCAAATAACTATGAGTTTTTGTTAACTTAAATTTACAGATAATAAACCTAAAATGCGGACTCCGACATTTATTCCTATAGGAATTTCTCATATTTGACAAAATATGATAGAACATATATACATACACACATACACACAATACTTGGATACATTTATAATCCACAAAATAGGTGGATTAACCCAAAATAGGGGTTAATTATTCAATATGGATTTATTAACATTTTTAGTACAGACCTGACATTTTTTGAACTTCTACTGGTTAGGATTACATTTGATCATGAGTAGCAAAGATTTGAAAAGTAGTGTCTTAACCAAACTAGACATAAATTTTTCTATAAAAGAAAATTGGATAATTTGGAGTAGATATTGTCAGGATGGAAACATTATTCTCTCTTGCTCCCTGGAAAAGTCTCCACGTAGTCCAGGCTGGCTATTAGAGCTTTAGCAATCACATCAACATTCTAAGCAATAGGTAAAAGGGACAGTTCCTCTTCCCTTCTAAGGAAACTTCATGTTACTATAAAGAATTTCTATTTACACTTCAACAGCCAGCCACTGCAAGAGATGCTATGAAGGATATTCTTTTATTGTGGTGGCAATGTCTCCAATATTTTGTTTAATTAACAAAAAGCAGAGATAGGATATGTAGAGGAATCCAGTAGTTTCTGCCATACTGTTGGGAGAATTCAAAGAAGTAAATTTCTCACAATTACAGAGAAATTCAAATCTAGTCAAGAAGTCAAAACTATAATGTATGAATCTACTTTAAAAGTTGAGTTCAAATGTTGTAATATGGATCATGAGGGATGGAGAACTTCACAAAAAAAAAAAAAGAGAGAGAAGCCTGATATGAAATATCAGCAACAAAATTTAGGCCCTGAATATATATTTGTCAAATGACTGAATTAGTAATCCAAAGGGTATTCTCAGCATCACTGCTGAAAGTGAACTCAAGTCCATCTCAATGTAATACAAATCTGTGAAAAACCACAGATAGGCAATTCATCTTGATGCACTGAATCACCTTTAATATAAAAATGTTGGCTCTCAGAACTACCTGACACCTCAAAAGAACATATAGTATAATCCCCTACATTTAGTCTAATAATGAATTAAGATTCCTATTTTAGAGGTAAGAGCCAGAGATATCAAGTGACTCAGATGTGGGAACACAGCTAATAAGTCATCACTTGGGATATAGAATACCTGGTTTGGGTTTATTCTTCTTTTCATTTTATTGCTTATTCAGTGAGTTATTTTTTCTACTTCATTGTTTGTTCAGATGTGTTAATCCTATTTGGGAGCTTTGGGTAATAGTTATGCTGAATAGACACTTATGAAAGTTGTATTAATCACATTATTTTTGAAGTGTATGTTCCATCTTTTCCAAAAGGGAATAAACGTGGAAAATTTTCACCATTTCTAAGGGATATGGTCAGCTATTAATTAGTAATAAATTTTCTAATGAATAAAATCCTTCCTTTTACCATATACAATATTATTTCTATTTGATAAGGCTTATAGCATCTCTAGAGACAAGTCCAATAGTCCAATATGTGGGAAATTAAGTACACTTCATTAATCTCTATGATATATTTGTGAGGGAGATTACTATTGGCATAAATTGCACATAGAGTGGAAACTTCAAAACAATTACAGGTGAAATTAGGGTTCAAAAGCCTTTTTCTCTTTATATCCGTTCTTCCTCTCAGGAAGAGTAGTGAAAAATAGGATGGAGAATAAAAATAAATTAATAAACAAAATGACACCCTGTATCAGTGTTCATATTTTTGAAAATGTTCAAAGTTTACTTATGACATCCCCAGCATAGTTAACTCATTATCCACGTTCCTTTGTGCTGATGGCTTTATTTTTTACAGATGACTGATGATTACAGTGTTAATTGAAGATTTTCCCTGAGCTTTGCATTGATTTCATAGGAATAATTTATTCTGAACACAGATAAGAAATTGCTTTTGCACAAAGATGAAAATTAGAGGCACTAAAATTTTTATTTGATGTTGCTTTGCTAGTGGACAAATTTTTCAGTAGACAATTTTATACTGTCTGGCTCAAGTTCTATAGCAACTCCACTAGAGTTTTAGAATGTGGTTCTCATTACACTCACTAGGTACTCCTTTGAAATTTTAAAGGGGAAACATTGTCAGAATAGAGGACAAATGAAAAGTAATAACATTATCAGTTGTTAGAGTCTAAAGTTCTTTAAAGGCCACTAAATCTGCTTCCTTCTTTTCGTACTTGAAGGCATTTCAGCCTGTGGAGGTGCAGCTCATTCAAAATCATGGAGCTGGGCGAAGATGGATCCAAGACTAGGTACCAGTCTCTTAATTATGGATCCAGTTCTCATTCTTGTTAAGGAAATAAAAATATATTTAATTTAACAAAGCACTAAGAAGATCATCAAAGATATCAGTAGAAACACTACACCCCCACTTTTCATTCCTTACAAAGTTTGATTTGTCCAGAAGCAGATTACCTTCTCCTCCTCTGTTATTTGAATTTCAAAATATTTTGCCCTTGTTTTCCCTTCACTTAGTTTATATTTTCATTGTGTTTCCATTGACCTAGGAATCTACAATTATGACAGGTTAGAATGTGACATACTCTCAAAACAATACAAGACAGATATGGTAGGGATATAATTTCATTAGTAGAAAGTGAATAATTATATACTGAATTTCAACTTGAAAACTGTTCAGTGAGAGAAATGCCTGAATACATTCCTCATTCCATTTCTTCATTAATTTGGGGATAATTATATTTATTTTGCACAACTAGATATATTTTCCATGAGAAACATATAAAGCTTCATAAGTATTAACTGTACCATTACATATATTTTTAAATTTAAATTAAAATATGTTGTTTCCACGTTTTTCTATTTAAATCCCCTGTATGTAGAAACATACATCCAATTGCCTTCCTTCTCCTCTATTGAGTAACTGAATGTGTGTGTTTAATAAAAAGAAGTAGTTATTAAGTAGGGGGAAGTTTTTAACTCAAGTTAAAAATCCTCAGTCTTAAAACACAAACTATTCTTTGTTTATATTATTTTTACTTTTAGTGTCCTTCCATGATCCATTTTTCTGGACTGGGCAGTTAGTTAAAAGCATTCCAATTACCTATAACAGGAAATACAATTTCATTTTCAAAGAACAAACAAAGCATGGTAATAAGACGTTGTAGGAATAATAAAATGACCTGATCAATTATTAAATAGTTAAAGAAATGTGGCCTTTGGGGCTATGGTTAGATAACTGTAGATGGTCCAAAGCTATAGAATCACATTCTGTTTCAAATTTCCTAAGCATGTGTGTTGGTCAACTCAGGCTGCCATAATAAAACACCACAGACTTGAGTGGCTTAAACAACAGAAATTTATTTCTCATAGTTCTGAAACCTGGAAATTCAAGATCTAAACACCAGCGAGACCGTGTTTTTGTGAGGCCTCTCTCCTGGGCTTGCAGATAGTCACCTTCTTGCTGTGCCCTCACATGCCCCTTTCTCTCTGTGTGACACTCCTGGTGTTTCTTCCTCTTCTTATAAGGATAGAAGTCCTATTGGATTAGAACCTACCTTTATGACCCTATTTAACCTTAAACACCTCCTGAAAGGTTATATTGGGAGGATTGAGTTTCAACATATAAATCTGGGGGAGACACATGGAATCCATAATAGTATGGCCTTAAAAAAAATCCTTATAAAGTTTTGTACACTATGTATCAAGAGCAGTGATTACAATTTGCATTTGGAGCCAGTACTCTTGGACTATCCATATGCATGTAATTGTTATTGTCCATCCTCCCACCAATTTTAATCTATATATGTCTGCCTAACATTGTCATGGCATTCTGGGTATATGAACAGTATAGCATGAAGGAATCTGAACTGTTAACTGATATGCAGATAATGACATTAGTATCTAATATTACGAACACACTGTGTGCCAGGCACTCTGCTAATTTATTTATATTTATCGTCTTATTTAATTTTCCTAACAAGTGTATCAAATCTTTGAAGTAGAATTACGTTCGTTGATTTATATAAGAAAATAATGATGCTTAGAGAAGTTAAATCCCTTGTCAAAAGTACCACCTCTACTTCTCTATGGCCTATGCTCCTGTTAAGAGTTTGCCCAGACCCTAAAACTTTGATAAGCCCTTGGCCCCTATTTAACTGATCAAAATCCAAAATGTAAAGCTCAATTTCTATAGGATAAGTCACTTACTTGTTAAAACCATCAAAGGTCAAAGCATCACAGTTTAAATTCTCTTTCAGATCCAGCAGTTAAAAGTCAAATACACATGATATGGCACATTCCTCTACAAGCATTTACAGTGCCCTCTCCACCCACTAAAATCCAAAATCCACAAGCCCTGGACAAATTAATTCCTCGAGTACTACATGTGTTCTGCTTCCCTAAATGTGAGTTTTACCCCATAAAATTACAGACCTCCCCTATTTTGCAGGGATGGGGCCTAGAACCATAAACCAGATGGCATGGACGTCACTCCATGAGCAAGTTCACTCTTACGAGAAGAAGTGAAAGGAAGGGGCAGGGCCAAATATCCTCTGTTTTTCTTTCTAAACTCACCAATTAGATGATAATCCTATCTCCCTTAAAGTGAAGTGTGTGAGAAGGAGAAAGAAGCCAGTAGTGCTCACATGAAAGGGAGCATCAAGTGCAGATAATAGGCATGTTTTCTTCAAAATCCTGCCTCTGTAGTAAGCACAATTTACACAGATTTATATTTACATAAATGCCGAAATTTCATTTAGCCAGAATTATACAGGAATTACATTAAAGAGATGAGGAAAGGGCTATGCTGTATGTGTGTGTGTGTGTGTGTGTGTGTGTGTGTGTGTGTGTGTGTGTGTGTGTGTGTGTGTCTGTGTTTTTAGGTCAGGTCATATAAGAGAGTTGCATCTTCATCTGCCATAAATGGATATAGGACGATTTTTAAAACAGAAAAATCAAATTTAAGCATATTTTACTATATGAAGGGAAAAACCAGAAGAAATAGATGAAGAGTTCAAAGAACTTGCTTCAAAGGAGCATAACTTGGGTGGAGCAAAGTACTTGTTAGGAAAATATCTTGTTTATTTTTTAAGCTTTGTAGTATTATTTGACCTAAATAAACATACATCTTTGCTTTGATACAAATTTTAAATACCATGGAACAATAACAGAAAGATTGAATCTTTGTCTGTTTTTCTAATGTTTACATATGGCCAAGAAAATTAAAAAAAAAAAACAAGGGAACAAAACAAAGCAAAACAAAGACGACTGGTTCTGGTAGTAGATAGAAACTTATGGCTAAGATTAAGACAACAACATTTCATTTCTATAGGTTCTTTTTTATAGAAAGGAAAAAACATAAAATGTTGCAATATTTTCAAATTGCATTTTCAGAGACCCATGCCAGCTCTCAAGTCCTCTAGAGCCGCACTGTCCAATATGATAACCAGCTACATGTGGCGATTTAAAATAATTAAATTTAAATAAATTTTAAAATTCTATCCCACACATTAGCCATATTTCACATGCTCAAAAGTCACATATGGCTTTTGGCAACATTTTCAGATAGCAGAAAAAAACATTTCCATTAGTGTACACATTTCTATTGGAAAGCACTGCTCTAGGTCTTGCTGTTTACACACTGAGTTTGCAGTAAGACCATGTCCTGAAATCCACTGTCTTGAAAAGAAAAGAGCAAACCTGCTAAGGTATCAATGTCTATATAAAGCCAAGTATTTTTGTATCACTTAGAAACAAGTCTGAAGTTGTAACCCTGAACTAGGAATACTTCATTCAGATTCTACAGATACTTGTTGAGCACCAATTCTGTGCCAGGCAGTGTGATGGATGCTAAGAAAACAATGTCACTCAAGATGCTCAAAATCTGGAAGAGTAACATCAGCAAAACGATAGAATAGAAAGCCTGAGACCTCAGAGCACTATAGAAACATCAACTTAACATCATATAGCCCCAAAAGCCTCTACAAGAACTCTAGAAACCAGTTTGGAAAATGTAGCACTCAGAAAAGCTCAAATTTAAGAACAGCCACAATGAAACAGGTAAGAAAAGTTGTTTCATTTCAACCATGTCAGCTGCTCCCCAAATTGTACAGTTTACAATTGGGAGGAAAAGCCCAACTCATAGCTTCTCCTTTGGGAAGGAAAGAGAAGTACAGAATGCACATTCAATGTCTCACCTGACTCAGAGCACTGACAAGGAACTGACATACCTTGGGTGCCAAGGGGCTGCAGAGAACAAAAGAGAATTCAGCAGCTTGTGGCAGCACTAGAGAACTTGCAATACTGCAGACAGAAACCACCATGGTTCACCACGATCAGGAGTTAGCACCCAGTTTGTGTCTTCCCCTGGAGAGAAAAAGAAAAGAATAATGCATGAGTCTAATGTTCTGGCTTTTGGGGGAAAACCTGAGGGACTGGTTTCCATCTCATCTGATGTGGCACGCTGACAGAAGAGTTCTAGCTTGGATACCTGGGGGATGCAGAGGGTTCAGTGGCTTGAGGCAGAGGAAGAGGCAGAGAAAAACAGCAAACCTTTCTAACTGGGAAATTACACGCACAAGCCTAGAGAAGGTACATCCTCAGAAAAAGTTTGAAAAAACTCAAAATCTAGCTGAGTTGACTGGTGAAAGTTTTTCCCTACATGAAGTCAGTCCATAAGACTGGGAGAGGTGCCTATTTTTTTTTCAAATATGCGGATCCCAACGCAAAATTATAAAACACATGAAGAAACAGGGAAATATGGCTCAATCAAAAGAACAAAATACATCCCCAGAAACTGACCTTAAAGAAAGTAGTACCATATTGTTAACTGTGTGCACATTATTGTAAAGCAAATCTCTAGATCTTATTCGTCTTCCTTAATTGAAACTTTATACCCAATGGTCAACTCCAATTTCTCCCTCTCCCCTACCGCTGGCAACCAACACTCTACATTTTGCTTGTAAGAGATTACTTTATTGATTACATATATGGTATCTAAAGGTAGAAATCATGTTATTTTTTTTACCATAATTTTAAAAAAAGGAATTAAAAAAAGATGCTCAGGATCCATCTGGGCTTTGAACAGTTAAATAAGACTATACACTATTGTTTAAAACAATGTAATAAGAGCTATTATAGGACAGTATACAGCGATAAGGGAGAATAGAGGAGAAGCACTTAGCTAACATCCATGCCTGTCAGGATTATTAGGAAGGCGTTCCAGAAGAACAAAAGCTAGTGATAAAATACTAGTGGCCCTTTCCATGTGAACATGCAGGTTTAGAACATGAGGTAGTATTTATTTCAGTCAAAAGGAAGAGCAGGTAGGAAAGATTAAAGGCAACACAAAGTAAGTTTTAACTTGTAGTGAGACGATATGGGGTGGAGGGAATGGTGAAGTGAGAAGGAGAGAATAAAAAGAAAAAAAAACTAGCAAAAATTTGTAATCAGGGTCTGTATCATGCAGGGACTAATAAAATACTACAGAGTCTGGTCACCCAAGCATTCATCTAATAGACTGAGTTTTCATATTTGTTTTATTCACACCCTGAAAAATGCTCTTCACATCATATACCACATGTTGCATGTTTTAAATATTCAATAAGGATACACTGAAAGACTTAATGTGGTAATGTAAATAAATGATTAGATTTGTATTTTAGAATGTCCTACTTATATTTGGGAAATGAGATTGAAAAAGGTTATCATAACATTAATTCTGAACAGTCTCTGTACTTGCATATGAAAAGAACAACCATAATACCAAGTATATTATAATGCATACTACACACCTGTCAAGGCTAATATATATATATATCAAAAACTATAGCTGAATGTCTGCATGCATGTGTATCAAATACGTTTATGATGCTAGTATAATTGTATTTTAATGATGTATTTATACATTTCTCCTCTGTTGACAGTTTTATTCTTACTTCCAAGATTTGTATAGCACTCATATATAAGGCCATTAGTGAGTTGGGGCAAAGAGAGTAAACACATGCACCCTCAGCACATTCCTAGTTACTTCTTGCATTAAAAGTTTAGGCGTTAATGGTATATCAATAAGGCAGAGTTATCAGTTAAATGAAATATCCATTAGACTGGGAACAGAAGTTCCAACAAAGGCACAGACTGCATTAACAGTTGGATGGGCATTATCCATGACATGTTTGTCCTTGATGTTCAAAGATAATAGCCAGTGGATGGTTTTCTCTTAATATATGAACATATTTGGAAAACCACAAGTGTGTGACCAGCTGCTCACAGGTGAAAGCACTATTGAGCTCTTCATTTTTGGCAGCTCAACCTCTTTGACTCATGCCCTGCATATGCCATTGATTGGGGAAATGTACAGAATCCCCTATTGTTTTACACTAATTCAATCGACTTGCTGCTGTTTCTCACTACTGCACAGCTGTATTAAAGAGTTTGCATGTTGCCTCAGGGATTACAACTATAAGCTTTATAGCAGAAAAATTTTAAGTAGAGCATCAATTGTGACTTTCAGAAAAACTGTTGGAGAGCCACAGCATACCATGACTGGAAGGGATCATAAATTTTAAGCAAAGCCTTTTATTTTATAAATAAGAAAATGTAAGTTTATGGAATTTAAATAGACAGCCAATAGTTCTACAATGATTAGTTACACAAGTAAGACTGGTGTTCTATCCGGTACATAATGTTGTTATTAGAGTAGTCCATTGACAATAGTATTCTTCCTTTCCTTTCCTTTTCTTTTTCCTTCCTTCATTCTTTCTTTCCTCCTTTTCTTTCTTCATTCCCTTGTTTTATCCTTCCTTCCTTTTATTTAGGCAGCCACTCATTTGCTAATTCATTTAGTCACCCTTTTTTGTCAAGCACCTAGTATGTTCCAAGATCAATGCTTAGAGATAAGTATGTAAAAATATAAGTTATAACCACAGGTATAAAAATAATAGCTAAGGCTTCAGGAATAAGATGATACAGACTCACTTTTCCCTGTTCCTTCTCTCTAATTACATACCCTGGAAAATACTACACAGCTGAGACATCTGAAAGCTGAAGAGAAGAATGTGTACAGGCTAGAGCATGCAGGATTAGAGCAATAACAACGTGGTAACTTCCCTAGGTTTTCTTTCCATCTCCCATATACTTTGGACTGGACAATGAATAGGACTGCCACAAGAAATGACCAACAGGCATAGAAGAAAAAAGAAGAAGGAAGGAAGGAAGGAAGGAGAGGAAGGAGAGGAAAGGAGGGAGAAAGGGAAAAAGAAAGAAAGACTACTCTTTCTAACCAAAGGTCTAGGAAAGTAGAAATCCAACAGAAACCTAGTGAAGAACCCCAAGTACTTCTCCATAAATGGGGTCTCTGTTGATTATCCAGCTCACCAACAATGGCAAAAGTGAAGCCTCAGCCATCCCAGCCCCTGCTCCATAGCTCAGGCCAGATGAGTGGTGTGCTCTCCCAGCGATTGCAGAAGCAACTTCTAGCCATCCTATCCCCTAGTCCAGAACCAGGACCCAGAGAGTGGTCCCATCTTCTCATATCTACTGCAGTGGAAAGCCCTGTGACTCTCTGTGGTATAAAGGGACCAGTTCCAGTGGTTTCCTGCCTCACTCCAGAATGCACAAATGGCACCAGTAGGGACTGAGCAGGAGTCCCAGCAGCACCAAAAAACAAAGCAGACAAGACTAAGACTGCAAAGGTTCAGAAAATAAACTTCCATAGGAATTAAAGCTCAGAGAAGTAGACTACAACTTACACACTAAACTTAAACAGGGCAACTGTCTGCTAAAATAGAATACTTAGATAAGAACAAGAGCCCCTTAACAAAATAAACAAAATGTTCAAGATACAATTTAAAAACACTCATTATACTAAGAAACTGGAGAACTGAATTTAATGAGAAAAGACAATCAACCAATGCCGATATGGAAATTAATCTGATACTGAAATTATCTGACAAGAATTTTAAAAGTAATTATCTTAAAAAATGCTTTAGAAATCAATTAAAGTTTTCTTGAAACACATGAAAACAGAAAATTGACACAGAAATAGAAGTTATATAAAATAACTAAAAGGAAATTATAGAATTAAGAACTACAAAAACTGAATTTTTTTAAATTCACTAGTTATACTCCATAGAGGGTTGATAAAAAGGACAGAATCACTGAACTTCAAGTCACACCAAACAGAAGTTTCCATAGAAAAATGTAAAAAGAGCAAAAATTCATATTATCAGAATACAGAAGAAGAAAAAGAGTGTGGTACTGAAAAAGTATTTGAAGAAACAATGGCTAAAAACTTGCCAAATTTGGCAAAAGACACAAAACTACATATTCAAACATGTGAGAACCTAAAACAACCTAAAAGAAATCTATACCAAAACATAACATAATTAAAAGTCAAAAAGTTAAATAAAAAGGAAAAAGTCTTAAAACTAGCCAGAAAAAAAGAATGCATCACCTATAAAGGAATACCAATTTGAATTACAGAGGACTTCCTATCTGAAACCAAGCAGGACAGAAGGAAGTGGCACAGCATTTTTTTTTTAAGGTGCTGAAAGAAAAGAACTGTTAATTCTAAGAAAGAATCAGAAACTCTATATCCAGTGATATAGCAATCCATCAGTCAAAAGAACACTTAAGATAATTTGTGCTAGCAAACCTACTCTTAAAAATGACTAAATAAAGCCCTCTAAACACAAACAAAATGGTAACAGAAGACATTGTTCTCTTGATAAACACGTAAGTAAATATAGTAGACTATTCTTCATCACATGAGTTTCTTTTACTAAATATTCTGATTAAAATAAAAGTTATAAATTTCTGATGTGGTGCTAACTGTATGTAGAGGAATATTTAAGGCAATTATATTTTTAAAGTGGAGACGGTAAAGAGACCGAAAGAGAAGCAAACGTTTTACACTTCATTCTATGTTGTAAAACAATGACATCAATAACTTGTGGTAAGCTATATATGTGTATAGCAATACCCATAACAAAGGTAGAAAATTATACAAATCAATATACTCAAAACCATCAAAATAAATAAAAATGTAACTCTAAAAGATGTTTAAGTAATCTAAAGAAAAGCAAGAAGAAAGAAAGAAAGAAGAAACACAGGAACAAATAGAAACAAATAATAACAAAATTAAGCTCCAACATAGACATAATTACTTCATATGCAAGAATGTCTAAATACACAAATTAAAAGGCAGAGATTGGCAGAAAAGATCCAATTCATGACTCAACTATACTCTATACAAGAAACTCACTCCAAATGTAACAAAACAGATCAAAAGTAAAAAAATAAAAAAAGTGGGAAAAACAATGAACATGCTAATAAAAATTACAGCTGTGCCTATATGAGTATTATAAGAAACAGTCCTCAGAGCAAATAAAATTACTAGGAACAAAGATGGACATTACACACTAATAAGAAGAAGCAATCCTAAATGTGTATGCACCAAACAACAAGAAAAAAATTGATAGAACTGAAAGAGGAAATAGACAAAACAAGTACAGCTGGAGCCTTCACAATTCTACCTTTAGCAACTGATAGAATGACATGACATTAAGTTAGCAAGAACATAGGAAATCTGAACACTATCAACCAAGAGGTTCTATTTGACATTTATAGAATACTTCAGGAAATAATAAAAATAAGAGCATAATGCATGGTATTGAAAATACAATCTACAAAGAAAAATCAATAAACCCAAATTCTGAAAATAATAATCTACATACTGATAAAACTCCAGCTAGACTAATCAAGAGGGAGCAGAGACATCATTACAGATCCTCAAGACATTAAAATATGATAATGAAGACTGTTAACCATTTTATGCCAATAATTTAGATAACTTAGATGAAATGGAGAAAATCTTTGAATAAAGTAATAATCCTTGAGTCATTGGCTTAGGCAAATATTTCTGAGATGAGATATATGAAAGTATAAATCATAAAATAAAACACTGATAAACTGGACTAAGATCAAGACTTTTGTTTTGTTTTGTTTTTTGTTTTTAAATTTGCTCTTTGTAAACGCCATGAAGAAACTGCAAAGATTAATGACAAACGAAGGAAAATTTTTTACAAAACATATATCTGACAAAAGTTTTTCTTGAGTTCAGAAAAGGTAAAGAATACTTACAACTCAATAATAGGAAGTCAAACTCAGTTTTTCTAAATGGACAAAATATTTCATCAGACATTTCACAAAGGAGATTCTATTTTTGCCCTTCTTAAGATACTAATTTTCCCTAAATTCTCACGCTAAGACTACTTCATTGAGAAGGACCATGATTTGATAGAGCCTATAACTAGCATTTTGGAAAACATAAATTATTAATTGAATTAATAAAAGATGCTTAATCTTATTAGAAACAAAGAAAAATATAATTAAAATAATACAATAAACTTGGAAAAATTTTAATGAGTGGAGGATTTTTTGTGCACATTTGATTGAAAAATTCAACACAGGAAATAAGTATTTGTATATCTTAATAAAAATATTGATATCTGAATATTTAATATTGACAAAATAACTGGCAAAAATACCAGTAAATCACTAATTTTAAAATGTCATAGAACCTTATGACACTGAAAAAATGAAAACCTGTATTGTAATCAGTGATTTAAAAAAATTTATTTACTTGGAAACTAAAATAACTAAGTCACTGGTTTTGAACATAGTTTAATTATGTGATATAAAGAGACATGTAAATGAGGAAAATACCAGAAGTTAGTTGAGTTTTATTTTTTAATGCATTCATTTAATGGAAATATAAAGTTACCTGAAGATTTATGACTTTTTTTCTCATCACGTTTAAACAGAAAAACATGTCAAATAGATGAGTAATTTCTATAGCAATATTGTAGGGTAGATGGATATGGATGAAATGAGGGGGAATCCCTAGAATATGCCTTTGTTATTCCCCTTGCTTTTCCAAGTCACCCACTCTGCACCAATGAGACACGAGCTGTCCCTGGCTGAATCTCCATGCCTACTGCGTGGTAAAAAACAAATTTAGCACTTAGTCTAGTCTATGAAGAGAAACAGCTAACTCTTCTTGAACTGAAAGGGAAAGATTTATATAGATAAGGTGAAATTATCAGCCTTTAAAATTAGAGGAAAGCAATGGGAATAATCTAAACACGATTATAAGTGCAACAGATACATAACAATAAGTTTGAGAATTAAAAATAATCCCTTTAGCTTTCAGGCTTTCATCATGGTGTTTTGGTTCATTACTGTCAGAAAACAAAAAGTAAGAAGCTGGAGGGTTAGAGATAGTGATTAGAAAAGATTCAAAAGGCTTTCATGGGCATTTACTCCTAGTGAGATATTCTTTCTCATGAGGATCTTTCAATTTAGTTCTGATGGTCCGTATCCAAACTGCATGGTTGCTGAGCATTGTAAGAGGAATGAGACTGAAATAGGGAATTGAGCAGAGTGTAAGACAGAATCTATCCATCTGGAACTAGCAAACCAAAGCAAGAATTGCCTTATGATCTGCAATTTAGATGCTAAACATGAAGATTCTTCCTAAAACGAGATGTAGTATGTTGATCTGAAAATTCCAGCAAAGCACAGCTGTAGCTAACATCAGACTATCACTGATGATTCTGAGAGTTATGGAAAAGTAGTAATAGCTTTATGTACTAAATGTTAAGCCTTTGGAAGGTCATTTCTCAGTTGTTGTTCTACCGAAACCCAAAATTAGACTTTTAAGTTTATTGACCAAGTTGGCATTGAAAAACAAATAATAGGAAACTGTGAAAGGTAAAAATTGTAAATCATGTTAAACATTAATGCAACTAGATGAGATATAGTTTATTGGAAAAAGTCTAATCCGTGTTGTATACATTTAAGCAGTTACTAAGTTATTTGCAGTTATTCATGTTCTGGCTTTATTTAAATATGAATCCCAAAAGCAGCTGATGGAAGTGGGAACTAAAATGTTAATAATATCCTCTGTGTTGAACATAGAGCAAAATATTTTCCAAAAATTCTTTTACCTGGTTTTTCACAGAAACCTGCTCATCATTATCCCTATTTAATAAATGAGAAAACAGAATTCTTGATTTCATTTAAATTGCCCAAGGTAGTGGAACCGAGAATGAACCCGAATCTCTATTACAAAAACCATGTTCTTCACCTTTTGCCATGAATTGTGCTATAAGAAACATGAATTTCAGCATCTGCAGGGAACAACTGATTTTGCCTGTTGAAATATATCTCTCTTAGCTAAGTTTAGGCTTTGATCATCTCAAATGCATTCCCTATCCCACTCACTTTCCCTGCAAAACATTTATGGAAAATATAGCTGAAGATGTACAATGTTGAAAATGCTGGTCATTGTAATGCTGTAATTGAAGAGTATCTAAAAATCTATTTGTCCTAAGATATGACCTCTCTCACCTGTTTTAGTGTCTGAAATTCTCAATAAATAAAAGTTTTTATAGTTTCAGAAATCATAAATATAAGGCATATATATTTTGGAGGTAAAGCACTACTATCACATGTAGGTAAAACAGAAGAAAAACAAAATAACAAAGCAATTTCAAGTCAATTTTAAAAACATTTACTGAGAACCAAATAGAGAATAAGATGGTAATGACATAGGAAAAACAGGTCTTCAACAAAGGCTGAATTTTACTGCTGCATACCTCTCAGGCCTAACTCCAGTTAGTTCATGTAATAGAAAGAGCTAAATCTGATGTCAGACATATTTGTTTCAAATTTAGCTTTGGACCTTACTAGCTCTGTGACCTTGGTACTTGGTTAGGCTTTCTCGAACTTCTGTTTCCTTTCTATTAGTTTGGAAAAATAAAAGCTAGTTCAGAGAGTTTCTATGTGGCAATTAAAGGAGAGAATGTTTATTTTTTAATATCTAGTTGAGTGGCTTGGATTAATAAATGTGAATTTCATCCATTCAGGACAAAATTCACACAGATGCTAGGTTAAAGGAGGACTTAATCCATTTTCTTTTCCAAATTTTAAAATTTGCACATTAGTTTAGAATTTGCCATTGCTTTTTTCAAAACACTAAAATGATTAGCACCTGAAATTTTCAGAGGGAAGATTTTCTTATATTTTTGAAGGAAAAAATACCTAACTGTGTCAGAGCAAATTATCTAGCTTTGCCAATATAGTATTACTGTATTCTACTAATGAAGTATTTAATCTTCTTGCCTGCTTTCCTTTAAACAAGGTAAAGTTATTGTGTCAAACTCATTGATTTGAATATTAAATGGGAAAGAAAGCTAAGTGGTCTACCTCTACATCTGTATTTAAGATATTTACTGAATTCAGTTTCATCAGTTTCAGAGAATTCCTGGGGACACTTCGCTGGTTCACTGACTTATACATAAGTATGCCAAGTATTCTCTGAAAATTATTGGCAGCCAAGTTTGTAATAACACACAGTAGTAAAAATTAAAATAAATTTATAAAAGAGACAAACAAAAACCATAATCCTTAACTTCCCACCTAATACAATGTAATTCATTAAAAATCCCAGTAGGCATTTTGGTAGAAATTGATAAGCCATTCCTAAAATGTACATGGAAATGCAAAAGATCCAGAATAGCTGAGTAATATCTGTGAAAGAAGAAAAATGTGGAAGATGGACACTTCCCAGTTTTTAAAGGTACTATAAAAGATGCAATAATCAAAACAATGTGGTGCTGCTATAAGAATAAGAATGTTGATCACTTAAACAGAATTGAGAGCCTTGGAAACACAGTATGTTTTTAACCAATTGATTTTTTTGAAAAGAAGTGCCAAGAAAATTAAATGAGGAAAGAATACTTTTTTTAACAAGTAGTGCTAAAACAATTGGATGTTCATATATAGAAAGATGAACTTAGACTCTTATTTCACATTGTACACACAAAAAAATAACTCAAATGAATCATAAATATAAGAATTAAAACTAAAAAGCTTTGAGAAAAAAACAAGGAAAAAAACAGAAGATGTCATACACACACACACACATATACATATATACCACACACATATACAATGGAATACTACTCAACCATAAAAAATAATAAAATAATGCCATTTGCAGCAACATGGATGGACCTGGAGATCATCATACTAAGTGAAGCAAGTCAAAAAGAGAAAGAAAAATACCATACAACATCACTTACATGTGTAATCTAAAAAAAAGGACACAAATGAACTTATCTACAAAACAGAGACAGACTCATAGACATAGAAAACAAACTTATGAACTTATGGTTTCCAGTGGGTAATGGGAGTGGGAAGAGATAAATTGGGAGTTCAGGATTTGTAAATACTAACTACTATATATAAAATAGATAAGCAGTAAGATCCTACTGGGACAGGAAACTTACTCAATATCTTGGAATGGCCTATAATGAAAAAATACAGTATGTATGTGTGTATAAATGAATCACTATGCTGTACACCAGAAAATAACACAACATTGTAAATCAACTATACTTCAGTTAAAAAAAGATAAATCATTCTTAAAAAAATATTTTCCGGGAATGTTCACAGCAGCATTATTCATAAGTCAATCACTAGAAACAAACTGACACAACATTGTAAACTGACTATACTTCAAATACAGATGGGGAAAAAAAGTAATAAATCTATCACAAAACAGTCCAATTTCCATCAACTAGTGAATAGATAAATTGTTTTTGTTATACCAACACATTACAATGTATTCATCAATAAAAATGAACAAATTACTAATGCATGCTACAACATGGATGATTCTCAAAACACTATGCTAAGGCAAGGAAGCTAAATAAAAAAACCAAAAAACAGAAAACCTAGATATTGCATGTTTCTGGAATGTCCAGAAAAGGCTAGTCTGCAGAGACAAAAAATATATCAGTGCTGGTCTGGGCTTGGGGATAGGATCAGGGATTCACTGCAAATAGGTAAATTGGATCTCTTAGAGGTGATGGAAATGTTCTAAAACTGACTGCACAACTCTATATAAATATAATAAAATCATTGAATTTTGCATTTATAATGGATAAATTTTATGCCATGTAATCCACACTTCAATAAAGCTGCTTTAAAAATTAAGTAAACCAATGGGAATTTCTTTTTCTGACAGCAAGACTGAAAACACACACACACACACACACACAAACCAGAGTATATACTCACTGGTTGATAAAAGCAAAAGTATTTTCTTCATTAAGAGTTTGAGTCCCTATGAACACTTTTTAATTAATTATTTGTATTGTTTGCCACATGTTTACCTTACTTCATAGATATTTCAATCAGATATGCAATTTGCCTTAATGCATTAAAACATGTACACCAAAGGAATAGTTATTGTCAAATTTTTAAATAAAAATTTCATAATACATTTTGTATCATATTCTAAAGAATTACTATTATCAAAAATAGCTTTCTTTTTTAAATTCAGCTGACTAAATTATTTAATTTCTAGGGTCTTGTTTGGAGAATAGTTGAAATACAGAAAAAACACCCATCAGCTAATGGTCTAAAGTGATATAAACATAGAAATATTCTGATGTTTAGGAAGGTAGCAAAGAGGAGATTTTTTTTTGACAGTTTTACCATAATAATGAATACAATTTTAATACTTTTTAATCATCTTTTGAAAATGTCCTAGTACATGTGTTTTATTTACCTGAACTGTTATTGCTTTAGCCTCTGAATTAATAAGTATCACAATGGAATTACATTGTAGTAACCTGTGAGTGATTATGACATGGAAAGCAAAAAATCAGTGATGCTATAGAGAAGAATGGCTAGTGTTAAAATACTAGGAGAAAATTAAATGGATTTTAAAATATTACTTTTTAGCTAAAGTTTATAGTGTAAGATATCCAAACACAAGTATGAACATATGTGCAGAGATATATAGATGTATATGTATATATGAATATACATACCTATTATATATAATGTTTTATTCATTAAATTTCCCATGATTCATTTAGATGATCTTGCAACAGGGCAGAGAAGATCTGGAAATACAACTTCAACTCCTAAAGCAATGCTGGGAGAACTGGATATACCAAACAGAAACTTCTGTACAATTAGAAATTTGTCTCCAAAGCATAGCATTTTGTTTTGCATCTTTTATAAAGTACAGGAGGTATTTTTTTTCTATAGACAATTGCAAACATATGCCTTATCTCATTACTTATATTACTTAAATACTCTATGAATATGAGATGAATCTGCCCCATAATCATTTCACGCATCCCAATAAAACAGTTGATATTTCATTTGAGTGATAATGTAAGTACTATTTTCAGAACCATTTCATATGTTCTATACAATAGAAGCTTCAAAATGACGAAGGAAATTTTCTATTTCTAGGGACATATGCTTCTTTTTAAAATTTTCCACTTGTTCAATGACTGAAGAGATGTTTCCATTTTAATAATGAAAATATAATTACCATATCAACTATATGCTTAAAGGAATTTGCTTTACTTACTTGCTGGTTGTGCTATTGATTTTCTGCAACAGGGGAAGATGATGAGCAATAAAAAATTTTCATATATAACCTATGGAGGGTATTATACTTTGACAAGCTGCAAACAAGACCTCTTTAAATTTATAATTACATACAATTTATATATTTGCAACTTCTATACTACAAATATAACTCTTCCTTAAAATTACGGATTTTTTTACCATTAGTTTTGTTGAAATTAGAGCAAATGTAAATATTTGTACATAAGTACAGGACATACCTATATAATGTACCTAAACGTTTACTTGAATCATCACTCTCCAATTGAACTTTCTGTTGGTGGAAATGTTCTAAAATTTGCACTGTCCACTATGGCAGCCTTTAGGCATATATTGCTATTAGGCGCTGAAATGTAGCTGATGGGTCCTAAGAACTTTCTATTTTACATATCTCCATTTCTTTGCTTTAATGCTTCTATATAATCTACTTTATATTCACTCTATATAATCTGTCTTCTGTGTTCTAATCACTTTATTGAACATCTCTCACAATGAATACTAATAATAGACATGTTGCTAAATTCAATTAGTAACTTTCATCCCATCTTACTTGACCTCTCAGTGTGATCTGGCATAGTGAGCTCTCAAATTTTTGAAAATTTTCTTGTCCCTTGTCTGCATCATATCACACTCAACTGCTTTTCTCTATATCACTGTAGAATTTTCTCTCTTATTAAAAGCCTATCTTTTCCCTGTAAATCCGTAAGATGACAACTATACTGGTTCCAGCCATCTGTTCTTTTTCACTCTACACTCTCAACCTAGGAAATGGCATCCATCTCCATGGTTTCAACTGCCTATTTGTTTATAACTATCAAGTGTGTATTTCCAATTCCACCTTCTTTAAACTCTAAACCTACTTGTCCATGTGTCTTTTTTTCAATGCCCACTTTGATAGAAACACATCTAATTAGTAGGTCAAGAGAAACAAGTTAAGGATCTTTCACAGACAGAATTCTCTTCCAGGAATCACTATTTGAATAAAGTGCAACACAATTCATGCAGTTGCACAGTCAGAAGCCTAAGTATCTTATTTGGTGATCAGTTTAGCAACTCCAATTTATCAGATCCACTAAATCACAAAATCTATAAATGATCCTACCTAAATACTTCAAGTTATTTCTGCCTTCACTGCCACTTCACCAAATAGAATCGCACAATCCAAAACTGTTCTCATCTTTCACTAAGACTACTGAAATAATATTACTTCCTAGACTTTTTTTCTTTCCATCCAGAATACAGGCTTAATTGGACTACTGAAATTTGACTTGTCATCTAGTAATGAGAAACCTTCCATAGCTCTCTATTACTCTTATGATAAAACTAGCATCCTTAAAATGGCCTACTAAGAGCTCATATAAACTACCCCTTATATAACAAATTATTATTAATAATTATTTACTAATAAAATTATTATTAATTGCTTACTATTAGTAATGAGCAAAATATTAATTGCTTAAAGGAAATTATTGTTTGAATACCAAATAATTGCTTAAAGCAAATTTTTATTCATTGCTGACTATTAGTTACGAGCAAAAGTATATCAAATTCTTGCCCTCAATAAGCTTACTGATTAGAAAATGAGATATTAATCAAATAATTCTACAAACAAATATAAAAATGCAGTTATGACCAGGATTTAGAAGTCCATAGAGCTTTGTGATCCTATGATAAAGAGGCTTGATCTAGCTAGGCACATAGGTGAAGGAAGCCTTGATCAATGTCTGAAAAAAACTGAGCAGAAAAATATGGAAAGATGAAGAGTTAATTATATTTTAAAAAGTTAAAAGGACTCCTTCCTTGGAGTACTAGTCATTTATATTTAAGATTCATTTTATGTCCCATAGTATGGGTTTGTTTGACTGATGTGCACTGGGAAAGAATGAATATTCTGTCATTAGGTTCAGTGTCGTATCAAATACTGTAAATGGCTTACTGAAATCTCAGCTATTACTATGGATTTGTTTAAGTCTCCTTGCAAGTCAGCTATGATTCATGATTTTGATTCATGTATTTTGAATCTCTTATTAGGTGTGTATAAACAATTATGATTATTAAATTCACATGATGAATCGGCCTTTTTATCATTATGAAATCATCTTTATTTCTGGCAAAATTTTTCCTCTAAATATACACATATATGTTAAAATAGCCATTCTAGGCATTCTGTTAATTAACATTAGTATGGTATATTTTACCCTTTTACTTTTATCTACTTATGTCTTTATATTTAATGCATTTAATATAATTACTTTTTCTTTGTATCCAATCTGATATTCTCTGTCTTTTGTGTATTTAAGGTACTTACACTTAATGTAGTTATTCATATATTTAGGCTTAAAGTCTATCATTTTGCTTTTTGTTTTTTATTTGTCTCACCTGTTCTTTGTTCCCCTTCTTCCCTGTACTGCCTTCTTTTGAGTTAGCTGGGTATTATTTAGATTCGACTTTATCTCTTTTATTGGTTTATTAGCTATAGCTCTTTACTTTCTTATTTTAGAATGTACTTGTATTAGTTTTCTACCACCACACAACAAATTATCACAACTTAGCATCTTAAAACAACACACATGTTATATCAGTTTCCATAGGTCAAGATTTCACGCAGTTTCCATGGGACAGAATTTTGCATTCAACTCAGGAACTTACAAGGTTACAATCCAGCTATTAACTGGGGAGTATCCTTTCCTGGAAATTCAATTAGGGGAGAATCTGCTTCCAGGCTTGTTCAGATTTTTTGCAGAATCCAACCTCTTAAAGTTGTTTGACTGAGGGCCTCAACTTCTTACTAGCAATAAGCTAAAATATATTCCCAGGTCCTGGAGGCCACCCTCAGTTCCTTGCCACATGATCCTCGCCTCAGGCAGTTTATAACATGCCTGTTTGTTTTTTTACAGCCAGCAGGAGAATCTCTCTCTTCAGTTTGCTATGGAGTATTATATAACTAAACGGTATCAGGAGTGACATACCATCACCTTTTCCTAATAAGCAGCCTAATTAACACAATGATACCCTATCACCATTCTATCATTTAAAAACAAGTGCCAGGATCCAACTGCACTCAAAAAGAAAAGATTATACAACGAAGTGGCCACCACGGGGTGTAAAAGCACCACTGCTTTGAGACTATTGTATACAGCTTTGATTTATCATAGTCTACTTCCATCTGATATAGAATTTTACATAAAGATGTGTAATTTACTTCCTTCTCCCCTGCACTTTTTGCTATATTTCACTTTCACTTGTTATAAAACTTACATCACATTATTGCTATTTTTGTTAATAGTTTCTTTATTATCTTTAAAAAAAGATTTAAGTATTAAGAAAGACATACGTTTTTACTCATGTAGTTACCATTCCTAGTGCTTTTCATTCCTTTGTACACATTTAGATTTCAATCTAATATCACTTTTTTCTCCTGATTAATAGACTTCTTTCACATTTCTTGTAGCACAAATTGACTAATGATAAATTCCTTCAGTTTAGGTATGCCTAAAAACGTCTTCATTTAATTATTATTTTTGAAAGGTATGTTTCCTATATGTAGAAATCAAGAGTGACTTTTACTCTAACAATACTTTAAAGATGTTGTTAACACTGTCATGTTCCTTGCAGTTTCCAGTAAGAAACTTACTGTAAGTCACAATACTTTCGTTTCTTCATATATAACACGTTCCCCCCACCCACCAAGCTGCTTTTAGCAATAGTTTTGAGCTATGCAATTAAGTTTATTGTGCTTGGGGTTTGCTGAGCTCCTTGGATTTGTGAATTTATAGTTTTCATCAAGTTTCAACTTCTGTGTTCATTATTACTTAGTTTTTTTCTTGGATACATACCTAGGAGTGGTTCATGTGGTCACTCTGTTTAACATTTTGAGGAACTACCAAACTTTGTTTTTCAAAAGCAGATGCACCATTTTACATTCCTACCAGCAACATGAGCAGTCCACTTTTTCCACCTCCTTCTGTCTTTTTGATTATAGCTCTGCTTATCTTTTTGAACAAAACTGGTTCAATATCCTTGTCTGTTGATTATAACATTTATTTCTATTCTGATCAGTGATTGATTTTTCTC
The DNA here is from genome assembly GCF_048564905.1 of Vicugna pacos. Taxonomy (NCBI): domain Eukaryota; kingdom Metazoa; phylum Chordata; class Mammalia; order Artiodactyla; family Camelidae; genus Vicugna; species Vicugna pacos. Next base: position 62,324,320 of record NC_132997.1, read on the forward strand.
CTAAATATGGGTATTCTTTTCCACTTCTTTTTGCCAAGTTTGGTCGTTTTCAATCGGATGCCAGACATTGCTAACTACACCTCACTGGTTGCTGGATATTTTTGTATTTCTATAAATATTATTGAACTTTGGTCTATCATATACTTGGGTTTTGTTAAACATTTGATCCATTTGGGCCTTGCCTTTAAGATTTGTTAGATGGCACTAGGGCTAATGCCCTATTAAGGCAGAATCTGTGCACTCAAACCAAGGCCCCACGGATTATGAAGTTTTCCAGTGTGACTGGTGAAAAGAGTTACTATTTCTGACCCTAAGAGACGTCTGGGAATCCTTAAAACCCTTTCGGGGTAGTTTCCTCAGACACATGACGCTCAGTACCCAGCAGAATACCGGAGAAAACTCTGCAGAACTCTGAGTTCTCTCTCTGAGCAACCTTCTCCTTTCTCCTACACTCTCTAGGGAACGTTACCTGCCTTGGTCTCCCCCAGAACTCCAGCTCCGTCCTGTCAACGCAGGTAATCCTCTGGACTCTGCTTAGGTTTTCTCTCCCTGCACCGCATCCTGGAAAACCGTTTAAAGGCAGTATGCTTTTTGAGCTATCATTTGTTCTCTGGGTCTCTAAGATCACTGTTACTCGTTACTGACGTCAAGCAACTTGAAAGAAAGACCCAGTGTTCTCCTACAGCAGCAGAATTTTTTTTTTTTTAAGGTAATGCCGAGAGTTGCCCCGAAAAGTCAAACAGCACAACGCTCCTCCTCTTTCGCTTAGTCTGAGGAGAACTGGGACGCGCGCCGCGGAGCGAACTCAAGCCACACCTCCAGCCTGCAGCACGGCCCAAGGGCTACTGCGCAGGCGTAGATCTTCTGCGCTCCCGCCGCGCTCAGCAGCCACTGCGCCTGCGCCAAACAGCTGCGCGCCAACGAGCGAATCTGCGCCTACCAATGAGAGCTTACGATGGTCCTTTATTCCCGCCTACTGACCGGATATCCAATCGCTTGCTTCGGCGCGCAGGCTGTGGTGCATCCAAAGTGGACAGAAAGTAGAACTGAAGCGCGGCCGGGGAAAGATGGAGGCGGCGGAGACTGAGGCGGAGACTGCAGCCCTAGAGTAAGTCTCCGCCGCCAGGTGACAGCCGGGGACGAGATAGGGCGGACCTTGCGCCCCCCCCCCCCCACCACGTAAATTCCTTGATACCCATCTATTCCTTACAGCTGTTGGGGTACGACTCTGCCGTGATGTCCCAACACACTCTCTCAGTGGGTCATTTAATCCTCATTCCTGCCTCCTAAAGGACCGCTCCAGCCCCTAACAAGGAAGATCTCTGGAGAGCCTAGACCGAGACATCCAGTGCCCTGTCCTGAGCCCCTCCTTAAGTATTCTGAGACCCCGCCCGCCCCAAGGCTTGTGTCCTCTTCGTGGAGGGCTCCTCCATTCTCTGTATATCTCCCTGACTGCTTTCGGAAACTTAGACGGTTTCTCTTCAGTGAAACATTCCCTATTTAAAATCACAGCTCCGTCCCAACATTCCTTACTCCCCTTGCTTTGCCTGTTTTCCTCAGGGCACTTATCTCCGTATGTCCTCCGTGCACTCACCATTCCTGCGCCTAGATGGCCCCCCCCCCTTGCTTTGCCTGTTTTCCTCAGGGCACTTATCTCCGTATGTCCTTCGTACACTCACCATTCCTGGGCCTAGATGGCCCTTCAAGCCTGTTTGCAGATACTAGTCAGGGCAAGATTCAGCATTAATATAAATATTCACATATGTGCATGTGCACACAAGTTCTCTAGAACTAGCACCCCAGGGGCCTTCAGTTTTCCCTGTTTTCTTGCCCCTTCAGGGCCCTGGCCAAGGTGGCAGACATCCTGGAGCCTATTGGTCTGCAGGAGGAGACAGAACTGCCTGCTCAGATCCTGGCTGAGTTTGTGATGGTATGTGCAAGATAGAAGCCAGCCTTTCAGAAACCAGGGACTGCTCCTGTTTCCTCCTATTGCAATACCGGGCAGCAATGATAGTGCAAGGAGGTAAGAATGTTCCCTGCCTCTACCCTCTGTCTAAACAGGACTCCCGGAAGAAAGACAAGCTCCTCTGCAGCCAGCTTCAAGTAGTAGACTTCCTGCAGAACTTCTTGGTTCAGAAGAACACTGCCCAGGGCCTGGACCCCTTGGCTTCTGAAGACACGAGCCGTGAGTAGGCAGGGGCTGCCCTGAGTGAAGAAGAAAGGGGAACATCAGTCAGGTCAGCTATTTGGCTGATGGGAAGACTGAGGCTCCAATGTTGCAGGCAGATAGGCCAGGCTAACTTATACCCTCATTCTATGTGGCTCTTCTCAGGGCAGAAGGCAATTGAAGCCAAAGAGCGATGGAAAGAGCTGAAGGCTACCTACCAAGAGCACGTGGAAGCCATCACAAGTGCCCTAACCCAGGCACTGCCCAAGGTGGAGGAGGTCCGAAGGAAGCAGGCACAGCTCCAGGAGGCCCTTCAACAACTCCAGGCCAAGGTGAACCCAGGATAGGGGGAGGGAAAGGCAGACAGAGAGGAGGAGGAAAAGGGTGAGCATGCTGGGTTGGACCCACTGGCTGTCTTTTAAAATCCAGCCATAAAAATACACTCTTCTCTTTGTTCCCATCCTTTGCTTACCTGCAGAAGCAAATGACCATGGAAAAACTCAGAATAGCCCAGAAGAAGTGGCAGCTGCAACAGGTAGGTCCATTCCCCTAGGAAAATATCTTTTTCCACCACTATGCCATTCCAAGGGCCAAGTCCTCTGCCTGGAAAACCTTCATCCTGTTTCCTCCTGTGAGGCATTATAGTATGGGTGCCAACACAGACTTGAATCTCAGCATCACCACTTAACCACTGGATGATCTTGGGCAGTCATCTAACTTTCTGTGCTTCTGTTTCTTCATCTGTGAAATGGAGGAAATAGTAGCATCTACCGTATAGAGTTGTTATGATGATTAAGTAATTAGTACAGGAAGTGCTTAAAATAGTGCCTGGCACATAACAGACTAAGTAAGTATTATCATCATCTTTATGCCTCTTCCCTCCAGAATGTCTTGTGCTGAAATAATTCATTCAGACCCTTTTCTCTAGGCCCCTTGTCCTGCCTAAAGTGAGTAAGGCCCCTCTTTCCATCTGAGGCTCTGAACCCCCAGCTAGGTCTAAGCTGGAGGAGTTGGGGGAATGACTCTAAGACCTCAGCATCTGAGGAACCATGTCTACATTTCCATTCCTGGTAGGAGAAGTGTCTGCAGCATCTGGCAGAGGTTTCTGCAGAGGTGAGGGAGCATCAGAAAGGAACTAAGCAGGAGCTTGATCGACTGTATCAGGAACTTGGAACTCTTAAACAGCAGGCAGGACAAGAGCAGGACAAGCTGCAGAGGTGAGGCTGGGAGCATGGGCTGTAGACCAGGGGTGGTCCAGCTGAGGTTCCCTTTCTTCACACCCACCTCCTCCTTCCAGGCACCAGACCTTCCTCCAGCTGCTATACACCCTACAGGGTAAGCTGCTGTTCCCCGGGGCTGAGGCAGAGATACCACAAGAGCTGGATCTTCCTAAGGATAAGCCCCAGCAGCTGACCCAGCCCCAGAAGCAGAACACTCGGGACACCATGGGGAGAGACAGAGATGTGTCATCCAAGGTGAATGAGAGATGGAACAGATGGGCAGGGAGCCAGAGATAAAAGCTGAGATATAGGCCTTACCCTCTGTCCATACTGTGTCTCTCCAAGGCTGACGGCCCACAGCCTGCTGGAGGTGCGAGCTTGCCATGGCTTCCTGGGGAACAACAACATGGGGAAGGATCTTAGAACAGATCAGACTCCAGCTCAGACCGTGGTGTCCTTGGACTGCAGGTATGGCAGGAGGGAGGGCCTCTGTTGTACCTGTCTCTGCTTCTGAGCTCCACTGTTTATGGAGGGGATGAGATGTGGGAAGGAGCAAGGAGTTTATCTTATGGTTGAAGTTTAGTACATTATCCCCTTGCCCATCCTACCCTGGGCTAATGTGTCTTCCTCTTTCCCAGCCGTCAGGCCCCACCCACATTGCAGGATGGACTTAAATTCCTTGAGGGCAGTCTGATTTTTGATTACATTTCAGATTGGAGCAGACTCTGGATTCTGTTGATTAAAAGCCCTAGAACTCTCTCAGCTGCCTGTTTGTTGATTAAAAGCCCTAGAACTCTCTCAGCTGCCTGTTTGTCTGTTTACCTTCATAGGTTGATGAGAAGAGTCGCACTCAAAGGCCAGCAACACCATAGGCACTGGGACTGGTGTGAATACAGAGGGTGTAGGGGGGAGGAGGCCCTGGCCTGGGGCCTAAGGGGTTGCTTGCCCAAATCGATATGACACAAACATGCTGAGCTTAATTTAAGGAGAAGGTGAATGCTTTATGCAGGTGGTTAGATATGGGAAAATAATTTTAATTACTGATCCAAATGTTTATTTGCCAGGTGCCTGTTTTGTGCCAGGTGCCTTGCCGTGAATGGGAGCTACAGCAGGGGGTTTATCTGACCAGTCCCTGGCCATGTGGAACATAATGAAAATGAACAAGAGAAATGGTCAATAGGATGATTTCAGAGTGTGTTAAAATAGGGTAGCAATCTAAAACAGAATAAGAAGATACAGAGCAATAGTGAGAGAATATAGAGACCCCATCTGTCTGTATTGCCTTGTGTCTATATGAGTTAGTATTTCTAATTGTCCTGTGTCTATGGGAGTTAGTATTTCTATTTGAGTTAGTATTTCTATTTGAGTTAGTATTTCTATTTGAGTTAGTATTTCTTCTTGTGTTTGTGTCTGTTGCTTTCAGTCTCCATTCCCCTGAGTGTCTGTTGCTGGGTGTGTGGACAGTGGTGGGGCACTGTTTGAGAAAGAGATTGCATCCCTAATTGGGAGTGTGGGAACTGCTGTGTAAGAGAAAAAGAGAGATCAGTGACAGTTCTCAGAGAGTGGAAAACTCCTTTTCCTTATAAGAAAATGACCTTCCTGTGCGAGAAGGACCTCAATATCTCCATGAGAAGGACACTGGAACCTTTTGTTATTGGTCAAGAGAGTTTCAAGAGACAGTGTTCCCTGTTCTGCCTCAGACTGGGATGCCTTCTCTCAGGTGAAGATTGAGATCCTTGTACACTCTGATGGTTTGCTCTGCTTTTCTGAGTTTTCTCTAGTTTTCTCTCAAATTGTCCTTTTAAATGTGTTGGCCCCATTTTTAAGATATGAAATAGGATAGGTATCAGAAGTCTTTGAGGTCCTGCATCATTATTGAATGAGGGGCTCAGAGAGGATTGAGTATATATTCTCCACAAGGGACATAAAAATACTTAGAGAGGCTTCCTCAATCTGCCCATCGTCCTCCCACATGGTCCCTTCTGTAGCCTTCTAGCAACCCACATGTGCAGTCCCCCATTTTTCCTTCCCTTATCCCTACAGTCTGTTTTGTTTGTTTTTTTCTAGTCTCATATATCCCAAAATGCCTGCAACAGAAAGGAGAGCAAGAATATATATACATATATCTGTCCCAGAAAATAAGTGTCCATTAAGGGAGACTGGGGTATGGGTTGGGATGGTATGGAGTTTCCCTATCTTTGCACACATAGTGGCTTATGGGAAGGAAGAGAAGATACTTATATGGAGCTAGGGGTGAATGATAATATCCTGAGATACTCTAAGCCAGGGGACAGGAGAAAGAGATTGGGCAAACGTGCAGTAATCAAAAGCAGAGGTCTGCAAAACTGCTGGGAACCAAATTTTTTTCAAGGAGTATGGAATGCATCAGTCCACACTGAGGCCAAAGAGTAGGGGAGGCTTGAGTATCTGTTATGTTTAAATCCCCTGAATTGTCCATGTGGCTGGAGCCTCACATTGGCCACAATTGTCTTGAATTACAAGCTTAGGATTTGGAACTTGGAACTTGCTTTTAAATAGAAGCTGGACTTCAGCTTCCAGCTGTTCTTGGCTCTCTCTTAGGCTCCCCTAAAAGCTATACCAGTTCATTGTTAGTTGTGCAAGGTAGATATGTGCAAGAAGGGAAACTACTCCTGGGAACTTGTGATCTCTTGCACAAAAACCTGGATTATGATTCTACAGAGACTGCTGAAAAGGCCCTGCTGCCAGCCAGAGATGGTTTTTTTTCTTCCTTTTTTCTATTCAAAGGAGGGGCACAAACCAGTGAAGAGTGGAGAGTGGGAGTGGGGAGGGGACTGGGGACTTGGCAGTGATTCAGCACAATCAACACTCTATTAGTCTGTCTTGACTAGAAGTCTGTTTGATAACCTAAAGTGAAGATTAAGCTTACTTTGTGAAACGAATAGGAAAATTTTCTTTCTGTTCTCTGTAAGAATAGTATTTTCCTTTTTAAAAATACTTTCTTTTATGGTAAACATTTTATTTATTTTCTTTTAGTTTCAGTTTCATATTTTCTTGGTATTGTCAACTTTTTCTAGTAATTTTTCATACCCAGTTTTTAAGTTTATTGGTATAAAGTTGTCATCTTTTTTACCTAAATCTGCTGCCTGTTTTAGGATGACCTAATGTTGTGTTCCTGATACTTTTTTTGTGCTTCACCAAATTTTTTCTTTGATCCATCCTTTCAGATTTTCGTTCATTTTCAAATATTCAAGTATTTAAAAATTGGCTTTTGTGATCTGCCATGTATGTTTGTTCTGATTCATTAGTTAGTAATCATTTCTGGATCATTTTCTACCTTATGTTTTTAGGTGGAGAATATGTTTTGTTTTGGTCTGGTCTTTTGGTAAACTATTTTTATCAGATAATAAACTTGTATATTTGCATCTTTGTTTTCGCAAATAAATGTTTAAGGCTATAAATTTCTTCTGATTTTCTGTTAGTCATTTCTCAGTCATTTGATTCATAGAATTTTTTATTAAAATTATTTCTGTGATTCATGAGTTTCTTAGAAAAATAAATTTGAAATTTTTTACTCTATGTTTGTGAGAAGATAACCTTTCTGTTTATTCTAGTTTGGTCAGAAAATGTCATCAATGTAATAAAAAACTTTGAAATTTGGTGAGGGAAACAGCTGTAACCTTGAATGAGTTGTTTTATTCCTTTTTTTTTTTTGTAAACTTTTTCATATGGATTTTAAAAGAATGTTTTAGAATTGTCATGTGTAATGTTTTCTGTATGTTTATTGTATTATGCTTGTTATATTTTTTTTACTTTATATCTTGTATATACTTAATTTTTTTGTTTCCTGAGTATCTTTTGAGAGAGGTGTGTTCAAGTCTCCATATGATAGTGGATTTGTTTATTTTGTTAACTTCTGGTTTATTTCAGCAAAGCTAATCTCTCTCATTCTATCTTTACAATGTTTAAATTTATAAAACTAAGTTCACTTCAAATATTCTACTCCATCATGAAAAGAAACTGTCTTACCATTTTAGAATCTTTCTGTACTTAACACATCCATTCCTGTCTTCTAGAATTATGTAACTTCTTATATTGCAATTCTTATGTCTCCTCTTTGGGCCAAATAAGTGTATATTTTGAAATACAAACAGTGTGAAATTAAATAACCTAATTTAATTATTATTTCCAGCCTAGTGTTTAAATGACCCTTTTGACACTGTGAACATTGGGCTCTGAGGAATTTAGTGTTTGAGTTTTGATACACTTTGCTCTTGAAATCCTCAATAACCTAGGCATTAAGTCTGAGAACTGGAGTCTCAGGAATCAACATATTTTATGTTTGTTTTGAAGCCTTTTAAACTTGTTTTGGGAGGGTGTAAATTCCTCTGTGTTGTTAAATTGAATTGTATAACTGTTGAAATAGTTATTAAAAAACTGATTAATCTTCATGGAGCTCTGCATTATACAAAAATTAGATTTTAGATGTCATATTTAAATGCATTTCTAAATTTTCAGTTGTCAGATGGACTTTAGCAAGTACACCTATGCAAGATATGCATAATGCATTTCATCATGCATTTTATAGTGATTATACCCATGTGAAAGTGTTGATACTTATTTAAATGAGTTGATTACTGCATACCTAAAATCATGTTTGAGGATAGAAAAAAGAAGGGGAAAATCTAGACATGCTTTCAGAAGGTGACAGAATTATTGGAAATAAGAGATTGTCACAAGAAAACATTTTAAAAGGAATAGACCATAAAATACATATGTATAACCTAGTACACAAATATTTGTTTTTATGTACTATAAAAAATCATAGGATGAACAAACATGAGTTGGAGTAATCAAAATGGGGTTTATTTTTATGGAAGAATGAATGAGTTTGTTTAAAATATCCTATAGAGTCTCCATGTTATGAAATTGTATTGTAAAACCTTTGGGCCTAATCTTAACCAATCGTAAACAGTAAGTGTGACAATTTTATTAATTAAAATACTCGTTTTAAAATTAGTTATATTAAATTTTCATTCTGTATATAACTTAGTAGACAAGAAGTTACGCTTTACATGTGTCTTAGAGAGAAAATACTTCTCTTTAGGGACAAGCCTGTCCACAGTCTCCAAATATGTGAGGCTCACATTACCCTGGCTAGATAGTCTAGAAATAAAAAAGGAATTTGAAGTAATTTGTTTCTGAAGTTTAGCATTTTCTGTGGTTGTTTCATTTGATTACTCCATGAAGATAATAGACTCTGGGGTTATAACGTGCTGGTTTCTTGTTTGAAAACTCTAGATGATGACTAAAACATCTAGCTTTATTCCAGTGTGCCATTTTCAACATGAGAAAGAAATAAGGGGAAAAAGAAAGAAATGGTAAATTTAGTTGAGGAATTCAGTCATAAAATACTGAACATTTGTGTGTGTGTGTGTGTGTGTGTGCATACATACATACACATACATGCATATATACAGACATACATAAAACTGGCAGGGAATGTAGATTAGCTGGAGGAAGTGAGAGTGACTGCATTATCCAATATATGGATATCAGGCCTTTTTTTTTCAGATATAGATTCTGTCATTAACCATTTGCTCTCTGTAATTCCTCTCTACAAGAACGTATATATCTTTGCATCCACAAATGAACACACTCAAATGCCTTCAAATTTAAAAGTAGTTAGTAAATGTTCATTGGATTATCTTTAGGGAAGACTTCCCTAAGAGCTGCCTCTTGAGTTCAATTTCAAACAAATAAAATTATCCAGAGGCAGATTTCATCATTTATTGAATGTTAGCTTTGTACTGAATATAAAGTTCTGAGAATTAAAAAAAAATGATAAAGACAATCTGAGTTTAAATTTGGAGGCAGAAAAGAAAAATCTGAAAAACTAATGCTAACAAAAACTGTTTGTCATTGTTTAGGACTAAGAATTGAAATGTTTTGGCAGCACCAAGGATAATCATGGGCACTAAGCAGAAGGAACATCATAAGTAAACGCAAGTGGCCAAGCAGCACTTAGAACATAGTATATGTTCATAGATTACAATATTCTGTGTCTTTGAATTTAGTTGCTGGAGCGCTATCATTTTCCCTTTATGATAGCATATTTCTTTGACTTTTCATGGCGTTTGAGGATATGTGTTTCTGCTTTTGCATTTGAAATAGCAGACAGCTTCCTTAATTAGGCTTTTTTTTTTTTTACTTTGGATCTATTAGAAACCTTTTTTATTGCAGAAAGTGGCACAGGTTTGTGGTTTCTCCTATAGGAGCTGGCTCTTGGGGAAGCCCTCTGGAGTGGGCACAAGGAATCAACCACAGAGTTAGGAGGGGTGCGGATTTAGCTCTGGGGTCTTGGGGGTGTCCACAGGGCCAGTAGGGGGATCTTCAAGTGGGGCCCACCCAGACGTTCATGAGTGGATCCTGTGCTGAAGTCTCAAAGCAGACTGCAGGAGACATGGCACTTTGATTTTCTTGTCAGCTTCCTTTCCCTTTCTCTTCCTCTCCCCAGTCACAGAGATCTCTCCTCAGAAATCCAGCTGCTGCTAGAGAGAAATGGGCCCCTCCATCCATAGTCCTCACAACTAATGTTGATATCACTCTTCCAGTAATGAATGAAATGATTCTGGCCTTTGAGATACAGAGATACAGATTTCCTCTATCTCTAGAAACTTAGTTCCCAGCAACTAGAGTGCAATGTAAAGGAACTATCTTTGTTAAATGGCTTTTCAATAAAACAATTTTGTCCATTAAACATGTAATAATATTTAATTTCAGTTTGGAAACTTAGGTTATAGAGCTGTTTGATGTTGTGTTTTGTTTTTTCTTCCTAGCTATCTTGAGCATTAAATATTTTTTTGAATATATGTGCAGTTACATGTATTCTAAAATGTGAAGTCAGGCATCATTTTCTCTTTATAAGTTTAATTTAATTTATTTTGTGTTATTTTTTAAGGAGTCATTTATTTCAATCATGAAGACACCTGGAATCTACAGGAAACTCATCTCATTTTGTTGTAGTACTGATTGCTATCAACAGTTTGCTATTTTTCACCTAAGTATCCTGTTTATCTGTAAAGAAGCTAAATGACAGCCTGGTTCATTTTTAAATTGTGTATTGGGAACAGAGTTCACACTTAGTACTGACTTAGAATTCAAAAGATGTTTGCTTCCTGGATGTTTGTCTTAGTTTGGCAGTGTTAAAGTTTTGTGATGAAATGTGTACTTGTTTTGTTCAATCTCGATGGAAGTTTATCTAATATTTTCTATATGGTTAAGTATATGAAATTATACATAATATAAAACAGAAAAATGGAAAATCTAAAATCCAGGCATCACTGTCTTCACAGAAGTATGTTTGTTTGGCAGATATCTGGGTAAAGAATCTCCATCCTTGTAACAAGTCGTCCAGAAATTTCCATAAAATTTCATACTTTAGTCCCCAGTCCCTTGATTTGCAATTTCTTTAACCCCTTGAGACATTTTGTATTAACATGTAATATCTGTCTTGCTGTCTCCTTGGTTTTATTCCTCCTGTGCTACTGAATAAGAAACCAAACTCCTAGTATTGCTAATGCTTTGTCAAGCAGTGGTTACTTGCTTCTTTGCAGATGGCTTTTGCTGAAGAGCCCATATCTAGGAAAACAAAGAGAAAATAACTTTCTAATTCTCTTTGCTTATTTAACCTATGTAATCCTAAGTATATCTAACGTGAGAATAGCTCTGTGAAGACCATCAGAGTCTCTTGAACATTTTATTTCTCTTCATGAAATGATCTTTCAAAAATCCACTTGAATGTCCTGGACTAAAAGAATGAAGGCCTGAGAGAAGTGAGTTAACCACTTACGGTATAACTATAACACAAACAATTCAAATGCCTTTTGATCACAAACATCATTGAGTATCTGGCAATAGGTTTATAATTTGAGTTTAAACAAAAAGTTGCTGCCATATTATGGTGTGCCGAATTTTAACTGGCTTTGATCCCTCTAGGTGTAAATTGTTCTGTATAAAAGCTAGCACTAATCGCCTTTCTCAGCTCCCACTGGTATAACTGACATCAGTAGTCAATTCTAGCTCTTGGCCCTAACGGCCATAAACAGGACAGACCATTTTTTCCCATCTCCCCTTCCACATTACCCAATTTAGTTATTGCTAATTATTAGATGTTGGTATATAACATAAAATAGTTTTGCTCTACCTACTAAAATATGTTAAAAATCAACCTACCATAAATAAGCTATAGAAATACGTGAAATGGGGAGCTTACTCCACATGAGGTGGAATAGTTCCAGAGAATGTTTTGGTAATAGTGGGATGTGAGACAGGACTTTGTAAGTGGTATGTTTTGTCAAGGAGTTTTAGAGTAAACTACATTCTAGACAAAGAGAAAAAAATTCAGTTACAGGATATAAAGAATAAGAATATGTCCAGGAACAGCAAAATGGTAATGTGGCTGAAGGAAAGATGTGTGTGGATGTGTTACTGGGACAGAATTGTAATTGGACTGGAGAGGCAGTTGAACAAATTGCAGTAAATAATGTCCCCAAAAGTTTGAAGGTTAGAGACAAAAGCAAATCAGTATTGCAACTTTAGTTAAAAGTTTATCCATTTGCCTTCTTAGTTTTGATTTTGTCACCTACTTGATTGTTCTTTTCAGTGAAAATAGCAGGTTTTTATCAGTTTACAATTTTTAAACAGTATGGTAGTCAATTATAGGTATTGAACATCTCTATGCTTTAGGCATTAACTAATTTATTATTGTTACCATTTATAAACTAAATAACTAAGGATTAGATGCTTTGCCTAAAACAAACAAACAAACAGCTATTCAAATTCTGGGCCATTATGCTCAGTTTCTTTCTACATGTCATTGTTACCACACACAAAAAAACTTCACTTTCTGAAAAGTCACTGTAAGAATCCAAATATGTTATCTAGGAAGACAGTGCAGCTAAGCCTTTAGTTTGATATGCAATAGAGTCATGTGGAGGTGGGTTTTTTTTTAAGTTATAAACCCATATAATCCAATGTATTTTTTTTAATTGAAGTATAGTTGATTTACAATGTTGTGTTAGTTTCTGGTGTACAGCATAGTGATTCAGTTATACATATATATTTTTTCATTAGAGGTTATATTATAAGCTATTGAATATAGTTCCTTGTGCTATACAGTAGGACCTTGTTTATCTGTTGTATATATAGTAGCTTGTATCTCCTAATCCCAAACTCCTAATTTATCCCTCCACCCCTGTTTCCCACTTGGCAACCATAAATTTGTTTTCAGTGTCAATGAGTCTGTTTCTGTTTTGTAAATGAGGTGTTTTTTAAAATGTCAGTTTCAGTCCTCTGTTGAAGATTCTAATTCCCAATTCCTGGTTCAGATTTTGCATATTTAACAAGTGCTCTGATCATGATGGAGTGAATTTACAAATCATTTTGTGAGAAACACTACACTATTTTCCATTAAGACTTTAGTATACATTATATTATCAACTTGCTGTGTAGTCCATAAGACTATGAAACAAAAGATAACATTTTGAAAAGGACTGGAGATCTAAAAAGGAATTTAGAATTCTGGTATACCAGGAAGTGTTGGCTATTATGTTACAATGATGGGAACACTAGATTCTATCATAAGTCTGAAGTCAAAAAAGAGGTGTAGCCTGAGGCAGAAGGCTGATGATAAAAGAGTAATGCAAGTGAAAACAAACTTCTGCTTTAGAGGGTATTGCAAAGTAAATTATTTAAACTCATACGTGTATATTCCACACACACAAAGGCCAGGAAAGCAGACACATTTGGGTAAGGTACACAATTTTGTATATAAATTTTGTTTTGTTCTCACAGAAAATAAATTCAGGAAATAAAAATTTTGCGTAAGAAGAGAGAAATTGCCCAAATTGTTGGTTGTTTGCTCAACTCCCACAGCTAAGCTGTATTTCCTGCCCTCCCTCCTTCAGAGTAGGTGAGGCCATGTGACTGGACTATAGCCAAGAAGATGTGGACAGAAATGATACATGCTACTTCCAAGCCTGGCTCAGGCGACCCTCCCTCACACTACCTCTCATCCTTCTCTGTCTGTTTGGCTAAATGGAGAGGACAGTGAGGATCTTGAGGAAAGTAGAGACAAAAAAAATGGAGGAAGCCTGGGTCCTTGTTACTTGGATGCAAGCAACCTGGGTAAGGACAGCTGTTTTGGACTGCTCTGAGTAAGTTAAAAACCAAAAACACCAAAACATTTTGTACTCTATGAAGGTACTGAAAAGTTGAAGTTATATCAAATAGCTTAAAGCTTCTGGATCCAGTTCTGGTTTCCTCAGGCAAATATTTCAGGAAAATCTCCTTTTACCTTTGGTAATAATAGACGTTTACTTGTCTGGAAAAAGCCACTTCTCAAAGGATTTTCACCTTAAGTAAAAAAAGAGAAGTGTAGGCTGCAAATAGAATTTTAGTCAAAGGGATGGATACTAGTTTCATTATAGTCTCCATTTCCCATACCAAAGTTGAAAAACTTACTACATTAGAGCTTCTCTCACTATTCCATCTCTTTCTCATTCAGTGCTTAAATCCCAAAATGTACCTGATTTGAAGAAATGATTGCTGAACTATTTATAGCTAAAAATAGTCATAAATTATTAGTGTTCTTAGGAAAACTGAACAGTTTGAATCATTTTGTCTCACTGTTAGAAGATACACAATGTTTACAAACCCTCTCAACATGACTGATGAATTCTCCCCTGTACCGACCCCTGCTCTAAACACCAGACAACAGTTTTGTTTGGTAGGTTTATAATATGCTTAGTTAAAACTAAATCAGGCAAACTGCTGAATGTTGCTTCTGAGTTTAAAATATTTTCTTCTAGCTTCTTTGGGAATTTTCTTTTGTTTACTCAGTTGCTGCATTTTCTCTGCTGAGACATTTAATTACACACATTCATACCAGTATTCATGCTCCCCCTTTTTACTTGCATCACTTGCAATACTTTATCTCCTACCTCTCTGTCAGACTCCTTACTCTACCCTGAAGAATCTATGAGAGGATGAATGAATCACCATCATAAACAGTTCTCAAAATTTGTTTTTAAGAAGTACTTGCAGTATCATAATTCAATGTTATTGTTTTGAATTCAAGTACATTTGAAGATTTCATGCTTTGACAGAAGTTTTTTTTTAAGGCTATAATTTTCTTTTGATCTGCTTTCTAATTTTCATAATTCACATGTCATTTTTTACATTTTAGTATTTTCTTTGCAGTTACTTTCCCCAACCCCTCTCTGCCCTCACACCTTCCCCTCTGCACCATCAAACATGCACACATGGAAATGAAAACTGTTCAGGATGGTGGGGTTTGGGCATTTTTTCTCTGGAAGAGAAGAAGCTGGATCATGTGATAATTCTGTTTAATTTTTGGAGAAACCACTATATTGTTTTCTACAGTGGCTGTACCATTTTGCATTTATTCAAGCAATGCACAAGAGTTCCAATTACTCCATCTTCTCACTAAAACTTGTTTTTTTTTTCTTTTTTTATTATATCTACCCTAGTGAGTATGAAGCGGTATCTCATTGTGGTTTTGATTTGTTTTTCCCTATCAATTAGTGATGTTGAACATCTTTTCGTACGCAAATTGGCCATTTCTTTGGAGAAATAACTATTCAAGGCTTTTCTCTTTTTTAATCAGGTTTTTTGTTGTTGTTGTTGAGTTATAGGCGCACTCTATATATAGTCTTAAATATTAATCCCTTATCATATGTATGATATGCAAATATTTTCTCCCATTTCATTGTTTGCTTTTCATATGTTGAACTATTCTTACATTCCAGGAATAAAGCCTTCTTGATCATTGTGAATAATCCTCTTAATACACTCTTGAATTTGGCTTGACAGTATTTTGTTGGGGATTCTTACATCAATATTCATGAGAAATATTGCTCTATAGCATTTTTCCCCCCTTGTAGTGTCTTGTCTGGCTTTATCAGAGTAAATGCTAACCTCATAGGAAGGAAGGTTGGGAAGTTGTCTTAGTCCATTCAGACTAAATAAACTGGGTGGCTTGTAAACAACAGAAATTTGTTTCTCACAGTTCCGGAGAGTGGAAAAGCCAAAATAAAGGTGCCAGAAAATCCAGCGTCTGGTGAGGGCCCTTTTCCTGGTTCATAGCTAGCACCTCCTCACTGAGCCCTCACCTGCTGGAAGGGAAAACGGATCTCTGGGACCTATTTTATAATGGCACTAACCCCATTCATGAAGATTTCACCATCATGAACTAATAACCTTCTAAAAGCCCCACCTCTTAATACTATCAACTTGGGGGTTAGGATTTCACTACTAGAATTTTGAGGAGACACATTCAGTCTATAGCAGAAATGTTTCCTCCTTTTCAATATTTTGGAAGCATTTGAGAAGGATTAGCTTAATTCTTTAAATGTCTAGTAGAATTCTGTAGCAGCACCATCTGGTCCTGGGCTTTGCTTTTCTGGGAGGTTTTGAGTACTGATTCAAGCAACCTCCTAATTAAAGATTTATTCAGATTGGGTGGCATAAATGTGTGAATATTCAAGTTCAACCAGACAGAATAAAGAATTGTTGGAAAGATTAAATAATACATCTATGTCACTTGAATAATACATTCTATAAATGTCAGTTTTTGTGATCATCATTATGGTATTCTATTAATGCTAAAATGCTCACTTTTACATTTTAATATCTCTAAAATCAGTATAAATCTTATGACCAATTCAATTTGAAAAATTGACATCTTGATTGATAGCTATTCTCTTAATTATCTCATAGTGAATCCTCATTTTGGTATACATGTGCTATGTCATTCATTCCTTTGTTTCCATGTTTCTGTCTCTGTTGTATATAGAACATAATAAAACAGTGATTTGCTGAGGTCTTAGCTCTGTCATTAACTTACTGTGCTACCTTAGGCAAGTCACTGAAATCATGTGAACTTTAGTCTTCTTTCATAAACTAGGTAGTCAAAACTTCACACTCCTCATCTGTATATTAGGGAGACCAGTTGTCTCTTCAGATCTAAAGTTTTACAGATTTGATGAAATATTTGAAACAAGGCCATGTCACAGTAAGGCATGTAGACATTTAAGTTTGGAGAACTGGTCGGGTAAGAATCTCCTGGAGAAACAATTTTGGACAATAAGTAACTTTCTGGCCTAGACAGAATGAAAGAAAGAGAGGAGAAAACATAATGGCACCAGCAAAAAATAATTCGGATCTTTTCCTCCAGCATCAGTGAAGATAATTTTGAAATCATGTTAGTTTCCAGGACAGAGTATGCCAAAGGGAGAATAATCACTGTGCAGCCTGTGGGTTTCCCAAAAGTGAAAACAACGATATCACAGTCTTGATATAACTAAGAAGTTAGGAGAATGAGTGTAGAGGATGGTTCAGCTGGGGTACATATCACAGGGTTTTGGCTACTTCTAGGTTTCAAAAGTACTAGGTTTTGGCTACTTCTAGTCTGCCAAAGTTTCAGTAAAACTGGGAGATTTAATAGAAAAGGCAAGTGCATTTACAACTTACGTACTGCTTGGAATCAGAAATAAAGCAATAGCGTTGTTTTCTTAATTTCATGTCTTAATATGCTTTATAACAAAACATGTGTGTCTCATATTTCAGATATTCCCTGAAGTATAGAGGTGAAAATAAGTCACCACAGAGGATTTCATATCATTAATTGTCTTTGGTTCAAATCCCACTAAAGAGACCTCACGATAATATTTGAGTACAAGTAATTTGTCTGGGGGGTGGTCCTAAGAAGCTTTGGATTTGAGTGTGAAATAAGAGAGGGAAAGGAAGGAAGCGCATACATAGTATTTAGTGAGCATGTTAAGTGTTGTAGGTAATTGGGGCACACACCAACTGTGATCTCTGGGTAATGATTCAGAATTGTCCTAAGTGTCAGGAAAGCTGGGATAAATATGCGACATTTTCAACTGTTATGCTTTGGGGTCGTTCCCAGAGGTATGAATTTCTTAGTAGTTACACTCTGCCCTGTGCATGGGTAGAGTATGTTCTCCCAGACAGAGAAAGCTATTAGCATCAGGCACAGGACAAATTAGTGCTAAAAATTTTTAAGTAGAATGCCAGCAGTTTCTTCTAGTCTACCACTTGCACTCCTTATATCTATCTGTGTCTCACATTGTATTCCTCAATCTTACCATTGCTTTTGCAAAATCAAGGCCAGTCAAAATTTTACATATTTACAAGAGAATTTGTGAGGTAAGATATAGTGAATCCTAAACATTTTTTCCTGATTATTTAAGACATGAACTCTTAATTTTGAAATAATAATTGAAGAT
This sequence comes from Vicugna pacos, assembly GCF_048564905.1. NCBI lineage: Eukaryota > Metazoa > Chordata > Mammalia > Artiodactyla > Camelidae > Vicugna > Vicugna pacos. The sequence continues at coordinate 62,342,019 of NC_132997.1, forward strand.
CACAGTTTTAAGAAATAATATAGACATTCCATATTTCACCCAATTTCCTCCAATTGCAATTAGCTTAGAATCTATAGAATTATTTTTCCCTTTTATATAAGATTCCATCCAGATTGTTTTCAACCTCAATCAATACATCTGATGATCTAGATTGCTTGCTTAACAAAGTAGTTTAGATATTTAACCCTGAGGTACATGGACATCTGGTTACTATGAATTTTTAAGTCTTTTGATTTCTACAGTTGGCAATTTAAGGTCATCACCAAGCATGGATGTACCAAGAGGTGCCCCAGTGAATTTTCTGAACTCAATATATACACATGTTTGTCTTTGCTATGTCACAATCTCCTAAAGATTAATTACTTCCAGTAGTATAGTATTTCATTTCTGGCCACCTACAGGTCTACTGGCAAGGGAAAATAGAAAGGACTAAATTGTTGTCATAGCACTTTTTTTTTTCTTTTAGCAAAATTCATTTCTCTTCTAGGAGGAATATCACTTTGCCCAACCTCCTTCCAAAAGTGAACCTCTAGTTCCATAGTTTCTGATTTTATAGTAAGAAGTATAAATTATCCATTGGGTCACTGGAAATGACAGTGGGATAGGTCTCTTCTGCCACACCACTTGCTTCCTTGACCCATGTGCTTTAGCATCAGAGATAGAGCACCATTTCTGCATAAAACTCCAACCCCACAAGTGTCGTTCCCAAGCTATCGACTTAGCTTCATCTTGAAAATACGCTTCCAATATTCTACTAAGAAAGAAATTTCTGTGTGATAAAGTATAGGCTAGAACAAAAGTGAATCCTATGTTTATGGCCAGTCTGGGGTTCTCAGAAGCATCCACTCAAATGTCCTCTGCCAGATATCAAGATCTCAATGCTTCTCTATCAGAGCTCTGACTTTAGCATAGGTGACTTATTGGGGTAGGAGTTCAACTTCATTGTAACTCCTCATTCTAACTAACAATAAATTTTAATCTTGATTTTCAACACATTCTACTCTTTGACTGTAGGAAGGGAAAATGAAGTTCTTAAATCCTTTAAGGGAGGTCTGTCTTGCACAACATGCCCTGGGTTAAATGGCTGGCCTGAAGCTAGCTAGCTAGCTAGCTAGTTATTTATTTGTTTGGTTGTTTGTTTGTTTTAATTTCAAGGATTCTTTGGCAGTTACCTTTGGCTTAAAATCTTGTAATCTTTAGAGACATTATAAAAGCTATTGCAGCCCCTTATACCATACCTCATCCCAGTTCATTAGAGATGTCTTAAAACTTTTTTGCTACACTATTTCATATGTTAACACCATGCAACTTACCATTAGCAGTGGCAACCCTTAGTGTTCTGTTGCAAGATCCCATAACCCTATTCTAAAAAATCTGATTTCTCAGACCACAGGTTGCATCAACTGTTTTTGTTTGGGTCTCACTAAAAGAGATCCCAATACATAAATTTGAGTGCAGGTAATTTGCTTTGGTGATGATCCCAAGAAGAACTGTGAGGAACTGGGTATTTTGGATCTGGAAAGGAATGAAACAAGTACAGGTACACTAGTGAACATGGTACTTTCATAGATGACTGATACTCAAACTTCTTTTGGGACCCCAGGGAGACAGTATATACAGTTTTCTCATCTGAATAATGAGGAAGTTGTATCATCTTTGGCTGAGAACATGTCATCATCTTGGCAACTTCGAACTGCTTTGCATCTGTGCCAAGAAAGTTTCCTTGAGCAGAGAGAGTCATCACTTATAATAGAAGGAACTGCAGGTTCTTACAGTAAGGAAAAATTAATATGTATAGAAAAGATATGAGTACATATGGACATGAGATTATTAGTATCTATCACTCTACTCTTTAAACAAATTAATGAAAAATTTTCTAGTTGGAAAGTTATTTACTTTAAATATAACAAAGAGATGGGAGTTATGCTTTGTTTTACACCTTTTATGCATTCAAGTGCATTAACCATCACAGTACTTTTGAGGTGAGCTAAAATTTCTAGCATCACAAGTAAGGGCAATAATCCTAGGATAATTGAGAGCAAGTAACTAAGTATAGATTTTCACCAAAATTTGTCTGAACTCAATGACTGAACTCAGGGGCCAGGTCAGATCATTTTCATTATGTGATATTAAATTATGCAATTAATTATTTCTTTTTCGATAAAGCTGAACACCATAAATAATTAAGGAAATTGTTTTTTGTCCAGTTTAATAAACTGGAAATATGAATTTCAGATTTTTAGACTCATTGGTGACTGATAATACAAGGAAAATGATCCTGGTAGAAAAGATTCAGTCTTTGCAACTCAGAGTTTTGTCCATTTATCCACTGAAGTCACAGATTTCCCTTGGTGGAGAAAAGACCTCAAGAAATATCAAATGTAGGTGGATGTGAAAGGATGTATGTATTTAAAGTAAGGTTTCTGAGAGAGAATTAAAAGGATACAAAATTCTTAATCGATCTTGCTGTACATGGTTTCTAAATTTAGGAGCAAAACATCTTCAGGGATTTTGTCTTTATAATCAACATCATTATCATCAATCATCATCATCATTGTCATATCAGAAGAATGTTTAAGTGATGATAAAAAATAGTGAAGAGAGACATCTGCACTCATGCAATTGAATCTGAAATTTAACAACCAGCCTTTGAGCTCTTTCTATCTGGATTTCTTGTATCTTTATTTCACATTTCCAGACTTGTTTGTGTTTCTGTTGACTAGCTCTGCTGGAGAAATATGCATGTTTATAATTTGGGCCAATGATTTGCTTTACCAAGATCCCTTTGTTTTGATTTGCTTAAATATACTTAAATACAAGCAATAAAGGTATTTACTCTTGTAGCAAATTCAGTGCTTAAGAAGTGTGATGCTCTATTCTTAACACTTGAGATACAGTGACAAAAGCAAAGAAAGTTCCTGACTTCAGTGATTTATAATTTAGTGGAGGACACTAAGCAAGCAAACAGAAAATATGGATTATAATGTGATACCATATCATGAAGGAAAAAAAATGAAGCAAAATTTAAAGGGACATCATGAAAAACTTTTATATTACATAGATGGTAAACACTGATAAGGTGACAATTGAGCCACCTTGTCATTGAGAGACAAGAACAAAATGGGGCAGAAATTCAAGTATGACTGAAGGAATTAGTGCTCTGGAAGGAGAAAATAGTGAAGCAAAGGCCATGAGACAAGAGAGTCTTTCATGTCTTTGTGGAATAGTAAAAGACTGTGATGATTAAAGCACAGAGAGTAAAGTGGACAGAAATACAGAATGTTTGAACAGAAGCTCAGGACCAGCTTATAGGGAACTTTCTAGTCCATGAGGAGTTCTAGTCTTCATTTTGAGTGAATTAGGAAAGTGGTAAGAATTTTGAGCAAAGGAGTGAAATGGTCTGACTGATAGTTTGAAAGAGCATGGGGAGAATAAAATGTAGGAAGGCAAGAGATGATGGTGCTTGGATTGGGTAGTACCATTGAAGGTGGTGATAACTTGTGAAGTTACAGACATATTTTGAGATTGTAGCTGACAGGGTATACTTGTCCTTGAGTCTTGGCATGTACATAGCCATATTAGTGTTTTATAGTGAACTGAGGGCATGCTGTGGCCCTGCTTTATTTGTTAGAATTTATCTAGCTAAGGTCTTGGTATTCCTTCTCATGACACCAGGTGGCATATCCAAAGTAATGAATAAGATGAAATAAAAGAGCTAACAGGAAGAAACAGAACAGAGTGTTTCTCAAAATTGAGAGAACCCTGCGACTGGAGAGAAGAGGATGAAGTAACTGTAATTTAGGACAACTTCAGGCTGTAGCTGTCAAGCCTACCTCCTATCATTGCTAGTGATTCCCTTGTCTTGGTTGCTGGAAGTGAAATCAGCTGGGTCTATGATTAAATGTATCTTTTCTTCACCTTGACGTTCAAGGCTGATAAGGGAGTCTTGATGAAATGCAACCAGACAGGCATTTAGATAGGGCTCTGTTGGGGAGAGAGCCTGCTGAACTTCCAGATGTAGGTCAGCTTCCCCCATCACTCATCAGCATTGAAGCAGCTGCTCTCACTGACTAATCACATGCCTCAGGAGATATCTGCCTTTGATACTGAACTGTTCCAATTTTCAGGATCAGAGAATCCTGGAATTTAAGTGCTGAGGAGTATCTTAGAGGTTATTTTATCTGATAGAGACAACAATTAAGTTGTAAATACCAAAGATAATATTCTATCACCACACAGCGGGATAAAGCCAGAGCTGGAACCAATGTACACTTTCACTGGCATATGTAGACTTTCCTTTAAGAACCAATCTGAATTTATAAAGATTTAACAAAGCAGGAGTTGTAAATAAAGGGTAAATGGGACTGAATTCTATCTTTAACACCGGAACATGTAATCATCATATGAGTTTGTTATTCCTAGCTTTGACAAGAACTATTTCATCCATCTATTTAGACACATGTCTGAAAGTATAGTCCAGATTTTCCCCTTTGTCTTATTCTGTGCCTTGCTGAGAATTTTAAAGGAAATAGGTGCTATGATGGAATCTGTCCAGGTCAAGACGACAACATAGGAAGGTCTTGAAATTCTTTCCTCCAGTGGACCCACTGAATACGCAACTACACACAGAGCAATTCCCTCTGAGAGAAATTCAGGAACTAGATGAATGACATAGGAGTACCTAAATATATAAAGTAAATATTAATGGATCTCAAGGGAGAAATAAACAAAAATACAATAATAGTAGGGGATTCAATACCCCACATTCAAAAATGGATAGATCATCAAGACAGAAAATCAGTAAGAAAAAACTGATCTTAAACTACAAGTTAGATCAAATGGACTTAACACACATATGCAGAGCATTCCAACAGTGGCAGAATACATATTCTTTTCAAGCACACATGGAACATTCTTCAGGATAGATCATATATTAGGCCAAAAAACAAGTGTTAATAACTTGGAGAAAATTTAAGTTATATTAAGTATCTTTTCTGACCACAGTGGTTTGAAACTATAAATAAATTGCAAGGGAAAAACTGGAAAATTCACAAATATATGGAGAGTAAACAAATGCTACTTGAACAATCACTGAGTCATCAAAGAAGTGAAAAGGGAAATCCGAAAGTATTTTTAAACAAAGGGAAATGGAAACAAAATACCAAAACTTATGGGATGCAGAAAAAAAAAGTTCTAAGAGAGAAGTTTATCACAATAAATTCTTATATGAAGGAAAAATTTAAAATCTCAAATAAACAACATAACATTACTTCAGAAGCAACTAGAATAAGGACAAACTAAGCCAGACATTTATAGAAGGAATGAAATAACAGATCAGATCAGAAATAAATGAAATAGAGACTAGAAAGATAATAGAAAAGATCAATGAAACTTAGCTGGTTTTTTTTTAAATAAAATTGACAAAGCTTTGCTTAGACTAACAGAGAACATTCAAATGAATAAAATCAGAAATAAAAGAGAAGACATTACAACTGATACCACAGAAATACTAAGGATCATAAGAGACTACTATGAACAATTATAAGTCAATAAATTAGATAATCTAAAAGAAATACATGAATACCTAGAAACATACAGCCTACCAAAACTGAATCATGAAGACACAGAAAACTTGAACAGATAAATAATGATTAAATATATTGAAGTGTAATCAAAAACCTCCAAACAAAGGAAAATCCAGAAACATATGACTTCACAGGTGCATCTACCAAACATCTATAAAGAACTAACACCAGTCCTTCTCAAACTATCAAAAAACTGAAGAGGAAGGAACACTTCTCTTCTACAAGGTCTGCATTACCGTGATACCAAAACCAGACAAGGATACTACAAAAGAAAACTTGAGATCAACATCCCTGAAGAATATAAATGCAAAAATCCTCAACAAAATATTAGCAAACTGAATTCAACAATTATTAAAAGGATCATATACTAGGAACAAGTGGTGTTTATTCCAGGGATGCAGGGAGGGTTTAATATTCACAAATCAATCAATGCAATACAGCACATTAACAAAATGAAGGGTAAAGCTCATATGATCATCAAAATAGATGCAGAAAAAGCATTTGACAGTATTTAACATCCTTTTATGATAAAAACTAAAAATTTGGTTTAGAAGGCACATACATCAGCTTAAGAAAGGCCATATATAACAAACCCTCAGCTAAAATCTTCCTCAGTGGTGAAAAGCTGAAAGCTTTTTCTGTAAGATCAGGAAAAAGGCAAAGATGCCTATTTTCACCACTTTATTCAACATATTACTGGAAGTCCTAGCCAGGGTAATGAAGCAAGAGAAAGAAATAAAAGACAATAAATCGAAAGGAAGAAATAGGATTATCTCTATTTATAGATGATATGATGATATACATAGAAAACCCTAAAGACTTCACCAAAAATCTGTTGACACTAATAAGCAAATTCAGTAAACTCATAGGAAACAAAATCAATGTACCAAAATCAATTCTGTTTCTATACACTAAAAACGAACTATCAAAAAGAGAAATTTTAAAAACAACCCCATTTATATTAGCATCAAAATCAATAAAATACTTAGAAATAAATTTAACCAAGGAGTAGAAATATGTGTACACTGAAAACTAAAATGTTGATGAAAAATTAAAGAATACACTAATTAATGGAAAGATATGTATATTCATGGATTGGAAGAATTGATATTGTAAAGTGTTCATACTACCCAACAAATCTACAGATTCGATGCAATTCCTATCAAAATTCCAACAGCAGTTTTCACACAAAAGGAAAAAAAAAACCTAAAATATTTATGACATTACAAAAGACTGCAAATAGCCAAAGCAATCTTGAGGAAGAAGGACGAAGCTAGAGACATTGTACTCCCTGATTTCAAACTATATTACAAAGGTATAATAATCGAAATAGTATTGTATTGACATAAAAAACAGACACGTTGGTCAATTGTGTAGAACAGAGAGCCCAAAAATAAATCCACACATATATGGTAAATTAATTTTCCTCGAAGGACCCAACAGTATACAATGAGAAGTCTCTTTAATAAATGATGTTGGGAAAACTGGATATCCACCTGCAAAATGAAATTCAACCTCTATTTTGCACTGTACACAAAAAATCATCTCAAAATGGCTAAAAAACATAAGACCTGAAATTATATAACTCCTAGAAGAAAACAAAAACTTGCAAGTCAAGTATCTGGTAATGGGTCAATATTCAAATATAAAATAAACACACAACTCAAAAAATAGTGAAAAATGGGCAAAGGACCTGAATGGACATTTTTCCAAAGAAGTCCTAGAAATAACCAAAAGGTACATGGAAAGGTGCTCAGCATCACAATCATCAATGAAATGCAAATCAAACCACAATGAGCCATCACTTTAAAACTGTTAGGATGTCTGTTATCATAAAGGTGAGAGATAAATGCTGATGTGGATATGGAGAAAAGGGAATACTTGCACACTGTTGATGGGACTGTAAACTGGTATAGCAACTATGGAAAATAGTATGGATTCCTCAAGAAATTGAAAATGGGACTACCATATGATAAAGCAATCTCACTTCTGGATATATTTCCAAAGAAAACAAACTCATTATCTCAAAGACTTACCTGTAACCCCCAGTTTATTACAACATTATTCAAAATAGCCAGGGTATAGAAACAGCTTAATTATCTGTTGAAGGATGAATGATAAAGAACATGTGTTATATGCATATATATACACAATGGAATATTATTCAGACTTGCAAAAGAAAGAAATGCTGCCATTTGCAACAACATTTGACAATGGACAGCATTATGCTAAGTGAACTAAGCCAGACAAAGACAAATACTATATGGCATCACTTATATGTTGGATCTGAAAAAAAGAAACTGCACTGATAGAAACAGAGAATTGAATGGTGGTTGCCATGCCTGGGGTGGGATGAGGGAAACAGGGAAAGTTTGGTGAAAGGGTACAAATTCTCAATAACAAGATGAATAAAGTCTGATGACCTAATGTATAAGATGACGACTCTAGTGACAATACTGCATTGTAACTGAAATTTGCTAATAGCGTATAAGTTAATTGTTCTCCCCTTGTCTCCCCTAAAAGATAAATATATGAGGTGATAGATGTGTTAATTAACTCTATGGTGAGAATCCTTTCACAATGTTTACATGTATCAAATCATCACATTACACACTTTAAGTATATTACAATTTTATTTGCCAATTACACCTCAGTAAAGCCAAAAAAAAAAAAAGAGGAGCAAAAAAAGTCACAATGTACCAAATTTCCACTCTCCTAGAAAACTGTACATAAAGTCCCCAGAAAATTCATATTAAACATTTACAAATCATTCTGTTTTTGTGGAGAATTGGAATGTGAAGTGAATACGTACGCATTAGGGATCACTGGGTACAAAATTTGTGATAGCCCAACTCTGTCTCAACTGTGAGAAATAGAAATAATTACCAGTATAATTTGCCCAAACTGTCCATAAAAACACTTTGCCTCAAGGCCAGGATTTCTATCTACCAACCCAAATTTCCTAGAAGATATTTTTCCCAAGTATGTTGTGTAGAAAAATGTAAATTAGTTTTTTTATCTTTTGACCACTCATGTTCACTCTGGTTTGTCAGAGCCATTGTGATGTAACGTGTCACATGCAACTCAAATGGGGCTTTCAATTATGAGTTTTTTCATTTGTTTCTTTCATTCATACTTGCAACCACCAATAATGGTATCTTGTCTTGCTTTTGTGTGTTGGCACATGATTTATATTTGAAATAGTAATGTTAGGTAAATTAATTGCAAAAAATCACATTTTACGGAAGAGATGAATAACCAGCACTTATCAAAGAGACCTGAGAGTGGAGATGACAGAAAGAAAAGCTGGAGTACATCAGCAACCGAGGCCGTGGTGACATTATGACATTATACAAATAAGTACCCAAAAATGTGTGCTTCCTGTGTTATCTCCCAGAGTATTCTTTCTCATTTTATTATGTATTATTTATTTTGTAAATAATGACCCATTAAAGTAATATGGAAGGTCAACATTCACTCTTTTTCTTAGTCAATAACATTAAAATTGCAAATGAATGTTATTACCAATATTCATTAACTTAAGCTAATAGCTATTTCTTAGATACCTACATCTATGAGCCACACTGTGCTAAATATATTACATTCATTTTATCTGTTGCTAGTTCAAAATTTAAGATATTTTACCTATATCTTAAAGATAGAGAAACTGAGGCTCAGAGATGCTATGTAGCCTCTTCTGAGTGACCAGTTACATGATGAAGCAGGAATTCCAATTCAAGATTCTGACTCCAGTGCCTACTTTGTTTTCCCCTAAATTTTGTAGGTTCCAATGAAGTCTAAATACAAAAGAAATTATTCCTTGAAGAGCTGAATATTCAGTAATTAGTTATATAATTTAATGAAACTGCTAACAGCAAAACATTATTTTCTAAGCATCTTCAGGAAACTTATTTTTGTGAGGAAAAGTCTATTTTTTCTACTTCATGTATTAAATTCTGTTCTCTTCTTTGGTCTTAGGGGAAATAAGAGAAGCCACGTAAATTACCACTCTTGAATTTTCCTCCTGAAAGTATGGCCATTTAGTTCTTCTTGCAAATTTATAACATAACCACAATAAAGGTCTTTAGCTCATAAAAGCTAACTCCATTGTGAGGAATCAGACATTTGGTTGCATTTTCCCCAAAGAATCTATGAGGTGTGGTATTTGAGAGCAAGAGAAGCTATTTCCCCTCTGACCCCATGTGATCCACAGTTTTTACGTTGATGCTTAAGATTTTACCATCAGAATTTAAATTATTTTCCTCAGAACTTTTAAGAAGAAAAATGCTAACTTTGTCCAACTTTGTCCTTTTATATGTCATAAATATAGATGACCTAGGAGCTGGATGCCAAGTAGCAATGAAGGATATAATCAAACACACTGAGGTATTTTAGAAGCCCAAAGATAAATTTACCCACTATACAATTTCATTTCTAGCTGCTCAGCAAGTCGCTGTCCTGCTGAGGAAAATCTGGCTTATTATCATAAGTAAAAGCCAGGTGTGGAGGAAAGTGAGGTCTCCCCGCCAAGTGATAGACCAGCTTGTACTGTAGGAGTGGGAACCCCCTCAGCTAAGCATGACTGTTGGCACATTTGCCACATCTCATCTTTGTTTTACATTAGACTCTGCTCATTTGTATAGTATCTAGGGATATACTTACTTGCCAATCATACACACAATAGCAGAACTTTTCCCAGTAGCAATTTGTAAAAATAATTCAAATGAGAGACTACTTTCAGAATTGTTAATGAAGTCAGATACAGAAAATGTCATCTTTTCCCCCCAAACAGATATTCTTTTTATAATGCCAGAAAGCTTTCCCTAATATTTCTTGTGCCTAAATAAATATTGCAAAGTGGGGGTAACTATATAAAATATACTCTAAGTATTAGCATACTGTGGTACTGGTTTTTACTTTCTTTTCTAATATTTTCTTTCCCATTTTCTTTTCCAATATTTTCTATATGATTTATAACTTTAAAAAGGAACTCCAGTCAACAAGTATTGAACCAAAATACCACTGCAGAAATGTGATTTTTCTTTTTCATATTTTTCAGCCTTATTTCCTTCCTCACATCACTTCCTAATTCTAGGAGCTCGTTAAACTAAACTCCCTAAGTGGTAGTTCTGTGTTCAGAGTTTCTTACCTTTCTCTTCCCGTACTCTTTTGCTTACATTCTAGTGCAGATATTGAAACAAAGTAATAAATAAAATACAGTGGCAAAAGTGATATGAATAAAAGTACAGCAGGGAAGAGGATGAGGGTGTGCCAGTTATGAAAGGGGTCAGAGGAAGGACTGTTGATCAGAAAAATATTCAAAGAGGGGCTATAAATTTTTTATTGTCCTCAGGAACTGAAAATAAAAGTGTTACCTCACACTGAGACATAGAAGAATGTTGGAAAGTAGAGATCTGGGCCGTATAAAAGGAGTTCAATTTTGAATGTAGTAGGATTAAGGTATCATTTAGAAATTCAAGTGGAGTGGATAAATAGGCAGTTGCATTCGTAAGTCTGGGAATCAGGGTTGAGATCCAGGTTGGAAATACAAATTTTGAATGTTTCTGAATGTAAACCTTATTTTTAATAATTAGAGTAGATGTGATCAGCAAGGGAGGGAGCATAGAAAGAAAAGAGCAAAACACCTAGGAGGACTCCAACATCTAAGGATAGGAGAGATGAGGAAAACTCAAGGAAAGAGAATCTGATGGTGTGGTTAAGGAAGGAGAAAATAGGGGAGATGTGGTGGTTGATGATGGAGGGTCTTCTGGAGGCTTTTATTGGTCCAGTGAAAACAAACTCATCAGGTTTTTACACAGTTATCTATGTGTGTTGTATTTAAAAAAAATGAAAGAAAGAAAGAAAAATTATTGTCCTGGGGGATAGACATTTTATCAGCTGAGAATGAGCATTGAAAGGAAGTACTGGACGTTTGAGAAGAGAGAGGAAATGTCTAGGAGAGTTAAGAATCATTGAATTATTGAAATACAGTAAAATTGCCAGTTGGCACTAAGGGCCTGATTATGCCTGTTGGCTATGTTCTGCTGTTCAGGCATAGGTCCTCGAAGGCTAAGAATTTTAATTCATCTAGAATTATGGTCTTGATCAAGAAAAAAAAAGTATGATTTAAAAGGTATACCCTTGGAGATAGGCATGGCCATATGATTTGCTGCAGCCAGAGAATTACTCCACCTTGGTCAGAAGTGATGATGCTCATTTAATTTGCTTTTCTTTTATCATCTTTTATCTATTATGTAGTCTTTTTGCTTTGCAATTCTTACTCCTATTATGTGTATTTCTTCATTGGCATCATTAATATTGATCCCAGAATTGTTAGTGGAATTATCAATATATTATTTAATCTCCTTCAATTATCTAAATAGCATATTTCTAATGATTACAGAGGATGAATTAATTTCATGCTTTTTGGGGGAGAAAATTATGAGTTTTTTGTGTTCTTGCATGTTTTGTGAGCAGAGGAAGTGATTTCTTAATTGACTGTCTTTTCAAGGATATTCACATGGAGACTATCTTTGGAAGACAGATGATGTTGTCCTTTAGAGCAAAGAGCATGTTTGCTTACAATCTTGGAAGATAGACATAATATCCAGAGCAAAGGATAGGCATTTCTTTTTAACATTTTGTATTGATTTATAATCATTTTACAATGTTGTGTCAAATTCCAGTGTAGAGCACAATTTTTCAGTTATACATGAACATATATATATTCATTGTCACACTTTTTTTCTCTGTGAGCTACCATAAGATCTTGTGTATATTTCCCTGTGCTATACAGTATAATCTTGTTTATCTATTCTACAATTTTGAGATCCCATCTATCCTTTCCCACGCTCCACTCCATTGGCAACCACAAGTTTGTATTCTATGTCTATGAATCTTTTCCTGTTTTGTTTATGATTTGTTTCTTTTTTGTTTTTTTTTTTTTGTTTTTTTTAGATTCCACATATGAGCGATCTCATATGGTATTTTTCTTTCTCTTTCTGGCTTACTTCACTTAGAATGACATTCTCCAGGAGCATCCATGTTGCCCTAAATGGTGTTATGTTGTCGGTTTTTATGGCTGAGTAGTATTCCATTGTATAAATATACCACTTCTTCTTTATCCAGGCATCCATTGATGGACATTTAGGCTGTTTCCATGTCTTGCCTATTGTAAATAGTGCTGCTATGAACATTGGGGTACAGGTGTCTTTTTGAAGTAGGGTTCCTTCTGGATATATGCCCAGGAGTGGGATTCCTGGGTCCTATGGTAAGTCTATTCCTAGTCTTTTGAGAAATCTCCATACTGTTTTCCACAGTGGCTGCACCAAACTACATTCCCACCAGCAGTGTAGGAGGGTTCCCCTTTCTCCACAGCCTCTCCAGCATTTGTCATTTGTGGATTTTTGAATGACGGCCATTCTGACTGGTGTGAGGTGATACCTCATTGTAGTTTTGATTTGCATTTCTCTGATAATTAGTGATATTGAGCATTTTTTCATGTGCCTATTGATCATTTGTATTTCTTTCTTGGAGAATTGCTTGTTTAGGTCTTTTGCCCATTTTTGGATTGGGTTGTTTGGTTGTTTCTTATTGAGTCGTATGAGCTGCTTATATATTCTGGAGATCAAGCCTTTGTCGGTTTCATTTGCAAAAATTTTCTCCCATTCTGTAGGTTGTCTTTTTGTTTTACTTATGGTTTCCTTTGCTGTGCAGAAGCTTGTAAGTTTCATTAGGTCCCATTTATTTATTCTTACTTTTATTTCTATTGCTTGAGTAGACTGTTCTAGGAGAACATTTTTTGAGATGTATATCAGGTAATGTTTTGCCTATATTTTCTTCTAGGAGGTTTATTGTATCTTGTCTTATGTTTAAGTCTTTGATCCATTTTGAGTTGATTTGTGTATGACATAAGGGAGTGTTCTAGCTTCACTGATTTACATGCTGCTGTCCAGTTTTCCCAACACCATTTGCTGAAGAGACTGTCTTTATTCCATTGTATATTCTTGCCTCCTTTGTCGAAGATGAGTTGACCAAAAGTTTGTGGGTTCATTTCTGGGCTCTCTGTTCTGTTCCATTGGTCCATATGTCTGTTTTTGTACCAATACAATGCTGTCTTGATGACTGTAGCTCTATAGTATTGTCTGAAGTCTGGGAGAGTTATTCCTCCAGCCTCTTTCTTTCTCTTCAGTAATGCTTTGGCAATTCTAGATCTTTGATGGTTCCATATAAATTTTATTATGATTTGTTCTAGTTTTGTGAAATATGTCCTGGGTAATTTGATAGGGATTGCATTAAATCTGTAGATTGCCTTGGGCAGTGAGGCCAATTTAACAATATTGATTCTTCCAATCCAAGAGCATGGGATATCTTTCCATTTTTTAAAGTCTTCTTTCATTTCCTTCATAAATGGTTTATAGTTTTCTGTGTACAATTCTTTCATCTCCTTGGTTAGATTAATTTCTAGGTATTTTATTACTTTGGTTGCTATTTTAAAGGGGATTGCTTCTTTACTTTCTTTTTCTGTTGATTCATCGTTAGTGTAAAGAAATGCAACTGATTTTTGAACGTTAATCTTGTAACCTGCTACTTTGCTGAATTCTTCAATTATTTCTAGGAGTTTTTGTATGGACCTTTTAGGGTTTTCTATATATAGTATCATGTCATTTGCATATAGTGACACTTTTACCTCTTCTTTTCCAATTTGGATCCCTTTTATTTCTCTCTCTTGCCTGATTGCTGTGGCTAGGACTTCCAGGACTATGTTGAATAGGAGTGGTGATAGTGGGCATCCTTGTCTTGTCCCAGATTTCAGCAGGAAGCTTTTGATTTTTCACCGTTGAGTACTATGCTGGCTGTAGGTTTGTCATATATAGCTTTTATTATGTTGGGATATGTTACCCACCCTCTATACCTACTTTGGTGAGAGTTTTTATCATAAATGGGTGTTGAATTTTATCAAATGCTTTTTCTGCATCGATTGAGATGATCATGTGGTTTTTGTCCTTTCTCTTGTTGATGTGATGTATTGCATTGATTGATTTGCATATGTTGAACCAAAAGGGTAGGCATGTTTACTGCCCATTATAAAACATTCAGTTTCTCTAATGTCACTGTTTCCGTCTTGTAATGAAACTCGCTGTGTATGCACCTGTCACTTGGTCCTTTCCATGTAGCCCTATGAGAACTGGGGCCTGGGGAATCTGTGCAAGAAAATGTTAGTACTCAGACTACTGTTATTTCTGGGAGAAATAAGGATCCTTTGTCTCTGACCAAGGAGTTTTATGTCTTCTGCTATCGTTCATGACAACATGGTAGACAAAATTCTTGTTTGAAAATAGGGTAAAATCTCAGATTCTTTACAATTTTGATTTGTCAATAACTTGCAAATCTAGGTTGAATGGAATTATTCATTGTAATAAGTTTCTACTGGTTTTAAATCATTATTAATGTGTGACAGCTATGTAAAAAGGGTATTTTAGAGCACACTGGTGTATTATGACAATTATTGTAGCATCTCTTGAAAATGAGTAAATGGAATGAATGAAACATTTTGGCATGCTATGCTGAATTGATAATCAAATTTAACATCAAAGTATAGAAAGAAAGGTGCTTACCCACTAAGTCCTGAGGAAGTTTTTACTGCTTGTCTTACCATTATCTCCAGGATATATCAAAACATAGGTAGGGGCAGGAGGAAATAGCCTCTTGGATAGAGAAAAGTGACTGATCCTTTTCTTCTTCAGTTCTTTCCAGTAGCCCCTTTTCTGAGGAAATGGATAATGTGAACAATAATAAGATGACAGAACTCCCGTGTTCAGACATTCATTCCTAAGAAGTTGTAATCACTTTAATCAAGCAACCTGACTCCCAGACAAATCACATTTGTTCTTAAGTGGTCTATAACAGATCAGGCAAAGTTTAATCAATGTTAATATGAAAGGCAAACAGAAGTAGCTTACACAAGAAATTTTTGTGTTTCCTAGGGCACATTGTTTTTAATCATTGAGTGCTTCTGCATCTTCATCTGTAAAAGGCAAAATAGTAGTACAGTTGATCCTTGAACAACATGGGTTTGAACTGCAGGCGTCTACTCATGCGTGGATGTTTTTAATAGTAAATACTATGGTGCTACATGATCTGTGGTTGGTTGAATCCTTGGAAGTGAAGGAAGAGAGGTGTATTATTTTCCTATGACTGCAGTAATGAAATACCACAAACCTGATGGCTTAGACCAATAGAAATTTACTATCTCACAATTCTAGAGGCTAGAACTATGAAATCAAGGTTTGGTAAAGCCACACTCCCTCTAAAAACTGTAGGGAAGAATCCATCTTTTCATGTTTTAGCTTCTGGCATCCCCAGACATTCATTGTTTTGGGGAAATATAATCCCAATCTCTGCCTCCATCTTCATGTGGTATTCTCCCTATGTCTCTTCATCATCATCCCTCTATGTATCTGTGTCTATGTCTAGATATTTCCTTTTTATAAGGACACCATAATATTGTATTAGGGCACACCCTAACTATCTCATTTGTAGTTTGATTACCTCTGTAAAGACCCTATTTACAAATAAAATCACGTTCTGAGGTACTGGGAATTAGGAGTTCAACACTTTTTTTTTTTTGGCAAGACATAGTTCAATCTATAAGAAAAAGAATTATGCTACATATGCAATAAGTAGTATGGATATTTTATTGAAAAATATGCACAGAAAATATAGGAATATGTTCCTGAAAACCTACCATTACTTAAAATTAGAATATTTTAGAATAGTTGACAATGCACAGAGGAAACTTTGTTTGTTAGTTAAAGTGATAACCACCCGTGTGACAACAATGTAAATACAATTTACAATTTAATTCACTTCACCACATTTCCTTGAAATTACAGGACTGGACATCACGGGAGGGGGACAAAGTTTAAAAGATATAAAGGTTTTTGTATTAGGTAAATTTTTCTTAATAGGCAATATTATATTATATAAAATTAACATAATTTGATTGACAAACTACAACTTCACTGAGCAGCTTCAGCACACTGAATATATTTGTAAAGAGCCAGCCTTATTGTAGGTGATAACAATTGAATCCAAACATTTTTGAAGTCTCTGTATCTTGACATTGAATCCCACTAGTGAGATTTGTTATATTTAATATGATCCTGATTAATTAGTGATATATAAGAATAACTACTTAGGTCTTCAAATCATATTAATTTGGTATAAGAGAGCTCAATTCACTCAGCTATGAAAAGAAGACCTAAAGATATACATTAAACAATTATTTTTGTCACTTTAAATATATTTGGGTTTAAATTTTATCATTGTTTTCATTTTCTGTTTGCAATCACAGGCAGATGACCTCATTAAGAGTGCCAAAAAATATAGTCATAAAAATATGCCCTCAGAAGGAATGAAATAATTCTCAGGCATTTCATTTTTAATTCTTCTTTGTCAGTGCAGCATGAATTGGGGAAAACACCTGACCCCAGATAATCAATGCTCTTAATCAAGTATTCTGGCAAAGAGAAACATAAAAAGGATCAAAGAATATATTCCTTTGCCTCAAAATCTAGGCCTCTATAGAATACGCACTGAAATAATTCAGATGTTTTACCCTAAGCTCGATCGAAGAACCACATGGTAGATAAGTATTGCTTCTTCTCCACATTTTCTCAGAATGAGACTTCTCTCAGAACTCCAGAGATTGAATTCAGTCATCTACAAAAGAACAGAAAATTTAAGAATACATGAAGGTGAATATATTAGAATTTCATGGGTAGAATATTCTGAGTCTTTTATATAGTTTAAATTTCAAGTTGATTGGCAATGAAAGATCTAAAGTATGATTTAGAGTGAAATTATTTTTTAACAAATTCAGATTGGTCCAAGGTGGGGCAATCACTGTGCTGGAGTACCATATTATAAGTCTCTTTTGTACCACCAGAATCATAGATCAATTCCAAATATGCAAAATCAATTTGAATAAGGCCTAAGGAAAGTTACTGAAATGTTGAATTTGCCTCTGCGATGATAGCCTAATCATCTAAGGCTTGAGGAAAAAGGGGATGTCTGGGGCCTGAGCTTGGCTTAGGAATATTATAATTTTCATACATATATAATAATAAAATAATTATAGCCATCATATTTTGAGTAGTCCATATGTGTCAGACATTGTGAAATATTTGGGTGATAAATCTTTCATCCAAAATGACCTATTAATAGTATTGTTTTCAGGGTACAAACGAGGAAAATAAGACTTTCCTGTGTCCAGTAATTTGTCATAGCTGAGAAACTTCAATTTAACATCATCATAAAAATTATTCAAGCAGGAGAGAGCCATTAAAATCATCCATGGTACCTTGTGAGAAGTCCACAAAAAACATGATGCCATTAAATTGCAGGACATTGGGAACCAGAATCCAGCTATCCACAGAATTAGCCTGGAAAGAGATATAAAAAAAGATCAGGACTCCAACTAATTGTGGTGAGGTAATGAACAAGAGTTCTGTCTTACTGGGAGTCAGAGTGTTAGACACAAAAAATTAGTCTATTTAGTAGTAAAATAATAACATCAACCATATGTTATAAACATACTCTATGAGCAGAACTATGCTGTTCACTTAATTTATGACAAAGGAGCTAAGAATATACAATGAGGAAAGAACAGTATCTTCAATAAATGGTGTTAGGAAAACTGGACAGCAACATGCAAAAGAATGAAACTGGACCATTATCTTATACCAAACACAAAAGTCATATCAAAATGGATTAAAGACTTGAACATAAGACTTGAAACCATAAAACTCCTGGAAGAAAACATAGGCAGTAAGCTCTGTGACATCCATCTTGGCAATAATTTCTTTGGATTTAAGAACAAAAACAAGAACAACAAAAGCAAAAATAAACAAATAATTACTACATCAAACTAAAAAGCTTCTTCACAGCAAAGGAAACCATCAACAAAATGTAAACAACACCTACAGAATGGGAGAAAATATTTGCAAATCATATATCTGATAAGGGGCATATATTTAAAATATATAAAGAACTCATACAACTCAACAGCAAACAAAATAATTTGATTAGAAATGGGCAGAGGATCTTTACAGATATTTTTCCAAAGAAGGTATACAGATGGCCAAAAGGAACATAAAAAGGTGCTTCACATCGCTAATCATCAGGGAAATACAAATTAAAACCACAATGAGGCATCACTCATACCTCTTAAAATGATTATTATCAAATAGACGAGAAATAATAAGTGTTGGTGAGGATGTGGAGGAAGGGGAAACTTAGTACACTGTTGATGGGACTGGAAATTGTTGCAGCCACTATGGAGTTTCCTCAAAAACTTAAAAATAGAACTCCCATAAGATTCAGCAATTCCATGTCTCAATAATTATCTGAAGGAAACAAAAACAGTTATTTGAAACGATATATGCACTCACATGTTCATTGCAGCATTAATTACAAAGCCAAAGTATGGAAACCACCTAAGTGTATATTGATATGTGAATGGATGAAGAACATATGGCATATATATATATGAATACTTTTCAGCCCCAGAAAAAGAAGGAAATGTTATTTGTAATAACACAGATGGGCTTTGAAGACATTATGCTAAGTGAAAGAAGTCAGACAGAGAAAAACAAATATCAAATACTTTATGATCTCATTTATTTAATTTATTGGAATTTAAAAAGCAAAATTATTGGAATTTAAAAAGCAAAACAAAGAAAACACAAGCTCATAGATACAGTAAGCAGACTGGTGGTTTCCAGAGGTGGGGCGGTCAGGGGGTGGGTGAGTGAAACTGGTAAAGGGAGTCAAAATGTGCAAACTTCCAGTTATAAAATAAATGTCACTGGGATGTAATGTACAGCTTGGTGACAGTAGTTTATAATAACTATATTCCATTTTTAAAATTTGCTAGAATAGATCTTAAAAGTCGTCTTCACAAGAAAGAAAATTTTTTATAACTATGTATGCTGGAGATGTTGACTAGATTGACTTAAGGTGATCATCTGAAATCATACAAATAATGTGTAACACTTGAAACTAATGTAATGTTATATGTCAGTTATAACTCAATAAAAAAGAAGACAATGTAGGGAAATCATATACTCAATTCTTTTTCCTTTGTTGAAGTTTCTCTTAATATGTATTTGGTCTGAGAATTAAGGCCATTTTACAAAGAGAAAATTGCTATGTCTAAAAAGAAGGAGACTGAAAGTTATGCAGAACAGATGCAAAGTTTTTATTATCATCTTCACATATATCTTCTAAGCAAATATTAGATTGTTTCTTTTATATAATTTTACCTCCTTTGTCAAACTGCAAGATTTTCAAGGTTAGAATCCTTCTCTACTACTATTTAATAATTTCTTCTGAAATTACCATAATTTGGTACATATGATTTTGTAAACACTTCTAAACACTTTCCAATATACCTTATTTTGAAAGTACAATTATATCCCCATATTTACATAAGAAAACCGAGAGCTAGAGAGTTAATTAACATATTGTGCTATATAGCCTGGGAGTACTAAAATCAAAATTTGAATTCATATCCATTTGACCCAAAGCTATTTTATTAACCACTATGTTAATGGAGCCATAATCACTACTTAATAAATATACTTAATATATTTTAAATAAATATACTTAATTAGTATATAGAGTACACTTAATGATATACTTAATAAATATACTTAAATAAGATACTTAATTTTAAATTATTTTAATACATATATTTATTAAATATACTTAAGTATATTTAATAAATACACAGTACCTGATAAATATATGGTAATTGTTCATTGATGCATTACCAAGCATTTTTAAAACTTATTTTTGGCTCCTGTGGAAGAGTCAGAAATACTGTTTTATTTAACCATAATTTAAATAATACACCTACCTATCTGACTATCTTATACTAAATTTCTTTAAAACATCTTAATTATTTAGGAATATAGTTAAAATACTGTACTCCTTGGCTCTTCTTTTCCCAAATGGCCAATATGAAAAATGTTCAATTCATAGTGTGTTTGGACTAACAACAGTTTACTTTTTTAAAGGCTATGTCCTGGTAACCTCAAACTTCTACATGATTCAAAAATAAGAAATTATTGAAAAGAAACTAGAGACAGCCATGGTAGGTAACTCCTTTAGTTTTCATATTTGTGTAATTTATTATTTAAAGGTGAACATAAAGTTCAGTACCATGTAACGGTTTGGCATTTCACTGAAACACGTACTGTAAACAAGACTAACAAGTGAAGAGAGAGGCAGAGCAAGGGACTAAGCCCAGACACTATCCACATCCACATGCAGTGTTACGCTGTTGTTCTTTAATTGTTATGCATAGAAAAATGATTTATAGAACACCTTGCTACATTAGATATGTTAACTATTTACCAATGTGGTAACAAATAATAGGATTTACAATGGTATTAAGATCTATTCCATAAGAACATCAAGGATCTCTTATAATGTATTTTCCAAGAAAAAATTTAAATTGCAATTGTGGACATTAAAGTACATTGAAGATTTAAAATTTTATTTTTATATTTTTTCTAATGGAGATGCTGGTGATTGAATCCAGGACCTCATGCATGCTACTAGGCATGTGCTCTCGCACTGAGCCATACCCACTCCTCTATTGTGTACATTAAAGAATTTACTTTAATTACATAGAACATTCACAACTGCTGATTCACTTGTTACCCAGGAATGGAAGACTCAATCTACTATACTATTATCATTCATATATAACAATCTCTAGATTTACTTAAAAAAAATCAGTGACTTTATTCCAGGACAAATAAAGAATTACAATTTATGGTCTGGAGGAGGAGTTATCTAACACTAAAATCGTAGGCACACAATTGTATACATATATACAAACATACACAGACATACATATAAGCCCATACATTAAAAAACAAACTCAGAATAAATATTCTGAAACAATTTTACAACTAAAACTGAATTGATTCTTCTCCTTCATAAAGGTATATGATAGATGTCTGTAAAAACTCCAAGAAATCTGCTGTCCAGATGCATGTTTCCTATTGTTAAATGTAAAACCTTCCCTTGACAGCTGGTGACTGCAAATGAGTTTAGGAAGCAGATGATAGCAATAAGTTAACTCAGTACAGAAATCCTCATAACAGTCAGCTACTCTTAACAGTTCCTGTCAGACTCCATCACCCACTGCGCTTCCAAACATGACATAAAAGCTTCTTTCAAGAAGTTTCATTTTTTACTGAGCTCAAACTAGATGCCATGCAAGCACCCTGTACTTCTCATAGGGATCTCATTATAGCTGCCAGATGACTCTGTTGGAATTTAGGCCTGAAAAGAATGTACACTATTCCTCAAATCCTCCAGGCTATTCTTTCTCAGTAGCATTTACTTATATCATACAGAATATACTATGATTTGACTTTCCTTGAACTTCATTTTTGAGTGAGTAAGGAATAGTGTGTATGTATGTGCATGTGTGTGTTTTAATATGTACTAGAAATGAGTAATTCTGTGCATTGTGGGGCTGAATATTCTTTCTTCTGAGTTCATACTCGGAAGTGTGACGTGGGAAGTTGAGCACAGCTTTAGATTCTAAGCTGGAAGCTTAATGTCTAGCAGACTACCCTTTAGCCATTAAATTTATTCCCATTTTTCTGCTACCACCCCCATCTATAAATGAGTGTTGTATCATCTGTAAAATATGCATATTGGACCTGATGGGACCTAGTTCAAACAAGTTATGGGTCACCCTGAACTAAGTGTCTCATTCAAGTTCAAACAAGTAACAAGCAATGAGTCAGAATTAAGTGTGTATACCTTGAGGGCATGAACAACTTCCTGTATTTTCTGTAAAGTACCCCAGCACTGGGTAGCATGATCCTCTTGGGAGATTCATTCATACTTGTTGGCCTGTTGCTGTAGTGCTGGAGACACAATGGATAAATAGGGAAACAAAAAGTCTACCTTTCATTTTCTTTGCTATGCTACATCTTCAACAAACTAAACTAAACTCTCTCAAACATGCAAGCTTTCACCATCAGAAGATGTAAAATTAGATAATAGATTTAGAGATGTCATCATAATTATTTGAAAATAATTTTAAGCTACAACAAGAAGAGTATATATATCTACATATTTGAAAATGTGTCGTACTCTAGTTCCCCAGGATAAAAAGTGCTTAATAAAGTTTTGTTGGCTTGCTTTATTTATTTAATTAGTTGATAATGGCAATTATGTAATAAAGTTAATGAAGCAACACAACTCCTGGAAGATTTTATAATTTGCATTTGAAGAACTATTTTAATGCTTTGGATTTATGCTTCATCTGAAAATATCAAGTTACCATATTTGATCTTGTCTTCTCTGTTTGTGTCCTTTGGTCTTGTATCATCCTTTGTACAATACAGCCAAGAGGACAGAAGATTTGAAAATATCTTAAGAATTATGTTAACAATACAGCCAAGAGGACAGAAGATTTGAAAATATCTTAAGAATTACGTTAAAATAGCTACCAATTTCCCTGGAAAGCTTTGATGCACAGAATTACCATTCTTCCAGCCTACTAACAGCTAGAAAAACAATGCACAAAAGTGGAACAAGTACAAAAAACACCTTTAGGGATAACAGACGAACTGTTTTCTAAACAGCATGCAAGCTGGTACTTTCAGTAGAAAACTCTTGGAATAGTCTAGCTCAATCATAAACATACAAAGCATCTTAAATGAATTAAATACCTAGCATAGTAAGGTAAATCTGAAAGTTTTAGTTAAGTACAGGTCTGACTCTAGTTGTACCCTGCACAAAGATTTCTTGCTGAGCTCCAAATGCATGAAGAATTGAAAACAAAAAAAATCTCATATATGCATTTTTAAGGTCTAATAAGTGAGAACTGATCTTTATAATTATCACCCAGATGGCTGCAAGATATCAAAGAGCCTTGAGAAATTTTACGAAAGGTGTAAACTTGGTTTAGTTTCATTCCTGAGTTAAGCTTATTTTGTTGAATCCCAGTATTCTGATGACTGTCAAACCATGAAGAATGTTTAATGCTGCAAACATTTATAATTGGTCACCTTCTATGTGCAAAATAATGTGCTATGTTATTTGGGGATAAAATATAAATGAGATACTTTTCTCTTCCAAGTTGCTTATAATTTATTAGTGAGTGTCAGTAAACACATAACTATTTTATGTATTTGTGTGATAGTAATAATTTGAATTTTTTTTATTTTTAAATAAGATTAGAAGGTTGGATATTGGTAAGTCTCATTTTCGAACCATGAAATAAAACATTATATGGTTTTCTTAAACAGATTTAATTCAGCCTCAAATAAATCAAAAGTAATCTTCACTGACTCCCCATTGCTTTCAGAGTCAATTATTGACTTTCCTACTTGTTTCTGAAAGCTTCTTATATCACGACCCAAGATTTCTACCATTATCTCCCAAGACTGCCTAAATAAAAGCCTAATAAAATAGACTTTAGATTTTTATTCCCTGACCACAATCTGTGCTTTCCTGACCATGCCTTTGCCTATGCCCTAGAGTGTCATTTACACTACTAAACTTTTTCTCTCTTTCAAAGTTTAAGTCAGTGTCCCACCTTGATGAATCTTATTCTATTAATCTTTGTTCCTCTTTCAGAATTGCAAGGATACTTTGCTTGAATATCTCTTTCAAAATACAAATTAGGCAAGTTGACCTTTCAGATAATCAGATATAACATAGACATTATGTATAATTAATTGAGACTCAACAGATACGGGCCAGTGAGTTAGTTTTCTATTGCTGTGCAACAGATTATCACAACGTAGTGGCTAAAAAGAAAACCCATTTATTAATTCAGTTTTGTAGGCCAGAAATCCATCATGGTGTGGCTGGATTCTCTGTTCAGCATATGACAAAGCCTAAATCAAGGTTTTTGTCAGGCTGGGCTCATATCTGTAAACTCTAAGGAAAAATCCTTTGCCAACCTCATTTAACTTGTTGGCAGAATTCAGCTCCTTGAAGTTCTAGGACTGAAGTCCCCCTCTTCTTGCTAGCTGTCCGCTGGGGACCTCTTTCATCTCCTAGAGGCTGCTTTCAGGTCCTTCCCCTTTGGCTCTCTCCATCTCAGAAACAAAGAATCTCCCTCACAGCAATGCCTCTCATGCTTTGAATTTCTTTAATTTTTTCAACTGTGACCAGCTAGAGAAAATTCTCTGCTATGAAAGGTATCATGTAATTAGATCAGCCCTACTCAGATAATCTATTTTAAGATTAATTGATAAATAACTGTGATTACATATGGAAAATCCTTTTTGCCGTGTTATGTAGTACAACCAAGGGAGAAAACCAGGTGGTATAGATCATGGGAGCCATTTAAGAATTCTACCACAATTAAAGTTGCCAATATGCCAAACATTATTGCCATACATAGTTTAATTTAGATGTAAAGATAACTAAAATTAATCAACAAATGATTTTTCAAGAATATTTTTTGTTGTATAAATATGTTTTATAATAATTATAACAGGTTATGTCACTATTTGCTATTAATCCAAATTTAGGTATAGCATATACTGCCCTAAATACACAACTTTTTTTGTGCTTGTATGGATTTATACTTGATGGCTACTATCTTTTTAGATGAAAATAGCTGTTTTTATTTTTTTATCAGTAAACCTGTGGACCTTATATCAACCATCAGGATAAGCTCTACCCTAATATCTTTGATAGTTAAAAAGTGATATATGTATCACATAATACAATTTCCATTTGCATAATACAATCTACTGGATTCGTAGTTCTAAGCATGGGTATCATTTATTCACAAACTCAAATGTAAATGGTGACTTAACTTATGTGACTGGCAGGCTATCTAGAATAGCTTAGTTTTATTTAGAATATGCAATGTATTTTGTTTCCTGAAGTACACTAGTCCCTTGAGGTATACCTTATCAAGACAAGACAAATGCTGAGAAAGTACATCACTTAATCTAAGGTTGCTTTTAATGTATACAGTATTGATCCTCCTGTATCTTTGCATTTCAGAAGCAAAAAAAATATACATTCTGACTCTATATTCATAAATCATTAAATTAGTTTACTCTTAGTTCAATTTTTTTCAAGACATTTTGGATCAGACCTATGCAAGGATGACGTATCACATGATTCAGTTACTGTGTTCTCACAGTTAAGTCACATTGTTTTAATTGGAATTGCATGAGCAGTTTTATAGTAGACTCCTCTCTCCTTGATCAAGTAAGTTATTGAATTAACAACTTGAGCTCATTCTAAATTACAAACTTAAAGATGGTATTTAGAAAGCCATGTATTTAAAGACAATTATTGTTTGCAAACCTAGCTACCTTTTTACAAAGAACCGACGAAAGTTGATCCTGTTAGTCAGTCAACAATAAGAATTGCAAAATGAATAAAGCTGCGTAAAGCTGACTAAAGTCCTCTTTTTTGATCAAAACAGATGTTATATTCCTTTTACTTTCTTGACCCTATTTTACACACATACACATACACACACATATTATATTACATGTAATATTAAACAGAAGAATCAGAGACCTTGGAGAACACCCTCTGATGCATATTGTATTGGGTTTGGGACTTGTTTTTGTTTGGTTTTTTATTTGAGCAAATACTGACTATAGACTTCTTGTAAACCATTGTTGGCAATCCCCAGGATTAGGTTGCAGACTCGGAATTAAAATAAATAAAGGAATAAACTCAGATTTTTAACTTAGATAACTAAAAACAAAATGCATAATATAAGCTATCTACTTAAAGAAAGAACACACTAATAATAAACAAATATATTATATTCGACAATAGGGCTAGTTACTTTTTTTACTTATCATGATATGAACATAATTTAATGAAACACAGTACCTACTGTAGAATCAGGGAGAGTCTAATGGGCTTCAACTAGTGTCCTCATTCATCTGTTTCAGAAGTTAGAAACCTGTACAATGTAAGGAAATTTGAGGAGTTTTTTCCCAAAATTTTTAAATTTCAATATGAGAATTTGTATGTTTGTGAGATATTTTCAAACAACTAAAATTAAGTGCCAAAGGAATTTTTTTGAAAACCGAAGCAATCCAAAGGGCTTTTGATTTTTATTTTAGACCTAACAGGAAAAAATAATATTATCCACATAATAATCCTTAGAATATGAAAGAGTCTATAGGGAGGTTGCTTGACACAGTTTAAAACAGAACAAAACAAAACATTGCACAGATAGTACAGACTCAATTCCAATAATTAGATGTGGTGTGATGTTTGAAAAGTTACTTACTCTCTCTAAACTACAACTTTCTTATCTATAAAAATATGACTATATATTTATAAAACTATTAGAGTGTTAAATGTCATAATTTATGTAAAGGAACTAGTTAAGTTCTTATGGAAGAGGAAGGTAATAATCAGAGTTTTTCTTTCTTTTTTGGTGTAAAAATGATGCTTCCACATAACCTTATATAACTAATGAAGTCTATTTCTGTTCTCAAAAGGCACAGAGAATAATTCCTCCATAATTTGAAGAAACTCGTTCTTCAAACCCATTGTTCTTATTTTTAGCCGTACAATATACATTTTGAGTTTCTTTAACTTCTAAGTTGTTTTAAGGTATTCAGACCATTAACTCTTTTAGTTACCTTTCTTCAACGTGGTGAGGAATAGAAGCTGGAGATGAATATCACATTCAAGCAATATATTTGATTTGTACAAGTTGTGAAAGAGTCTCCTATTCTTTGCTTACAGCAGAATACTTCCATTAAAAATGGCAAAAGTAGTGAAAAGATTTTATCTTTCAATATTGCCTCATATTGAGATTGTCCATACTGTCTTCACTTTCATTTCAAATGTACTGCTATTTGTGAAATATTTTAATCTATTCACATGTTATCTGTACTGTATTTATACTTGCCTGTTTCACCTGGTCTTCAATACCCATTTCTACAGAATATTTTTGCCTAATGATGCTTACTAAATTTCTGATAAAAACGTCAAGAAAAAAAAGATGAATGAACTATATGTGATTCTACATAATGATCATATTCAAGAACAGAATGATAGATATGATGATATATGATGGTGCTTTGATCCTTACTCAAAAGCTCAAGTACTTCAGACACATGAGTTGTTCATAAGGCAATACTGCTGTCACATGCAACAAACAATACAAGCTATTGGATAGTTACAGCATTATCTTGTGTGCAAAACTATTACTATGGAAACAGAACTAAAATTATTCCAATAATGTAATGTTGAATTTTAGTCAGCTTAAGAGTTATCTTGTGATCGATTTATTTAGAAACAAGCTGTTAGTCTTCCAATTTAGAACCATTTATCAGGCTTCATAGTTAAGAAGATCTGGTTCTGGTCTCTCATTTGTGACAGCACTGACACCTAAAATTTAAATTTATTTTAAATTTTCTATTATTTCAGAAGTAGTCATGATTTTGCTCTATTGTTGCTGTTAAAATAGGTAACATTCACTCTACCAGAGGTTAGTACAAAATAGTAAGGATCTGATTTTACAAAGGGGAAAACTGAGGACCTAAATATGAGAAATGAGGTTAGATTAATAAGTTGATGATATCTTTTTCTTTACTGAGATATAATTGACATATAACATTGTGTAAGTTTAAGGTGTACAATGTGTTGATTTGATACATTTATATATTGCAACATTATTATCACCATAGCGTAAAACCTCTATCATGTCACATAATTATAATTTATTTTTATAGTGAGATAATGTAAGAGCTAGTCTCTTACCCTTTATCTTACATCATTCACAAAAATTCACTCAAAAAAAACTAAAGGCTTAAACATAAAACCTGAAACCATAAAACTCTTTGAAGAAAACATAGTGAAAAACTCTCTGACATTGGTCTTGGCAGTGATTTCTGGGATATGACACCAAAAGTACAAGCAACAGAAGCAAAAATCGACAAGTAAGACTATATCAAACTATAAAGCTCCTGCACAGAAAAGGAAACCATTGAGAAAATTAAAAGGCAACCTATGGGATGAGAGAAATATTTGCAAATCATACATCTGATAAGGAGTTAATATCCAAGAAAAATAACATAAAACTCAATAGCAAAAAAATAAATAATCTGATTTTTCAAATGATCAGAGGAACTACATAGGCATTTTCCCAAAGGAGGCATTTTTCCATACAAATGAACTACAGGTACGTGAAAAGATGATCAACATAACTAATTATCAGGAAAATGAAAATCAAAACCAAAGTGAGATATTACTTCACACCTGTCAGAATGCATATTATAAAAAAGACAAGAGATAACAGGTGTTGAGATGGATATAGAGAAAAGGAAACCCTTATGCACTGTTGGTAGGAATGTAAATTGTTGCAGCCCCTATGGAAAACAATATGAAGCTTCTTCATAAAATTAAAAATAGAATTACCATATATTCCAGCAATCCTACATCAGGGTATACATTCAAAGGAAATGAAAGCAAGATATTGAAAAGATATCTTCACTCATATTTATTGCAGTATTATTCACAATAGCCAAGACTTGGGCACAACCCAAGTGTCTGTCAATAGATGAATGGATAAAGAAAATGTAGTATATATACAGAATGGAATATTATTCAGTCACGAGAAAAAGGAAATCCTGCCATTTGCATCAACATGGATGGAACTTGAGGGTATTACGTGAAGTGAGCTAAGTCAGACAAAGAAAGACAAATACTGTATGATATCATTTATGTGTTAAATCTAAAAAACTGAACTCATAAAAACAGAGTAGAATGCTGGTTACCAGAAGTTGGAGGCACTGGGGAAAAGTTGGTCAGAGACTACAGAGTTGCAGTTTGAAGATTAAATAAGTTCTGAAGATCTAATGCACAGCATTGTGATTATAGTCAACAGTATTCTCTTACATACTTCAAAATAGAAGATGTCTTTTAGGAGAGTATTTTAGCCAATTTTCTTATTCCTGACAATTGTAGACTCAATCTGAGACCAGACTTACTAAATATCAGTGATAATCTTGGAAAATGGGAAATACTGTGTCAATTAGAAGAGCTTAAACTTGGAGTATGATGTTTGGATTCAAAACCTGCTCAAGCATTATTAGCTATGTAACCTGATGCAAGTAATTTAATCCAACCATGCTTCAGTTATTTTAAATTCATAAAATATGAATTATAGAAATTGCTATATGATTAAAGCAATAAGGAATAAACAAGGCAATGGCTTCATATTATGTAATGTGATACTGACACCTTAATAAATAATAACTGTGGGAAAAATATCATCTACAGTGAGAAAAAGTAATTCTTAAATTGTTAGCCAACCACTCACTCAAATCTGGGAATACTATGGGACAAATAAGTCACTGCTGGGCACTATTGGCATTATCAGGGCAAACTAAGAAACAAGGATGGTAGAACAGATCCCACAATAGTTACAGTCTTATATGAGCCCTGGGAATCATGATGTTGTGGTGCCTGACTCTGCTATGGAGTCTCAGGCTAGTCCAAAGTAGAGGACTTCTGTAAATATCAGCTTTGCTACAGCAACAATGGTAATTTATTTTGAACATTGAAGATACATTGCATTTTTAGAAGACAACCTTGGAAGAACAAAGGTGGGATATTCTTGCCTGTCTTCTTCCTCCTCCGGTAAAAATTACTTCTCCAGAAGCCCAGAGATACCTACTTACTTGGCACTTCACTGTTTACACATATCTCTCACAACTATTTTGTTTATATATATGGAAAATAATTGTAAGAATTTTACAAAGAAATTGTTATTATCACTATTTTTAGATTGAAGAAGTTAAAGTTCATGATGACAACCATTATTTAATATCACACAGTGAATAAGTAGCAGGGTCAAGATAAGTGCTCCTAGTCCCATTTTTTTTTTTTTGGCTGGTGTTTGTTTTACCTTTCCTCTTAACTTCTCAAGCTACTCAATTAATGGATTGACTAGCTTTCATAAATAGGGCAGTAATTTATCTTAATGTATTATTACATTAAATGGCATTGGTGGAGTGGTACATAAAAAATACTGATTAGTGACATAGAAAGATGGTTGGGGCAGAAATGAGAAAAATAATAAAAACCCTGTGTCTTAATAATGTCCAGCAGCTCCAAGTTTTCTATGAGGTTATTGGTAGTAGCATGGAGTTACTCAGAATCTAAAATGAGTACTGAAGAAATACTTGAACAGAGTGTACATCATGTGGTATGTAGTCCAAAACACATTTCTTATATTTTCCTCAGGTCCAAAACTTACAGCTTTTTCATAAGCTATTTTGAGTTTAAGAATTAGTTCTTTTACTGAGTCAATGGCTTATAAAGTCAATTATGTGACTTTACCTCTATCTGGAAGAAATGTGACTTTTTTCTTTACAATTTAATGAAGTAAGGAAAGGATTAAAAAAATTCGTATTCTCTTGTTTGTGTGGATGCTCAGCTAACGTTCAGCAAGGTGGTCTGTTCATTGGCCACAGAAAGCTTTTCAAGCTTTCCAAGTGGATTTATGTTTCTTTGAATTGTAAAGAGTAATTGTAATGCAGTTACATGTGTGCTGGGAAATGACGCTCTTTATATAAAAGAAAAAACACATTCTCTGATGAAACTCACTGGAATCTTGCTACTGTTCATGACAGCGAAACTCAGATTGCCATTCTCATTGCATGAATCATCATTGTACCGGACAAGGTAACCCGTTCACCATCATAAACTGGCCTGGGGAAAGGGTGTTATTTCTGATGTGGCTGCTACCACCGCATGCTAGTGGTGTGTTCCCATGTCAGCTCCTGACAGATTGACTATATCTGTGGTTTCTCACTACTGTTGACTTTTTTCAATTATTGATTTGGTAGCTCAGGCTATACTGATACATCCCTTAAAGTAAACTTATGGTACCTGTTTGGCTTTCCATACTGGCTTCAGTTTGACAGCCTTTACTTCATATGGCAGAAGCTTCTCCACAATGAACTGATAATTTAACTCTACTTCTCTCACCTTTTTCTGGCCCATACATCTTAATAAGGCAGTTTGATTATTGAATGCAGCTCTCCCTAGAATGGGATAAATATTTCACTAGCCTGCTTCTTGAGTAATGATCATGGGAAAGGCTGGGGGATTACATAGACATACTTAAAAATTTTGCTGTGATGGTTCCTGGGCATAGTATACAAACAGCAATTAAGACAGTATGGTTAGGATACCCTGTGGCTGGCAGCCTGGTTGAAATAATGCCTAGAGGATTTGAAATCTGGTCAGGCCACTCAAGATGGCTGTTGTCCCACTCTCTGTATGTCCACTGCTCAACCAGGCCCTGCTTCACACACATGACTATCCAGTTCTCTTAATTATAGGGCTTCATCAGTAACTGCCTACATCCTTAGCCCTGCCCCAGCCACTGGTTTCCCTGGTAACTAATGACCCAACCTGACATCAATTTCCCCTATAAAAGGTAGCCTCCTCCTCTCCCTAGTAGTGAAGATTGCTGCCCTGTCTGGCCTGCCATTTGCCCGATAGGATGGGGTCAGGATGGGGTGTCCCTTCAGGACCTTTGCTACTGATTTGTAAGATTCTCTATCCAATAAATCATGGATGTTTCTGTCCCTATCTCCAGGCTTTTTCTTCAGTCTCGAGACTGAGCAATTACAGGGCTGATTGGCGTGAAGGGTGTAGCCTAACATAATTAAATATGGTTAACTTTTATGAAAATGTTTTGTTCCACTTGCATCCAGTCCTTCTGGACAAAGGTTTATCTGCAAGGAGAGAAAGCTTGGGGGAAAATGAAATTATAATTACTAAAAATGATACTGATTTTATGACATTGGAAGAAGAGTAAAAAATTCTATTCCTAGGAAAAGAACATTTTAGACAAGTGGTGCGGGGGAGAGTTGTATTGATGATCTTTGTTTTTCAGTACTATGTGGTATAGCCTTCCTCCAGAAGGAAAATGCTCTGATGCTGCTCTACCAAACTATTGCAAGTGTCTTGAATTTAACTGACTACTGAGTCTGACAACAGTAGCAAGCTTATTTGTTAACTTGCAAGTAACATATCAGACCCTTCACGGTTTAGGACTCAACAATTTATAATTGTTGTCCCACTACATGTATAATTAGCCCAGAGATACTGGAGGAATGTTAAGACTAAGGTAAGCAATAGCAACAGTATTATTTTCAAAAGCATGATACATTTTTGAAATTGTATTTTCTTTGAAACTGGATTTATACTATTGAACATTTTGATGTTTTACATGAATATCTTTTTAAAGTGAATATGTCTGTCTACAGCAGCCTCTCAAAAAGTAACAAAACAAAGGTGATATTTGCCATTAATAAATTTTAATAAGATTTACATTTCCAAATCGTTAAGAGAGTAGGAGACTACTAATTTTTTGCAATTTTAATAGATGTTAGGACAAGAAGAACAGCCATCAAGAAATTGGGTTACAAACAAATAATACTGGGCCAAGTTAAGAAGGACAAAACAGTTTAGTACTTTCTTATTAGGGAACCTAATAGAATTTTCTTTGATTTGGCTAAGAAAACTTTAAGGTTGGACAGAAATGAATTGAGATATGATTCACGCAAGTTTTATAATGGACGTAGATTCTTATTCTGATCTGTGTTTTCTTCTCTAAAATGTCTAGTTGTGAAGATTAATTGAGGTAAGGTTAAAATCTTCTGACAAACATTAGGCACTTAGTAGATGGTACTTATTTTTATTAAAGATCATAAAGAGAAAATATAAATAAAGAAAATCTAAGAAAATACAAAATATTTATATATGTGTAGTTTTGAGATACCTTTATTTTAGATGGCATGTATGTTAGATTTCATAGAAAATAGCAGTATCATTTTAAAATGTAGCATGTGAAATTATATAAACTTTAAAGAACAATTATTGAATAAATTTATTAAGTTATATTCTTGTGACACAAAATAAGGAAAGACTTTTTAAAACAGACTTAGATGTTTTTGAGTTAATACCAAAACACAAAATGGTCTACATGTGAAAAAGAACAATTAAGCACAACTACAGTTAAGGTCTGAACCATGAGAATCTGATAATAAATTTGCAGATTTTTATTTATATTAATTTTTTAATGTCAGAGTTTTTTTTAGAGTCTCATTATTCAGATATTAAAGAGCTAAAGAGTTTTGGATGATTTAAATTCAAGTTACACAGTGTTCAGTAGGTGCATACTATTCTGAGTTACCAACTAAACCTATATTTTAATACCTACTTACTAGCCAAAGAAATAGAAGTCTACACTGAAATACAAGGAGTCTAATGTTGGATTTTTGTTTTTTTTTTCTCTTTTAACATTTTTTATTGATTTATAATCATTTTACAATGTTGTGTCAAATTCCAGTGTAGAGCACAATTTTTCAGTTATACATGAACATACATATATTTAATATTGGAGTTTTTTTGTTTGTTTTTAAAATTTTATCTCTCCTATCAGACAATATAGGGATTTGTTTACATAATGTTTTTTTTCCCACTCTATTAAGACACATTAATAGCCCACATGATTCTTTTTAGCTCTAAGAGATGACCTAATCACCTTTTGTAGAAAGGAAAACAGTGATAAAATGTCCAGTGGAATTTCAGTTTCCTTCCTAAAGTGAATGCATTTGCATTTTTCACTTTTTAGTTGAGACAGCCATTTGGCTATGTCTTATGGCAGATACTATAGATAAGAAAAACAGTAACAACAATATCAGGAAAATGTCAGTCAATAAAGATGCTTTACTTCTCCTTTGGTTTGCTATTTCGTGTTACCAAAAATTGTACTAACTTTCTCAAAAGTATGTTCATCATCTCCAGTAAGATGCAGTAGTAAAACTATTCAACTATCACAACTTTAAAAATGATAAACTTCATTTATGTAGGTATGAATTTTAAAAATTTTCAAAGGATTTTTAATAGCTTTAATGTCTGAATTTATTTTGGTGTATTAAAATATATTTCCCCTCATTTGAATACTAGTCATTGTTCTAGCAATAATATACATAAACAAAATATCAGTAAGCAATTAAAAAGCATTACCCACATATTTTAGTATAAATTATCTAAATTAAAATAGATAACTGTATCTTATTTAACTCAATGTAATTTACATACAATAATTACTTTTAATAATCTTGCAGTCTATACATAAATATGCTCAGGTAGGAAACATAAAAAAGATTTTTGTAATTTGGCACATTGTCAAGAATGAATCTAACTGTATAATTTTGTAAAATACATGATTTCTTATATTCCCATTGCAAGATTAATTACAGTTGAGTGCTGGGAAATAGAAAAAAAAAATAACTCATTAATTACCTCTTCCTTCCCCTTTGTAATACAATGGCGTAAGTGAAGCTGCTGATCCCAAATATTTTTTTAGCAAGTTTTATGTAGTGTTCTCACTCTATAAACAGAATCATTTCAGAAGTTTATGTTGGCAACAAAGCATTGAAAATAAAATGCACAACTTTCACTTCTGGGCAAAATGGAATATTAGGGACTGAATTTACTGGGCTGCCAAAAAACCCCAAAATAGCACACAAAGTATATGAACTGTTGTTTCTCAAGACACTGTTTATCAAATAATAAAAGACAGTGTTTCCTGAGAGGTGAAAAACAAATGAGATAAATTTTACCATTACCCAGTTGAATCAGAAACATGAGATAAGCCCTATGTTTACTCAGCTGACTGTCATGAATTTCCAGGCCACGGTGAAAAAGCAGGAATGCAGGCAATTCCAAGTGGACTCCTTGAGTTGAGAAATCAGGGCCAAGAGCCTGGGGAGAACAGGGTAACTAGAGTTTGTCCAGCAAAGTATCTGAGAGGAGAAAGCTATATAAAGATAGAATTCTAGAGATCTTCATGTGTTAAGCTGAATACTGATTAATACATTCTTTAAATGAAACTACCCAAGATTGTGGAAAGAACCACCAACAAGGAATAGAGGTGAAAATCCCAAGACATGTAAGACTTGGAATAATGCAGTCTGGATAACCTTATGATTCACAAGGCATTGGATGGAGTGTAAAGAAGGGTCTCACCTTCATGGAAGGGAGTGATTAGACCTAGACAGAACAATTCTAGCCTTTAAAAGCAAGACTCTAAAGGAAAACTAGTGTAACTATGTTCAAGAACAAATATTGTAAGGGGGGTAGAGGGTGGGAAGGGATAGACTGGGATTTCAAAAGTGTAGAATAGATAAACAAGATTACACTGTATAGCACAGGGAAATATACACAAAATGTTATGATAAATCACAGAGAAAAAAATGTGACAATGAGTGTGTATATGTCCATGAATGACTGAAAAATTGTGCTGAACACTGGAATTTGACACAACATTGTAAAATGATTATAGATCAATAAAAAATGTTAAAAAAAAGAACAAATATTGTGAATATCTGTAGGAATTCAAAAATATCCAGCAACCAATAAGTTAAAATGCCCAAAGACTGGCATCCTATTAAAAATGACTAGGCTACAAGGAAGGAGGAAAGTAAAACCAGAAAAGAAAATTAGTCAATCAAAATTGACACAGATGACAGAACTATCAGATAATCACATCAAAAACCTTATTATAACTGTATCCCAAGTGCACAGAGATCATTTATTAACAAATTAAAAAAAAAACAACCTGATCAACTCAATCAACTTGAAAAATAATTAGATAAAATCTATAAAAGAACAAATTGCTACATTGAACTTTATCAAAATTATAAACTTATTTTTAAAAGATGTTACTCAGCGAACGAAAATCTAAACCACAGAATGTACCAGCCTAGGGATAATGTTTGAAAGTCATTTATCTGACACAGAACTTATATCCATAATATATTATCAAAACTAAACAATAAATTAAAATAAATAAAATATTTGAACAGATATTTAACTGAGCACATATGAATGGAAAATCAACATATGAAAAGATGTTAAAATATTTCTTATTAACGAAATGTGAATTAAAACCACAATAAAATAAATCTGCCTACCTATTACAATCACTAACATTAGAAGACTTTTCATACCTAGGTTTTATAAGCAAGTAGATGACCTGAAACACTCGTGCAAAGCTGATGGGAATATATAATGTTACAATGACTTTGGAAAAGAGTTTGGTAGAGCCTTAAAAATTTAAACATTTCATTCCTGGGTATTTACCAGGAGAAATGAAAGTATATGTACATATAAAGACTTGTACATGAATATTTACAGCTGTATTTCTAATAGTCATAACTGTAAACAGTCCATATGTCATTAACATGTGAATAAACACTCTTGCATTCATAGAATAGGATGCCACTCAGCAATAGAGAAGAGTGTACTACTGACAAAAGGTGGTTGATTCTCAAAGTAATTATTCAAAGTTAAACAAACTGAACAGAAATACATACTTTGTATTTCTATTTTTAAAATTCTAGAAAATGCACACTATCCTATAGGACAGAGGCAGATCAGCAGTTACTTGAAGACATGGAGCAGCAGGGAAGGCAGGAAGGCAGAATTACAAAGAAGGATGGGAGATTTTTATGGGTGATGAATACATTTCATATCTTGATTGTAGTGAGAGTTCACAGATGTATACAGAAGTCAAAACTTATAAAATTTGTACTTTAAAATATGTAGTTTATTGTAAGGTTTATTGTATTTCAATAAAGCTGTTGAAATATAAATTATAAAAAACAGAACAAAAGTTTAAAATATCCCAATTTAAAGGAAGCATGGAATTCATTGGGCACACTTTCTGTAACAGGTGAGAAATAACAGACTTGGAGAGGAGGGATGACTTTAATAAAAACATATAACTCTGCTCCTTTTCCCTAACACAAAAAGTAATAGTTTCCCTTCAATACTTTTAATTGTTGAAGTTGTAATTCTAAAGAATATATATATTTTTTCCTTTTGAACTAAGCCAGAAGTGCTTTCCCTTTTCAAAATATACACTAGGCACCCAATGCTATTAGGGAATGTATTGACAGAAAAGCCTATACTGGAAACTCCTTTTTCTTTCAAACTAAAATTTGTCAAACTTTTTCTGAAAACACCAGAAAGTAAATATTTTGAGCTCTTTAGACTGTAAGTTCTCTGTCACAACCCTCAACTTTGCCATGACAGTGCAAAAGCAGCCAAAAAATATGCAAATAAATGAGTATGGGTGAATTCCAATGAAACTATTTCTAAAACAGGCAAAAGGCTGGATTCAGTCTGTGGGGTATAGTTTGCTGACCCCTGCTCTAAACTATGAAGAACTAAAGAAAAATCAGTCTTCAAAATTATAAACTCATAGAGTGTTTGCCTACTGATGATGAGGATGATGATAACATTGGCAATATTAATGTGACCTACAACTTCCTGAACCCTAGGATGGGTATCTAAACATGTTGGTCCATACATGCATAAAATAGCTTTATTAACTCAATATAACTCTTATTCAGATGAAGAAACTGACCCTCAGAAAATTTTTGTTAACTTGCCAAAATCAATCTGATAATAATCAATAAAAGAAAAATATTTTTAAAATGGACTTTTCTGGCTCTTAACCAAGCTCTAGATAAAAATGCTGATGACAAACTAGCTTAAAGGCTTTGTAATGTCTTTGTTCTGAAACACTTTGGTTATTTGGTCCATATTTATCCTCCCATGAAATAGAATGGGGAGTTGAACAGCATCTAACCTTATTAATATAAATAATGACCGGACACACTAAGCCAAGTGTGACCTCATTCTTAACAGTCTGTGTGGGTAGGTTACCTAAATAATTTTGCAGAATATTTTCACTTTGGTGTCTTTTTTTTTTTTTTTGCTTCAACAAACAATCAAGTTTAAAAGTTTGATCATTAATTATCATACCTTTGGTATTAAATTGCACAAGTTATTTGATTGGATGGACTAACAAGAAGAAAATTGACTAAGCATTATAATAGGGCTCATGATTATTTAGCGTATGCTTGGATAGAGCAGAAACAATAGGACTGATTACAGCACCACGGAGTCAGGCAGTTGTTGGTTTACAGCCTCAGGAGCTTCAGGGGTGTAATCTGAAACTAACCCCTTACGTGGAGGGCAGAGAGAGAGGAAGAAAGAGGCAGGCCATTTCAGATTGGTAGGTGGCAGGTTTAATAAGGAAGGAAACTTACTTAGGAGGCTTATCTTGGGGGGACACAAGACTAGTAAAGGCCTGTTCTCTCTTCAAGAATCTTAAATATTTACCTAGAGACCTAACTGGATTCTGTTGTGTATACAGTCCATATGGTCTCATTACCACATTACTATCCCAAGGCCTTATCCCTTGGGCAGCTTCTGGGAGCGAGAAAAGCAAGTGGAACATATATTTCAAGGATGGCTAAGGAGGTGAGAAGCCTCCCACTTCCTGGGTTGATCTTGTGGTTCAAACCATTGGTCATTTCTATTGA
Organism: Vicugna pacos; assembly: GCF_048564905.1. Classification (NCBI taxonomy): domain Eukaryota; kingdom Metazoa; phylum Chordata; class Mammalia; order Artiodactyla; family Camelidae; genus Vicugna; species Vicugna pacos. The sequence goes on from NC_132997.1 coordinate 62,381,074, forward strand.
TTACCTCCTCTAATAACAGTACTGGGAAATAGGGGCCTAAGCTTTTAGAGCTTCCAAAATCAGGGATTCAATGCAGAAGAAAAGAGCCACAGTCAAAGAGTCTGGTGGACTGTTGAACAACCTGGGGTTAGGGGAGCTGACACTCCACACAGTTGAAAATCCACATATAATTTATAGTCTGACCTCCACACATGTGGTTCCTCCATATCTGCGGTTTTGCATCCATGGATTTAACCAACCACAATTTGTGTAGTGCTGTAGTATATACTATTGAAAAAAAAATTGTGTATAAGTGGGCCTATGCAGTTCAAACCTGTATTATTAACGGGTCAACTTTATATGAGATAATCAAGTATGATGATATAAAGTAAAGAGTTTTCTGTGATCACACACAAGCTGAGATTGAGAAATACAGAAACTGATGGAGTGATGTTAAAATAGCAACAATAAATAATAAAAGTTTTTGGTGAAACAAAATTTCTTTGATAGAGTAACTTATTACACATTTCTTTTTTGAGCAGAAGAGATGTTAGGAGTGGGTAGTGCCTAAATTCGAAAGTAAACTAAAAGTGATGATATTCTATTTGCAGAAGGAATAGATTGTTGATAGAATAGCTGGTCTGACACAGTTGAGGCAGGAGTAAAATAAAAATCACAAGTAGAACTGACAACCTGTGTTCTCATGAAAATACCTTCCATAGTGGAAAGAACACTGTATTGTTCAGAATTTTATTCCCTGCTTCTAGAACAGTGCTTGGCACACAGTAATCATTTAAATGTTTGATGAAATAATTAGAAGTTGGATGGAAGGATAGTTGGCTGGTTGGATAAGACAGTGAAGCTGCATAATTGTAACCTGGTAGTTTTCCCCCAAACAAAAGGATTGGGAGGGAGTTTGGATATCTTTAAGTTCAATTGTTTCACTTTACAAATGAAGAAACTGTCTTAGAATAATCTGGATTCAAGTTCCAAGCTCATCCATGAAGTAGTAGTGTCGTCTTGTGAGTATCTGTCCCTTGTGATATGCAAGATAGTGAAATATAATGTCTCTAAGTTTAAGAAAGATTAATTTTAGTTACATTAAATATTTTATAATTTAATTGCTATATAGGATTGAATAGCTACTGGCAATTATTATAGATTATGATAAAATAATTTCAGCTTAATTACTTGAAGTTTGTACTCAATATTCACCTCCATGACAGTATCTGTGCAGGGCTTTTATAACTTGGTTTACTGTCAGAGTACCTGACCATGCTTATAAACCTTACATGTGAAAGCCTGCATTTTAAATAAAAACTTTCAATAAAACCTTTCATGAAATAAATTACATAAAATTACTTACATGAAATCAAAATCATCCATTTGTATGAGAATTCATCCAGGCACAATGCTTTTTTTTTTTTTAGCAATTTGGTGGTGGCTTTCCACAATTGGAAAATAGTTTTCCCTTTCATTACATGAAAGCATGTATGAAAATTGCATTCCTATACAGAGTTAAGCATTTGACACAGGGAGAAATAGAGAAAACACAACTTCAACATAAAAAGTTTAATGCCTTAATTTTTAAAAGTGACATCTTAAAAACCTATTCAATTTTCATATTTTAAAGTTTTTATGTTAATTTCTTGGATAATTATTACTTTAATGTTTCATTGAATCACACTTAGGTCTGAGTTCTTTAACTAGAAGTCCTCAGTGTATTTGAAAGTGTGTGGCTGTTATTCATCCATCTGGTTTTATGGCCACAGTGTAATCCTTGACACTTGCGAGATTCCTCAAGGCAGTGAGATACAGGTAGAAGTAGCCTTCTGCCCCATGCTCTCCCCATCTTCACCATCACCATCACATTTTCAGCCCCTTGAGGGGAGAAAAAAGTCTTAAAATAGTTTATTCTATTATGTATTTGTATTCGTAAAGTAAATGCTCAAGAAAGGTTTTCTGGGTGGGTGGTTGGGGAAGCTGTACCTTTCACTTAAGCCCCTCCATCAGGAAATGGTCTCTTTTGAGCACCACTGGGGACACTAGCTGACCACAGCCAAATGCCCCCCTCTTCCTCCTCCCACTCCCGCTCCTCTTCCTCCTCCTCCAAAGATGAGACCACCTTTGAATCAGGCCCGTAAGGAAATATATATCACTGGTATGACTCTGATGTGTGGAGAATAGCAAGCCTAAAAGAACTTGCTCATAAAGATCGGTATTATGATCAACAGAAGTCACTTTGGAAAATTGTGTAATTCAGTTGCTCAGTGTATCTAGACTTTTATTGCCATCTAAGAAAATGGGAATTGCCTAATGGGGTCTGAAGCATCAGGATTTACTCCAAGTTCTCTGGTGAAGGAAAAAAAATCGTTCTCTGCAAATAAAACAAGACGGGGGAAATGGCTATTGATAGCAACCACAATTCTATCCCACCCACTTTTTTGACCTGTAGACTCTAAACATCCCAATTTATCTGCTTTCTATACCATCCTCACATTATACAGCCAATACTTGTAAAAAATTATACTTATTATCTTTATTAGTGAGTGATTATCTTGCTCAGTATTTTTTCTTCCTTGTGATCTCTTGTTCTCTTAAGGCCACTTCCATCAATCCAAGGCTCCCTGTGTACAACATGGAGAAATGGTTGTTCTCTCCATCACATAGATCCAATTTATTTCCTTAGACTGTTGATTTCATTGCTTTAACTCCAGGGAGAGAGGGATGGGCAGTCCACTCCAAAGCATTGTCCATGGAAATCAGCTATTACCTCTTAGCCTGTGGTTCATCACCTTCTGTTTCTTGAAATGCTATGCTTAGTTTTTTAAATAACCTTACGCTTCAGATATTATATTCTCAGCTGAAGCATTAGGATTTAGAGAAAGAGGCAGGTTTGAGGCTTAGCAATGCATTAACACCCTGGAAGTCCTCCAAGTCACTTGTAAATTAAGACAGGCCCTTTCTCCAGAATCAAAAGCTTCTTGTCTAGACTGAACTGAAAGGGGGCTATAATTATGTCTCTCCCTGGCCAGTTTAGGGAAGGGTGGAGAGGAAAGTTAAAACAGGTGAGCAAATATTACATAGCAAATTGAGAAAATAAGGCCAAAGAATTAAATGAACAATAGGGAAGTGAACAAGGAATGACAGAGGTGGAACTGGCACTTTGGATTACCTTATCCCTCAGTCAACACTCTGGTCAACCTTCTAGGCAGAGTTTGTGCATTTCAGACCTCCTTTTATAAGCATTAAGAAACCATCTGTGATAGAAAATACATTCTATAATGCTGGATAGTGTTGCTTACAAAGTACAAGATTAAATAACATGTTAAAAATTAGTTGGCACTACATGAGATGCATAGACTGGAAATTATTCTCGTCAGGGTGCTCACCTGTACAGTCACAGTCATGGGGTGAATTCCTAGTCTCCTGAAAGTTCATGAAATTTTTCTGGCGACATTTTATATCAGAATGATCAGCTGCAGAAGTCTAAATACTAATAGTATATCCTCTTTGTACCAGTACAATTTCTGTGGCCTTCTCATTTGGAAAGAAGACTATTTAAATAAGATACTGAACTGTGGGAAATTACAGAGGAACAAAATAATTGATGGTTGTCCTTCAGTGTAAAAACAAATGTGCTATAAATATCCTCTATAGTGACTTTTTTGATAGTAAATTCCAAGAAATCTGGTAGAACTAATTATTAGAACAAAAATTTCTGTATTTATCTTCTGTCTTAAAAAACTAGGCTTCACTTTTGCTATGTGGAATTCATAAACTTCATATCTAATAGCTATATACTGAATATTGAAAGGTGAAATGTATGGATAAACCCAATAAATTTATTAGTTCAATATTTTAGCACAAGAATGATGAGAAGATCAAAAATAAATTTAAAATGTTATGATTAGGAAGTTTTCAGCCATCCTGTTATAAGCCATCAATGAAATTAGGTTGAGTATCTAAAAATAGCAACTAGGATAGTGCAAGATCAGCCTAAAACAAAAATGTTGTCTCAGTTCATCAGTTTTACATTACTGTGAATTTTTCAAAGTAGATTTGGAAAAGAGCACCAGAAATGGTGAAATAGCATGTATCACTAAAACTTGCTATTTAAAATTTGAGAAATGTCAGGGAAATGAGAACACTAACCAATCTTACACATCAAGTATGATATTTACAGGATAGTTTCTCCATTGGAAAATGATGATTTATACAGTAAATCCACTTCATAAATTCAATTTGGACTTAGAAATAGATGTTTTATATACACATGCAGTTAATGATAGATAACAAGCCAAGATATGATTTATTGCCTTATAAATTTTTAATGATGTAAAGAAATGAATACTTTGGTGGTCTTTTGTTACTAAGGAGCCTGTGAAATTGTATCAGTTTAACCATCTATTCACATAAAAAATAAAATCTAGCTATTTCTTCTCTAATATAAAACATATAGTATTTTTATATTTTCCTGAAATTTCTAATAATGGCATATATGTAAGTTTTCAGATAAGAAAATGTTATTCTCTTTTGTGTCAGAAAGTTATTTCAACTGTCTAGAACTTGTCCAAAACAATTGTTGCTTTTTTCAGAAGGGTATAATGGCAATGCCATATTATTATGGTTATTGTTATTTTTATGACTCTTTGCCATATAAATGTACAATTTTGTAGCACTCTGTTGTAACAGTAACAAAACAAGTGAGACCTTTGAGAGTAATGTGAGTAATACTGATTCACTAAACAATCTCAAGTCATGTAGGGATTCTTGGTTCAAAGTTATATAGAATTTATCTCTTCTTTTGCTTTAAAATATCACTTTTTAATTCTTCAATTCCCTTGCCATTTCACTGAGCTATCTCTTTAACTTGTGAAATCTGGAAAAACAAATATCCAAGTTTATTAGCACTGTATGTAAAGTTAAAGTAAATCAGTATCCTATGAAGTCTCTATGTTTTATTTGTAAAAAAAATACTCTTATATGCATTTTTCAGTGGATTTTGTCAAATCTGTCTTATTGAATCCAAAGTCTTTTCAGCAAAATAATTTCTCAGGTTTCAACAGAGTTACAAACATATACACTACACTTACAGGTAGGCATTTCAATATTATCAGTTTCTCTGATTACATCATGTTTATTATCAATTTACCCTGTAACACATATTGCTCAGTCATATATGTATGACAATCTAAGTCTACTATATTCATCTCCAATATTATGGTTATATGCTCACATGACAGGAGATTCATTGAATTTATCTCCTAGAGATAAGAGGTGTTACCAGCCCTTTACTATTGGTGAATATGAGAACTTCTCATTATTTAGTCAGTTTTGTTATGTAACACATCATACTGGGGTAAAAACTGTTACTGAAATTACTTAGTAAGTGTATGCCAACATACACCAACACTAATCTGTTTATTAATAATTTTACAAAGTAACAGTAAAACTTTTTTTTCACCAAATTGCAGCATATCACACATAAAACAGGGATACATTCGTCTAATACAAAATTTTTTTTCAGCAAGCATATGTACAGGAAATATTAAGGAAAGTCATATAAAAACAAGGCATAGAAAACATTTACTTGCACTGATTACAGATAATTCAAAATAGAAGTAGTAGTTTAGTAATAAATATGCCATAAAGCAATGGAAAAAAAATTCAGTTTAAAAATGTCCTTATCACTTGGACTCATGGTTCTGTAAACATAACAGGGATGCCCTCCTACCTTGAACAATTAGTAAACCAGAAGGAAAAAGGAAATAACAGTTTTGAGGAATTTGCCAATAGCCAAAAAACTTTATTTTCCCCCTGTGATGGGAGAAGCTGTGCCTTTCACCTAAGCTCCTCCATCAGTAAATGTTCTCTTTTGGGCACCAGTGGGGACACTAGCTGACCACAGCCAGGGGTCAGGCCTGTCCAGGTAGGTGGTGTGTGGGGTTTCCAGGAAGGCAAACAGGGTTGTTAGAGCCCACGGGTGTGCAATGTAGCTTTGGGAGTGTAGAGGCAGTAAATGTGGGTCCTGATGGAGGGGCAAGGTGAAGATGGGCTTAGTTGCGCGGAACCGTCACCAGCTCCGAAAACCCCGCAATCAGGCGCTGCACACTGCTGCGCAGCCGCTCTTTCCAGCGAGGTTCGATCTCGCGGGATTTCAGGAATTCTACGTGGACGTGGAGGAGTGCGGGGAGATGAGACGTATTCAGGCGCCTCAGGTTCCAGAGGCGCCTCGTCCCAGGCGCGTGTGTAAGGAGTCCGGTGCACTCCACCTATAAAGGAAACTCCAGTCCTCATGGACTCTGTCCCCACCTCGAGAGACACAGTGCAGCAGCGCCTCGCCTCAGGGGCCTGGACAGGTTCTGGCCCAGACGCTGTGGAGGGACAGGGCCATCGGCCGCAGACCGGAGCGGGCTTGGGTCCGAAATCGTTAGCCTTCCAGGCGTGGACGGTGATTTCCAGCTTCTGGAACGGAACAGGGGGCCCCATTTCAGTGTCTGCTGAGGTACAAGGCTCCAGTAACCTGAACTCTGCTGGTCCATTGCACACCTCAGGTCCAGTTGTTCCTCCTGGCAACTGAAGAAAAAGGTGTCCAGGCTTTGTCCTAGGAGACCACCGCCGCCCCTTCCCTGAAGAACAGCCTCAGGGCATTGCTGTCTCTTAATGACCGGGCTAAATTGTCGGCACCCTGCCCTTGGGGAGCTGGACCCTTCGCCCAAGCTGCTCCGTCAGGAGATGTTCTCTTTTGAGCACTATGTGAGGCGCCGGTGGACTGAGGCCGAAGTCTGCGGCAGGTGAGTGGACTGTGGGGTTTCCCAGGAAAGCAGACGGCGCAGTTGGCGCCCGTAGAGTGCTGCATGGCTTTGGGTTTGTGAGAGGCTTAAGTGTGTGTCCTGACAGACAGGCAGAGAGAGGATGGGCCGGGACGTGTCGGGCCCAGTAGGAAACAAAGAACAATAGGAAGTTGCAAATAGGAAGCAAAGGACAGGTATCGAATATAAGTGAATTGACCTCTTCAGGTGTTCCGACCTAGAGTTTGGAAAAAGAATTCTAGGCAGCATCATCCGAAGTGAGAACATAGATAGAGCCTGGCTGTCTCACTGGGTTGGAGAAACAAGAGTTTGGAGTTCCAGAAACCAAGGCATCTGGAATTTGTGAGACACAGTAAAAAGGAAAGGAAGCTGTACAGAGGCAACTCTGGTGATTTGCAGAGGGAGTCTCTGACATCTTTAGCTGAGTACTGATCTATGCAGTTGTTTCAGAGAACTTGCAATGCCAGGCAAAGAACCATAGAAAGAAACAGAACAATCTCTGTATCAGAGATACCCAGAATTTACCCATATCTCACTGGTCATAGTGCAAAGTCCTCCTAGCACATGGAACAGCTGTGTAAAGAGATGGATTGTTTCGCTCTAAAAGTTCTGCTGAAGTCTTAACCTCTGGTACCTGTGAATGTGAATGTGATCTTATTTGGACATGGGGCGGAAAGTAGAAAATATAACTCATCACCAGGAGAAAGATTAATCCGAACTTGCAGATAAAGTACGATATAATGATGAAGTCATACAATGGGTCCTTAATTCGGTAAAACTGGTGTCCTTGTATGAAGAAAAGAGAAACAGAGACAAACATACATATGAAGGAGAAAGTCCTGTGAGGACAGAGACACACTGAGGGAAAACTTCCATGTGACACTGGAGGGAGAGAATGGAGTTATGTGGCTGTAAAACAAAGAATGAGGATTGCCAGCAATCATGAAAAGCTAGGAAAAGAACATGACCCTTTGACACTTGATTTTTTACTTTTAACCTCCTGAACTGTGAGAAAATACATTTCTGTTGTTTTAAGACATCCAGTTTGTGGTGGTGATTTTGTGGCAGTCTTACGAAAGTTCTACAGACTGGTAAAATCTTAAGGAAAAAAAGAGCAAATTAGCCATAGAATAAAGACTTTTCTAGTTTGGCCCATGACTAATCAAGTTTAAAGTTAAAGGCAGTAATGGAAAGAATCAGAATAATATTATGTAACTGAACTGTATCCAAGAAGAGAACCTAAGTCAAATTAATTTTTTTAAAAACCCCCACAAAACTTGAAATTTGAATTATCTGTTATCTCATCAAACATTTCCAGGCATGCAAAAAAGCAGAACTGTAACTCGTCACCAGGAGAAAAATTAATCAGAACTAGAAAGGACACAGCTGATAAATTTTAAAAATAAAGACATTAAAGTGTTTTTATAAATCTATTTCAGATATTCAAGAAGTTAGATGAAAGCATTAGTATGATAAAGAGAACTACAGGATTTAAAACAATCAACTTAAACTGCTAGAAATGAAAAATGCACTGTCTTTCATGAAAATATGTTGCATAGGATTAAAAACATTAGACAGTTTAAATTGGAAAAAGAAATTAGGAAACTTGAAAGTATAACGTTAGAAGCTATCCAACATGAAACAAAGATAGAAAAATTACTAGAATAAAAGGAACAGAACATCAGTGAGCTTGGGGGAAAACAGCAAGTGGTTTAATAGCCCTGTAGTTGAGTTCTCAGAAAGAGGGTAGAGATGGGGGTGAAGGAAAACCATTTAAAGAAAATAATGACCATAGTTTAAGGCAATTTTATGAAAACTATAAACCCCCAAATCCAAAATGCTCAAGGAACCCATGACAAAGGAAACATGAAGAACATCTCACCAACGCACGTTACCATCAAGTTATTGAAAAACCAGTGATAACAAAATTCTAGAAAGAAAAATATGTAGGGAAACAAAAGTAAGAATAACAATAGATTTCTTGTTAGCATTGCAGCCATGAGACAGTGACTTTATGTATTTTAAGTATTGAAAGAAAAGTGTAATGTTTTTCATGTTTTGAAAGATGAAAATAAGTTGAAGGCTCACATAATTCAGAAATGGAAAAATGGCAAGAGTTTTTTTTTTTTTACCAGGAGATCAACATTAAAGAAATTTTAAAAGTCCTTCAGACAGAAGGAACTTGATGACATAAGGAGAAAATTTAGTTCTACACAAATGAAGGAAACAATAGACATATACATATGAAGGAAAATATAAGTGTTTTGTTTTCATATTTTTAATTGTTTTAGATTAAATTTAGAACTTTTCCATCACCCCAGAGAGTTTCATAATTCCCTTTTTCAGTCAGTGTTCTCCCTCTGGCTCTTGCTTTCTCTCACTTCAATTCTGTCCTTTCTAGAATTTACATAAGTGGAATCAAAACTGTATTTTGTGACTATATCTGGATTTCTTCACTTAGCATATTGCTTTGGAGATACATCTAATTTGTTGCATGTATCAGTACATTATTATTTTTTTTTAATTGCTGAGCAGCATTCATTGTCTGATGGATATTTGCATTATTTCACATTTTGGGCTTTTATGAATAAAACTGATATGGATATGCATGCACGCATCAGGTTTATTTTCTTGGTGGTGAGAATAGACAGCATGAAAAGTCAGAGTATATTTGTCATTATAAGAAACTGCAAAGTTATGCTCCAAAGTGACTATACTGTTTTGCATTCCCAACAGCAATGTATGAAAGATTCAATAACTAAACATCTTTGTTGATATTTGGCATTGTCAGTCTGTTAAATTTTAACCATTCTAGTGTATAGTAGTGTTTCATTGTAGATTCAATAGCGATTTCTCTAATGACTAAAGATGTTAAACATCGTTTCGTCTACGTATTTCCAGTCTATAATCTTCAGTGAAAGATTCATTTAAGTTCATTGCCTCTTTAATTATTTGTTTTTCTTATTGTAGGGTTGGAAATATTCTTTATATATTTGGAAATAAGACCTTTACAGATACATGTTTGACAGTCATTTTGTCTTAGTATGTAGATAGTCATTTCATTTTCTTAACATGTCTTTTTTTATAAAGTACAATTTATCAATTTTTCTTTTATAGTTCATGCTTTAATGTTTTATGAAACAGTTCCTTAACTCAAAGTCATTACATTTAAACTTTTTTTCTTTCAGGTATTTTACAGTTTTATTCCTATCATTTATGTCTATAACTCACTTAGAGTTAATTTTATAATGTGACATGAGATATGAATCTAGATAGGTGGGTTTTTTCATATAATATACAATTTTCCAGCTCTGTTTGTTGAAAAGGTTATATTCACTCATTGATTTCTCTTTCCATCTTTGTAAAAAATGTACTTGACTCCACATGTATAGGTCTGATTCTCAGATTTTATTCTATTGCATTAGTCTTTGGAGTCTTCTTAAATCAATAGCATGAAGTCCTAATTACTGTATCTTTATAATAAGAAATGTACTCAGTGTTAAGTCTTCCAATTTTGGTCTTACTTTTCAAAATTGTTTGTGTCATACTGTATCCTTTGGAGTTCTGCATCACACAACTATATGCAGTAGTCAAATCTCATTCAGTTTTACAAAATCAGTGATTTTTACTTTATGTTAATTATACTTTTTAAAACGTTAACAAAGAAGTCTTTGAACTGTATTTTGCTCTCGAGGTACAACCCATGGTGTAGTAATTATGAAGCTAAGTAATATCACCTGTGATTAAACCTTGACCTCCAGTGCTAGGACTATGTATCCTGCTTCTTTGCTGTAAACAGCATATTTCCTGACTTGAAGAATTTGTGCTGTCAAACCATATGTAGAGTGTGCCTTTAAGTGAAGAAATAACTCAGTTGAAGCAAGGAAGGCCTTTTCATTATGCCATGATCAGATGGAAATAAACCAAATGTTTTCAGTTATGCCCGTAGTTAAATATGGCAAGTTCTATTTTCACCTTTGGCACTTTTTTGGGAGGTGAAAGAAAAGATGACAGTTTTAAGCAAGATATTATAAAATGCCATTCCAAAATGGATGCTAATATGATACTGTTTAAATAATTTTCTTCCTATTTCATTACGCTTCCCTGATGATATAAAAACTGACAAATGAAGCATACTAACACTAGCCAATAATATAAGGAAATTTCTTTAAAAAAAAAAACCTAAAACCAGAAACTGAAAAGCAAAGGTTACTGCAGAGTATAAATAAAAAGGAAGAATAACACAAATGTCAGTTGGATTCTAAGAATTGTTTAAACTCCATGGAGCAATAAGTGGCTACAAACACTTACCATATGTGTTCACATTGATTAATGACAAGGTAAATATAACAGTCTTTTTAGTCTGGCAAGCAAAAAGCTGTTAACCTGCTGCAGACTGAACCTCATGAAGCAGTCCTAAATGTTCTTATATAGCATGAACTGTGGGAAAGAAAATGTGCTATTTAAATTCTGTCAAGCTCTATGCCAAGAGCTAGCAATTCAAAAATCATTTCTTCCCCCATCATCACATGCTTTTCCCCCTCATGTATTGTGACTCTGCCTTTCTTCTCCTCTTCTTGCAAGGACACCAGTCACATAGGTTAGGAGGCTACCTTACTCCAGATGACCTCATTGTAATTTAGCTAATTTCATGTGCAATGAACTTATTTCCAAATAAGTTCACACTATAAGGTACTAGGGTTTAGGATATCAGCATATTTTTGTGGAGAGACACAATTTAACCAGTAACAGTCAGCTTCTGTGGTCATTCATAGCATTTTTGTGGACCTCTTACACAACATCCTTGACATAACATTAATATGTGTTTTCTATGCAAGTTGGAATTACTTAGTCATTTTTGTATGAGTAGCTCTTGGCATAGTGCCTGACACCCAATGATAACTCAAAAATTCATATAGTTATGTGAATGTAGGACCTGGACTACAGCACTATGTAGTTAGATTTAATGCTCTCTTATTTCAGGTTTTATTAGTGTACCCTTATCTTTCTATATTTCTTAAATATGATAGTGTATATAAAGTGCTTGAGAAGTTGCCTAGCATACAGTAAGCACCCAATAAATAGACAAGCCAATATGATTATTTACTCTTCATTTCCTTACTTCCAATACCCAGGTCCCCCTACTCCAATTCCACAGCTGTCTCCTCTCAAAGTATAGGATATGATAGTAGGTTAAACTAGAATTTGAAAATAAGAGATATGTTCTTGCAACAGAATTAATAAAAAAAACCATAGTGAACCGGGTGTCTTTTGAAGACAACACTTTCCCCTAAAATATCCGATCTGCTGTCTGGTATACTCGTAAAGAATACTAAGAGACATGTAGCTCCGTGGTACTTTTTATGATAAATGTAAATTAAAATACTACAAGAAGACATTTAAAAAAAATCAATGAATTCAAAGGGAGGGATGAAAACAAAGGCATCATATGGCTACATTTCAGCTAACCTTTGAAATAGAACAGAAGTATAAAGGCATGAGAATTTATCGTCTGAGAATCTTGAGTAAGCATGAGGGACTAAAATACGGAGTTGATTAAGGGCAGGGTATGGGGAGATGCTACTGCTGAAGATGATAGAGGCCATGTTGTAGTGATGCCAATTGCTATACTGAGACTTTTCCTTGAAGTTTTCAAAGCCTGCTTGATGGGATCTAACTTTAGAAAGGTAATTTGTAGGTAGAATTGATTTCAGTGGGTGGAGCATATTTGCAGAGCTGTTGTAAGAGTGCAGCAGTAAGATAAGTAGGGCCAGAATCAGAATAATAACAGTAGGGATGAAAACCAAATGGACAGATTTTAGAGCTATTTCCGAGGTAGTGTCACTAGACCATAACCTTAAGTGTATGTACTAGGGGGTAATGTTTAATAGTGATAAGATAAATTCAATAGGGTTAGAATCAAAATCTCATATGATAATTACTAACATTATCAATCTGACCTTTGGCAAATATTGAGAAGTCTGTATCTTCTTCAGAGATTTCCGATACGTTTTAACATATTAATGATTCTGAGAGTTCCTTAAGGAAAAAGAAAAAAACGATTAAATGCTTTTATCCAGAATTTCCAAGTTTGCTTGGTCATGGGAGCATTTTTCACGTAACATCTATCATGTAAAAATATTTCAAGTAAAATGATTGCCTGATGTTGATAACACACATAAAAATTTTATATAGCGGAAAACCATATGCAAGGTATAGCCCTACTACGAATGTACTTTGAGCTGAAGATAAGACATTGATACAATTTCATCCTATTAGTGTAGAATTAAAAGTAATTGCAGTTACCTAAAACAATAATGTTGTAAGTTAATATCTGTCATTGGAAAGCTTATTTTAACTTTATAAATTGCAAAAACAGTGTAAAATTCTTACTCTTGAATATAGTTATTATCTTACAAATAAAAATTATCACATCTACAAAGTGTCACAAAATCATGTCCTTTAACATGCCTTAGAACTAGTGTATTGTTAATAATAATGTAACATCTTCTAGTGCACCTAGATCTAATATTGTGTAACACAAACTCCTTTCCCCGTGTTACGTATGTTAACAGCCTTTATCAGTTTTTGACTATAAAAGGATGCTCCCTTCAAGGAAACCTTCAAAATTCAAAGACTTACTTAAATATGTCTACTCCATTATTGATTTTGTATAATTAGGGATTGCATTACATTGTCAGCATAACACTAACTACCTGCTTTAGTTCTAAATTATTAAAGCAGTGACATTTGAAAAACATATTAAGAAAATGAGAAATAGCAATATCCATTATATATAAAAATTCAGTGTTTGTATTTATATTCTCAAAAATCTACCTCCAAGGTTTCATTCTTGGCTAGTTATTTTCCCTTTCTCTACTACTTCACAGCCATAGGTCATAAGATTTTGTACAAAAGTAGGTGTGATCATTCTTAAAATTCTAATAGTGTTGGGAAAGGGCTAATCATAGTTCACAGCAGTATAAAGTAAGACTTTTTTTATATAAGTTTATTACCGCTGTTCCTTGAAGAGGCAAGTCTTACTTGATTGCCTGATGAGATTCCTATCAAAGGGTCACATAATATTTATTATCTTTCTGATGTTCTCTGTAAATTCTTTAGATTCTAATTATTAGGAAGGGAAATCTGTATAACTCCTTGCCCTATGTTTTGTGTATAAGTACCCTGTAGTTATTTTCTGTGTTATTATTAGAAAATAAATTGCTTTGGGCTCTACTGTAAATAGAACAGATATAGCAGAGGAAAGATAAAACCATGATAGATGTCTGACTCATAGTTAGAAATTGTCTTTAAAGCAATGCCCTTGCTTTTCCCCCTCCCTCTTCCTTCCCTCCCTCCCTTCCTCCCCTCTTCTTTGTTCTTTTTAGCACACAAGCAGCTATTTTTATGAACACATAATAAAACAGGAATCTTCCTACCTTTTCTGGAAAGCAGGTGGCAGTGTGAATCCAGAATGTCACAAGTTCATAGGCTCCATGCAGGGATAGCACTTCTGTAACTGCACCTGCACTCATTTGATAGGGCTGCCTAAAGCAAATGCTACAGACTAGGTGGCTTGAACAGTGGATATTTATTTTTCTTACAGTTCTAGGGGCTGAATGTCGGCAGTTTTAGTTTCTTCTGAGGCCTCTCTCCTTAGATTGCAGACATCCGCCTTCTCATTCTGTCCTGACATGGCTTTTCCCCTGTACTCATGTGTCTCTGGTGTCTCTTTCACGTGTCCAAGTTTCATCTTCTTATAAGACACCAATCTGATAGGTGTAGGGCTCACCCAAAGGGCCTCATTTTAACTTAATCACCTCTTTAAAGGCTTTGTCTCCAAATAGAGTCACATTCTGAGGTAACTGAGAGTTAGGGCTGTGACATAGGAATTTCAGAGGGCATAATGCAACTGATAATAGAACTCTTAACAAAATATCATAAAAGTTGGGTAAATTCTATGTAAATTAAATTTCTTGCAGCGTTACTACCTTTTTACTTGATTTTTTTAGAGCACTTTAAGATGCACAGCAAATTAGAGAGGAAGGACCTCTATCTCTCATAGATCTGCTGTTCCAACACATAATGCATAGTCTCTCCCATTATCAGCATACCCTACCAGAGTGGTACATTTGTTACAGTTAATGAACCTACATGGACACACAGTCATTGGAAGGGCATAGTTTGTATTATTTATTCACTCTTGGTGTTGTGCATTCTATCAGTTTAGAAAAACTTAAACCATGTATCATGTACTGTGGTATCTTGCCAAGTATTTTTACTGCCAAACCTCTGTGCTCTGCCTGTTTATCCCTCTTAGCCTTCCCCAACCTCTGGCAACCACTGATCTTTTTACTGTCCATACAGTTTTGCCTTTTTCATAATATCATATAGTTGGAAACATAAATTATGTAACCTCTCCAGATTGGCTTTTTTCACTTAGGAGTATGCATTTAAAGTTCCTCCATTCTTTTCATGGTTTGATAGCTCATTTCTTTTTGGGACTGAATAGAATTTCATTGTCTGTATGTACCACAGTTTATCCATTTGCCTACTGAAGGGCAGCTTAGTTGCTTCCAAGTTTTGACAATTATGAATAATGCTGCAATAAACATTCATTTGCATATTTTTGTGGGGATATAAATTTGAAGCTTCTTCAGGTCAATACAAAGGAGCACGATTGCCAGATCATTTGCTGCTTATGTTTAGTTCTGTAAGAAACTGCCAAACTGTCTTCCAAAATGGCAGTACCATTTTGCATTCCCACTAGCAATGAACAAGAGTTCCTGCTGCTCCACATCCTTACTGACATTTGCTGTTGCCAAGGTTCAATATTTTGGCCATTCTAATAGGTGTGTAGTGGTATCTTGTTCTTTCAGTTTGCATTTCCCTGATAACATATGATGTAGTGTGTATTTCATATACTTACATGCCATCTGTATATCTTCTTTGGTGGAGTGTTCATTAAGGTCTTTAGCCCAAATTTTTAAACTGGTTTGTTTGTTTCCTAATTGTTGAATTTTATGAGTTTTTTTTGTATATTTTGATAATAGTACTTTATCATATGTTTCCTCTGCAAATATTTTCTTCCAGTCTGTGTCTCATCTTCTCATTTTCTTAACATTGTCTTGCAGAGTAGAAGTTTTAAATTTTAATGAAGTCCTACTTATCAATTACTTATTTCATGGATCATGCCTTTGATATTGTATCTAAATAGCCATTGCTGTACTCAAAGTCATCTAGGTTTTCTCCTGTGTTATCTTCCAGGAGTTTTATAGGTTTACATTTTACATTTGCATCTGTGACTTATTTGGACTAAATTCTTGTGAAGGAAAAAAGTCTATGTCTATATTATTTATTTTTTTGAATGTTGATATACCATTTTTCAGCAACATTTGTTGAATAGACTGTCTTTTTCCAATTGTCTTGCCTTTTCTTCTTTGTCAAATACATTTAATTCTATTACAGGGGTGCATTTCTGAGCTTTCTGTTCTGTTCTGTTGATCTATTTGTTGATTCTATAGCCAATACCTCACTGTCTTGACTACCTGTAGCTCTATAGTAAGACTGAAGTCAGGTAGCGTTAGTCCTCCAATTTTGTTCTTATCCTTCAATTTTGTGCTGACTATTCTGAGTTTTTTGCCTTTCCATACAAAATTTAGAATTACTTTGTTGATATGCGCAAAATACCTTGCTGGAATTTTGGTTGGATTGCAATAGATCAAGTTGGAAAGAACTAACATCTTGACAACACTGAGTGTTCCTATTCGTGAACATAGAAGAGCTCTCTCTCTATTTGGTTCGTTGATTGCATCCACCAGAGTTTTGTAGTTTTTCTCATATAGCTCTAATACATGTGTTATTAGATTTGTACCTAAGTATTTTGGGAGTTTTGGTGCTAATGTAAATGGTATTGTGTTTTTAATTTTAAATTCCATTTGTTTATTGCTGGTATATAGGAATGTGATTGACTATTGTATATTAAACTTGTACCCTGCAATTCACAACATTGTTTATTAGTTTCCAGTATTGTAGGGGCCTGTCTATGACTGAGTTCCTTGGGAGTTTTAAACTTTCAGTCTTGTCCACACTGAGCCTTCATCAAGTCACCAACTGTAGTTCAGGCTAGCCTACCCTGGCATTGGTTCCCTGGGTAGTTTCTGCTCATGAGTTTCTGCTCTGTTAGTCTTGACTCTATGTATTCACCTGTCTACTTCTCTAATCTTGGGAATAATGATTTGCCTTGTGCCCTTGCCTCCCTTAGGGATCAAGAATTGCTATAGATTTTTTGGTTGGTCCAGTTTTTTACCTATTGTTAGGATAGAGTGGCAACTTTCAAGCTTCTTATATGAGGAAATGAAAACTGAAAGTTGCAGCATTATTCTTTTAAGGTAGAAACATGAGAATTGGACAGGAATAGTGCCTAGAAATACATGATAGTTACAAATTTTGTTATATTTCTAATAAAGTTAATATTAGTCACTAAAACAACACTTAGAAACTATTTTAAATTGTATGAGAACACAATATTTTGTTAAGTGAAAATAGCCACTTTCAAAAATGTATATTCAATATATTTCCAACTTTAGTCACGTTTACAAATGGGAGAAATATTTCAAGAATTAAAAACTATTGGGTGCGAGGATATAGCTCAAATGGTAGAGTGCATGCTTAGCATGCAGAAGGTCCTGAGTTCAATCAGTCCCCAGTACCTCCTCCAAAAATAAATGAATAAATAAATCTAATTACCCCCCCAAATTAAAAAAAATAATTAAAATCTGTCATAATTTTCAGTTGGTATGGTTATAAACAAGTTTTTATTTTCTTCTTTATAGTTTTCTATTATTTTAAAACATTATACTATTGAAAATGAAACTATACTTTAAAATACACTTTTGTTTTCATTGAAGTCTCAAATTAATGAGAACATCTAAAAATTTTCTGTCCCAATATGCCCCAATATGAAAACATCATTTGAAAAAAGCTATCAGACAGTTTCTTAAAGTATTGTTTAGTCCTTCAAAATTGAACTTATTTAATTACTTAAAATAAAAATAAAAATAACTCAATATAAAAATGTAATCCTGCTGACAGGCAGATTAAAAACCTTGAAGCGCCAAAACTGTGTTTTAAAGCCAGTGATCATTACACACAAACACCTTCTTTATCTTCATTCTACCCCTCTTTCAAGAGATAACAAATGTCAGCACAGTGTTGAAGGTCGTAGAGGAAGACCATCAGAGAACAGAATGGTCAGTTAAAAAGAGAGACGGTCCTTACCTTCTGTCAGTTAGCAGAAATTATATCATAGTCTCTCATTTTGGTCATGAGAAAATAGAATAAGAACAAAGGTGGGAGGCAGGGGGTAGGACAGAACTTAGTCAACATCTCTTAGTTCTTGGAAACAGTAGTATAAGAATAAGTTCCAAAGAAGTGCATCCTGTGTGTTTGGGTTTATTTAAAAAAAAAGAGAGAAAGAAAGAAAGAAAAAAGGTTAGTTAGACCAGAGGTTTGCAAATCTTTTTTATATCAGGGTATCAGAGCTATCTTAGCTCTTTAAATCATAAACGAAGAGTGATTTTTTTTACACAAGTAAATGACTATACTTTACTTAAAAAATGATTAGAAAACTGATGCCTTAAAAAATTTTTTTTTGCTTTCATTGAAATTGCGTCATGCTTCCGTTGTGGCCACTGATGAAGAGCAGGGCAGGATTATATCAACATACTTCCCTGTAAATTTTAGACTCTTTTTTCTTTTACTTTAGTGTCTTTTTCACGATTGGTCCTGGAGTAATAATAAAGGTAATTATTTCCTTACTAGACCAACCACACAGTGCTTTATGACTCATAAATTTATAGAGTGCCCATGAAGTGTGAAATCATAGATTGTGTTCTATTTTTACAGTGTGGAGATTTTTCTGGACTATAGTTTGTATATTCACCTTTTTTCCTGAAATGATGGCTGCATTATAGTGGTATTCTTTTAAAAATAAAAGGACCTCATGAACAATGGGAAAAGAAATCAATACACTGAATCAATAAGACAGGGACTTAAAATCAAAGCTCTCTATTGAAAGATGTAGGATTCTATAAATACTTTAGAAATTTCTCTTGGTATAGTGCTGCCTGATATTGCTATTGATTTTCTAGAACAGCTTTAGAAACCTGAGGTTCTTGGGGTATACTTCTGCAATGTTCCCAAGCTCATGAAAGTTTTTTTTGTGTGTGTTTTTCAGACTGAAACTTAAAATTATAGCATGTTGACCTCCCCTTCTGTCTTTTTAGCCACTTTGTGAATAGGGTTTGACCCTCTGGCAAAAGCAACAGGAACAACACCTTATGCATTAGTCTCCAGAGTTTGCTATGTTTATTCCACAATTTGCACAAACCTAAGACTGAGTCATTTCTATTGTGTTTCAGACCGTGTTCCTTTCCCCTGAACAAGACTAACAGGAAATGTGTTAACAAGGATCCACAAAATAGCTTGTTTTCTTTACACTGCATATATTCAACTAGTGGAAGAAACAATACACCTTTATTATACCGAAGAACTTCTCAAGGAAACAGGCTTAACATTTTGAAGTTTACAATGTGTGCTCATCCCTTGAGATTTCACCTTCTGCTCCTAATAATTCCTCACAAACTTGTCAAGACATTTGTCAGAGGCTAAGATTGCTACTCCACCTATGATCAGTCAGTAATTACTGTTTAATTAATTCAGCTGATAGTTATTATATTATCATTAACTTGGACACGGGATGCTTAATCCAGGACAGCTCTGCTAATTTCAGTCTTGAGACCACAAGTATATAATGTAATTTAGATTTATGTGCCAGTAACCAATGCAAATGTTTCTTCTTTATCATGTTAACTTGAATAAGTCAGCCCAACACTTAAAACATACTCAAATACTTACATCCATCTGTTTTTCTTACATTTTCCAAAAGCTTTTTACCAAATAAAATTATAATGAACAATACCATATGAATATAGAAGCATTTCATCAAATATTGCTATTATTTTATCATTAATAAAATGAATTGCCTCGTTTATACTTCAAAGTCCCATTGGAACCATCCTCAGGCAAATTTGAAATGCAAGGAAATATCATTGGAGAACATTGCTAATTTGTCAGTTTTGTACATCCTTTCCTGTACTTTATTTTTACTGGGTCAGATTCTAAATTTATCCTCTTTCTACAGAAATCCTACTATTAAAATATACCATTAGCACTTTCTTATCTACATCAAGATGTATTACTTAATGTCTACCACAGTGTGTTTGCTTTGAATATTATACTGTCAGTTTTGTTCTCTATTTTTCAAAGTTTCAGCTGGTTTTCAATTGATTTATTCAAGTGAAGTTTAAAGGCAAATGTGATAATGACTACATTAATATCTTAATTTCTTCTAATTATATGCACAGTATTACTTGGAATAGCTGGAGAGATTTTTAACCCTTAATACTGAAAACTTGAATGATAAAAGTTGAAACCATGAACTTCCAATAAAATGGCATTCTTGATGATTTTCTAAAATTTCAAAGTCAATTTACTCATTCTTGATGCATACAAAACAAATTCTGTTAATTTTTAATGTTGTTTTATATTTTGGACCATGTATCTTGCAACCTTGCTATTTTTGCTTATTCTACAAGTTTTTTTGGTTGATTCTTTGAGATTTTCTACATAGACAATCATGTCATCTATGAAAAAATTACACTGTCATTTCCTTTTTTGTTTGTTTTATTGCACTAGCTAGGACTTGCATTGTTGAATTAGTCTGATTGGAGAGGGCATCCTTAACTTGCTCCTAATCTTAAGAAAATAGCATTTATTTTTTCACTATGTAGTATGTGATTAGCTGTAGATTTTTTAAGATATTCTTTATACTTTTTTGCTGAGTTTTTTTTTTTCATGAATGAGTGTTGTATCTTGTCAGATGTTTCTTCTGCATCAGTTGCTATCATATGATTTTTCTTTAGGCTGTTAATGTGGTCAATTTTTTATTTTTGAATATCGAACCAAATTTGAATATATGGAATAAACGCAACTGGGACATAGCATATAATACTTTTTATACATAGCTGGTTTTGATTGATTTTAATTTATTTGGATTTTTACCATTGTGTTCATGAGAGATTTGCTTTGTAGCTTTCCTTTTCAGCAATGCTTTTGGTATTAGGGTAATTTGGTGTTAGGGCAATTCATATAATGAGTTAGGAAGTATTCATTCATCATCTGTTTTCTGGAACAAAATTGTGTAGAATTGGTATTTTCTTTTCCTTAAATATTTGGAAAAATACACCAGTGAAATAGTATATGGTCCTGCTGCTTTCTTTTTTGAAATGTAGTAATGGTTGCTTCATTTTCTTTAATAAGTTTAAGTCTATTTGTAGTATCTGTTTTTCTTT
Organism: Vicugna pacos; assembly: GCF_048564905.1. Taxonomy (NCBI): domain Eukaryota; kingdom Metazoa; phylum Chordata; class Mammalia; order Artiodactyla; family Camelidae; genus Vicugna; species Vicugna pacos. Next base: position 62,402,282 of record NC_132997.1, read on the forward strand.
GTGTGAGCTTCTGATAGTTTATATCATTCAAGAAATTGGTCCATTTCATGTAAGTTATCAAATGTGTGAGCATGGAGTTGTTTGTAATATTCCTTTATTATCACTTCAGTATCCCTGGGGTTAGTAGTTAGGATTCCTCCTTTATTTCTGATATTGATAATTTCTCTCTCCTTTTTTGATGGGATGGACTGCTAGAGAATTTTTAACTTTTTTATTTAATTTAATAAATTAAGTAGATTTTAATTTATTGATCTTTTCAAAGAACCAGATTTTGGTTTATTAGTTTTCTCCATTAATTTTTTATTTTGATTTCATTGAGTTTTGCTCTAGTTTTTATTATTTCTTCTCTTCTGTTTTATGTCTTTGTCCATGGTTTCCTTTAGCCCTGTGACATACTTAAGATTGTTCATTTAAAGTCTTTGAATAGTGAGTGCAATGTCTGTACTTCCATAAGAACAGTTCTATTTATTTATTTTTCCTGTGGGTGGGCCATACTTTCTTATTTCTTTGCATGCACAGCATTTTTTGTTGTTGAAAACTAGACTTTTCAAATACCATAATGTGATAATTCTGAAAATTATATTCTTCCCTCTCCAGAGTGTTTGTTGTTGTATATTGAGTTGTAGTTGTTTGTTTATTTAGTGACTTTGCAAACTGCTTTTGTGAAGAGTGTACTCCTTGTTACATGTGCCCTTGAAGTCTCTGTTCTGTTAGCTTAATGGTCGGCTAGTGGTTTGACAAAGTTTTCCTTATATTTCTGAAGCTAAAGGAAAAAATTTCTCCCAGTCTTCGCAGATTGGCTCTTTGCTGGACCATCCTTCCAAAGCTTAGTTTAGCTGTTTATACTATGCCTCATCGTCCCTTACTGCTTGAGGAGGCTAAGGGTCAGCCCAAGGTGAAGATTTAGATTCTTTCAGGTCTTTTATAGCATTTGTCCAGCCCTGGACATACATTTAACTTTACATATTCTCCAGTATATGAAATGGTTTGTCAAAGTCTTTATTGACCCTTGTATTTTCTTCCCCAGCCTCTTGTTTCCCAGGTTTTCAGTGTGTATTCTGCTTGTGCCAACTCTTATTCCTTGCCCCAGGTGGTTGTGGCTAATATATCTGCCTCTAAAGACTTTTGCAAAATGATGCCCAGGAGAAAGTTCTGAGGTACAGCCCCCTAGGGCAACAGCAAGCTACACTAGAAACCTAGGCTGCCTTTCTCCCTGGGGAGTGGGGTTTGGTAGGTGGGTAAAGTAAAATATCACAACAGTCTTTTAATAAAATTTGGCAGCTTCTGTCTTCGTTAAGCATTCCTTTCATTGTAAGTTTTTGATTAGATTCCAAAGTTCTGAAAAATGGGTTCTGACAGTTTTTGCTAATCATTGCTTTAATGGAGGGGCTGATTTTTGGAGTTTCCTATTTCAATATTTTCAGTTATGTTACACCGAAATGAGTAGTGTGATATAGGGATAAGGAAGGAAACTTTGTAGATGTTCAGTAAATATTTGGAGAATTGACATTATAATCCCTAAACCATGAGTGAAGAGATATCACAAATTAGAAAAACTCTGTCTTGACCTGCTCTTCTGGAAAATGTTAGGGAAGGGTAGAATGGTTTCATTGTCTTTGGTGTCATTCTGTGGATTTATTCTATGCAATGTATAGTGTGACTCTCATTTTCCATCATCAGGCTGAGCAGTTTCACCTAGTTGTATAATTTTGCCTGTCTTCAGCAAAAATTAGAAAAAAAGTATTTTCACACAATGATTCTGTTCCCTAGTTATTAACTTCCTTCTATTATTGCATCTTGAGTTTCTAAACAAAATCCTTACCCCAATGTAAAGAGAAAAATCTACATTCACTAGACCACACAGGACAATCATTCTAGTAATATGATGACTTCATTTCCAGGGACTTGTAGACATTGTTTAATGGAGAAATGAAATGACTTCTCTCAACTACTGAACATGTTAATTTTTCTAAACAAAGACTATCCATATTTGAATCTAGAAGAGAGTGAATAGCCAAACTCTGCTTCTCTTGCCCATTATTTCTGAAACTTGCTATACCTGTGTTTGTTAATATTTAAATTACCCCTGCTGGGATGTGACATGATGAGGCATTTGTACACGTAAAATAAATGTTTGCTTCCCAACCTATTTCATTGAATCATACAAAATACATCAAATATTTATTTGATAAACTAATTCTAGAAATGACAATAAAGCACAACACCACTTCTTTTCACTGTTTTTTGACAGTTCATTAGCAAATTAACAAATGGATATAGGTCTGGTGACAAATAATTGAGTTCACCTTCCTTCCTTCTTGCTTTACTCATCTTCCTGGCTTTATGTTTAATTGCAACTTTACTGAGTTATCGCCTTTGAAATACAATGCATTGGATTCCATAAATCTTAATCATAATAAAATTATGCTATAATGTAATTAAAACAATGTGAAAATGGCTACTTCTATCAGACATTTAGGTGCAGTGAAAAAATGAGTAATAGCTCTATTTCTATGAACACAAACATAGCCCACCAAATGGTTAATTAGAAGTATCAGAGATTGCACAGCAAACAATAGTTACTGACAGTTTAATAAAAAAAATCACACACAGATACCTAAATAGAAATTATTTAATTATGTATATAATGCGTTTTGGTTGCACTGTGCTAATTTTATCAAGTTATTTTTTTAATTGACGTATAGTCAGTTTACAATGTTGTATCAATTTCTGGTGTAGATCATATGTTTCAGTCATACATACACATACATATGTTTACTTTCATATTCTTTTTTATTATAGGTTACTACCAAATATTGAATATAGTTCCCTGTGCTGTAAAGAAGAAACTTGTTGTTTATCTGTTTTATATATAGTAGTTAGTATCTGCAAATCTCAAACTCCCAATGTATCCTTTCCTACCCCCTTTCCCTGCTGGTAACCGTAAGTTTGTTTTCTATGTCTGTGAGTCCGTTTCTGTTTTGTAGATAAGTTCATTTGTGTCTTTTTTTTTAGGATTCCACATATGAGTGATAACAAATGGTATTTTCTTTCTCTTTCTGGTTTACTTCACTTAGAATGACGATTTCTAGATCCATCCAGGATACAGCAAATGGCATTTCCCCTTTTCTATAGCTGAGTAGTATTCCGTTGTATAAATATATCACAACTTCTTTATCTAGTCATTTGTCGATAGACATTTAGGTTGTTTCTGTGTCTGGACTATTGTAAATAGTGCTGCTATGAACATTGGGGTGCGTATGTCTTTTTGAATTAAAATTCCCTCCAGATATATGCCCAAGAATGAGATTGCTGGATCATATGGTAAGGAATCTCCATACTGTTTTCCATAATGGCTGCACCAAACTACATTCCCACCAACAGTGTAGGAGGATTCCCTTTTTTCCCACACTCTCTCCTGCATTTATTGCTTGTGGACTTCTGAATAATGATAGCCGTGATTGGTGTGAGGTGATACCTCATTGTAGTTTGAATTTGCATTTCTCTGTTAATTAGCGATATTGAGCATTTTTTCATGTGCCTATTGGCCATTTGTATGTCTTCATTGGAGAATTGCTTGTTTAGATCTTCTGCACATTTTGGGATTGGGTTGTTTGTTTTTTTGTTATTAAGTTGTATGAGCTACTTATATATTCTGGAAATTAAGCTCTTGTTGGTCATGTCGTTTGTAAATATTTTCTCCCATTCCATAGATTGTCTTTTTGTTTTGCTTATAGTTTCCTTTGCTATGCAAAAGCTTATAAGTGTAAATGGCTCCATTTTTAAATTTTTGCTTTTATTTCTATTGCCTGGATAGTCTGCCCTAGGAGAACATTGCTAAGATTTATGTCAGAGAATATTTTGCCTATGTTTTCTTCTGTCTTGTCTTATATTTAAATCTTTAAGCCATTTTGAATTTATTTTTGTGTGAGGGAATATTCTAACTTCATTGATTTACATACTGCTATCCAGCTTTCCTAACACCACTTGCTGAAGAGATTGTCTTTTCTCCTTTGTATATTCTTGCTTCCTTGGTTGAAGTTTAATTGACTATAGGTCTGTGGATTAATTTCTGGGTTCTCCATTCTGTTTCTTTGAGCCATATGTCTGTTTTTGTGCCAATACCACACTGTTTTGATTACTGTAGCTATGTAGTATTGTCTGAAATCTGGGAGGGTTATTCCTCCAGCTTTGTTCTTTTTCTTCAATATAGTTTTGGTGATTCTGGGTCTTTTGTGATTCCATACAAATTTTAGGATTGTTTGTTCTAGTTCTTGAAAAATGTCCTGGGTAATTTGATAGGGATTGCATTCAATCTGTACTTTGGGTAGTATGGCCATTTTAAGTATTACTTCTTTTAACCCAAGAGTAGGGGATATATTTACATTTTTTTAAGTCATCTTTAATTTTCTTTATCAGTGTTTTGCAGTTTTCAGCACATAAGTCTTTCACTTCCTTGGTCAAGTTTATTTCTAAGTTTCTTTTTTTTTGGATGTTATTTTAAAAGGGATTTTTTTTCTTTACTTTCTTTTTCTAATATTTCATTGTAAGTGGAAAGAAATGCAACTTTGTTGGTGCCAGCCGACAATCGATCAGGTCCAGAAATCTGTGCTGCAGGACTGAGAAAAGAAAGACAAGACTAAAAGGAAGACAAGACTAAAAGGTGGGGGAGAGGGTCTCACTCTAGCCCGCAAGACGCTAGGTCAAGAGTGGACCTCGTGTTTATTTCCAGCAGTTAATTTATATGCTTTTAACCCATAGGCAACAGTATCGTAGGTAACGGTATTGTTTTTATGATCTCTTAACAATGTGTACTAAAATCAGTAACTTGTGCATAGTTACATACATCATTATTGTTTATATTTCTCATCAATCAAAACTAACCGTTCCCCAAGAGCTAACATCATTGATTACTGTTATTGTTCCTCTAGGCTAACATCGTGATTTGTGTATTGGTAACTCAGGTGATTGTCACTAAGATCACTAACTTATGTAACTTGTGTATTGGTAACTCAGGTGATTGTTACTAAGATCACTAACTTGTGTGACCTGTATCTCTCTTTCCAGAAGCCCCTGTTCTTAATAACTCAATGGCATCAAGATGTTTTTCAGACTCCAAATGCACCTGCTGTTTTTCTAACAAAGGGGTGGCGGGACAGAGATTGTCTTTGCTCAATCAGCCTTAGAGCCTGACGCCCCGAACTCTGGGAGTTTAGGCCCAGTTTCTGTGCTCGGCAGTCCCAACCTCAGAGCCTGGCGCCCCGCACTCTGGGAGTTTAGGCCCAGTTTCTGTGCTCGGCAGCCCTCAGGTCATGAGTGGCCCCCCGCACAACTTTTTGTATGTTAATCTTGTATCCTGTTACCTTGCTATATTCTTTTATCAGCTCTAGTAGTTTTTGTGTGGAAACTTCAGGATTTTTTTGTATACAGTACCATGTCATCTGCGTATAGGGACAATTTTACCTCTTCTCTTCCAGTTTGGATCCTTTTTGTTTCTTTTTTGTCTGATTGCTATGGCTAGGACATCCAATAACTATGCTGAACATAAGTGGTGAGAGTGGGCATCATTGTTTTGTTCTAAATTTTAGAGGGAAGACTTTTCACTGTTGAATATTATGCTGGCTGTGGGTTTGTCATAAATAGGTTTTATTATGTTGAGATATGTTCCCTCTATACCCATTTTGATAGGAATTTTTATCATAAGTGGGTGTTGAATTTTATCAAATGCTTTTTCTGCATCTATTGAGATGATAATGTGATTTTTGTCCTTTCCTTTATTGATACACCATGCTAATTTCATAAGACAACTGAATATCTATGAAAAGAGTATCTCTATATTTGAAATTCTAGTAACTGAGTGAATTATGAGTCTTTCAGAAGTGACCTATTTAGAGTGCACATTATTGGTGCTGGTACATACTTTAAAATTTTATTTCAGGACACCTGGATGCCCTCTAACATCCTTTCTTAAGAATATTGCTCTACAATTGCCACAGGAGCCTTTTATTTACCTCTGAATGCCTTCCTAGATCTAGTACTCAAAAGTAATTTCTCCCATGGCTACTATTTACATTCAGTCTTCTACTTGAGAAATATTTCCTTGTATGTGTATCTCCCCCCTCAAAAAATGAGCTAATTTCTTACTTTTATTATGTGTTCTTCATATTTATATTGCAAGTTCCTAATTTACTATATATTATATTTCTGTCAGTAAATCTTTTTTAATGAATTCATCAGGGAATAGAGTTGTCATCATTTTCTCATTTATTTTATTGCACCACTTCTCTCACTGAAGGAACATCTCTCAGTTATTCTTCACTGAAAATGTGTTCAAAGGCTTATACTATGGTAAATGCTTACTAATAAGAATCACTTGAAGGACCAGCATATTTAGGTAGCATCAGACTAAAGTCTGATGATTACTCAAGGAGTTGTTAAAAGTACCATTTTGGTGCTGAAGAATACAGGTAGAACAAGATTTCCATAGAAAACTTGTCCTAGAAGAAAAAATGGATTTAGCAATTTATAATGTGAAAACTAAAACTGATTGAGAATAGAAGTTTTCCTCAGAAGATGAACTAAAATGTGGAGAAATATGTTTGGATCTTGGCATGGTCAAGCAGTTTTCATTTCTGATAAACAGTAGTTACATTAAGGAAGATTCAGTTGTCCATGTAGGCAAAAAATGTATAAAGGAGCAACCATTATATGAGAACTCGGTGAAAACAGGAATGCGAGAAGAAAAAAGAAAACGTAATGTAATTTCACTGCAAGACTGTTCCATGATCTGCCTTATTTGTGAAAGCATATTTTAGGGAAATGTTAAGATTTGCTTCCAGGAAGAAAAAATACACCATTATTTTAAACTAAATTTACTGGTCCAATGGATTTTAACAATGTGCATACAGTTTTTTTTTTAATCATTCTACTGACCTTTCTTTGAGATTTGTGGATCGCCTATGCCAATTTTCAGAAGGATGATAATGTAGTAGTTCATAAAACTAGTGATAGATTTATAGGAAGAGAAAAATATTTTGTTCAGTCAGGCTGATGTGAGAAGGACGATTGTCTCAGGTATTGTTGAAAAAAGGCTCTAAGATAGAATTCTGTAGTACTGGAAAATGTTAGGGAACTTGTGTGAAAAATAAAAAAGTTTCTAACTCTGCTTTTACGATTCCCCTAAACATTCCCCATTTTTTACTTCACCTTAGGATGTGGCATTGCCATTTATTGACTAACTTATTCCTCCTTATTTAAATGTTTTTGTTTTGCTTAATCATTTTCAAAGAATATCTAAAAGCAATATATGGGTCTTTGGGAGTTAAAACAAAACTAGACATATTTCTTTCCTTTTAGTATTGAACAGGATTGTAGCCTAGGTGTTTAGTGCTAATTTTTCCCCCTGTATTGTTGGTAAGCCATCATTTTATGAGCACATGTTTCTCTTCCTCCAAGTGAAGTGAATAGGACCTGTTTTTCTAGGTTGAAGTTGTTGCATTTTCTATGCTGAAGGCTTTTTCTTTTTTCCACCTAAACGTTATTGTAATAAGACCAGCACTTGAACTCTCTAAGCCCCTAGTATTTCTTTCCTTTCTCCAAGTGAATTAAATAAACAAAAGGTGAACTTACTTTGATTTTCCATCTTAAATGAAAGAACAGGATTGTTGACCAGGCGGAAGATTTTGTAGCTTAAGAAATTTCTTTCAGTATATCTCTATGTTTTTCTCTGGAGTCTTGGTAGATGAACTTGCCCAGTTCACTTTTGGCAGTTTCTTGTTAAGCTTTGGGAAGCTCTGAGTCCATGCGTAAAAAATAGCCACTGGTAGCAAATAATTCATTCTAGACTTGAAAATATTCCGTTTCTGTTGTGAGATACACCTTTAGTCTTTCCTGTTTACCAGCTTCACTAGTAAGAGCTCTCAAAGGGGCTATTTCTTGGGGGAAAAACTGACTATAATTCAATTCTTAAAAAAAAACTTTCCACTTGTATGTGTATATGTTTGTATGTACGTGAAACTAAGAAGAAATTTATTTGTTTAAACTTACATGTTACTCCTCTAAATTCTCAAGAAAACATTCTTTTTGTTCTTAAGCCCACCTCACTTACAATCAGAAATTTTTGGAGGAATAGCTAATTTTAATGCTCTGAGGTAATGTGATTTCAGGAATGAGAGTATGAACATTACTCAAAGATGACAGAATTGTAAAATCACACTGAGGTCAATTTTTATTTTCAAGAAAATAGAATATTCATTTTAAATTCCAGAGATATATATACTTAGGGAATGAATTTAATACTATTCTATGACTTCCTTAGTGTTAAAAAATAAAGTTAAATATTTTTAGAATTGATGTCCCTGTGTAGAATTAGTGAATCATTATTGATGAATCAAGGTAATGATGCAGATCAGTAAATATTTAGTAAGAGAATGCAGTGTCCTTACCAGTATTAAGTTGATGATGGGGCTCATAAAATATATGAGATAAAATCTGTGCCTTTAGTGAATATGTTACATATTACATAGTTTTAAACATTGGTCACATATCTAAGAGGAAAAGGTGACTAATAATAAGAAGAAGAGCTCCCATTCTTTTTACCTATACTAAGTAACTGACAGGTACTATTCATGTATTTACATTTATACTTATATTTATATTCAATTTGTGCAGAAATTTAGTTGATACCATTCACATTTTTCAGGTGAGAAAACTGAGGCAGTGTGATGTTAGGTAATTTACTCAAACCTATAGAACCCATAGGTGTGGAGCTGAGAGTTTTATCCCCATCTGTATAGCTTTGCAGTTAATGCTGTAAACTACAAGGCTTTTCAGTGCCTGAACATTCTGAGACAGCAAATACTAATTCAGTGCGAGGAGCCAGCAGAAAATGAAAAAATGAGTATGATGTTCAAAGCTAAGATAACTTCAGTAAGAAATTTGGTCCCACTGCCTTCTAGGTGTGTGTCTTAGACCCATTGCTCCTTAGTTACTGTATTATAAAATTTGTAAGTAACGTTTACTGGGCACTTACTATGTTCTAGTCACTGTACTAATCATTTTGTATGTATGATTTTATTCTTTTATAAAGAAATGAGCCAGAAACTACTGTTCTCCCCTTTTTTAGGGATGAGAGAACTGAGGCTTTGAGCATCTAAATATTTGCTTAAGGTCATATAATTATTATATTCCAGACAGTCTGACCCATGTCCTATCAAATGTGTTTTGCCATAGGTCATGGTAGAAGATTAATGAAAAAGTTTGTGAATCTAATTATTATTGCTGTTTTATATGATAAAAACTTTAAAATTTGTATTAGTTTGTAAATTCATTGTAGGCTAGAGTGCTCAGAGGAACTACCCAGGGAAAAGTGAGACTTGAGTCAGTCCTACCCGAACATATGATGTAATTTACTTCTTGATATGATAGTTGAACTTTGGAGAGTCAGAATATAGACTCAGCCCAGTTCCACAAAAGTGTCCCCATAACCTCATGTTGATTCAGTGCCTCTGAACTGCTTTGTCTACATCCCATGAATTGAAAATGATTGAGTTTATTTGCTTATGTGAATGCAAACTGACTTAGAATAGGAAAAATCAAATAAAGAAAAAATTCAACTGAGAGCCACTGTTTTCTGGTTTTTTTTCCCCCTATGTGTTTCATTTCTCTGGTTTCCTTTTTCTGTCTTCTTTTTGATTATTTGACAAAGGAAACCATTAAAATGAAATAGCAACCTACTTAATGGGAGAAAATATTTATATATTATATACCTGATAAGAAGTTAGTATCCAAAATATATAAACATAAGTTCATCAGAAAATGAACAACCCAATTAAAAAATGGCATAGGGCCTGAATAGATGTTTTTCCAAAGAAGACATGCAGGTGGCCAGGCCAACAGGTACATGAAAAGATGTTCAACATCACTACTTACCATGGAAATGCAAATCAAAACCACAATGAGGTGTCACCTCACACCTGTCAAAATGACTGTTATGGGAAAGACAAAGAGTAACAAATGTTAGAGAAGATGTGGGAAAAAAAATGCTTGTAGAGTGTTGATGGGACTGTAAGTTGGTGCAGCCACTATAGAAAACAGTATGGACGTTTGTCAAAAAATTCAAAATGGAGCTACCATATTACCCATCTATTCCACTTCTGGATATTTATCCAAAGAAAAAGAAAATTAATTTGAAAAAATATATGATTTCATTCGTATGTGGAATCTAGAAAAAACAAGTAGTATTCAACAAACTCATAAGCTCATAGATTCAGAGAACAGATTAGTTGTTACCTAGGGGAATGGAAGGGGATTGGAGGGTGGGCGAAATGGGTAAAGGTGGTCAACTATATCGTGATGGATGGTAACTAGAGTTGCAGTGGCCAGAACTCTGTAGTATATACAGATTTTGAACTTTAATGCTGTACACCTGAAACATATATAATAATTTTTAAAAAGTAAATAGTTAATACCTCCAAAAGACTATATAACATAGCTTTATCATTTAAAGTACAACTATAAAATAAACCTTTAGACACCAAAATTTTAACTGAAAATTAAGATTATCAGTAACAGCATTGTATCTATTTCCCTGCTCCTTATCTGTTTCCATACTCTTTTTCTTCATTTGCATATGTAACAATTGTCTTTTCCCATCTGGGAATTTTATATGCACTTAACATTATTTTTCTAAGTCTTATCTATGATACATGGATCAATAATTCATTTTTATTACTATATAACATGTTACATTATTCAATCTTCTGTTCATTAGTTGTTTTACAGAAATTATTTACTGACTGCAAATTAATACATATGTATTTTGTAAAAGCAAAGGGAAAGTTAAAAAAAAATTGAGACCTTGAATGAGAATACTATGAGTCACATGATTTTGTATTATTATTATTATCTACATACTTGTTACATATTCAAAAAAATATTATGCTAAGTTTATTGGATGTACAAGAGAAAATTTATACTTTGAATCATAGAATTTTTTCTGCTAGGAGAGATTTAGAGTCATGTATCCAATTCTTTCATTTAACAGTTGAGAAAATTAATGTCCAGAGAGGTGAAGTTACTTGGTGGGGGTTACACAGCTTGTCAGCAAGTTTTCCAGCTGAGTAGGTTATTTTTTTAAAATGTAATGGGAATTTATCACAAATCTATTTCCAGTGGAGTACAGTTCTGTAAGGAACATTCATCTTGTAAAACATCCAATGGCTTTGTTTACACAGCTGTCATACACACACACACACACACACACACACACACACACAAATATAAAAAATACTATAGCATGCACTGATAAATCATTATAAAATCCAGGAAACAGTATAGAATACAGAGATTATTTTAAGTAAAACAGATTTAAATCATGTCTTTCCCACTTATCCTATAAATGTTTTACTTTGTACCTTTCTAAAACCAGCAATATACATCATTTACCTCTAAGTTCTCCTTTTTAGACATAAGATTATATACTCAAAAGAAAATATGAAACTATACACATTTTTCAGTCAAATTTTCATAGATTGAAAGGACTGACAGTATGTATTCACAAGAATTTGAGAAAAACGTTTATTTCCTGAGGGACTCTAAAAAAGAAACTATTTCTTCATGGAATTTGGCAGTGTTTATCAATATTTTAGATGTGCATTTCTTTGACACAGAATTCCACTTCTAGGGCATGTGTGTAAATATGCAAATACCTACATAATAGAATATTCATTAAAGTTTTGGGAATAAAGTTCAAAACTGGAAAAAAGTCTCATGCCCATCAACGGACTATAAATTATGTAAACTATACTATATTGATGTAATACAATAATCTTTAAAGGTTTAAAATAAAGATGATTATACATATTGATAGAGAAAAATATGTTGTTAAATGGAAACAACAGGTTACAGAGCTGTTTATAAATATCTATTTCCTCTTTATATTAAATATATAGGCATTGAAAATACTCCAAGGATGTACATTAATTTATTTCTTGGGTACCTATTGAGACAGTGACTTTGGGATGGCAAATACTTTCATATTTAAATGTATACACTTGAGTTTTCTGAATTATTTATTATAATAAAAATTTATAGTTCATATTTGGGCAAAAACAAAAAAAATTCTTTTAAAGATACTTTAAAAATTATTACATTCTTTCAGGTCTAATCTTGCCATGTTTTTTGCAGTGCAGAATTCTGACAATGGAAGGCAAAGGTTTTCTGTGGATCCAATGTCAATCATCCAGTCCTACTATTATCAGAGTATGCATTATTTCCATTATATTGCTTTTAGGAATGGGGGCTATAATTTCTGAATTCCAAGCAGTTGGAATTTACGTAAATTTAGCATAAGAACTTTTTTTTGTTGATTAGCTGAAAAGCACACAATTTGTTGATATTTCTGTAGTTCATGCTGACATTTGTTCAAAATCTGTAGTGGCTTATTACTTCCCATAATATTCTTAAAATTATTCAGCTTGCTTCCATTGCCTATAGAGCAAACCCTCAATTTTAGTATTACACAGAAATGAGGGTGTTAATGAGCTCAGTAGCCTGGATGACAGGCACAGTGTGTAGAGATTGGGATTACTAGAAGACCGATAACAAGGAAGAGAAAAAAGATAGAGAAGATCTAATTTTCAGGATGATATCCAGGGACAAAGACTCCATCAGAGTAAAGGAAGGAAAACTTTTCTGTGATTATGCAGCTGAAGCTGCTTCCTGACTGAAAAGCTCTCTGTAATTGGGTCCCATCCTACTGATGAGGGCTCCCTCCTTGACCAAAGTTTAGTCAAATTCTTTGAGGAGCCTTTTCAGCTAGGCCTTGACCTTGGCTTGTTTTAGCAAAGAATCCTGCTAAGCCAATTAATCAAGAATTTCCTCACCCTTAATTTCTGATCAAGTTCCTTATCCCCCACCATTGATATCTGAGACCTTAGCCTGCACACAGCAAGAATTCTATTAATTCAGTTTAGCAAGCATCCCTCTATCCTTGGTATCTAATCAGTTCTTCTTAGTAATTTTCCACCCACCAACACCCTTACTCTGTACATTGACTATAAATCCCCAGCTATCTTTGCTGTATTTAAAGTTGAGTTCAGTTCTGTACTGAAGTCTCTCTCCCCTACTGTAGTACGTTGAATAAATGTACCTTGAATAAAATCTGTCTTGTTTTTAATAAGTGCCTGGTGCAAGAGTTTTAACACTACCTATCTAAACTCCTATATGGTGATTTTCCAAAACAACCAACATATGATTCTCTTAATAGATTTGCCCTGTCATTCTTGCTTTTACCATAGCTTACAGTTTTTCCCAAACACATTGTTCATGATCTAAATAAAAATCCCTTGTAAGTCCATCCAGCAGACTTTCATCAATCCCTTCAGCTTATACCACTCTTTCCCTTCACTCAAACTGTCCACGTACCTTGCATTGATATTCTAACTGGATAACAAACTAAGTAGTTCTGTTCTCACAGTGACCAAAGCCAGAAATACATTTGATAACAACTTGTAGCATCTCCCCAGTTGTGTGAATTTCTCCAGGCTCCACTTTGCACACTAGGCTTTGATTTTCTTCCTTGGTCTAGATTATATTCTTTCATTCAATTCTCTAACACAGAAAAGTTACATCAAAGGCATATTTGCATTACTTGCACAAATGAAGCTATATATCATCAACCATAAAGAAAAAAAGGTATGAAAAATGTGTTAAATAGTGTGGATAGTTCTACTCACTATTCTGCCTGAAACACTTATGCCCTGGAACATAACTTTCATTTTTAAGTCCAGCATAACTACTAAGAAGAAGCCAACTACTTTATCTGCTGATTTGAAGAAAGAGTGAACTCTGCCAATGCTGGGGAAAAACAAAGCAAAACACTAACTGTTTTAGATTTATTGAGAGATAGTACAGAATATTAGTCTATAGAGTAGTAATCTTCTAAAGTAATTTTAAGATAATTTTGGCATATGCATAAATTGCCTTTTCAAATGCAGTTTAGAAATTTACCCCACAGAAAATGTGATGTTATGAATAAATAATTCCCCTGCCCAGCCCCAGAACATTTTGAGCTAAATTGGTTATTCCCCCTGGTTTTGAGATATTTCTCTCCAAGTCCTGCAAATGGATTAATCCTCTTTCCATTCACTGCTGCTCAAAGTCAAGTGGCACTCTAAGGGCTCAAATCAGATTCAGAGTGGGAGTACAACTGTCCTTGGTCTGACTATTGTCTAAGATTTTGTGATTTACTTTTCATACTACTGGTTCTTAATCTGGAGTGATTTTACCATGCAGGAGATATTTTGGTTGTTGAAACAGGATGAGGGGGTGGAAACTGGCATACAGTGGTTAGAGGCCAAGGATACTGCTAAAATCCTATAATGCAGTGGACACGCCACCACAATAAAGAATTATTTGGCCCAAAATGTCAATAGTGCTAAGTTGAGAAACCTAGTTTTAATGGATGATATGTTTCTCTAGGTGAATTGTAAGCTCTTGAAAGATGAAGTTAGTACTTCGTATTTCTTTTGGGAACCATTTGTTGTACCAACAGCTGTGCATCAAGGGCTTCCTATCTACTGGATAATTTACTTACGTGCCAAGCATAAAATTGTGTGCAGTCCAATGTGGTATACAAAAGATCTATAAGTGTTAGTTGAATGAATTTCTTCTTCAGTACATCATACTCTATTCATAGCACACAAGGCATGGCACAAAAAAGTTGCCATTTGGATTTATGAGATTTTTCAAGATTAATAGACAAAAAAAATCTAATGTAGCACTCAAAATGTCAAGGGAGAGCAAAGCTTTCATAATAAATATATTGAAGGTGGCTATAAGGAGTTGCTCTTACTATCAATTGTTGATTCTGGTTCTTAATATCAAGTATATATTATCTATTTCTAGCATATTTCTGCAAACAATTAATTATTACCCTTGCCTAAATAAATGAAACTCGTAACTGTGGGCAGAAATGTCACTGTATTTTTGGGAAAAAAAATGTTTATGACTCAGAATACCCAAAATTGATTGCTGCTGGGGCAAATTGTGTTCGAGCACTGTCATTTTAAATCTTTGAAAATGTCATGTAGCTCCAGCTTGGTATATAAAATAGCTTACAAAACCAAATTAAAACAGAAATAGTGTTTCTGATTACAATTAAAGGCAATGTTTTGGACTTTTTCATGATAAAGACATTTTACTAACGCATCGCACTACTAGGGTAATCAACTTGTTCCAGTTGGCCTAAGACTTTTCTGGTTTTATCACTGGAAGTCCTGTGAACTGGGAATCTTTGTCTCCGGCAATGTGGGTTGGTTGGTTATCTACGGAACAGTGTTATTTCAACACTAGTGAATTAATTCTAGGTAACTCTTAGTTTTGAAATATTTGGTATAAGTATGGCTTCTGTCCACGTTTAAATATTCTGGCAAAAGTTTGTAGTTGAATTAGTTGAAGTGTTCATAACAAATGTTTTACAGTTATTATATTATTTGGACACAGATGCATAAACAAATTAACATTAATTTATGCAGAAGAACAGATTTGATAGATCAATGAGGGCTCATTTTTGTTACAATACTATTTCTGCACACTGTCTATGCTAGCAAAACATTTTGTTAGAGTAAGAACTTCAGCTATGATGATCATCAAAATTGATAGAATTTATCTTTATTTAGAGCCCCTGGACAACATGAAAAACCATCTATTTGGTTTTATAAATAATATTTTGTAGACATCCTTTTATAAAATGTAGATTATGGGGAAACAGTTCTCTTCCCAAAGTGCTTTCATGGTATACCTAGGTGAGGTGGCCTTTTTCTCTCTGAGATATCTATCTATCTATCCATAGATGAAATGAAATGAAAAAGAATATCAATCGATCAATCGATTGATCGATCAATAGATAGATACTCTTTTTCATTTTCTTTTCCATTATGGTTTATTATAGGATATTGACTATAGTTCCCTGTGCTGTACAGTAGGACTTTGTTGCTTATTTTATATGTAATAATTTATATCTGCTAATCCCAAATGCCTAATTTACCCACCCCACTCCCTTTCCCCTTTGATAACCATGAGTTTGTTTTCTATGTCTGTGAGTCTTTTTCTGTTTTGTAAATAAGTTCATTTGCATCCTATTTTAGATTCCATATGTAAGTGATATCACATGATATTTGTTGTTGTGTGACATACTTCACTTAGAATAATCTCTAGGTCTGTCCCTGTTGCTGCAAATGGCATTATTTCATTCTTTTTTATGGTGGAGTTCCATTGTGTGTATATATATATATATATATATATATATATATATATATATATATATACACCACTTTATCTATTCATCTGTCAATGGACATTTAGGCTGCTTCCATGTCTTGGATATTGTAAATAGTGTTGCTGTGAACATTGGGATGCATATATCTTTGAGTTGTAGCTTTATCCATATATATGCCCAGGAGTGCAATTACTGGATTGTATGGTAAGTCTGTTTTTAGTTTTTTAAGGGATTTCAAAACAATTTTCCACAGTGGCTATGCCAGTTTACCTTTCCCACTAACAGTGTAGGAGGGTTCCCTTTTCTCCATATCCTCTCCAGTATTTGTTATTTTTAGACATTTTAATGATAGCCATTCTGACTGGTGTGAGGTGATATCTGATTGTAGTTTTGATTTGCATTTCTCTAATAATTAGTGAGGTTTGAACATTTTTCATGTGCCTGTTAGCCATCTGTGTAGCTTCTTTGGAGAAATGTCTATTTAGGTCTTCTGCCCATTATTTGATGGGTTTGTTTGTTGTTGTTGTTGTTGTTTATTGAAGTATAGTCAGTTTACAGTATTGTGTCAATTTCTGATGTACAGCATAATAGTTCAGTCATACATATACATACATGTATTCATTTTCATATTCTTTTTCATTATAGATTATTACAAGATAATTGAGTATAGTTCAAAAATCAACTTGTTATATGTTTCCAAGGGTGTAAGAAACTATATACTACAGAAAGAAAATTGAGATGAGGAACTTTTCCATAAACCAAGAGAAATAAAAGGTTTTTACCTTAACCTAAAAACATGTTAACCATGACTGTGTAAAAACATGAAACATACTCTTAAAAGGGTTTTTCCCAAATTGATTTTCATGGGTTTCAAACTTGTATTATATTATGTATTTCAAGATCAAATGAACTGTATCACTTACAGTGAAATTCAACTAAAACTAATGAGAATTTCCCTCTTTGAGGCCTAAACTGTTCATACCTAGATTGAATTACATACAATATTTGCATTAAGTTACTCTTCCTTTTATTGAAATCTTACATTTCTGAATTTGGCTCTCTCAGGATTTTTGTTTTATTAAAGAACTTCCTCTCCTTTTGCTTCAGTAGTTTAACAAAAATTCAATAGGAAATATTATTCTGTTGAATTTCTTGATTTTAGTAATTAAGGAAAATTATAGAATATAAATAATATATTTGTTATAAGAGTCATTATAAAATGCTTAATTTTTAATTTGTATGCAATTGTTAGGATAATTTTTGGTAAAATGGGCATGTTTCAAATTTAAAAATAGATGTTTTTCCTCCTACTTTGTTAAAATATACTTTATATGGAACCTTATCATAATGCATACATTTTCATTTTCTTAGTGATATTTTTGTTAAGTGCATCTGAAATTAAATGAATTACTTGGGGAAAAATTATTTTGAAAGATTGAACCTTTCTCTAGCACTGTCAAATAGAAATAGAATACCAGCTAGACGTATAATTAAAACTTTCCTTGTAGCTATATTAGAAATTAAACATATATTTAAAATATTATCTTCCAAACACATTATCAATGTAAAATTATTAGTATGATATTATGCATTATTTTTTAGTACTACATCTTCAAAATATAGTATATATTCTACACTTATGGCACATCTCAATTTGGATTACCCACAGTTTAAGTGCTCAGGAGCCATGTGTAGCTAGTGGTTGTTGTATTGGACAGAACAGCTATAGACTGTGAGGTGAAACAGAGTTAAATCTGATACTACTCTAAAAGTTTCTATAATCATACTATTATCTGTAAATGCTTCGTACTGATATTCAGATGTGGTGGAAGTGTATATGGCCACACACTCATATCAATCTTGCATATATGTGTTCAACCTCTCAGACTCCCCTTTGTTCCAAATATTTTCTGATTTTTTTGGTTTATATTATGTTCTGACTACCAATACCTCCTTTAAACTCCAGTTTCTTGTCTCTGCCTTTCATTCAAGTTAAATGCTGTACTACGTGACTAATAATATGACCTTTCTGACTGGACTCTTAATTTAATTTAACCTGTGAGTAATATGAGCAGGCATAATTCTGGGTTCTAAAAACTCCCTATTAGCTCTATTTTGAAAGTTAAGTTTTAGGTTGGTATTCTAGAATTTCCTTTTTCCCTTTATATAAAATACTATAATTAAATAGTCATAAAATTGTAGGAATTCTACAAAAAAAAGAAAAAAATTACTCAGTGTTTTAATAGTGATGAATCAGCACTTTAAGTTCTAGCAAACATTTCAACAAATTTTGGACTATTAATTTTCAGATATTAAAATATCTTCAAATATTTCTAAAATCTAAATTAATATAAAATATATACTTTTTTTTAACTCTGAAACTGTTCTAGGATATCTTATACATAATAGTTAATATTTACTTATTATGATTACAAGTACATGACATTTATGTATATAGCAGTGCTTGCTTATTAAATTTTATGTATGATCATCTAGCACATTGATAAATAAAATAATCTGTACAGGCAATTCTGCTTTGGTTGAATTAATGCAAGAAAATAAATTACAGAGGACTTAAAATTAAAAAAAAGTACTAATGGAAGGCACAACTTAAGATGAAAAGCAGATAATAGACGCAAAAGATTATTTCTGGCACCAGAGTACCTCATAATCATGGCAAGTCATAATTGGAGTTAGTAAATTTACTTATAAGTCCAGATTATTAAAATGCTTATGAAGAAATAAGAGGGCAAAAAACAGCTAGTAATCCTTTCATTTATTAATTACTTCTTATTGCTTTGTCTTTCATTGTTATACACAATTGACCCTTGAACAACATGGGTTTGAACTGTGAAGGTCCATGTATGAGTGGATTTTTTTCAGTAAATAAGTACTACAGTATTATACACTCTGCAGTTGGTTGAATCTGCAGATGTGGATCCACCGATGGCAGGGGTAATTGTAAAGTTATAGGTGGATCTTCGACTGTGTATGGATTGGTACTCCTAACTGCTGTGTTGTTCAGGGGTCAACTGTGTTGAATAAAAAAATGTTCTGGGAAAACTGGAGCCTTAAAAATTATAGATCAACTAAAGTTATGGACTATAATACTTTGAAGAAAGTTTGGTCATGCTTGACATAGAGGAGCAAAAGCTGTTAGTAATTTATATTAGTTTCAAAATTTCTGAGAGCTCTGTTTGGCACAAAGAATTACTAGGTCACTAGGATAATTTCAGAAGAATATTCTTTGGAGGTATGGGGTTCACAAAATTAGTAAGCAACTCTATCTCATGGTGTGGCTAATTTTACTAATAGCACAATTCCCAATTTCCTATACCCCTTCCCTCTCTGAGTCAGTGTCTGCCATGTGGCCTCATGGCTCCTTCCACTAAAGAAGAAAAGTGTATGTTCCCACCCCTTGACTTTTGTATTGACTGTAAGACTTGCTTTGGCCAATAGAGTGTTAATGGGTGTGATTTGACAAAAAGGTTGAAAATTGCTTGCAGATTTGGGATTCTGACCTTGTGCCGTTGCATGTCACCTGGAGATGAACAAACAAGGCTAATTTGCATGTCTTTTGAGGAGTATGAGCAATATGTGGAGCAGATAAAAGTCTAGTCTAGATCAGTCACCTCTTAAATAACCCATAGACTTGTGAGAAAATAAATGCTTACTAAAGATAATAAATGCTAGCTGATATTATTGAATGCAAACTAATTTTGGCAATGAAAGGAAAATCAGTGGTTGTATATAGGATTGGGTTAGAAATGAGAAGAGAGGAGGAGGGAGGGATAACACAGAAGCAAGAGGAAACTTTCGAGAGTGATGGATATGTTTATTATCTTGATTAAAGCAGTGGGTCCACAGGGTAGTCATATGTCAAGTTGATCAAATTGTGCTCTTTAAATACATGCAGTTTGTTGTGTGTCAATTACAGCTTAATAGAACTGTTAAAGTGCTTATTGCTGTTTGTATGGAGTTTAGGATTGTTGTCCAGCATGTTGTGGCCATAGTGGGCACTCTTTAGTAAGAGTGGTACCATTTCATCCTGTGGTTTGACTGTGATGGCTTCACTACTACAGTAATACGATGTTGCCAGTGTAATTTTGAACAATGATACAGTTTTCCTATTAGTCAGATTTAGAATTCATTGACTGATTAAACAAATGTTTATCAATCATTAGCTATGTTCCAGACACTGTTTTAATCTCTGGGGAAATAAACTGAATAAAATAGGAAAAAAAAATCTGCTCACATGTAATTTAAATTCTCGTAAGTGGAAGAGGCACAAATATGAAATAAATAGTAAAACATTAAATATATTAAGTTTGATCAGTACTGAAGAGAAGAAAAGAAAAATAAAAGAAAAAAAGGAAAAAAGAAAAAATGGAAAAACAAAAAAATATAAAAGGAAAAAAAGGAAAGAAAGGGAAAAAAGGAGGGGATACAAGAGTCTTCAGGAATGGAAAAATTATAATAGTTTCCAGATCCCATGCACAATATTTATATCCTCTGCAATAGTTAGATAATCAAGATATGCTCTACTTGAAGCAAAGTTCATAACTGAAAAAATTGTTCATTATTAAATGATCACTTATTAAGCACATGTCTATGCTAGGCAATATGAAGACCAGGAATGATTTGGGAGTATTCATTTTGGAACTATGTAATGCACATGCATTAAAGAGATAGAAGGTAAATCCAAGCACTAAAGAGAGGATCACAGTCTCAAATGTCTTCAGCAATTATAGCTAAATAAAACCTACAAAAATACAGATATAAGATTGTAGGAGATAGTGCTATGATCTTAACAGAGGATGACCAAAGTACAGGTATTCTCAATAACCTTTTTTAAAAATAATTGACAGTATCTTCTAAATACTAAGTGTTTGCATGCTAAATATAAACCTTCAACTTCCAGTCTTTAGTCTATGACAGGTATTTTCAAATGGTAGTATCTCTTTTAACTAGTTGTGAGATAATTTCAAGCAAGAGAAAATAGTCTCAATGATTAAAAAAAACAACAATGCTTTATTTCTTCTTCATGCAAAGTCCATGGCAGTGTTCTTAGTTGGGTGGTCTTGTATTTGCTATACTCTCAGTAAAGCTCAGGGACCTTGCTCCAACAGACCAAAACTCCACTCCTAAGCATGCTGTTTTAGTTCCATTTGGTACAAATTAGCCATAGTCCACAGTTATTTTCAATCTTTTTCTTTCCCAGTAGGGAGAGTATTTCTTTTATCAGGCTCTGCAAATACCTGACTATTAATCTTAGATTAGAGGGAATTAGGGAAGATGGGGCAGATATTGATAGGGATAGACATCATCTTGTGAGATTTTCACTTAAGAGAAGCCCCAGGCCAGAGGAAGCAGCTCTCATTTAGCAATACAAGAGGATAAAGATAAAGATCACAGAGCGATCTGATAAACTGGGGGGTTTCCAGTTCTCAGAAACATCCAGCCAAGTGGCCCATCCTAGATTTCTTTTTTTTTTTTAACATTTTTTATTGATTTATAATCATTTTACAATGCTGTGTCAAATTCCAGTGTTCAGCACAATTTTTCAGTCATTCATGGACATATACACACTCATTGTCACATTTTTTTCTCTGCGAGTTATCATAACATTTTGTGTATATTTCCCTGTGCTATACAGTGTAATCTTGTTTATCTATTCTACAATTTTGAAATCCCAGTCTATCCCTTTCCACCCTCCACCCCCCTGGTAACCACAAGTCTGTATTCTCTGTCTATGAGTCTATTTCTGTCCTGTATTTATGCTTTGTTTTTGTTTGTTTGTTTTTGTTTTTGTTTTTTAGATTCCACATATGAGCGATCTCATATGGTATTTTTCTTTCTCTTTCTGGCTTGCTTCATTTACAATGACAACCTCCAGGAGCATCCATGTTGCTGCAAATGGCATTATGTTGTCGGTTTTGATGGCTGAGTAGTATTTCATTGTATAAATATACCACTTCTTCTTTATCCAGTCATCCATTGATGGACATTTAGGCTGTTTCCATGTCTTGCCTATTGTAAATAGTGCTGCTATGAACATTGGGGTGCACGTGTCTTTTTGAAGTAGGGTTCCTTCTGTATATATGCCCAGGAGCGGGATTCCTGGGTCATATGGTAAGTCTATCCCTAGTCTTTTGAGGAATCTCCATACTGTTTTCCACAGTCGCTGCACCAAACTGCATTCCCACCAGCAGTGTAGGAGGGTTCCCCTTTCTCCACAGCCTCTCCAGCATTTGTCATTTGTGGATTTTTGAATGACGGCCATTCTGACTGATGTGAGGTGATACCTCATTGTAGTTTTGATTTGCATTTCTCTGATAATTAGTGATATTGAGCCTTTTTTCATGTGCCTAATGATCATTTGTATTTCTTCCTTGGAGAATTGCTTGTTTAGAGATTTTGCCCATTTTTGGATTGGGTTGTTTGGTTGTTTCTTATTAAGTCATATGAGCTGCTTATATATTCTGGAGATCAAGCCTTTGTTGGTTTCATTTTCAAAAATTTTCTCCCATTCCGTAGGTTGTCTTCTTGTTTTACTTCTGGTTTCCTTTGCTATGCAGAAGCTTGTAAGTTTCATTAGGTCCCATTTGTTTATTCTTGCTTTTAATTCTTCTAGGAGAAAATTTTTGAAATGTATGTCAGATAATGTTTTGCCTATGTTTTCCTCTAGGAGGTTTATTGTATCTTGCCTTATGTTTAAGTCTTTGATCCATTTTGAGTTGATTTTTGTATATGGTGTAAGGGAGTGTTCTAGGTTCATTGTTTTACATGCTGCTGTCCAGTTTTCCCAACACCATTTGCTGAAGAGACTGTCTTTATTCCATTGTATATTCTTGCCTTCTTTGTCGAAGATTAGTTGACCAAAAGTTTGTGGGTTCATTTCTAGGCTCTCTATTCTTTTCCATTGGTCTATATGTCTATTTTGATACCAATACCATGCTGTCTTGATGAGTGTAGCTCTACAGTATTGTCTGAAGTCTGGGAGAGTTATTCCTCCAGCCTCTTTCTTTCTCTTCAGTAATGCTTTGGCAATTCTAGGTCTTTGATGGTTCCATATAAATTTTATTATGATTTGTTCTAGTTCTGTGAAATATATCCTGGGTAATTTGATAGGGATTGCATTAAATCTGTAGATTGCCTTGGGCAGTGTGACCATTTTAACAATATTGATTCTTCCAATCCAAGAGCATGGAATATCTTTCCATTTTTTAAAGTCTTCTTTCATTTCCTTCATCAATGGTTTATAGTTTTCTGTGTATAATTCTTTCACCTCCTTGGTTAGATTTATTCCCAGATATTTTATTACTTTGGTTGCTATTTTAAAGGGGATTGCTTCTTTACTTTCTTTTTCTGTTGATTCATCGTTAGTGTAAAGAAATGCAACTGATTTTTGAACATTTATTTTGTAACCTGCTACCTTGCTGAATTCTTCAATCAGCTCTAGTAGCTTTTGTGTGGACCTTTTAGGGTTTTTTATATATAGTAGCATGTCATCAGCATATAGTGACACTTTTACCTCTTCTTTTCCAATTTGGATCTGTTTTATTTCTTTCTCTTGCCTGATTGCTGTGGCTAGGACTTCCAGGACTATGTTGAATAGGAATGGTGATAGTGGGCATCCTTGTCTTGTCCCAGATTGTAGTGGGAAGCTTTTGAGTTTTTCACCGTTGAGTACTATGTTGGCTGTAGATTTGTCATATATAGCTTTTATTATGTTGAGATATGTTCCCTCTATACCCACTTTGGCGAGAGTTTTTATCATAAATGGGTGTTGAATTTTATCAAATGCTTTTTCTGCATCGATTGAGATGATCATGTGCTTTTTGTCCTTTCTCTTGTTGATGTGATGTATTACATTGATTGATTTGCGTATGTTGAACCACCCTTGGGTCCCTGGGATGAACCCTACTTGGTCATGATGTATAATCTTTTTTATGTGTTGTTGGATTCTATTTGCTAAAATTTTGGTGAAGATTTTGGCGTCTATGTTCATCAGTGATATTGGCCTATAATTCTCTTTTTTTGTAGTGTCTTTGCCTGGTTTTGGTATCAGGGTGATGGTGGCTTCATAGAATGAGTTTGGGAGTATTCCCTCCTTTTCAGTCATCTGGAAGAGTTTGAGAAGGACTGGTATGAGTTCTTTTTTGTATGCTTGGTAGAATTCCCCGGTGATGCCGTCCGGTCCTGGACTTTTATTTGTAGGGAGGTTTTTAATTGCTATTTCTATTTCCTTTCTAGTGATCAGATTGTTCAAGTGTTCAGATTCTTCTTGATTCAGTCTTGGTGGACAGTATGTTTCCAGAAACTTGTCCATCTCCTCTAGGTTATCCATTTGGTTCCATATAGTTTTTCATAATATTCTCGTATGATATTCTGTATTTCTATTTTGTTTGTTGTAGTTTCTCCATTTTCTTTTCTTATTTTGCTAATTTGTGCTCTCTCTTTTTTCTTCTTTGCGAGTTTGGCCAGAGGTTTGTCGATTTTATTTACTTTGTCAAAAAACCAGCTTTTGGTTTGGTTGATTTTTTCTATGGTCTTGTTGATCTCTATTGTATTTAATTCCTCTCTGATCTTTATTATTTCCTTCCTTCTGCTGCTTTTTGGGGCTTTTTGTTCTTCTTTTTCTAATTCATTCAGATGGTGGGTTAAATTTTTTATTTGAGATTGTTCTTCTTTTTTGAGGAAGGCCTGTATCGCTATAAACTTCCCTCTTAGCACTGCCTTTGCTGTGTCCCATAGGTTTTGAGTGGTTGTGCTTTCATTATCATTTGTCTCAAGGTATTTTTTAATTTCAGCTTTGATTTCCTCATTGACCCATTGTTTTTTCAATAACATATTGTTTAATCTCCATACTTTCCTTTTTTTCTCCTTTGTTTCTCTGTTGTTGATTTCCAGTTTCATGGCATTGTGGTCAGTAAAGATGCTTGAGATAATTTCTATCTCCTTAAAATTGTTGGGGTTTCTTTTGTGCCCAAGTACATGATCGATCCTGGAAAATGTTCCATGTGCACTTGAAAAGAATGTATATCCTATTTTTGGGGGGTGTAATGCTCTGAAAATATCCACCAAATCTAGTTTTTCTATTGTAGTATTTAATTTCTCTGTTGCCTTGTTTATTTTCTGTCTGTAAGATCTGTCTAGTGATGTTAATGCAGTGTTAAAATCTCCAACTATGATTGTATTCCCATCAATATCCCCCTTTATCTCTGCTAGTAATTCTTGTATGTACTTAGGTGCTCCTATATTGGGTGCATATACATTAACTATTGTAATATCCTTATCTTGTATCACTCCTTTAATCATTATAAAATGTCCTTCTTTATCTTTCTTTATGGCCTTTGTTTTAAAGTCTATTTTGTCTGAAATCAGTACTGCAACACCTGCCTTTTTAGCTTTTCCATTTGCATGGAATATCCTTTTCCATCCTTTCACTCTCGATCTATATGTGTCCTTCTCCCTAAAGTGGGTCTCTTGTATGCAGCATATTGAAGGTTCTTGCTTTATTATCCAGTCTGCCACTTTATGTCTTTTGACTGGAGCATTTAGTCCATTAACATTTACAGTAATTAATGATAGATGTGTGTTTATTGCCATTTTGAACTTATTTTTGCAGTTGAATTGGTATATCCTCTTTGTTCCTTTCTTCTTCCTTTTCTGGTTTGGTAATTTTCCTTTGTATTATCATGGATTTTATTTAATTTTTGTGACTCCCTTGTAAGTTTTTGGCTTGTGGTTACCTTTTTTGTATTATTAGCCCATTACTATAACTGTTTTTATTAAACTGATAGTAACATGATCTCAAACCCATCCTACTGTTAAAAAAAATTTAAAAAGAAAGAAAAAAAAATTCTCTATTTCCCTGCCTCCCTCTCCCACTCTCAGTGATTTGTGTGTCTTCTTTTATAATTTCGTGTTTACTTTATTTGTAATTCATGAGTTATCACCTTTCCAGTTGTGAGTTTCTCATTTCTGTAGCATCCTGCTGCTTTTCTATTTAGAACAGCCCTTTTAATATTTCTTTTAGCATGGGTTTAGTGTTGCTAAACTCCTGCAGCTTTTTCTTGTCTGTGAAACTCTTTATTTCTCCTTCTATCCTAAAGGATAGCCTTGCTGGATAAAGTATCCTAGGCTGCATCTTTTTTTCATTCAGGGCTTTGAATATATCTTGCCACTCCCTTCTGGCCTGTAGTGTTTGTGTAGAGAAATCAGCTGAGAGCCTTATGGGGGTTCCCTTGTAACTTACTCTTTGCTTTTCTCTTGCTGCCTTTAGAATCATTTCTTTATCCTTGACTCTGGCCATCTTGATTATGATATGTCTTGGTGTGGGTCTATTTGGTTTCTTCCTGTTTGGGACCCTCTGAGCTTCCTGTACTTGGATATCTGATTCCTTCTTTAAGTTTGGGAAGTTTTCAGTCATGACTTCTTCAAAAACCTTTTCAATCCACTTTGATCTTTCTTCCCCTTCTGGGACCCCTATTATGCGAAGATTGGGACGCTTTATATTATCCCATAGGTCCCCTATGCTATTTTCATTATTTTTTATTTGCTTATCTTGTAGCTCTTCTGAATGGGTGCTTTCTATTTTCCTGTCTTCTAGATCACTAATTCGTTCCTCTGTGTTATCTAGTCGGCTTTGGACAGCTATTAGATCATTCCTCATCTCTGTCAATGAGTTTACCCATTCTACTTGGCTCTTCTTTATAGCTTCAATTTCATTTTTGACATATTTTATATCTCTAAACACTATCTCTTTTAATTCCTTCAGCAATTTGATCACTCCTTTTTTGAAATCTTGATCTAGTAGGCTATCGATGTCTATTTCATTGATCTTTCTTTCAGGGGATTTCTCTTGTTCTTTTAATTGGGAAAGGTTTCTCTGCTTCTTCATCTTGCTCATACCTCTCTGGGACTGTGGTTTATGGAGTATCAGTTGTCTATTTTGGTCCTTAAGGAGTTTATCTATCTAATGCCTATTTAGGAATAGAACTTAGAAAAAAAAGAAAAAAATAAGAGAGAGAGAGAAAGAATTTTAAAAGAAGGGAGAAAGAAGATGTGAAAACAGTATATAATGAATAATAGAAGAGCGAGTTGAAGCAGAGTATTAATCGGGTTGAGACATCCTTTTAAAACCTTTAAAAAAGAAAAAGGCGTGGGGGAGATGAATAGATGTATTTGAAACCTGTGTCTAATCAATAACAGGACATCAAAACCCAAGAGAAATAGAAATGAATTGAGAAGTAAAAATTAAGAGGGTAATAGATAATAGAACAGGTAAAAACAGATTTAAAAAAAAAGGAGGGGGGTGTCGGTGTTCTCCTGGAGTATGTGTGCTTTTAATGTGAAGTCTTTATTTCTTCGTCCTGTTTTGGAAGCTCAGCTTGCTGTTTTCAGAGGCCCTCCGTTGGTGCCCTCTTCTGTGCTGCTCCCAGTACCAGATTTTTGGTGTCTTTATCTTTTGAAGAGGGCGATGTTCTGTTGGAGTTCCGCAGGTGCTCTGGTTGGCTGAGTGGGTCTGTGGATGTGGGTCTTGGTGCATTTGTGGGAGAGGGTGAGCTGCGAGTGCCCTTCTACTCCGCCATCTTCTCCAAGTCCCATCCTAGATTTCTAGGTCCCATTTCTTACGTATTATTGTCCTGATTTTTAGTAGGACATCTGCAAAGATGATTGACTCAGTCTTCCTAATGTTTATCACCACACCATCAGAAGCATGAGGTGCTTATTACTTTCTGCTCTAATTCCACTAAATTCACATGGGATTATATTCTTTAGGATTATTTCTGGTACCAGTTGTTTTAAGATTCCTCCAAGTAAGACTCTAAAATAAGTTGTGTATTCCAACTCAGTGTTTATTCGGAAGACGATAAGTGAAAGCAAAGGTGATAATAGTAAGTGATGATAACCAATAAAGTGCTTTGTTTAGCGGGTCTAAGCAACCGGAATTTCAGAATTTGTATTTTATTGTCACTTGCAGCCAAACTGAATTCCAGCTAATATAGTCAGAGTGCATTTTTATTGTTTGCTACCAAGAAGTATGACTGGTGAAGCACATTTGTTGAATTCCATCAACTAAAATAGTCACCACATAGTGAGTATTTTCTCTTGTAACATGCATTGTGCTGCATGTTTTATATACACTGCTATTTGATCTTTTCAGTACTTCAGTAGAAATGCTGTTACCCACCTTTCACAGAGGATGAATGTGAAGAAGGTTTGCCTAAGGTTCCTAAGGTCACACATTTATTAAGTGACAGATCACATCTTACACTTCATATTTGTCTGATTAAAAAGTTGCACCTTTAATGCTGTAACACCTTGTAACTGCTTCTATTATAGAAAGTCCACATTATTATTGAGATGAACTCTTGCTCTAGCTTAGGTTCTCTGTCATTTAGCACTGTACCTATTCATCTGAAAGCTTATGAAATACTTGACTGTAACAATTACCTTCTGACTCATCACTATTCTTTTTATAAGCAAACAAATCTTTCAGTTTCTCACTTTTTTGTTGTTATCTTTACATAAACATGCTTTAGATTTTAGGCTTCTGATGAACACTGTCCAGAATGAAATATAATTGTTGTTGAATGTACTTTCTGTGTGGTATATACAGATTGCTCCCCTCCCAAAGTAGAGCATTCCTATGTAACCTTTCATTAGCTGAAATGGCCTAAATGTAGAAGCAGTTACCTTATGATACAACTTGCTAACGGATGCAAAAAATAAATTGAAATAAAACACAGATGCTCACAGATTCAGTTCAGAGATATGGTAGCTTGATACTGAGATGCTGATATGGTTCCCAGGAAAAGAGCTTGGCGGTGCCCCTCTCACTGCTTGGGGTGTGTGCTGTCTCTAACTGCTGGCTGTAAAACAAACACTGAAAGCTATTTTCGCTCTTTGTCTTTGTTTGTAAAAGTGAACATCCTCTTCAGATTTCTTTTGATTAGTGAAGATAAGTACTAATGTAAGCCTTTGATAAAAGTGAAGGTGCATGAGGAAAACTTTCAAAAAGTAGGGATACCTATAACAGGAAGATCTCAATTGTGGAACGTAAATGTAAAACCATTGTTTAAATTTATCATACTTCTGAATCGTGTTGAATAAATTCAGTTTTAACCTTTTCATATCAACTGTTGTTTAGCTAGCTTTTCTCCTTTCTGAATCTACCATGTTTTAGACACAAGTATAAGATCTTGAAGTTATCACTGGTTTATTTGTATTTGTGAGCACTTGTGCATTGCTTTTAGATCTACCCAAATCTCCCTCAATCTAGCAAACATATTCATGAAGACTTCTAGCTTTGTGTCTTCCTCAAATACAGGAATCCTCTTAGACAGGCATAAAACCCATGTCCTCACAAAAAATGTTTTGGAAAACTTATTAACTTTTTTTTCTCAAATTCAGCTTCACCGCTTTTACCGTATTGCCAGAATCTGTGTGTGTGGTGATGAGTATAAAAAAGGAGATAGGAAAAGTGGCTCATTATTTTTTTTAGAAAACTCTCATCCTTATAATTATAGATAAGATGTATAAATTATCATTTTAAATAATAAGTCTAAAAATTTATTTTTAACTTAGTTTAACTTCACTGTTATGTATTCTGCAGTATGCTCTGTATTTTTGGAAAACCGATCATTTGCCCATTTTCACTTTCTGATTCCTCTCCTAATCTCCCCAACTATGTAATGATAACATCTGCTAAGACATAATTCCTGATCTATCTTACATTCAGGCAAAGACCTGAACTTATTTATCACATAAAAGTTACTTAGCAATCC
Source organism: Vicugna pacos (assembly GCF_048564905.1). NCBI lineage: Eukaryota > Metazoa > Chordata > Mammalia > Artiodactyla > Camelidae > Vicugna > Vicugna pacos. Next base: position 62,432,357 of record NC_132997.1, read on the forward strand.
TGCAACTATTTGAGAATTCAGATTCCTCTTAATAATATTCAGTCACTTTATCTAGACAGAAAATCATGTTCCTAGATAGAGAAGTTAAAAAAAAATAGTAAAGAAGTTTCAATCTATTGTTGTCAGTTAGCTCAGAGATGTACATATGGCGTCCTGGAAATTTCCGGGAACCTCCATAATTTTTAACCTTAGTGAAGCAATATGTAGTCAATGCAGAAAAAAAAAAAAAAGGAAAATGAAGACATATAAAGTTAAGATACCTACAGATATGTATATATGTACAGTATATATGTAGTTGCATATGACCATTATTATATTAGTTTACTTGTGTGCATACTCAGTATATATTAAAAATATAATATTTCTTGATGACCTCATAGTATCCCATCATAGCATGTACTGAGATTCACTTAACTTTACACAGGTAGCTGGCCATTTTGATTATTTCCACAAAAACACATTTTAAACTAATACTGATTTAAATACAAGTATCTATTTCATACTTTTAAAAATATTAGCATTATTATTGTCTTACTATTTGGAGATTAAACTCAAAATTATGGCTATCCAATCATATGTCAGTTGTTTGTTTGAAAATGTTCTCCAAGTTGACCATGATTTTGACTTTGAATTATGAGGTACTTAAAATGTTTTGTGCAATTAGGAAACAACACTGCAGTTACATGCAGCACTCGGAGTCATTAAATAGGGGAATTTGCTAGAATTTCAGATAATTAAATTTCAGTTTATTTTTCTATTATATTTCTAAGTGATTTTTTCCTCTAATCTGTGAAACGGTATTGCTAAAAGCATTCAATCCTAATAACTGGAAGCCCAAGTAAATAAGCTGAAATAATATTTATATGTGTATTTGATATGTGCCTTTTTTTCCTTAATTTTATAATGTATCTCCTTATAGTGTCTGTGTCACATTTTTCCTACCATAAATGACAGATCTTTCATTAGTGGGTGATACTGGATTTTATATCATTTGAGTAGATGCTTCTCAATGTAAGAATAGTAAATTGATATCTACCAGATTTTTTTAAAAAATGAGAGTTTCAAGATTACCCCTCCTGTGCAGTTTATAAAGGTGTATGTAGTCTTGGGATGATGATTCTCCACATTCTTTTTCACTTGTTTACATTTTGTCACAGTAGACCTCACTCAGTGTGACCCCCTGAAATTTAAGTACAAGAATTAATATATATAACAAAATGCTATATTTTGAGAAAAAATATTTGGTAAAATTGTGTTATGTGCTAGGAGCATATTGTCCTCTGATTATATAAATATAAATAATGGAAATTACTGAGCACTGGCATACTGAATAATGTAAGAAATTCAAGAGTGGTCATAGGCTTCTTTAGTCTTCTTGGGAGATATGTCTTGTCTAAGTAATGTTACTGGAGCAATGATAATTCTGGAACCTAGAGCTGGAAAACCAAGGAAAATATATAGCACTAATTAATTGAAAGGATGACAAAGCTACGTAAAGCTGAAAGTCTAAAACGTCATAGATGATACAGTCTGTCTGCAATGAGAACCAAGTAAAGAAAGAAAAGCCCTTTTCAACAAGAAAATTATGAAACTGATATTATTTCTAAATACTTTGTTAACCGTTATGTTAATTAAAAAATAATTCACCGTCCTCAATTTATAGTCACTGTTACAACTGCTAGAGATACAAAAATAAGAGTAAAACTAAACTATTTTTGAGTTAGAGTCTCTAATATCAAGAAACTCACCATTTAGTAACAGAGATGTCATGTACACAATTAAGATGAAGTTTGATATAAATGTAAAACACACTGCCAAGAGACATATAGGTAGAGCACCTAAACAACAAGTATTTAGGGGTCAAATGAGGCTTTTATGAAAAACTAACATCTAAGACAAGCTATAGAGGTTAATATTTATTTGGTGTCGAGAAAAAGAGCAGTAGATATGGAAGTAGAAGCTTATGAAGCATTTAAAATCCAAATAGAATCTAGTATCTCTAATGGTTTTTCTGGTGTCTTATTTAAAGGACATTGTATATGAGGCTTAATTACCCAAGGATAGCTTCCTCTTTACTAGGGTTTACTCAGACCAATGGTTCATTATGCTGGTATCTGATAGATCCACGTTATTCAGAAGAGTGGTTTTGGGAAAGATGGCAGGAAGTAAGAATGCATTAGAGCAGTGGTAAAGGAAAAACTTTCAGTGCTCTGAGAGTTAAGGTACTTCATTTTAATAAATTAGAACTACTATACTAAGCATACTTTTGAAAGAAAATTAATATTCCTTTAATATATTCAAACATTCTAAAATGGGATATGGATATGGATCATCAAATGAATGTGTTTTCAAAGGTTATTCATTATTACCTTTCATCCTAATGTTTACTCTATTTAATCACAGAGAATTAGACAGATTGTATGTGATTTAGCTCAGAAAATATACAGCATAATAAGTGAAAAATAAAATCTATTTAAAAGGCTCTGGAAATATATAATGACATCAGGTTGGACTCTCATCAAGCTCAGACATTATTGTTCGTATGTAACATTGCTTGATTTGAACAAAGATATTGTGTTATATTGAACAAAGACATAGGTGGAAGTTGAGGATCTTCCTACACAGAAACATGATAAAACCTAAGAATAAGAATTGTCCTTTGACACTATTAATATGATCTTGTTATAATCATGGACAGTTTATGATAATTTCCAAGAATGAAAATGACCCATGAGTTAAAGAAAAGAAAGAGAAATTATAAAAAAAAAGGCTTAGTGTTGAAAACCAATATCTGACAAACATGTTATGAGTTTCTGTGCACCTATATGCTTAACCAGTCATAGGTTTCCATGATACAAATGGACATATATGTCATTGTATTTTATGTTGCTGGAATTCTCTGATTCTCAGCTTTCATAGTTGGGGCCCTGGCCTAGAGCTTAGACCTTTGACATAGACTTAGAGAGCTTAGCTTTGACTTACCACCAGTGACAGATTTGAACATCTTCCCAAACATGACTTTAGGCAGGAAGGCAAAGACAATTAACGTATTCATTTTTAATTGAAGTATAGTTGATTTACAATGTTGTGTTAGTTTCAGGTGTACAGCAAAATGATTCAGATATATATGCCTATATATGTATATATAGTATTTTTGGGATTATTTTCCATTGTATGTTATTACAAGATACTGAATATAGTTCCCTGTGCTATAAGTTCAATTGTATCATTTTTTTAGATTCCACATATAAGTGATATCATATGATATCTGTCTTTCTTTGTCTGACTTACTTAACTTGATACGATGATCTCTTGGTCCATCCATGTTGCTGCAAATGACATTATTTCATTCTTTTTATAGCTGAGTAATATTCCATTGCATGTATGTTCCATATATATATCACATCTTCTTTATCAATTTAGCTGTCGATGGACAAGACATTTTATTATTATAAATCTCTTGATAATGCACTGCTAGAACAGAAGAATGCATAGAGTCATTTATTTGGTATGACAGTTTCTCCTGGAAAAGTTCAATCACTGCCAAAATCTCCTTGTGATTCTTCCTTATAGGCACACACTTTCCCTATAGTTTCTTCTATTCCAGAGTGTGGTAAAAATAAAATAAAACAATAAGTAGCTTTTAGAATGTGAATTCTTTCACTTAAATGCATTTAATTACTAACGATGTTTTGTGAATCAATACTTCATTCTTTATCAGTGAGTTAGTATGCCACTGTATGGATGCTTATTTATGAACTTGTTGAAGGAGATATGGTTTTCCTGTTCTAGGAAATAGGACATATGAATTTTAAAAAGGTAAACAGTTTTGCCTTCATGGAGCTTACATTCTAGTTAGCACATATGAGCAATAAACAAGTAAATGCTAGTTAAATAATGTACAGTTCTAAGATGACATGGATTAATTTTGTCAAAAAGTTGAATGTAATCTTTTCATAAAACTCAAGTTTTTTCATAGTGTAAAAGCATACATTCTGGAGAGCATTTTGTTGGTTATAGTGTAGACTGATTATCTACAGATCTGTGTTGTAGACTATCAGATTTGAAAGATATACCTACTTTCTTCTAGATCCATGGTGCCCAAAAGATTGCCCCTGCACAATTCTGTTTCTTGAAAACAAGTACCATTTATCAATCAGGGGAAAACAGACATCTCACAATGTGTATGGGTAGTAGGATTGATGGTATTTAAAGTAAATATATATGCCATCTCAGTGTATTGTATAGTCTATCATCAGTCTTACCATTAAGTTGGAGTTGGTCTTTGTTTTGAAGAGTTTTTTTTAAACAAGTGTTTAAGGTATGATTTGGAAAACAGGATGGTGACTAATGACAATGTTTCAGAATAGCCAGTACATGAGTTTAATAATATTGCTTTACCAGTTTATTTTTGGGACAATGTAATTCTGATCTGTGATCTTTGACCTTCATGACTTTGCTGACTACAACATTATATGTTATACATTCCTGAGTTATTCAAAATTTTATTGTTGTTTTCCATTCTCAGTCTCTAAGAACCAATGCCACTATATCTATGATATCTATAGAAATTATCAGTCTGAATTTCAGGAATTAAAATATATGTATATTGTTTCCAGGATAAGGACCTGAAAATATGTATGGCATTTCCAGTTAAGTTAAAGAGCTGGTTTCTTTTCTTTCTCTCTTTTTTTTTTGAAAGTTTACTTTTTTTTAACATTTTTTATTGATTTATAATCATTTTACAATGTTGTGTCAAATTCCAGTGTAGAGCACAATTTTTCAGTTATACATGAACATACATATATTCATTGTCACATTTTTTTCTCTGTGAGCTACCATAAGATCTTGTGTATATTTCCCTGTGCTGTACAGTATAATCTTGTTTATATATTCTACAGTTTTGAAATCCCGTCTATCCCTTCCCACCCTCCACCCCCTTGGCAACCACAAGTTTGTATTCTATATCTGTGAGTATATTTCTGTGTTGTATTTATGCTTTGTTTTTTTGTTTTTCTTTTTGTTTTTTAGATTCCACATATGCGTGATCTCATATGGTATTTTTCTTTCTCTTTCTGGCTTACTTCACTTAGAATGACATTCTCCAGGATACTGAGTCCAAGATAATTCTAAGGATATAAAAATACGAAGATAAGCTACATAATGATGTCATTGTAGATTAGGTTTATTTTGAAAAACATATTGTGTATCCTTTAAAGTCTAATTTATCATAGTCAAGGAAGCAGACACATTAAGTATCTGGTCCTTGTCTTAGTTTTGATTTGTAACACCAAAGGGGATTTATTTATTTTTTTCTATCCATTGTTGACTGTACTTACATGATTTTTCAAAGGAGATTACTATAGGGAGAAGAGATTTAAATTCCCACACATTCAGTTCTTAGTATGAAATAAAAAACTTTTAATAATTAGTTGCTTTTTTTCCTTGGGAAATGGTTCTTATATTGATCTATACATACTGGATCTCTTAAATTTGCTTGAAGTGTGGTTCTCAAGCATGGATGAGTAATCAGTAATGACATAAAATGTTCTATAATTATATAAAGCCTTTTTTTCCCTTTTGATCCTCTTACTGTCTAATTTCAGTAAGAATGGTCTCTATCTGGATCCAACATATGTCCTTTATCATTTTCAAAACTTGTTAAAGTATCACTCAATTTTATACTTTGCATAAAAGTCCTCGTACTGGAGATTAACACAGTAGATTTTAAAAATATCCATTATCTCACCACAGACCAAAACATAATATCTTAAAATTTTATGTAAGAAACAAGTTTCTCATTTTTTATATGCTGATATTTCATGATATTTTCATGAGTTAATCTCAGTAAACATCCGTGGTCTATAATTTTTGATGTCCTCCCCATCACAAAATTCCAAATCTGTATATTGGAACTCCCTCACCCACACCTGCCAACACATGCACAGACTGAAACATACAGGAAGGTAAATGATGAAAATTTTTTCTTCCAAAAGATTGAAGGGGAGAGAACACTCTCAAACTTATTCTGTGAAGCCACTGTCACACTGCTACCAAAGTGAAAGATACTACCAGAAAGGAAAATTACAGCCCAATATCTTTGATGAATATAGATGTAAAAATTCTCAAAAAAAATTAGAAAAACCAAACCAACAACACATAAACAATACCATACACCATGAGCAATTTGGAATCATCCCAGGGACACAAGGGTGGTTCAATATATGCAAATTAATTAATGTGATACACCACATCCACAAAAGAAAGGACAAAAATCACATGATCATCTCAATAGATGCAGAAAAAGCATTTGATAAAATTCAACATCCATTCATGATAAAAACTCTTACCAAAATGGGTATAAGTGTACATATCTCAACATAATAAAGCTATTTATGACAAACCCACAGCCAACATAATATTCAGTGGTGAAAAGTTGAAAGCCTTCCCACTAGAATCTGGAAAAAAGAAAAGGATACTGTCACCACTTCTATGCAACATAGTTTTGGAAGTCCTAGCCACAGCAGTCAGACAAGAAAAAGAAATAAAAGGGATCCAAATTGGAAGAGAAGAGGTAAAATAGTCACTGTGTGCAGAAGACATGATACTATACATGGAAAACCCTAAAAATTCTGCAGAAAAAAAAAACTATTAGAACTGATAAACGAATTCAGCAATGTATCAGGATACAAGATTAACATACAGAAATCTGTTGCATTTCTTTACGCTAACAATAAAATATCAGGAAGGGAAAGTAGAAAGAGAATTCCTCTTAAACTTACATCAAAAAATAAAATACTTAGGAATAAACCTGACCAGGGAGGTAAAAGACTCATACACAGAGAACTGTCAAACATTGATTAAGAAAATTAAAGCTGATTTAAATAAATGGAAAGCCAGCCCATGCTCCAGAATTAATATTGTTAAAATGTCCATACTACTCAAAGCAATCTACAGATTGAATGCAATCCCTATCAAATTACTCAGGACATTTTTCACAGAACTAGAACAAATAATCCTATAATTTATATGGAATCACAAAAGACCCAGAATTGCCAAAGCAATAGTGAAGAAAAAGAACAAAGCTGGAAGCATAACCCTCCCAGGCTGTAGACAGTACTACAAAACTACAAATTCTATGCTAATCAAAACAGCATAGTATTGGCACAAAGACAGACGTATATTAATGAAACAGAATAGAGAGCCTAAAAATAAACCTGTTCACCTATGGTCAATTAATCTTTGACAAAGGAAATAAGAATATACAATGGAGAAAAGACAGTCTCTTTGTCAAGTATGTGTTGGGAAAGCTGGACAGCTATATGTAAATTAGTGAAGTTAGGTCACTTCTTCATACCATACACAAAAATAAACTTAGAGTGCCTTAGACTTAAACAAAAGACACCATAAACCTTCTAGAAGAGAACATAGACAAAACATTCTCTGAGATAAATGATAGCAATGTTCTTCTAGATCAGTCTACCAAGGCAATAGAAATAAAAGCAAAAATAAAAAATGGAACCTAATTAAACTTACAAGCTTTTGCACAGCAAAGGAAAGTATAAATAAAATGAAAAGACAGCCTACGTAATGGGAGAAAATATTTGCAAACAATGCCACTGACAAGGGCTTAACATCCAGAATATATAAACAACTCTTACAAATCAATAACAAAAAAACAAATAACTCAGTCCAAAAATGGGCAGAAGACCTAAACAAATGTTTTTCCAGTGAAGACATACAAATGACCAGTAGGCACATGACAAAAATGCTCAACTTCACTAATTAATCTGAGAAATGAAAATCAAGACTACAATGACATATCACCTCACACCAGTTAGAATGGCCATGATTAAAAAGTCCACAAATGATAAATGCTAGAGAGGGTGTGGAGAAAACGGAGCCCTCCAACACTATTGGTGTGAATGTAGTTTGGTGCAGCCACTATAGAAAACTATTCCTTAAAAAACTGGAAATAGACTTAATATATGATCCAGCAATCTTCTCTTGGGTATATATTCAGAGGAAAACTCTAATTCAAAAAGATACATGCACCTCAATGTTCATAGTAACACTATTTACAGCAGCCAGGGTATGGAAGAAACCTAAATGTCCATCATCAAATGATTGAATAAAGAAGTTATGCTATATGTAAATAATAGAATACTACTTATCCATAAAAAAGAATAAAATAATGCTTTTTGCAGCAACATGGATAGACCTGGTGATCATCATTCTAAATGAAGTAAGCCAGAAAGAGAAAGAAAAACACCGTATGATATCACTTATATGTGGAATCTTAAAAAAAAAAAAGAACATAAATGAACTTATTTACGAAACAGAAACAGACTCTCAGACATAGAAAACAAACTTGTGGTAACTGGGATGGGAAATGGGGTTGGGAGAAATAACTTGGGGGTTTGGGATTTGCAGATACTAACTACTATATATAAAATAGATAAACAACAATGTCTGCTATACAGCGCAGGAAGTACATTCAGTGTGTTGTAATAGCCTACTATGAAAAAAAATATGAAAAAGAATATATATATATATGTGTGTGTATGTATACATATAACTGAAAGAATCTAAAAAACAGAAAAAAAAAGGACACTAGGAACTCATCTACAAAACAGAAACAGATTCGCAGACATACTAAACAATCTTATGGTTATCGGGGGAAAGGGGTTGGGAAGGGAAAATTTCAGAGTTAGAGATTTACAAATTTTAGCCATATATATATATAAACTGATTAAAAAACATTTTTTCTGTATAGCACAGGGAACTATGTACAATATTTTGTAATAACCTTTAATGAAAAAGAATATGAAAATGAATGTATGTATGTATATGCATGACTGGGACATTGTACTGTACACCAGAAATTGACACATTGTAACTGACTGTACTTCAACTGAAAAAAAAACCTCATGAAACAAAAAAATGGAAAAGAATATGAAAAGGAATATATATATAAAAAAACTGAATCACTATGCTGTACACCAGAAACTAACACAACATTGTAAATTGACTATACTTCAATTTAAAAAAAGAGAAAACAAGTTTTATATGCTGTTTTCAAGCAGTTTGTCTTTCATAATCTCTGCAGAGATTCACCAAATGAGCTAAAACAAGTATGTATTTAACCCCTTCCATGACTTAGGAACAAGTAATAATTTATAACTCACATGTTGTATCAGTCTTTTCACTACTCCGATAAAATCATGCATATGATATACAAATACTGGACATCTCACATTTTTTGGGAAAAGCAGATACTAATCAGAAAGATTTATAGAAACTAATTATGCTTTTCTATCATTTCTTAGTCCCTGTGGTGGGGAATGTTCGTAGAGACAACTGATTATAAAACAATTAGTTCCAAGTTATTCAGAATTGGACTAGTGATTTCATACTAGTTACAGAATTTTAGACTGGCACTACCCTGAAACATCACCAGTTTCAACCACCTTAGTTATAGATGGTCACAAGAATTTCATTACGTGTTTAAAATAATACAGTAGAATAAGAGCAGAATCTTCCCTATGACAGGTATATATAAAACATATACTGAAGACTCAATGTAGAAGAAAAATACCCTAGGTGTCAGACTAATATGAAGGGACTTTTCCCTTTGTGTGAAAATGTGGACATGGTAGAAGAGTCCAATGTCATGTGAATCATATTGAAAACAGAGGCAAAAGGAAAAGAAAATAAATTGGTCAATCCTTATTTAAAGCTTGATATGTAGAAGAAAATATCCTTAATGATATAACAAACTGAATTTAGTGACATATAAAAAGTATTAGACAGCATGAAAATTATAATACGTTCCAAGAATGCAAGGATGTTTGATTCAACATCCAAAAATCAGTTATTGTAATTTACCATATTAAGAAGAGCAATTAAAAATTAAAAACCTGTGATCATCTCAATAGAAACAAAACAAAATATTTGACAAAACTGATAATTCCATTCATTATAAAAAGACTCAAACTCAGGATAGAGGGAATTTTCTCAACTCTGCAAAGTTCAACTGCATGAAACTCACAGGAAACATCGTATTTCATGGTGAGACTTAACACAGAACACTTAAACATTGGCTGCTTCTCCTCTAATATCAAGAACAAGACATTGATAGGTTAACCTCACAACTTACACTTAACATTGTATTGAGGTTCTAGCTAGGGCAATTAGGTAATGAAAAGAAATAAAAGACTTTAAATTGGAAAAAAGTAGAAATATATTTATTTGCAGATGGTATTAACTTCTACCTGGAGAATTCTAAGTAATTCAGTAAAATGTGATTGGAACTGTAAGATAAGTTTAGCAAGGTTGCAGGATACAAGATCAAAATACAGCAATTTTAGTTACTCTGTAAACAGCAGTAAACAATCAAAAAATGAAATGAAGAAAACAACTCCTTTTCCAATACCATACAAATAATGAAATATTTAGGAGTAAATGAAACAAAAGAAGTATGAAATGTATACACTGAAAACTAGACAATGTTATTGAAAGAAATCAAAGGAGACCTAAATAGCAGTGTCTTAACTTTGACTTAGAGATACTTGGATTCAATCCAGACTACAATTTTGTGGATGTAATTTACTACAAACATTGCTCACCTTTCTCAAACACGACATTCCCATCTGTAAGAAGGACACAAATTAGCCATTCATAAACAATCATCAACAATACCCCTAGATAAATGTCTGTATATGCATGACTGGGACATTGTGCTGTACACCAAAAATAATTGACACACTGTAATCGACTATACTTCAATTAAAAAATAATATCCTAGGTGCTGTGGCAGTTACTCTTCTAGGCAATGGTGATCTGAGGATGAAAAAAATCTGGAGAAATTCACATTCTACATAGGACATTCAACTTATTAGTGGAAACAAGCTGGTACCCCCATCTTGTTTCATCAGGGATCTTTGTGTAATAAGTAAATTGTCCTACAGTTTAGGTCTGAAATACATTACTCAGAGTTGCCCACTTGCAGCTCTTTCCACAAATTAGCACTGATAGTTATTTGGAAGAGTAGGATCTATATCCTGAAGACCCTCCACAGCTTCCTAAAATTATTTCTGCTTTTTAAAATATACGCTATGTAGTATATATTTTATGTGAACAAATTCCAAATTTAGTAAAATATATTCAATCATTTTTATGTAGTGCATGCAGTACTGGATAAAGATGAAGCAACATATTTGTTAGTTATTAACATAGGTAACAAACCTAAATAAACTTAAGCTTTGCTTAGAAAATTTAAGATCAGTAGTTGCTATAATTCTAGGAAACTGGAGGAGAACTAAGTTACTATAAGGTTGGATAGTTTCTAAGAGTAGATGCAGGATGAACCAGAGGTTCAATGGAGACAGACCATCTCATGGAGTGGATGGGAGTTATGCTTACTTCAGATTAGCAAATACTTATTAAGTGGCCAATAAACCCAGACACTGTTTTAGGGACTGGGAATAGAGAAGTGAAAGTGGATCCCCTGCCTTAAAGACACTTTCATTTTTGAAAAAGAAGACAATTAAACTGGTAATAACAATACAATAAAACCTGCAAGTGATTTCTTAGGACTAAGTAAATAGGCAATACACCTACCTTCATTTTTGGGAGGCACTGGTGAATTTCTGAAGGAAGCAAGTGGGAGGTAAAATGAATATACATAGGAGAGCAGAGCCAGAGTAGACAAATTTGGACATGAAAGTAATAACTGAGAAAATGTGGAACAGTTTTTTCTACCGTATTAATTTTTTAAAGGAATGGTTTCCAACTTTGTTGTGTTTTTCTAAGCTTACATTACAAGGCTTCACATCATTATTTTTTTTCTTTTTCTTCTTTAATGATTTGATGAGATAAAAGAAGTATAGCCATTGTCATCAAGTATTTCCCAGGGAGACAGCCTCCATTCATATGCCGCATCTGCGGGGTTCTTGCCTAGTTTCATCAAACCGATGCTGCTGTATGATTATTAACAAGATTATACCTAGACCTTTTATATAGGACTGTAATTTTAAGCTTTATTTCACTCTTTTTCAATGATTTCTGTAGTGCTTACAGCAAGGAGCCTTTGATATACCTCTGCACTGTGCATATGTGCATGTCCTGAAACGAGGGTCAGGTGCAGAACATTATTTAAATACGTTCTGTTGTGCAGTAATGCATAAACGTTAGGAATGGAGTAGAAGCAAAGATGCTGCTCAGTGAAGAGGAATAACATTTACATTAACACGATGAATTTTAAAAATTTCTGCCACGCAAAAATGATTAAATACAATGCGATTTTCAAATGTTAAATAAAACATCTGTGCTCAGACCATTGCTCCGGAGCTAAAGTAATGTTATTTTGAAAATCGAAGGTGATATTAAAAGAATGCAACTGTTCAACCAAATGGCCCAAAGCATAACTGCTATTGCTGCGTTCCTTAAAAGTTCTCCAAACTTGATGTTTTATGGAGTGTGGCATATTCCATATTAGCACACAGTTTACTCTTTTGTGTAACATAAACTGTCATTTACAAACTGAATAATGGATATATAATTTGCATATCCTACTTTTATCAATACAGACACTTAAGAGTCATTCTTTTCCTTCTTCCTCAAACTTTGGCATCCCAGAATTTGATGAAATCCTGCTACTTCTGCTTCCTAAGTATTTGTCTGGTTATTCTCTATTTCCACTCCCGTAACAAATGTTTGGGCCACAATGATCTCTCACCAAAACACAAGGTATTCACCATCTAGACTGGTCTTTTAAATTGGTGTCCTTCAGAGCACAAAGACATAAGTGATTGCATTGTGCCACATATTTATTTTAGTTCTGTTTACTTTATATGATAGGTGTCTTTATACTAGTTTCTTAGGGCTTCCATAACAGATAATGATTAAATTTGTAGCTTAAAATATCAGAGATGTGTTTTTTCATTGGTTCTCTGACTTTCACTAAAACACTTCTAAGTGCCTTCATAAGTGTTTTTAAAAATTAATTTTAAGGAGACACAAATGCATTACAGGTAATAGAGAATATTTACAGATTAATCCCAACCATCATTGATCACCTATAGATTTTTTTCTCGTAAGAGTATAATGGCAGTCTGGAATGGTACCACTTTCCTATTTTGCCTTCTCTTTTTCTCTCCCAGCTATCTTCTTAAGGGTTTTTGTTTTTTCTCTCATGTATACACTTACATCAATTACTGTTTACCTTTATCTAGTTCACTGTAATTCATTTTTACTAAAGAATTACATGGAAAACAGGATTTTACTAAATATCACTGTTTCTAAATACTATAGGTTAGAATTTTCTTACTCGTTAAAAGATACTAAATCACACTAACTTGATAAAATATACAACATAAAAACAACATTCTTTCTTTATAGGAGTATAGGAAACATACATATTAGTGAAACATGGGCTAATTATTAGAGAAATGCAAATCAAAACTACAATGAGGTATCACTTCACACTGGTGAGAGTGGCCGTCATTAAGAAGTCCACAAATAGTAAATGCTGAAGAGGGTGTGGCGAAAAGGGAATCTTCCTGCACTGTTAATGAGAATGTAAATTGATACAGCTATTATGGAAAACAGTATGGGTAACTAAATAACTAAAATAGAGTTGCCATATGATTTAGCAATACCATTCCTGGGCACATATCAGAGAAAACTCTAATTTCAAAAGATACATGCACCTCAATGTTCACAGCAGCACTGTTTACAATAGCCAAGACATGGAAGCAAGCTAAATGTACATCGACAGATGATTGCATAAAAAAGATGTGGTCTATATCTATATCTATATCTATATCTATATCTACTCAGCCATAAAAAAGAATGAAATAGTGCCATTTGTAGCAATATGGAATGACCTACAGATTATCATACTAAGTGAAGTAAGTCAGAAAGAGAAAAATACCATATGATATCACTTATATATGGAATTTAAAATATGATATAAATGAGCTTATTTACAAAACAGTAACAGACTCACAGACATAGAAAACAGACTAATGGTTACCAAAGGAGAAAGGTGATGGGGGAGGTATAAATTAGGTGTTTGGGATTAGCAGATACAAACTACTGTATATAAAATAGATAAACAACAGGGTCCTACCATATAACACAGAGGACTATATTCAATAGCCTGTAATCACTTTGCTATACACCAAAAACTATCACAATATTGTGAATCAACTATACTTCTATAAAATTTTTCGAAAATAGTTTATCATGTGGAGAATGTATCTTTGCCTATATTGTGCTGGTCATTCAGATGTTTAACATTGTAATTTATGTTTTCTTGAGAAGGAGGGATACATAAACTAGTAACTGTGAAAGCATCAAATATATAAATTGTACTCAAGTGGTAGATAATACTAAAATGGAAACAAATCTTTTTTCTCCTAATTTTATATATTTTCCAGTTATAAGCACTCAGGCAGTCCTTTATAGAATCAAGGCTAAAGCTTAGCTTGGGGCCTGTGCTTGCCCATTACAGAGAGCAAATATATTTTCCCAAAAAGTGTGGTTTCCATTTTCTGTTGTACATCATCAGCTTTTTTTTTTAAAGTTTTGATATAAAAATTTTTAGTGGCAATGTGTAGAAAAACTAAATTTTGGTTCTTTGGTTGATTTTTTGCAATGCTTGTAGAGTATTTCATTATCATGTTTTCAAGCTGCATTTCTACTTTAAAATGGAAAATATTCAAAAATATTAACTACCTGCAAGGGAGTGGAATGGAGAGAGGGTGGGGAAAAGGTAGGAAGTGGCAAAGCAGAGCTGTATTTTAAAACTGAGTTTATAGTATTTTATAACTGTTTTATAGCATAAAGTTTATAGTATTTTTAAATAAGTGCCAAGAGACATTCAGGTATTTTGTTTTTAGTTAAATGGAACAAGCTACTTTCCCTCTATTTTCCTTAGTTTCCTTACTGAAGATTACTATATATATATATATATGTACTGTATTACTTCCCAGAGTTTTGATATTCTGCTTGAAGCCTTATTTTTATATCCTTGTATCTCTGGAATGCAATTTAATGGCAAGAGTTAAAAATTAAACCTTTAGGGAAAAAAAGATCATAGTGTATCTTTGGATCATAGGATATAAATACTTTTCATCAATGATTATTAGGTAATTGATTATTATTTTGAAGCTATACTCTCAAAATAATTTGCAAGGATTGATTTTAGTAATAAGAATTTCCCCCAAGTACAGGGTAGGTAAGGAGCATGAATCTTAAATAGGAAGCTTATTAGTGTGATGTAATGGCTCCAAAGAGCCCTGTTTCCTAAGATACTTATTCAGTGGGTTTTAATGGTTTGTCAAAATGTCCAGTTTCTACATCATAAGTTTGCATTTTCTAGGTGAAATACTCTTTTTGTGACAAGGCTTATATATTATCATTGATTAAAAAATTGTATGTTTTCTGTGAAGAACTCTTTTAAGAATGGAATGTGGGATAACTATAGATGAAGAAGAGCAAAATTCAGTAAGTTTAATATATGAAATGTAGTAAAAAAAAAAAAGGGTAATTTTTTGGTGTTTGTGTGAGGGGCCTGAATGAGTCCTCAGGAGATAGCTTACAGATGACAATAACTTGGTGCAGAGAGTAGTACAAAGTAGGAAGAGGGACGTGTTTACGTCATCCTTTCACAAGTATATGTATGTATAAGATATTTTGGAATAATCAATCATTGTAATACTGCTTAAGTGGAATAACTTTGTTACTTATCCATTTCCTGCATGCCTTGAGTCAGGCTTGCCTTCAGGTTGCACATCACATGGAGAGACTCCTGTTCGTGTAAGTTTAGAAGGGAGCCGTTGGTCTTTAAAACTGAAATGGCTCTGAACTTTTAAGAATTGACCCAGGGACCAGAGAAAAGTTGATACTATACATAAAAATAATACTCCAGGAAAATGTGAAATTCAGTATTCATGGAATTAGCAAATATTCAACTTGTGTGAACCTTGTTGCATCTTTTCTTTCCCTGTTTTTCTACATCTACATTATTCTATCACCCTCATTTAATGCACTAATGTGTTATCTTTCCAGCTTTAACATTTTTTATCCATTTGTTTTTTTACATTTGATTCCATCCCTTAGCATGGTATCTCATTTACTCCAATGCTGAACAAATTTTTATTTGAATAATAATTATAAGATAGTGGTCTACAGGTCACAGATCGTTAAGTCATAGAGCCTGTAATTACAAGGTGGCTATATAGGACCTATGATGTTTTCCTGTCTTCACTCATAGTAATACCTTCTGGGTCCCTATAATTAAGACAGAGACCATTTGTTCATCAGAATGTTTGGCCACAAAGTGTCCTCTGTGTCTCTAAGTATTACTTGGTATTCAGGTAGTAAGATTTGTATCAAAATTGACCTAGAGAAGATTTTACTAGCTTTTGCAAAGTCTAACATTAAAATAACTCCTAAGGCTCATGTCATTGTTTATATTCTTTTTCTTACAGACAACAGAGTTGATCTCTGGATACATGTTGGTGTGGCCAATGGTGGTGGAAGGGACTAAGAGTAGCTTTATTAGGAAAGGCAGAGTTTGCTGTTGAAACTTTAATTCTTTGTCCCAAGAGAGTCTGTCTCTTTCTTACAAGTGGCTATTTAGTGACCTTTAATATTCCACTTATGAACACTGAAGGATCCAGATGTTACTGGAACACATGAGACTTCAGTCCAGTCTTCAAAAATTAGAAAATGTACATCCTTCAACTTTTATACTTGTTTTTTTAAGAGTTGTCTTTTTTTGTGATTTTGTTCTGGAAGCATGTTTCTTTAATAGAAGTTGTCTTAATTTCTTTAAAAGTACTCCATTATACTGATGTTTAAGCCCTTTAACAGGTTTGAAAGGTTTTAGCCTCCATCAGATTTGTGCTGATTATATTTCAATACCCCATTTCTAGATTATAGTTCATATTTAAATCATTACTAACTTGTACCTCAAAAAAGTATTATTAACTAATGAGCCATGATTTAGTAATCAATATAATTTTGCCAATCCTATGCTCCCTTTCCCACTGTCTCTTGCCTATATTGCTCTTAAAAGCTACACATTCTGGGTGTGACCTGACCCGATAGGTAAGTCTCCAAAACTAATCAGGGCTAGTAAGACATTATTAGAGATGGATTTGAGAATTTTTCTCTTCTCATTTTTTGATAAAGCTGGCAAGTAAGTTACCTTTATTTCATGAATTCTTTATTTACTTATAACCCCAAAATGAAATAAAAACCATGCAGTTCACTTGACTCTATTTCTCACAAAAAATACAAGGGAGTAGAGAAAAATGAGTGTTTGGGATACATGCTCAAGATATAAAAGTAAACCACCATTCAGAGAATGAGTGCCTTGGAAGATTATCTGTTTGGAATAAATAATTTCTTGGGTGGACCAAAAATAATTTTGCTTTTTGAATAATCGTACTGTATTGCATATACAGATTGTTTAACTATGAAATAGCAAAAATTAAAATGTTCAGGCTTTGAGGTCAATATACTATTTAGTCTGTTGACCCAGTCTACTTTGTGAAGACCTGATTTCATTAACACTATCCAGATATCATTTTTAAGTAATTTTTCCAGAGGACATATTTCCAGATTATCACTACCAGATGTGATGAAATAAATCTAGGGCCCATTATATTGTATAGAATGGTGATAATTCTTGTTACATGGTTGTATAAAGGAATTTGTTATTTGACATTATAAATCAAGTATTCACTTGATCTGAAAGGAGTTGACAAAGCGTCAGTAGAGATAAAGCTACAGACTATGTTTTGTAAATTGAAAATGAAAAATACCCTTAGGACTGCCATATTGCATTGTTATTATTAAAAGTAATAGTAGTGGCAAGAGCTGAAAAAAAAAATACCCTTAAGACTGCCAGCTTACTTGAATAGAGGGATAGCACCAGGTTATACATTTTGTCTGAAAGTTTACGAATAGATGAATATCCACTAGAGAAATCACAAGAGCTAAAATAGTTTTCACAGACAAAATCAAATCAGTGAAAGGATACTAAGGCTAAGGATGAAGGTTAAATCTTTAAGGATTTTATTTAAAAGGGTGAAATTTTACTATCCTAGCCAAATCATTTTAAACTTATAGTCTAGAGTGACCTGATATTTTCATCAGATGTCTTCACAGCAAAGGACGATAAAAGATGACTAAATTTGGGGATAAATCCCAGAGTTTAGACTCTAGACAACTAAATTTCACCTACTGGGACAAAATGCCAATTTGTTCTGAAATGATAGGGTTTTGTAGAATATGCAGTATCAAAATGTATGACTACTTGAACATTTAATCCAGAAGTAGCATTTAGTAGAGGGAATACATTTATCCTAGAAATGCAAAATATATATGCAAACACCAAACAACTATATCAGTAGCTGTGATGTGCAAGCCACCTTCCTAGGTGGTGGGGAGAGAGTAAAATAAAGAAGAAAATCCAGGAGCATACCAACTTCAAGATAGTGTGGCTTAGAGACTAAAGACACAAATATATGAAAAACTAAATACACATAAAAGATCATCAGAAAGTACTATACGGATAACTATCTTGACATCATAAAATAACTCAGATTCTCACATACAAGGAAGAGCAAAGTATTACACTAAAGGAAAAATGTTTTTGGCATCAAGAGAAAATGTGCAGTTAGGTGGCTTTATCAGTATCCAACATCTTGTGTCTGCGGTACTCCTGCTGGCAACTATCACTTAGAGAGTTTAGCTGTCAACAATGTTTTTATTTTTTTACGCTATTCTCAGACTTAAATGAAAAACAGCTTTACAACAGCATTTCACCATTCTACATTATATAACATTCATCTTCTTTAATAAAGCATTGTTCTATTCATATTCATATTTCAGCAACTAAATTAGGTATTTATGTAAATGAAATAATTTTGTTTAAATTGTCATTAGGAAAGTAATCTGTTTTAGTGAATATTATTATCAAATGTCCTTTCCTGTCCTCTCCACTACAAAATGATATCTGTAAAAGAAGGAAAAAGAAATTGGAAATTCAGAGACACAGGGTTCAACCTTCTGCTAAAAACTGGTTTGCAGCTGGGAATTTTAAATGCCAGATAAAAATACCACAGAGAGTGAAGACAACACACACATGAGAAAAGGTCTAAAAAGAAGTATGAAGTTGGCGTGTCAAGTGACAGAAAGCAAAAACTTTCTTTCTGTTTGGGTCAGGGAAGACTTCCATTCCATCTCCCAAGTAGAATAATCTAGATGAAAACCAATTCAGCAAGGAATGATGAGAACTATATCCTGAGGTGTTGAGGTGCCTTGGGAATGCTGTGTGTAGCAATGAGCAATTGTTTTGAAACACAGTATCTTGACCACTTTCAACCTATGTGATTTCTAGATTCCCAAGATACTGCCTAGTCCTAGGTGATCTCAAATTTCTATTTTACTGAAAAGGAATCATTATGGAGTTTTAAATCCATAATACCCTTAATAAGATTGTTTCTCTGGACTTTATGTGCTTGAGAGGCTGCCAGCCTTTGGCAGATAATTGTGATTAGTAGTAAGCAAGTCTTAAATTTCTTTTTTAATCCAAGCCCCATACCACTAAAGATGCATTCCCAAATACATTAGCAGCACACAGATGTGAGAAAGAAATTAACATAGATCATTTCAATCCAGAAAAACAGTCTTTATACCTCTAAAATACAAAGCAGTAGGGCTCTCAGACGATAACAGAACTATTCTCACAGACATATCTAGCTGTTACATCTCATTCTAGGTTCCAGTAAGCCTCTGTATTACCCTTTCTCTATTAGTCTGTGATACATCTCTGCATTCTTCCCAAATTGGGTAAAAAGTGAAATATCAAGTCTCTAAATATTGGGCACATCACATCCAAAGAAAGGGCTTACTCTCAAAAGCTGACTTTCTCCAATGATTATCTGTTTTAGATCTGCCGTTCTAGTAAGAGGTTATCATTTTGGCTTTCCAGGTTAACCTGTTGCATCAGTCTGAACTTAACAGCCCTGGGCTTGTCCTTTCATACCTTTAGAAACAGATCTAAAAACACTTTTTACCCTTTGGGAAAATAATACCCTTTTTCCAGATGGACAAAGAGTATCCAGTCTCTAGTATGTCTTCTTTACTGAAGTTTACCAGTGCCAAAGATCAAAATTAAATATTTCTCCTCAAACCTTTGTCTGTGTATGTTGTTGCTGTTTTGAAAACACAAATGGTAAAATAGCCCTTAATCCAATGTAGTTGTTTCTCTTTTAAATAGTAGGAGACATTTTGAAACAAATGGGTAATATGTTAACTAACGAAGTCAAGTTTTATCTTTTCTTATTTTTCACCACCATGATTAATAATCATTCATAATATAATTAATTCTCTCTAGCTGTTTTATCTGTTTGTGGGATTAAAAAAAAACTTGATTTCAAAAAGCAAAGCAAATGTTTCCCATTTTAACTTCTTCCTTAACCTGATGTTTCCTAAAAAAACAATAATATTGCAATCCAGTATTTATAGTCTCTTTCAGAGTTAATGTCCTCAGTGATTCAGAATGAATATGAATAAGTACTTCAAGTTGAAATTTAAGGTGATCTTTGTAGATTCGAAAATTCACCAAATCTTTGAGTACCCATATTTTGTTGTGTTTAGACTTCCAAAGCTCATCTTACTTAAGTGAGACAATATTTTTCTAAAAGCGTGATAGTTATTGTTTTCCTTGAGCATCCTTCATTTCAAGGCAATTTATTTCTTCCTAGCAAGCCCACCTCATTTGTTTGTAGGTGTAAAAAAAGATAAAGGCCCTTATTCAGTCATTCTTTATTTTCATGATGTTTTCTTTCATTTTATTATTTTGTCACATCTTTTCCAGCCTCTTGTCTGATTTGTCTGTATGGAAGCCGTGTTTACAATCCATTTTATTTAGCTGTTTTCTTGTGCAGTGTGTTTTGTATGAAGAGCAGTTTATGACTGTGGCATCAGTCACCTTGGCCTAAAATGTTTTATTGAACAGAATTCCAACATTCATATTCCTGTTTAGAAAATGGCACTTTTGAGATTAGACATTAAAGGAGAATTTCATCTCTGTAGTCCTTTGTTTCATATTTTGTTTTGCTTTTTCCAGTTCCCCAATTATAAAATACAGGTACACTCATGTGTTTTATAATTGTGGTATACAGAGTGAGAGACTGAGAGAGATTTTAAAAACCATAATCAGGGTGCATATTTTCAGAATAGCAGTTGTTAATAAAACCTCAAAATCTTAGTAATGGAAGCTTTTGACTTAGACTGGCAGGATTAATATCATGATTCAACCACTCAGTAACTATGTTATTTTCACAGAGTCAAATAATTTATCTTACTGTAGGTTTCCTCATCTATAAATGGGAATATCTCTCTCATAATATTCTTGTGTGTAAGACTTGATATAATCCATGAAATTCTTAGTACAGTGCTTGAAATAGTACATTCTCCCCAAGTTAGTTATTGTTAATAATGAACATTAATATATTGCAAGGAAAAGTGTGCTGGTACTTTTAGGTCCATGTAAACTTCTGCTTTCTTTTGGCAGTGAATGTGAAGGAAGTACAATGAAGACTAAACTTTATTGCTAAGAATAATAAATACGCTTTTGATACATTCCAGTTTTAGAATTAAGTCAGATTTCCTCCATGAGCTGAAGTAGAAAATTATTTAATCTCACAGCCCCTGGCTGGCAGGTGCTTCCTGGTCAGTGTGTTGATAAGGTTGTGCCACTAAGCAGGAGCACAGCAGGAACCACTGCAGAGATAAATTAGTGATGTGTGCCATGGCAAAGAGTGATCAATGGCAAAATACATTGAATGTGTTTGCTGACTTTGTTCCAGACATGATTCTTTCTCCTCTTGATTTTTCCCCATTCCAAGCCATCCTGATGGAAAAAGAGAAGTATGTACAGCTGCTGAGTAATTACAGATATTCTTAAGAATTCCTCCTGGAGAGGAAACAAAAACAAAACAGAGAAAAAAGCCAGAATGCAGCCTCACTTTTACTTGTCTTATTTCTGAAATGCTAAATTCTCCATCCATGGGTAAATTTTTAGTTGGGGCCACGGAAGTTTCCATATTGTCGCCTCTCAGAGATTCTAAACTACTAAATCTAGCTGAGAGTACTCTGTCATCTTTATCTGTGTTTGGGATGCTAAGTCTAGAAATTTCCTCCTACAAATACTAGAAGTCTCTGTCATGATCCTTTGTCATATGACTGGAACCAATGTTGAGAATATGTGAAATTGGGCGTCTTGCTTTTTTCATATAATTTATTCTTTCCTATTTTGCTTATCAAGATCCTGTTTTCACCTAGATGGCAAATTAATTTACAACTAGGTGCAATCTTTAAGTTCACATTATATTCGTGTCCTGTTTTCCATCATAAGTGATATCTAATGGAGGCATTTCAGGAACTGTAAGAGACATATTTAAGAAGAGGATGTCACCTTTACAAGGATACAATTTTTATTTTTATAATTGAGGTATAATTGACACATAACATTATTTTCTGGTATGATTCTATTTTTAGAGTAAAAAATATACTCTATTTTTATGAGTATATTTATAATAACTCTTTAAAGTACTCTTTTGCCAATCCTTATATCTGTCATGTCTTCTTTTTTTCCTGTTTATGGATAACATTTCCCCAACTCTTTGTATGTTTACTAATCATATTAATAAACAGCAAATGCTTCAATTAATTTATATGTTAACTAATATGATTAGATGATGTTAATGTTACATTATTGAGTGTTTGAGTTAGTTGCCTTCCTTCTAAGTGTGCTGAAGTTTATTTGTGGATCAGCTTCATTCTTTTGTGCCTTGTTTTTAAGCTTTGTTTGGATAAGTCTAGGGGCGCTTTTTTTTTAAGCTCTACTACTATAGCATTATCCTGCTGAGGTCTTTACTAAATACTCGTGTTTATCAGGGTAGGTGTACTCTGAATATAGGTCAAATTTCTCCTAGCACTGTGTACAGTTATTTGAATTGCTCAGTTTATGGTTCTTTGGTGGCCTTTTGATTTTCCTATAAAATTTTACGCTGTGCGTGTGTAGTTTATAACAGACTTGGGTTGGGGCGAGGGAACAAAGATTGTTACAGCTCATTCTCTTATGTCTCCTTCCTCCTATTTACACTTCACTGTGAATTCTAGTTGCTTTGGTTCCTCAGAAATCTGACTTTATTTTCCTCAATTTGAAGAGAATGCCATATTCTCTTTGGTGTGCCTCTCGGTACTACATACAAGAAATCCAGGCAGAAACTCAGGGAAATTGGAGATTTACATCACCTGTGTCACTTACTAGCTTTATACGTTGCATGTGTTATGATGTTTGTGAGTTTTTATATACATTTTCTAATTTTTTAATTGTTTTTGACATGAGGATAGATTCAATACCAAATGCCTGGTTGTTAGAGGGATTTTCTACGTCTTCTTTTTGACTATACAATTTTCAGTATGAATGAAAATTTCTATGCATTTTAGGTGATTCTGTAAGTATTGTCAGAAAAATGAAAACACTGGCTATGGCAGTTATCGGTTGTAAAAATAATTCTGCCTAATAAAAGCCTTTAAAATATAGTGGCTCAGAAAATATAAGCATATTTTTAATTTCATGAATATTTGATACCTTTATAAGATTTAAAACTGAAATTAAAATACAAAGTTAATCAGATATTTTTCTCTACCAGTGTTCCAGGTGGAGTTTCTATAGGGACACCAGATCAAAATATTTCAAATAACCTCAAATACTTTGTAAATTATTTGATGATGAATATTTTCACTGTTAGTTTTTTATCTGAATGTTATAGTTTCATAATAAACATTGTAAGAACAGATTCAGTATGTGTGACATCTCTCAGTATCATCCATAATCCTGCTAACTGTGGAACAAGGAAGGTAGGTTTTTCATAACGTTTTCCCATGAGGCATATTCTTTTCAATATTTTATAAATGGCTTATTATGTATATAACTCCATTTATCATATATCAAATTTCCATCCATTTTGGTAAAAATTACTGTCATTGAATTCTGTTTTATTTTCTACAGTTACATCCACTTGACTTGTGTTTCAGTAGCTTTAAAAGCTTTTTTCTTTTTCTGGGAAAGTAAATATTTTTAGTATTGTGTTCTTAAAGTTACAACTAGAATGTGAAATTCGTACAGTCTCGTGTAAGACAAGCTAATCTCTGATGAATTTAAAATGCTCTTAGTATGAACTGAAATTTGTAAGCTGTAGTAAATGTTAACATGTGTATATGTGCATTAACATCTAAATGTATGTGCATGAATATGTATATATATACATATATATCTAGATTTCAGAATATTTAAAATGTCAAATAATTATATGGTGTGTTAATAAAGCTGTACTATCCTAAGTTTCCTTTCTTTATCACTTCCTTTTCCTCAGAGGCAGTCATTTTCAGATCTTTTAGTTGATTTTTATATCCCTTCATATCTTTGAAAAGTTTCCTTGTGTTTCTACTTTTTAATCTTTAACTTATAGACATCATATATTGATTTTTTTCTATTATGAAAGATTAGGATTTAGCATCTCTCAGTTACTCCACACATACTTTCCAGCACTAATCTTCCACTATCACTATATCATAAATTTGATCGCCACACAGTTTTATTATATTATTTCCAAAGAAAAGATACACAGATCTGTGCCATGTAGTTTCCTATGATTTCTCTTCATTTTGTTCGCATACTGTTTTTTCTCAGTATTGTGGTCTTTTATGTTTCCACTTGCGTAGTTCTCTGTGTCCATATCACAAACTCAACCTATGATTCTCAGTTTTGTAAAACTTCTTTGTAATATGTGCTGATAGATTACATAATCTATTTTTTTTTCCTTTTGAAGAAATCTCTCCCAGAGCCCTCTGACCATTTGAATCTCACATAATGGTTTCTTAGGCTTGATGCAGAGTCATCAGGTCATCATATCCATGTATTCCACCAGTCTTACTCTGGGAATTGCTCTCATGTGTCATCCATTTGAATTGCCTGTTTTCTGAAGTCCATGACTTCTTTATTCTTATTTATTTTTTATTATGTTGTAAAACATTCTCTAATGTCATGTTGACACATAGTCATTGGGTGGCAAAGTTGCTGAGATTTTGTGTGTATGAAAAATATCTCTATATGCCCTCACCAAAAATATAAGATAGGTTTTTTTCTTGAAGTATAGTTGATGTGTAATATTGTATTACTGGTGTATAGTTTACTGACACAAAATTTTTAAAGATTATACTCAATTTATACTTAGCATAAAATATTTATTATATTCCCCATAGTGTACAGTATATACTTATGGCTTATTTTTTACCTAATTCTTTATAACTCTTATGCAACTACCGAAATACTTCCCATCCCCCTACCCTTTACCCACTGGTAACCATTAGTTTGTTCTCTATATCTGTGAGTCTCCTTTTTTGTTATATTCACTAATTTGTTGTATATTTTTATATCCCACATATAAGTGATATCATACATTATTGGCCTTTCTCTGACTTATTTCACTTAGCATAGTGCCCTCCAAGTCTGTCTATACTGCTGCAAATGCAAAATTTCAATTTTTTTTTTAATGGCCAAGTAGTTTTCCATTGTACATATGCCACCTCTTCTTTATCATTTCATCTGTTGATGGACACTTAGGTTGGTTCCAAATCTTGACAATTATAAGTAATGCTGCTAGGAACATTAGGGTGCATGTATCTTTTTAAATTAGTATTTTTGTATATATTTTTTTGATATATATCTAGGAGTGGAATTGCTGTTTCATATGGTGGTTCATTTTTAGTTTTTTGAGAAGCCCCATACTGTTTTGCATAGTAAATGCACCAATTTACATTCTCACTAACAAAGTACAAGAGTTCTCTTTTCTCTACATTCTTACCAACATTTGTTATTTATGTTCTTTTTGATGATAGCTGTTCTTAGAAGTGTGAAGTGATACCTCGTTGTTGTTTTTGATTTACATTTCCCTGATAATTAGTAATGTTGAGCATCTTTCATGTGCCTGTTGGCCATGTGCATTTCCTCTTTGGAAGAATGTCTGTTCATTTCTTTTGCCCATTTTTTAATGGGGTTGTTTGTTTTTTTGATGTTGAATTGTATGAGCTGTTCATATATGTTGGGTGTTAACCCCTTATTTGTCATATCATTTGCAAATATTTTCTTCCATTCAGAAGGTTGTCTTTCCATTTTGTTGATGTTTTCCATTATTTATGTGTATTACCAAACATACTAAGGTAATTTGGTTTAATATTGACATGTAGGTTGGAAACATTTTTCCCACAGAATACAGAAAGCATGTTCTGTTATGTGCTAGCTTTTAGTGCTGCTATAACTACAATGCCATTATGATTCATAGTCATTTGTATGATATTTTACAATTGGAACATATTTTCTTTGTCCTCAGTTCTGAAATGTCATGTTGTGACAAATATGTGGATTAATTTTCATTCAGTTTGGGAAGTACTTAGATTAGCATTATAATCTTAAAATGTCTCTCTTTTACATCTGGGAAATATATTTGAATTATTATCTTTTTTATTTTTAATGGAACTTTTTTGAGAGATTATATATTCACATGTGAACTATAGTATAATGTCACAACCAGAATATTGACATTGATATAATCAGATAATTTAATGCAGATTTTCCAGGTTTCACTTGTACTTTTGTGTAATTCTGCACAGTTTTGTCACATGTATAGTTTCATGTATCTATCACTACTGTTAAGATACTAAAAAGTTCCATCACTATAAGCATGTTTTGTGTTTCTTTTTTATAGCTGCATCAACTTCTCGTATATTTCTTCCATCTCCAATTCCTAGCAACAAATAATCTGTTCTTCATAAATTTTGTTATTAAAAATCTTTTACAAGTGGAATCAAAGAGTATATAGCCTTTTGAGGTTGGCTTTTTTCACTTAGTATAATTCCCTGAAGATTCATCCAAGTTGTTGCATATATCAATAGTTTGCTTTTGCCATTGCCAAGTAGTATTCCATGGCATGGATGTTCCTCTGTTTATATAACAATTCACCTATTTCCTATTTTTGGTTATTAAAAACAAAGCTGCTCTGAACATTCATGTTTGTGTGAATATAAACGTCCATTTCTCTGGGATGAATGCCTGAGAATGCAGTTGCCTAGTAATATGGTAATTGCATTTTTAGTTATGTAAGAAACTGCCGAATTGCTACAGCAGCTATAGCATTTTACATTTCTACTGGTAGTATATAGGTGATCCAGTCTCCAATACCTCACCAGCATTTGGTATTATCTTTTTTTTTTTAATTTTAGCCATTCTGATAGGTGTACAGTGAGATCTCATTTTGGTGTTTATTTGTATTTACCTGATGGTTAATGATATTGAACCATTTTTTTCATGTGCATAGTTACCATCTTTACAATCTCTTCGGTGAATTGTCTGTCTCCAATTTTAACAATGAAATGAAATTTAAAGTTTGTTGTGAGATATTTCTAGTTTACTATGGTCATTTATTATTTAGGTTTAGGCTCAATCCAAGGCTCTGTAGAAAGCCCCACGTATAGTTTCTGAATCATGTGATCCCTGTTACAGAGGCAGACACTTTGACATCTTTTCCCCTTTCCACCCCTCAGATCTCTGGCTTCTCATCATTGAGGCAAAGATGATTCCATGGTTCCATATCCAGCAGAGCAGGGTGTTGGGCCTCACAGTATAGTAATGAAAGCACTCTCTTTTTCTTTGATATTTCTATGATATTTGGGAAAATTTTGCTTACCTGGAATCTTCTGTCTTTAGTTTCAGTTTTGAAACAGGAAAGAGAATTGGCATTAACACTTTATTGATACACTAAGCATTCTGAGACATATTCTCAATATAGGTGAAACCAGATTAGACTCTTACTCAGGTCTCCACTAGAGTCGCTTGATATTTTTTCTTTCAGTAAGAAAATAGTCCTATAATCCAGGATGAAATGAAAACACTTCAGATTTAGAAACAGCAAGATAATTATTAGTCAGTGGCTCTATGATTGATCTAGCTTTAGGAGAAAACCATTTAGCTACTGAATATAATTGTATATATTCAGTTATAAGCGACTGAAAATTTGGTTTCTTGTAGTCTAATTATTAAATCATAATTTCTCAGGGCAGGCCCTGTGAAATCTGTTTCTCTAAGGCTTCCCAGATAGTATAGGTAGGTTTGGAAAACATTGACTTAGAATCCAAACAGATTACAAGTTCAGAAATAGTATATTTATAGGACATTAAAGATCTAAGGAAAAAGGATCAAAAGTATAAGCAGAAAGCGGGAGCTTATTGTAAAACTGTGACATTTTCCAAATCATTGATTTTTTATTATAGTTTTATACATTTCTGATAATGTGTTATTATTTGGCTCCCTTCCAATGAATATAACTCCTGATGGTAATGGTTCTTGACATAAAAATCAGCTTTTTATTTTCAGAGTTCAAACTGCTTATGGAGGTAAATGAATTCTCACTTGTTGTGGGAGTAAATGAGTCTTATGAGATGGAAATGGTTTCTTGGCTACTTTAATGTGTTAGGCCTTATTGACCAAAGGATGACTAAAAATGGCTTGAGAAGCAAGTGATGACTTCAGCTGAAATGACTGGCTTTCATCCCTCTATAAATTGCCAGGAAACAATGAAATTTGCTGAGGTGGATGTATGGTAGTCACATACCTCTCAGAGTTTTTGAATATAGCAGAAGGTTTTATATCTTGAAAACAATGTAAGAAAAATCTCTGTTAGAATTTATATGTGTATACATTCTACTTTATCCGACAGAATAGAAATCATGGCAATTTAGAATAGCTATCAAGACAGTAGTGCATACCCTGGGAAAAGTGTTCTTTTGAAACATTTTTTTTTTCCTGCTGCAATTTCTATTATAAGAGCTGGTAGAGTTACTTTCTTCAGAAAAAGAAAATAGTTCAAATATACTAATTTCTACATTTGTTATAGTGATCTTTATCAGAAAAAAATTTAAATTCATGGCTCAAATATTTACTATAATATTTAAAGTCTGTAAATGTACTTTTATTCTTAGATTTTATGCACATTGTAATCTAAGTAGAAATTTTAAAGTAATGAGATAAAGTTTATATAGGTAGAAGTTAAAATATTTTCTTCTGAAAATGCAGTAATAACTCCTGGGAGCATGTGTTCAACACTGAGGATAACTGGAAAGGACAGAACAAGGTAGGGCACTTTTTGAAGGAAATATTGTCACTCCAGGTTGAATGGAACCATACTGCCCATCAATGATGACTGGCCAACTTAGGGATAACCTAGCTGACAGTATGATGGCATGATTTTATGACATGGTATTTCCACCCCTTTCATGCTGTAAAAAAGTCAACTATTATATTTAACACATAGTATGAATTCATTCTGCCTATGATTTATAAGCTGTTTTCTTATTCACTATCTATATTTACCATATCCTAGATATTCTTAGACTGCCAGATTACTTAGCATCTATGCTTAAACTTTTGTGTGAATTTCATCAGTCCCATTTATTTTTATGTATAATAGCTAAATTCAAAATTGCTAAATAATACAGCAAAACTATATTATACACACCCCTAAAATAGTCAATTAACTAATTCTAATAATCATTATTAGTAAGTTTAAAACTATCAATTACTGATATAAACCAGCATATTTATAGGATTCACAATATCAACGTAAGTCCAAACACTCAAGCCCCTCCAGAGTCCAGAGAGTGAAGATGTTATTGTCTTTCCAGTGTCACTTAATAGTGGTATTTGTGGATCATAGCATAGGTGTGTGTTTAACTTTATTTGAATAAACTAAAGAGTTCTTCAGTGTGGTTGTACCATTTTGCACTCAAACCAGAGAATTATGAGGTGTTCAGTTGCTTTACATCTTGACAACATACCGTGTTGTCAAACCTACCCCAGCAGGTTTAAAGTAGTACCTCATTGTGTTAGGATTTCCTGTTAATTAATCATGTTGAACATCTTTTTATATGTTTTGGCCAGTCCTTATCTTATTTTGTAACAGTCTGTTCAGCTCCATGCCTAATTTTTAAATTTACTAGTTGTTTGTCTTTTACCTTAACATTCTCATGAGCATCTTCTCATGGGCTTGTTGGCCATCTGTATATATAATCTGTTGAGTTGTCTGTTCAAATCTTCTGTACCTTTTTTTTTTAGTTGTTTGTGATTTTATTTTATTTTTCAGCTAGTTTATACTTTCTCTTACAATTTCAATGTCTGAATAATTCTATTTATTTTTACTCTCTTTGCCAATTGCTACATTTTCCTATAACTTGTAATATTCATTTATGCCATACCTTCTATAGAAAAGACACGATCTTTCTTCTGCTAGGCAGCTAGAGGGAGATCTGAGTCAATCTGTTATGTAGTTGAGCAGGATCTGAACTTTGTTGCAGTTTTAGTTTGGTTTAATTCTCTACCACTTTCAAATTTTTGGAGTCAGGGTCATGTCTCTTCCTTTGATAGGGTCAAAATTTTAAGCACTGGTGAAGTACTGAGACTTGTCTATTCTTCACAGCTGAGATGCTCACTTCCAGAACTGTAGGAGATTATTTCCTGCTTTATAGCCTGGTTACCATATTTTTTTGGTCACTGTGAAGTTATCTTTGCTCTCCTATCCCTCCATTTAAATTGTTTTTTTAAAAACCTAAGGGATCTCTTTCAGTTTTCGTGTTCCTCATTTGATCTCTCAAAGGCCTTGGTCCTACGCTCTTTTAAGGTATGTAATGTACTGAAGTCTCCAGCTGCATAGTTAATTATAGTTAATTCAAAATTGGAAGTGCCTCTGATGAGTTGTATTCAGCTCTTCTACCTTGTTCCTGCCTTGAGGGAGCATCATGCTTGTGAAAGGCTCATGCAGCCTCACAGGGATATTACTTGGCTATCATTTTAAGAATTGGCAGGTGAGTGCAAATGTACTTTATTAATGAAGTTCCTTGGGATTCTAATTTATCATGGTGATCCACATGTGGCAGTTTGAAGTTCCTTAGCAGTCTGGGTGATTTTGCCATGCCTTGTTTTATGACTGGTTTTTCTTTCTCACAAATCTGCAAGGAATGAGAACAGTCCATGAGTCTCTTTTCTCTTACGAAAGGCTTGTTGCTTTATGATGAGATTTTCAATATTATGATTTTGCAGCTTGTTCAGCTTTTAAAAATTATTATTAAGATGAGTACAATGATCTATTCTGAATTCCTACATCTAAAGTTAAGGCTTGCTCTACCATATATGTTATGGCTCTGCTTTCCAGGGCATCAGATTAAGTTAAGTGACTGAATACATGAATGAGTGAAAGATGTGTTGCAGCACTACATAATGTCTTACATTTTTATAAATATTATCAATTTTTGAAAGCATCTTTATAAATTTTACTATAATTGAGTAAGTAACAGTGAAGCTGATGTTTATTGAGTCCAGACTCTGTGTGGGCACTGGACAGAGAGCTTTACATGAATTATTTTACTGAATCCTCACAATATGTGTCTTTTTAATTCTTGTGTTACAGTACAGAACATGAAGAACATAGATGTTATATGGAGGTAGCACAGCTAGGATTTGAACTAAGGATTTTCTGATTTAAAAATCCCAAGTTATTAAGCACTAAAATACTATGCTTCTCCTCCTATCCTTCTCTTCAGGAGAAACTTGTGAGTTTGTGTATGTTTGGGTATATGTTTTTTTGCATTAAAAAGTAGAATTCTAGATCACTAATTCATAATACAGCTTCCAACAATATATTTCCAAGTTCTATATATCAAGAAAGGCTTTAAAACAGTCATATAGCAGCACTATATGAATGAGAATGAAGACTAACAGCCAACTCTTGAGAGGTCAAAATGAAATAATGATCTGGGACTTTCTTCTTTCTAATTAAATTTAAATATTGTAACTCCCTTTCCCCCACAAAAAGAGGCAAAAGAAACTGACATCACAGAATGAAGACTGAACTTCTATGGATTTCAGCTTCAATATTTAAAATGTTGTAAAATAGTATAAGAACAGTAAAGCATGAGTAAAACTACTTATTGGGGATTATCTTTTCCCATTCTCTTTATCATTCTATTGAGTCATAAAGGAGAGGAAGTAGCAGTAGATTTAGCCTGCTACCAGCAGAAATGCTTGGTTATGGTAGGTGGACTTAATTGCCTCTTAACTGAATAGAACCTTTTTGACAGTTTAAGGGAAGAAGAAACCCTATGAGGGAAATACATGACATTTCTGATAATTTGGAATGGAAGTATGGAGGATTTTCATCTAACATTGTACACGTTCCTCACTTAACATGATTTTTATTTTTATTATAGCTCTTATCTCTACCTTATTTGTCACTTATAAATTTACCAACTTGAATATAGGCAGTTTAAAGAAGTAAACCTGTTTTCCCTAGTCACCCTTGTATGTTGCGTATGGTAAATGCTCAAAAGTGTTTGCTAAATGAATGAATTGTGTGTACAAATGACTTAACAAATTACTTTGCACATATTTAATATTAAGTACATAGTGAACACTACTCCTTTCCTTGTAAGAGCAAATGATTAATTCTGAAATGTAAACTTTTGGTAGTCAACTCAAAAGCATAGCATGTTGTAGAATGGAAGGGTTTATGGACTGAAATTTTTAATCCAATGTGCAAAAATAAGTCCACGGTTGGAAATAGGGGTCATTGAGAAGGTTTAATGCTGGTTTTTTCAGTTAATTAGTTTGTGGGGAGAAAAAAAGCAAAAACCCAGTTGTAAACTTCTAAGTGGCAGGATCTTGCCTTACTTACCTATTTGCTATCACAAAAACTAGGACGCTTTCTGAAATACAGAAGGCACTTAGTGAATGTTTAACGAGCAAGGAATTGCAGTTGTGTGTGTGTAGTTTGTGCGCACATGATTGTGCTAGGTAACTAAAAGGGATCAAGAAGCAGTTCAGCAGTTATGAACTCTAAGTGCCCTTATCCGCTGCCATTTTCCAAAAAGGGAGAGAGATTCTCCTTAAATCACTATACACATCTTTTATGGTTACCTCTTAGGCCCTCCCAACCTACTCCTAACTCTACCCTATTGGTATCTTAAAATCAGTAAATCATTAATAATGGATTTGAGAAGACAGACTAATTTCACTGTAATTGTAATAATCTAAATTAAACAAACACCAATACCAAATGCTCAGAACATTCAGAAAATCACCATGCACTTCATATAAGATTCTCTTTTATTCTGGATGTTTAATCTGGAGGTTAAAATTGACAGCATGTACTTCTGCTAATTGGTACTCCAGAGGTTTGCAGATCTCAGACAGTGTCGTTAATAATGTCCTGCCAGCAGCTCGTAGCATGATCATTAGTAGCGATGGACTTCACACTGGTGAGCTCTGACAGCATTCCTCAGATTGTGCCAGCATTTCCACACAGAAACCTGTGTCTCCTGTTGAGTGTGTGGAGTTGGACAGAATGCAAGAGGAAGGTGTCAGTGTTTGAGCTGATACTGCTGGTAATATGTCAGCTGATGACATTTCCTCTGCCCACACTGAAATAGCTTAGGGGTAGAGGGAGTCCACATAATACCAAAAGCAATTAAGATAACAGACAATTATTTTGTTTCCTATTTTTTCACCTCTGTCAAGTTAGAATAGATATGCTTAAAGAAAAAAGGCTGGAAAAGCAGTCTGCCTTGCTCTGTACACTTGGACAAGTGAAAGCTTTTCTCAGAAGAGTTTGATTTGGTTGACTTTGCATTCTTAGGTACAGTTATCCAGTTGAAATATTTATAAATAGAAACAATTACAGATTTTGAGATATTAAACACTCCTTAAAGGTCTTCGTTAGCTAGTGGCTTATGAAATATTTTTTGAAATGCAATTTGATTTTTATATGAAGTACTCATTTAGATAAGATAGTATCTCAGCTTCTCAATCTTGCATTTAATAGTATGAACATCTACAAATCTCCACTACTCTACTCCATGTTCATTTTATATGCATGAAGTTGTGCAGATTTGGGGGAAAAAATCCCCATTCCAGATGAGTATACTAAAGTGGAGATGCTGGCTGATGTGAACCATATTTTTCCTCCAGTGACATTAACTTGTGCTTCAGTTGTTTATATTCCTGTACAATGGAAATGCTTTAACATATCATTTTCCAATACATATTGATATTGAATACATGAATAAAGAGCTACGTGAAAGTCCTTTCTGTTCCATAAGGGAGACATTTTAATATGCAAAACTGGATTTTATGGTTGTTTTCAGTTATATAGACTATACATTCTTCATGGATATCCTGCAGTTTCTTAGTCTGATAACTTATTATTCTAATTTTAGTGAAGTTTTTTTTTATTTTAAGTCCTTCATATTTATTTTTTTATTTTTCTTTTCTTCCTTTTTTTATCCCCTCCTTTCTTTACAGAGCTCTACAGTCCTGAAATACAAACCAAGTAGTGTACTTAAATAGAGGGAAGTCTGGCTGGGGTAAAGAAGTTTATATAGCTTGTTCAGACTATCTCACTGAGTCCAATTTCAGAAGCTATTAACGCTTTGAAAGGAGAAATGAATTTGGCAGTCTGTGATATTTTAGAAAGGGGGACAAAGTGTTAGAAAGTACTGTTCATTTAATTTTGAAGAGACAGCTTGATAAAAGATGCATTTATATTACTATAAATTAAGGAAATACATTCATAGAGAGAGTGGTGTGACATTCTCTTTGAAGTATTTATTAATAATTTCAAACATTTCCTTTTTGTCCTTGGCTAAGTACAAGGGCAAATTAGAGAAAATAATGTAGGTGACACAGGGAGCTTTGTAATGAACTTAGCAATAAATAAGAACATGTAGGACACGTGGAGTGAAGTGCATGTACCTAAAGAAACCTAGAAAGTGGTCTGGAATTACTGCTAGGGATCTATTTCTTTAGATTACTTAGACTTACATGTAAACGAAATCAGAGTGTAAGTGTTTTTTCACTTTGATTTCTTTCACTCAGCATTTAAACAGTGTTATCCATGTTTTGTGAATCAACAGTCCATTTCTCTTAATTTCTCAGTAATGTTCCATCATATGACTATACTACAATCTGTTAACTATTATCCTGCGTGGGACATTTGAGTTGTGTCAAAATATTGCTTTTATGAATAAGTTGCAATGACCATTGTTGTAATCAATCCATATTTGTGGATATATTTTATTTTTTAAAAAATAATAACATAGGGATGAAATTGTGGATCATAAAGAAGTATATAAAAATTGAAAAAAAAAACTCAGTTTTCCAAAGCTGTTGTACAAGTTTACACCCTGCCTGTAATGCGTGAGAGATCAGTTTACCTAGTATATCTTTTGATACTTACTTATTGCTCATTAGTCTTTTTTCCATAGCAGTGATATACTGTAGTATCTTATTGTGAAATTTATTGACATTTCTCTAACCATCTTTTTCCATACTTATTAACCATTAGCCATTTATGTATCTTTTTTTTTTGTAGTGTATTTTTGCTCATTGGTTCTCTTTTTATTGATTTGTTGGATATTCTTACAATATTCCAGATACAAGTTTATGTCAGAAGTGTGTATATGAATATTTCTTCTTACTCTGAGTCTTTCATTTTCTTTAACAGGGTCTTTTGATAAGCATTTATTTTTATGAAGTTCAGTTTGGCAGTATTTTCTTTTATGATTGTTTACTTAAGTTTTCCTCTAAGCTTTCTTTTAGGAGCTATAATCTTAGTTTATAAATTTATGTCTGTGTTATTTTGTGTGGGTAATATGATATAAGGTTAAGTTCCTTTCCTTAAAAAAGGCCAGTTGATACAGATTCATTTGTTGAATTTTTTTTCTTTCTCATTTAATTGAATTAGTGTTTGTTAAATAGTTAACCAGAGTGGAAAAAAATGGGGGGGAGGGAAGGTAGTTAAGTTTATTTGTTATCATTTTTTTAAAATGGTGTTACTGAGGATTGAACCTAGGACCTTGTTCATGCTAAGCACTCACTCTACCACTGACCTGTATCCTCCCTGCAAGACTGGAAATTGTTTTTGCTTGTTTTTTTGAACGTTTTGACCATTCTATGCCAATATTACACTCTTGTAGCATGATTGTGAGGCAAATTTACATAGCATTAATTGTCTGAATTTGATCTACTTTTATAAATCTTTTTTTCTGCATAAATATTAGCATTAGCTTGTGAATATCTGGAAAAAATATGCTGAAATAACTCAATTTTGAAAGAATGCATGTCTTTATAGTGTTTAGTCTAATCTTTTGTTGTTGTTGTTTGTTTTTTAGGGGAGAAATAATGAGCTTTATTAGTTTATTTTAATGGAGGTACTAGGGATTGAACCAAGGACCTCATGTATGCTAGGCAAGTACTCTACAACTGAGGTATACCTTTCTCCGCTTTGTAGTATTTTTACCAATTTTAGTCTTTTTACCAATGAGCTTGGCATACTTCTAATATTTATTCCTTAATTATTTTCTTTTTTTTAAACTTTTTTTATTGAGTTATAGTCATTCTACAATGTCGTGTCAAATTCCAGAGTAGAGCACAACCTTTCAGTTATACATGAACATACATACATTCATTGTCATATTTTTTTCCCCTGTGAGCTACCACAAGATCTTGTATATATTTCCCTGTGCTATACAATATAATCTTGTTTATCTGTTCTACATTTTAAAATCCCAGTCTGTCCCTTCCCACCCCCTGCCCCTTGGCAACCACCAGTTTATATTCTATGTCTATGAGTCTGTTTCTGTTTTGTATTTATATTCTTTTATTTTTTTAGATTCCACATATGAGTGATCTCATATGGTATTTTTCTTTCTCTTTCTGGCTTACTTCACTTAGAATGACATTCTCCAGGAACATCCATGTTGCTGCAAATGGCGTTATGCTGTTGGTTTTCATGGCTGAATAGTATTTCATTGTATAAATATGCCACTTCTTCTTTATCCAGTCATCTGATGATGGACATTTAGGCTGTTTCCATGTCTTGGTTATTGTAAATAGTGTTGCTATGAACATTGGGGTGCAGGTGTCTTTTTGAAGTAGGGTTCCTTCTGGATATATGCCCAGGAGCAAGATTCCTGGGTCATATGGTAAGCCTATCCCTAGTCTTTTGAGGAATCTTCATACTGTTTTCCACAGTGGCTGCACCAAACTGCATTCCCACCAGCAGTGTAGGAGGGTTCCCTTTTCTCTACCGTCTCTCCAGCATTTGTCATTTGTGGACTTTTGAATGATGGCCATTCTGACTGATGTGAGGTGATACCTCATTGTAGTTTTGATCGACATTTCTCTGATAATTAATGATATTGAGCATTTTTTCATGTGCCTAACGATCATTTGTATTTCTTCCTTGGAGAATTGCTTGTTTAGGTCTTCTGCCCGTTTTCGTATTGGCTTGTTTGTTCTTCCTTATTAAGTTGTATGAGCTGCTTATGTATTCTAGGGATCAAGCCTTTGTCAGTTTCATCATTTGCAAAAATTTTCTCCCATTCCATAGGTTGTCGGGTTTTTTGCTCGTGGTTTCCTTTGCTGTGCAGAAGCTTGTAAGTTTCATTAGGTCCTATTTGTTTATTCTTGCTTTTATTTCTATTGCTTGGGTAGACTGTCCTAGGAGAACATTTTTGAGATGTATGTCAGATAATGTTTTGCCTATATTTTCTTCTAGGGGGGTTATTGTATCTTGCCTTATGTTTAAGTCTTTGATCCATTTTGAGTTTATTTTTGTGTATGACATAAGGGAGTGTTCTAGCTTCACTGATTTACATGCCGCTGTCCAGTTTTCCCCACACCATTTGCTGAAGAGACTGTCTTTATTCCATTGTATATTCTTGCCTCTTTTTCGAAGATTAGTTGACCAAAAGTTTGTGAGTTCATTTCTGGGCTCTCTATTCTGTTCCATTGGTCCATATGTCTGTTTTTGTACCAATACCATGCTGTCTTGATGACTGTAGCTCTATAGTATTGTCTGAAGTCTGGGAGAGTTATTCCTCCAGCCTCTTTCTTTCTCTTCAGTAATGCTTTGGCAATTCTAGGTCTTTGATGGTTCCATATAAATTTTATTATGATTTGTTCTAGTTCTGTGAAATATGTCCTGGGTAATTTGATAGGGATCGCATTAAATCTGTAGATTGCCTTGGGCAGTGTGATCATTTTAACAATATTGATTCTTCCAATCCGGGAGCATGGGATATCTTTACATTTTTTTAAATCATCTTTAATTTCCTTCATCGGTGTTTTATAGTTTTCTGTGTATAAGTCTTTCACCTCCTTGGTTAGATTTATTCCCAGATATTTTATTACTTTGGTTGCTATTTTAAAGGGGATTGCTTCTTTACTTTCTTTTTCTGTTGATTCATCATTAGTGTAAAGAAATGCAACTGATTTTTGAACGTTAATCTTGTAACCTGCTACCTTGCTGAATTCTTTGATTATTTCTAGGACTTTTTGTGTCGACCTTTTAGGGCTTTCTATATATAGTATCATGTCATCTGTATATAGTGACACTTTTACCTCTTCTTTTCTAATTTGGATCCTTTTTATTTCTCTCTCTTGCCTGATTGCTGTGGCTAGGACTTCCAAGTCTATGTTGAATAGGTGTGCTGATGGTGGGCATCCTTGTCTTGTCCCAGATTTTAGTGGGAAGCTTTTGAGCTTTTCACCATTGAGTCCTATGCTGGCTGTAGGGTGGTCATGTATAGCTTTTATTATGTTGAGATATGTTCCCTCTATTCTCACTTTGGTGAGAGTTTTTATCATAAATGAGTGTTGAATTTTATCAAATGCTTTTTCTGTATCTATTGAGATGATCATGTGGTTTTTGTCCTTTCTCTTGTTGATGTGATGTACTTAATCATTTTCTTTAAGCAATATTTTGTAGCTTTTAGTACAGGAATCTTTTAGACTTTTTTTGTGGAATTTATTTCTAGGTATTTCACATTTTCAATGCTGTTACAAATAGTGTTGTAAAGGTAATGTAAATAAATAAGTTATTCCTAGATTAAAGAAATATGACTCATTTTATATATTGGCTTGCATTCTGAGACCTTGATGATTTGCTTTGTACACCTAGGCGGTTTCTTTGGTAGATTCCTTTGAATGTTTGACTT
Organism: Vicugna pacos; assembly: GCF_048564905.1. Taxonomy (NCBI): domain Eukaryota; kingdom Metazoa; phylum Chordata; class Mammalia; order Artiodactyla; family Camelidae; genus Vicugna; species Vicugna pacos. The sequence continues at coordinate 62,471,552 of NC_132997.1, forward strand.
GTATTAAGCATATAATCTGAAAATAAATATTGTTTTAATTCTTCATTCCATATATTTGTGTCTGTTATTTCTTCTTATTCCGATTTTCCTTCTCATTTGCCTTGTTGAACTGGTAAAATCCTCCAGTAAAAATGTTAAATAGAAGCGGTAAGAAAGTACGTTATTTCTTTCAGATAGAGAGCAGGATAGTAGGAGACTGGAAGATGTTACAAGAGTGGGGAGTGTGCACTTGAAGGGAGATTCTCCAATATAAATGCTTTTCTGCATAGATGATCAGAGTGAAATCTAGAGGCTAACTATAGTTTCTGAAGGCCTCCCTTGCAAGGCAAGGACAAATCTGTCTCCTGACTTCTATTTCTGTTTGAATGTTTAAGGATATTTATACATGCAAAGTGCTCTGTCAATCTGTAGTCTCTCTTGAAGTTAGACATTTAAGGAAACTATACATTTTCATCAGTAATATTTTTCTTTCTGTATGCTTCAAATTAATGAATAAAGTGCAAAACAAGTTATTTTGAATATATTCAATGTAAAATGTTCTAATTGTCTTCTTCTCTGTCTGAGAGATATATCCATGCCTTTGACAAAGTGATTAAAGCAATTACTCTTTTCTTTTTCCCCTGCTCTATTCTAGGGGACTAGAATATTGCTTGATGTACAGAAGGATATCAATGAATATTTGTCTAAGGCATTTACTAAAAAGATAAACACAAAGACTTGTTAGATTTTGAATGAGTTACTTAAATTCTCTGGGCATGCATCAGTTCTAACATATTTAAAAGGCATAAAATAATAGTTACTATCTGCCTTCTAAATTTTACAATTACTTTGTGACCACCAGTGTGTTATTTCTGAGTGTTTGGAAAGCTATAGCAAGCACTATGAATATGAGGTAATATTTCAGAGATTTTACAATACACACACACACACAGGAAATACATTCCATGTTTTCTGTTTGTTTTTTTTAAATCCAATCTCAGCTCTTTTTTGCTCCCAGGGAGATGCCAAATGGGTAAAATAAACCAAATGCTTTTGAGAAAATTTTATTTCTGATATTAATGCTGCAAAGATAAGTTATTTAAAAGTGCTTTAAGAGTTGTAAATATCATGATCATAAATTTGAAAGTAACTAAATACACTGTTGTTTCTTTCATATAATTAAACATTTAATGTAATTTTATCCCATAGTCAAATCATTGCCATAGGAAGAACATAGCCTATGCTTCTTATATAAACTATATTACTAAGAAAGTAGTAAACAAAACATAAACTGCATGATATTCTACAAGAGAGTTTTGCAACAGAGACAAAGTCTGGAATGGGATCTAATTAAACTTACAAGCTTCTGCACAGCAAAGGAAACCATAAGTAAAACAAAACAACAACCTACGGAATGGCAGAAAATTTTTGCAAATGATGAAACTGACAAAGGCTTGATTTCCAGAATATATAAGCAGCTCATACAACTTAATAAGGAAGAACAAACAAGCCAATCCAAAAATGGGCAGAAGACCTAAACAAGCAATTCTCCAAGGAAGAAATACAAATGATCATTAGGCACATGAAAAAATACTGAATATCATTAATTATCAGAGAAATGTCGATCAAAACTATAATGAGGTATCACCTCACATCAGTCAGAATGGCCATCATTCAAAAGTCCACAAATGACAAATGCTGGAGAGACGGTAGAGAAAAGGGAACCCTCCTACACTGCTGGTGGGAATGCAGTTTGGTGCAGCCACTGTGGAAAACAGTATGAAGATTCCTCAAAAGACTAGGGATAGACTTACCATATGACCCAGGAATCTTGCTCCTGGGCATATATCCAGAAGGAACCCTACTTCAAAAAGACACCTGCACCCCAATGTTCATAGCAACACTATTTACAATAACCAAGACATGGAAACAGCCTAAATGTCCATCATCAGATGACTGGATAAAGAAGAAGTGGCATATTTATACAATGAAATACTATTCAGCCATGAAAACCAACAGCATAACGCCATTTGCAGCAACATGGATGTTCCTGGAGAATGTCATTCTAAGTGAAGTAAGCCAGAAAGAGAAAGAAAAATACCATATGAGATCACTCATATGTGGAATCTAAAAAAATAAAAGAATATAAATACAAAACAGAAACAGACTCATAGACATAGAATACAAACTGGTGGTTGCCAAGGGGGTGGTGGGTGGGAAGGGACAGACTGGGATTTCAAAATGTAGAACAGATAAACAAGATTATATTGTATAGCACAGGGAAATATATACAAGATCTTGTGGTAGCTCACAGGGGAAAAAAATTTGACAGTGAATATATGTAAGTTCATGTATAACTGAAAGGTTGTGCTCTACACTGGAATTGGACACAACATTGTAAAATGGCTATAACTCAGTAAAAAATTTTAAAAAAAGAAATAATATGACACTACTGAAAATGATTTTATATATATATATGTATATATATATATATATATATATATACACACTGTTAATGTTGAAAGGTGACGGGATGTATTGGTTGAACAAAAAGAAGAAAGTCAATAACATGAGCTACAAGTTTTTTCTGTAAATGTGTTATGTTTGTAAACATTTATAGTTACTTATACAGAGAAAAATGCATAAATTTTAGAAAGTTTTATATTGTTACTCCTTTCAGTGATTTGAGATTTTGATTTTTAAACATATATCCTTTTGTATAGCCTGCATTTTAATATTAATTTTATATTACATTATATTATTAATAAGCACTTTTTTGTAATAAAAATATAAGAAAAGATGTGAAAATCTTAAGTTTCAGGAAAAGAAATACTTTGCTTTTAAGCTCAGTGGTACCTGATCCCATTTGCCTTCTTTGATTCTCTGTTTCCTGATTGTCCTTCTTCGTTCTCTTGTTCTTGTTTTTGTCAGTCTAACCAGGGCCTCAAGGATCACATCAGCTGGTAATAGGGAACCAGTTTAAAGATATAGCATGGGCTTTGAAGTAATACAGATGCAGCTTGAAATTCCAGCTATGTCCCTTTCTTAGTCTTTTGCTATGGACTGAGTAACCTGTCAGTGCCTCAGTTTCCTGTTATATTGGTAAAAATGACAGTGTATTATTTGGCACAGTGTAGTGCCTCAGGAAATGTTACTTTCTTCCCCTTTCCTGCTCTCATTGATTCCAAGCTGTACCTTTGACTACTGCTCTCATTGCTTCCTCTTAGCCTACCTGGAGCTCTTCCTTAACTTGCAGTGGAGTTATGACCTGATAAACTCATCATAAGTTGAACATGTCATAAATCAAAAAATGCATTTACTATACCTAATGTATTAAATGTTGCAGCTTAGCCTAGCCCATATTAAATGAGCTCAGAACACTTACATTAACCTACAGTTGAGTAAAATTATCTAACACAAGGCCTATTGTATAATAAAGTATTGAATATTTCATTTAATTTGTTAAATATTGTACTGAAAGTGAACAACAGAGTGGTTGTATGGGGTACACAGTGGTTGTAAGAGTATTAATGGTTTACTCTTATGATCCCATGGCTGACTGGGAGCTGCAGCTCACTGCCCAATATTACAAGAGAGTATTGTACCACATACATATCACTAGTCCAGGAAAAGAACAAACTTCAGAAATCAAAGTACGGTTTCTATTGAATGCATATTTCTTTCTTGTCATCTTAAAGTTGAATAATTGTTAATAAATTATAAGTCTGGGACTACATGTAGTTTCTGGGAAATTCTGACCTGGCTAGAGCTGTCTTACATTTGTTCATTCATCTTGAAATAAAGAATTGGGAGAGTTGGGGAGAACTAGAGGGCTTTCAGACATAGTGTTAGAATTCTAGTCTTAAGTAATCATGACATCTCTGTCTTCTGCAATCTTCCTGATCTAGCTCAAAAGTGATTCAAAGGGGAAGGAGTTAAAATTCCTAAAACACCGTTTCATTATGGTCTGTGAATGTTTTCTGAGAACTGTAGTAAAAATTATTATAATACATTCAAATGCAGATAAAGTTAAAAAAAGAGGCACTGTGCCAGCAGATACACCTAACAATTACAAAACTGTTCATGAATATTTACTGGAAATGCAATTGTGTTATATGTTTTCTCAGCTCTTTAACATAATCTATTGAGTTTTCTGCCATGGGATGTTATTAGTGTTTTGTTATTTCTTAGGATATCAGTATAAAGAAGTGACTAATTAACATATATAAGGTCTTTTCAAAACGAATATATAGAAGAGTTAATAGTCTTCTAATGACTTCAGCAAGTTGTGAAATAGCGTGAGGTCTGTGCTTTCTGAATTCATGTGGAGTCCTCATTAAAACTGATGGAAAAATATAAAAGCCTTAAGTTTGTAGTGATGAAGATTGCACACATACCACACACACCCATATACCACACAAATACACACACCACTCATACATATATACCACGCACACACTGACACGTTTCTATTGAATTTCTAGCCTATAATCTCAATTCTGAAAGTATGCATGAGGTTAAAATAATTTGGGAGGATTTACATATAATAAATGCTGAATATTACATTACAAAGAAACAGGCTTAGAAATATCAAGCACACATTTATTTTTATTCTTATGTCTTGTGACACCTAATAGAAGTAATAATTCATCTTTTCTGGTCTCTATAAATAGGGAGAGCTTAAGTACCTGCAGAGGGTTCAGAGAAGAGCCTTCAAGGAAATTAAATAGTCTGAAAATTAAATGCAGTATATAAAGGCTAAAAGAACTTGGGTAGGCAAAACAGATAGTAAAATTTATTGTTCGGCAAATATAATACATTGAACATGGGGAACATATGGTACTTCTACCACCATGTGACCTTGTAAACAGCATCAATAATAAATAGAAGAAAAAATAAGAATAAAGTTACAAAAATGGTTAAGAGGACTGAGCAAGAATTGGTTCTATGGTATTTTAAGTTGTTGTATTTCCATTAAGAAAGTTAAAACAAGCAAGGGAGTCGATGTTATGGATTGAATATTTCTGCTGTCCAGAATTTATATGTTGGAATCCTAACCTCAAAGTGACGGCATTAGTAGGTGGGGCACTTTGAGAAACAGTTAGGTCATGAATGTGGAGCCCTACTGAATGGAATTAGTGCCATTATGAAAGAGACCTTAGACAGCTGTCTTGCCCCTTCTGCTTTAGGAGGACACAGCAAGAAGATAGTAGGCAGTCTGCAACCAGAAATTGGGCTTTTATCAGACAACAAAACTGCTGGTGCCTTTATCTCAGATTTCATAGCCTTCAGAATTGTGAGAAATAAATGTTTGTTATTTAAGCCACTCAGTCTATCGTATTTGTGTTATAGCAGCCAAAATGGATTGAGACAGTTGATCACCTTTTGTACTTAATGACTGGTCTCATCTCATTTCTAAAAACAAAACCTTATTTTGGGTGAAGGGAGGAGGAATGAGTCACTGAAAAAATAATACAAAATTTGAAAAATGAGGAGAAGATCAACAAAAATATTCAAATTCCTGGGCATCTTTGCAGCTCATAAAAGAAACTCAGGCAGAAATGTAAAGTCAACAGGATATTTTGCATGTAAACTTCACCTCTTTCTTCCTGATTGTAACATGGATGCATATTTGATTTTAACATCTCTAAATTCTTGGAAATTAAGAGACTTGCTAGAGTAATTCATAGCCACAATATAAAAAATTATTTCAGTGCAGGTTGAAAGACACCTTTACTCCAGGGGTCAGTAGTCTTGGTGGAGAGAAAGGGAGCATCAGGGTTTCCTAACGTGGTGTGGGATAAGAAGTAGAAAGAAGGAATCCAAGTGGATGGATGCTCTGCCAGTGATGTGCTAGGAAACCCCTCAGCTAGAGGGGGAGGTCTGAACTGTTGGGGTTTGGGTGAGAAGGTACAGGAGGGGACTGCAGTAGGGAGGCTTAAATTCAAATTCTGACTCAGCCACTTGCTAACAGTGTAACCCTGAGAAAGCTTCTCATATTCTCTATGCTTCAATTATTTTGTCTTTAAATAAGGAAAATGAATAATTTCACAGCTATTCATGTGTGAACATTAGATGAATGATCATAAGTCGTGTGTAAAATATGTATTTGAAGTTTACTGATGAGAGAAGTTATAAAGAGAAAGGATTGAATTGTTCAACTTGTTTCTCATAATGTCATGGGGATTGTGAACTGTTTAGAAGAATTTGAAAGCTGTGAACGAAGACTTTTCCCTTTTCCTTGCCCAGAAATATAGCATAAAAATACTAAAAAAAAAAAACCAAACGGACCTGAGTGTCTCCTGATTTATTGGTGACATAAGTGTGCACAGAGTGGTGTCATAAGTACTGTACAGCTGTTTCCCCAAAGAAGTTTCACGTTGTAATGGAATGTTGTGTAAAGGAGTACACAGTTTTACAGATATCAAATATTTTTATGTGAATAAATGTTATGAAATGGGATAAAAGTAAGGAGGGAATATAGAGGCAAGAAGATAGAACTTGTGCCAAGATCTGCTTCTTAGATGTGAAATTATTTAAAAAAATTTTTCTGCAAAGTCTACATCTCAAGCCTGCTCTGTTATTCACCTCTGCTCATAGAATTGCCGTACTTTTGTCAGACAATTGAAATAATTTTACTTTTGTTTTAGACATGAAAAATCAAACCTAAGTAAAACATTGACAAAACTGACGTTAGGAATGATAAAAATAACTAAATTTATTTTACCTTCAAAATATTGACATTTAACATTTACATCACATGTAAGCAATCACATACTGATGCATTCATAATTGAAGTAATTATCAATTGAATATAGATTTAGTTATGAATTATTAAGTAACTGTAATAAATGTTTTCTCATCCTAATATTTCTAGTAATTACATGAAGGAAACAAAGAAAAACAATTAGAATCATAAGTGCATTTTGAAGGATCATTAAACTTAAACTATCACTGAAACATTTAAATTATTCATTCACTCATACTTACTCTTTAGATGGTCACTTCTTTACATTTCCCAGAAAAGTCAGAAGTTAAATATATTCCTTATATTGAATAATAACAGAATCTTTGGGTGGCTTAGAATTAGGAAAGAGTCTTGATTATAAAAGCAGTCATCCTTTTAATTGTAAAAGTGGTAGACTGGAGTACATTCATTCTTTTGAAGTTCAAGAAGTTAAAAACCATTCCTTTTTATTTCACTCTTTTATGTGAAGTAATTGTCTCAATCTAGTTAAATCAACTCTGACGGTTGAAGTATGAAAGATTTCGGGAAGAGTTTAAGTGCTATCTTTTTAAAATAGCATTTGTTTAATTGCATATTAAATAATCATTACAACATTAACTATTTCAAACACAAAATTGCTACAGGTGAGGAATATAAAAAGCATTACCAACATCATTGGCTACTGTGTATAGAGAATAAAGCTGTGTAGTATGTTTTTTAAGTTTGAAATATTGATCCAGTTATAGCTCTTAATTTGCCCACTGATTAATTAGTGAGTAATAAAATATTAACTATATTATGCTAATTATGAACTTACACAATCTAAAGCCAAAATTTATTATTTTCATTTTTTGAGTTCAACGTTTTCAAATAGTGATTGAGATTTCATTTTGATATGGTCTTATTAACTGTATAGTAGAATATCGGTGAGAGTGATTTACATTGGTATTGCCTAAATAATGCATTAACCTCAAATTCTCAGTATGATTTTTAAAGACACGCATTATATTTATTTTCAAATTTTCTTTGCTCTTATATTGTAAAAAAGTAGATGGACAAAAGCAGTCAACCACCACTCTCTTCCCTTTGTTTGATCATCTTCAAATAGGCTTGCATATTTGCCTTATGGAAAGATAACTTCTTAAATGCAGATAGACCTTTAGAGAAAAGTAGGTTATAGAAAAAAAGAAATAAAGGAGGGGATTAAGCTTTACTCTGAATGAATGGAGATGACTTCAGTATAACTATTCCATAAATTCTTCATATATTTAAACAAAGGAAGAGAGAAAGAGAAGAAATACAGAAAAGTGAATGCAGGGAGAGAGAGAAGACAAAAAAGGAGGAGGAGAAGGGGGAGAAAAGAGAAGCAAGCAGGAAAGGAGAGGGAGTGGGAAAGAGAGATGGAATGGAAGGAAGACATTTATTCTATAATTATTTATGTAAATAAGTATCTATTCACGTTAAATCCAAGTGGAAGTCTCTACATGCCCCCTCCATGAAAAAATGTGTTTCGAAGATTTACAGTTCAACTCCTAGTTACTCTTCTCTACTCCCACCCTTTCTCCAAAACTTCTTGTATCTCCCGCCATTTCTTTTTGACTGATTAATAATAAAGTTTATTTAATAACCACATCTACTCAAAATAACCACCAAGAATTCCACAAAAGAGAAAGGTAAACACAATGCACACAAAGCGAGGGCATGAAGTTTATGTCAGATCATCCAGATGTTATGGGTACTGGATGTTTCATGAATGATACAGATGTTTCTCTGTTGCCTACCCACAACTTTTGTTGTGTTTGTGTGGTTGCGAGCTTTCATTTAATTTCTCCTGCTTAAATGTGAAATATCATGAGACTAGAGATGAATGAGTTGGTGATTATGAATAGCATTTTTTGGGCTTTCCATCCTTAAGGGCAAGCTTGGCAGATGTAGCAAACAGTATTCTCTGAATGACAAGCAGAAAGGTTCACATCTGCCTAATTTACAAGAATCACAATTATAGCAGCAATAAACAACAACAGTGAAGCTCAGCACTGTCATTAAGGAAAACTGTGTTAGCAAGTAAATAAGAGAAAAGAGTATTTTTCATCATGACCAAGAGGCGATTTTTGTCTTCCTTTGAACCAGCAGGTTTCCTTTGCTATAATGACAGTATCTGAGAAATGTAGGATGCAAACTGCTTTACGTCTGTAGACAAATTGTTGAGTATTATAAAAGTAAGAGACTTCAGTGTTTATAAGTACCCATCATTTTATTGACTAATCCAGTATGTTTCGTCAGAGATAATCAGAACTGTCAGAAGTCAGGTCATATTTGACATTTTATATTACAGCAAAATTAGGTTTTTAAAAATTCTGCCAAAAAGGTTTGATATTGCCTTTGCTTATATAACTTTTCACAAATAAAAAATGAACCAAAATCAAACATACAGAAAAGTTGAAAGTTACAAAGGTTACTTACATTTTCTGTATCATTTGGAAGTAAGCTGACAACCTGATAACCCATAAATCTCTAAAACTTAGATGTATACTTCCTACAAAGAAAGATACTCTCCTACATAATTACAATATAACCACTAGAATCAGGAAAATATCATTGATACATAACTATTTTCTGGTGCTCATACACCATCAGAGTTTTGCCTAGTGTTAATATAATGTCTTTCATACCTAATGGATCAAATGCAGAATCAGTCTTTTTTTTTTAATTTATTACCTTGACAACTGAAAAAAAATTATAGGACAGTTATATAGATCTCCCTCCAATTTGTGTTTTTGTCTTGTTTCTTCATTTTATATATATTGGCCCTACATATATATATACACACACCAGCCAAAGAATGTTTAATATCTGGGAAGTTGCACTCTTTCAGGCTTTCTGGAGACAGGGGAGCTAACTAGGCCAGTAACCCAGTGATTCACCTCCCACATCTCCAGGCTGTGCCACCAATACAGTCCACTGGCCTTGACTAGTGGGGCTGTCAGGGCAGTAGCCTTGCTCGTAACTAGAAGGCCAGACCATCCACTAGGGTGGCTTGCTTGTTGATCTCTCTGTGTCTTTCCTTGGTTACGATTTCCTCTAAGACCTTGACATTTCCCTTAATGAGCCTAGTGTGTCCTGTATATATAACATATCAAATACATCCATGTATATGTACTGAAAAGCTGTGAATTATATACCAGTATTCCCTACTCTGCTACAATATCATTATCGTTTTTTCTCTTTCCATATACGTAATTTCTTCTGCATCTCTTAGAAACCCAGCTCTCATTACTCCGGTTATCATGGCTGCCAGTTTCATTCTTTATTTATGAAATACAATTTTAACTGGTTATTCTGTGATTTATGTGGCAACTCTTGCTGTATGTATGTGTAACCAAATCCTGGGATTGCCATTGCCCTTCTGCTGACACATGTCCTCCCCCTGTACATTCAGGCTCTGATCCCTGCCCTAGGCGGATCCTCCATGTGGGTCATTACTTATCCTGCTCTGAGACCCCATGCTGATCCTATCCTCTGGGACTGGCCCTCCTTAGCCTATATGTATCTTCCTCTCCCAATATCTGTGACTTCCTGTTGCTATCCAGGTTCTGACTCCCATAAAAATTAAAAACTTTTGTTCTGCTTATGTGAAGTACATGAAGAGATGGGCTACATACTGGGGGAAAAAACTTGCAAACTACAAATCCTACAAAGTCTCAGCATCTAGAACATATCAAGAACAACTAATATTCAGTGATAAAACTCAGCCATCCCATTAGAAAATGGGCAAAAGATATGAAAAGGCCACTGGTTAAATATTTGAAACCAAACCTCTCTCATATTTTAGAGAAAAATTACTGTCCTGATTTTTAGTCAAAAACATTGCAAACAGACATCTTACATATGTATATATATTCATGCATGTATGTATAAATTTATATGTGTGCACATATATGGATTATATATATTATATAATATTTATGTGTGCATTTGTATGTATGGGTAGTATATGAGTGTGAGCAAGTTATGTTTGCTAAATTGTAAGAAGGATTCAATTAAAATTTGTAAATGATAGGTTAACACATGACAAACCTGAGATTAAAATTCATGATCAAAGCTTTTTCATGTATATCAGGGATCAACTTAACTACATATTGGGAACAAGTCTGTTTTTATAAATAAACTTTTAGTGGAACACAACCATACTCATCCCTGTATTATTTCCTATGACTACTTTTGTGCTATAGTGGCTTAGTTAAGTAATTGCAGTAGAGATCATATGACCCACAGCAAAAGTTCTGACAACCCCTTATTTAGATGATAAGGATTCAGAAAGTCAAATAACACTGATATTTGAATCTCTGATACTCTGAAGACAAAACTGATTTTAGTTTTTAGTTGTTGGTGTTAATTGTACTCCAGTATTCAAAATTTAAATTCTTAACTAAGAACCTGCTTTCTTGTCTTTAAATTTCTCCAAGTCTGCTGCTTATATTTCTAATAAGTAACTCAGTAACATTTTACATCTTAGATTCTCTTAGATAAACAATGTACAGACTAATACTTTGTTATCCTGAGAAGATGACAATTCTTCCTTGACTGTGGAATCTCAGTATCTCTTGGAGTCATAGAGAAAACAGAGGACAGAAGATGTGTTCACTCTTGTTGACAATTTTGGTACATTTCTTAGATTCAGTTTGGGTTTTTCTATGTCCGTTTCCCTTCTTGATAACATCTTCATTTCAAGAGTTCTTGAGTGGTAGGGAAAAGCTGTAACAGCAAGTTATTGTCCTTTTGACCATTTGTCCTTTAACCAGCCCTACCCCAGGATACTGGGCTGTTTTATCTTTTAGAAGGAGATGCTACACCAAGAGCAAACATGTTAACTAATGTTCATTTTTTGACTATCCAAATGACAGGATAAGTGTTACCCATGGATCTCATTGGAATATGAAGTGATCCAAGAAAGGTCACCCAAATAAATTACAGGATTCTAAGACAATTGATTTATTTTTCCTCTAAATCTCAGCAGTATGTTTTCTTCTTTTATGTTTTTTACCATTATGATTTTCATACACGGGATAGGGGATACATCTGAGTATCTCTTTTGAAAGTAGAACTGCCCTTAAATGTCCATTATATTAAGTTTTGAAAAATAACACGTGACATCACAACCTGTATAATGTTTCAGTATTTATCATAGTGGGCCACTTTGCCAAATTCTTATTTTAGTATTGATATGAATCTGTTATGTGGTAGCATTCTTTCCTTCATATGAAAAACAAATTTTAATGCCCAGAATCCAAAGTAAGATTTTTTAAATCATAATTATAATAGAATATTATATCAGTACAATAATCAATTAATCTCTATTGTATTTCAAATTTATTACCAACCTAGAATTGATTTAACTACTCTCACATGAATATTGTGGGAGTTTTGAATGGGAGATAAGTCAATTGCCTTTCAAATCTCTCTCATCATTTCGTATGAAAAGTAAGTACAAGAAGAAAATTTGTATGTCAAAGTAGACAGAAATATCCATAGATAATTGTTATTTCCTTTAAAATTTATGGCATTTAATATAAAACTAAAAAATTCAATGTCAGAAGTAGTCTTACTCTTTCAACATATCAAAGCATATAATAAATACTTATTCTTTTTTATAGCATATACTGTATATTCATTCTTTTCTGTAGCATGTTGTGGAGGTACTTATACAATAAAATAAAATGTTATTGTTATATGTGCTGTACCTTCTTGGAATGCCTTTCAGTATAAAGCATTCATCATGTGTCTTGAAACATATTAAGTAAAATGTAGCTTTGATCTTTTACACTTTTTAGCTAGATTTTTGTAAATCTTCAACTCTCTAGATACATTTTCCCCAAAGAGTTGAATTTTTTAAATTAAAAATAATATTTCAGAATTACATTGATAAACATCTCATGAAGATAGATAAAAATGTACCATGCATCAGGATTTTGATTTACAGAGGACTGAGAAACTCAAAATGAAACAAAAAAATAATAGATAATGTTTCATGTTTTTATTCATCAGTGTATGCCTTGATGTTAATTTTAGAACTCACAAGACTGGAAGCATGATGGTCACCTAAATGAACTACTTACTTTATCCTTGGGTACGGAATCTTCTTTGTCAGTCTCCTGTGAAATATAGTGATTGAGTTTCTAACACTTCTTTATGTCAAACAAGCTTGGTGTCTTCGATAGAGAAGTTTAGCTGTGAAAGTAACTTCCACTCGTATGTCAAAATTGTGCAAATATTTAGAGAAAAGGAAATGAGACCAGAGATTTAAGGCTGACATTCAATTGTAATGTGTATAAAATATTAATGGAAGAGTATAGGTTTTTAAATTAAACACTCTCTATGAAAAAAATTCCAAAAAATATAAAAAGGAATATCTTTTGCGTCTTCCAGGTTTTCTCTAGAGTAGAATGAAAGCATAGAGTAACATCTTAAAAAAAAAATTCATTTAGAGTGATAAATCAACTCTCTTGATTCTACATTCATATTCATATCCAAGCACTGATTATAGTTTGGTTTCTTGATGGGAATATTACCAGAAGACAAAGACATGCAGATTAGCAAATATGAGTATTTGCAGCAGTTGAAATTAATTTTTATTGAGATTAATACTTTGGAACTGTGTGTGTGTTTTAAACTGCAACATAAAAGCATTTATAAAAAAAGTAACTTGAATTGATGACTGTGTCATCTATTTCTCTTATTATTGGACAAGTAGGGTATTATATTTTTTCTGATAATCTTTCTGATCAGTCTGACACCTCTGTGTATATTATTGATAAAAGGGAAACACTAAAAGTTTAACTAATTTTTGTCACTGACCAGCAAAAATTAATGCATGTCTAAAATGAAAGTACAGACTTTTATACTCACCTTATTAATATGGAAAGCTTAATAATTATGGAATCAAATCACTTAATTTCCTGTAGTCATATAAGAGGATATGAGAGGTCAGTAAAGTTGTTTCACCTTCTTCTATCATTTGGCACTTTGTAAAAAGATGTTAGGTATATTTCAGGGACTCCTTGATTAGTCACATAATTTAACTTAAACATAATAGGCCCTCAAAAATGGTACAAGCTGCTAGCTGATTGGCATTCATGGTGTGGTAGATTGGGAAGGTGTTTCTGAAGAGGTCATTGAGTTTATTTTATTTTTTTTTTCCTTTTTAAATTGAAGTATAGTTGACATACATTATTACTACATTTGACCCTTGAATGACACCTGGGTTTGAGTGCCAAGCCTCCACGCAGTTGAAACTCCACCTATAACTTATAGTTGATCTTCTGTGTACTGTGTTCCTCAGCATATGCAGTTTCTACTTACCTGCAGGTCCACATCTGCAGATTCAACAGACCTCGAATCCTCTAGTACTGTAGTATTTACTTCTAAAAAAGTACATGTATGAATGGTACCAGGAAGTTCAGACCCCTGTTGTTCAAGGGTCAACTGTATATTAGTTCCAAGTGCACAACATAGTGATTCAACATTTAAATATGTTATGAATTGATCACCACGGTAAGTCTGTTAACCGTCTAGACTTACCATATAAAATTATTCCAATACTATGAACTATATTACCTATGCTGTCTATTTCATTCTTTCTGATTTTTTTATTTTTATTCATTTATTTTATTTTTATTCTATTATTTTTTTCTGACTTATTTTATTTTTATTCATTTATTTTATTTATTTATTTTGTATTGAGGTACAATTGATTTACAATATTAGTCTCAGGTATACAATATAGTGATTCAAAATTTTTATAGATTATACTCCATTTATGGTTATTATAAGATATTGGCTATTGTCCCTGTGCTGTGCAATATATCTTTGTAGCTTATTTATTTTATACATAGTAGTTTTTACTTCTTAATCTTCTTCCTCTGTTTTGCTCCTTCCCCCCACCTCTCTGCTCCCTGGTAACCACTAGTTTGTTCTCTTTACCTGTGAGCCTGTTTCTGTTTTGTCATAGTCATTCATTTGTTTTATTTTTAAAATTCCACATATAAGTGAAAACATGCAGTATTTGTCTTTGTCTGACTTATTTCCCTGAGTATAATGTTCTTCAGATCCATCCATGTTGTAGCAAATGGCAAAATTTCATTCTTTTTTATGACTGAGTGTATTCCATTTTCTGTGTGTGCATGTGTGTGTCACATCTTCTTTATCCATTCATTTCTTGATGGACACTTAGCTTGCTTCTGTGTCTTCGCTGGTTTAAATAATTCTGCTATGAATATTGGGGTACAGGTGTCTTTTTTTAAATAATACGAGTCCAATTTTTATTATCAGATTTAACAGACATTAAACTGAATTTAGATAAATATAATCAGAACTAGAATAACATGGCATATAAGAAGAAAATTATAGGAACTATACACATTAATTGAAATTGTGCATATAGATTAATTAGCAAAGGAAACTGTTATTATACTTGTAACTTTTGTTGTTCTGTAAGTAAAGAATGTAAACAAAGTATTATGGATAAAATAGTAATTACCCATCTTAAACTTCTATACTCACACTTTAAATGAACAATATAGAAATGCAAATACTTGAAATTTTTCATGTACAAAATGAACTTGCTTCTTTCTTATTAACTTATTTAATTGAGGTTAGATTGATGACGTATTTCTCACAGGGGATAATATATACCTAACTGCATGTGTCTTTTCAAATTGGCATTGACTTATTTATTTTGTAACTGAATGTTTGCACCTCTTAATCCCCTTCACTTACTTTGCCCAACTTCTTACTCCTTTGGCAACCTCCATTTTAATCTCTGTTTCTATGAGTCTGTTTTGACTTTATGAAGTTTCTGCTGAAAAATCAGCTGATCATCTTATGGGGGTTTCCTTGTATATAATTAGTTGTTTTTCTCTTGCTGCATTTAAGATTCTCTCTTTAACTTTTGGCATAGTAATTATAATGTGTCTGGGTGTAGGTCTTTTTGAATTCCTCTTGTTTGGGACTTTTCCTGGATTTGGATGTTTGCTTTCTTTGCCAGGTCTGGGAAGTTTTCAGTCACTATTTGTTTAAATCATTCTTTTTGTCTCTTTGTGTGTCTCTTCTTTATCTGGGGCCACTTATAATGCAAATGTTTGTATATATATATGCACATACACATTTATCTGCTTAAATATGTAAGTGTGTGTTGTATATATTAGGTACGTATGTGTGTGTATGTGTATATATATATATATATATATTAGGTATATATACACGCATTTATCTGCTTAATAATATTATATAATATATAATGACTTTCTTTGTCAATATGTATATACTGAATATGTCTCTATATATTACTACATATTATAATATACAGTATTAACTATTATATAAAAAATCATAATATATTATATAAAATCTGTATATACACATATATAGGGAGATAGATACACATAACTTACATAGGTTCATTTGTATATTACATGGCCACCTGCCATAATTGGTTTTTTTAGTTTTTTTTCCTTGAGAACTTTTAGGTCTATAGCAAAACTGAGATGAAAGTACAAATTCCTGTATACCTCTGCCCTCATACATGCACCACCTCCTTAAATAGTTAATAGTCACTTAATTGGCAGTACTTCCGAAGCCAACTTTCAATTGCCAGTTTGATTTACATATCCCTCCTCTATTCACCTACAGCTTCTGTCCCTTCTTAATAAAGTCATGAGTTACAGTATTTTTTTAACTGAATTATTGACTGATTCTGTGGTAAGGTTTTCTACAGCTATTGTGAATTTTATTGGCTTTCTGGTCTAAAAATTGACTAGAGATACCATCTATACAATAATATCACTCTGATGCCCAATATATTTTGCCACTTAATAAATGACTTATTTTTTAATCTTTTAAAAAATCATATCAAGCTTTTTATACATATTGACTATGACAATATAGTTACAATATTATCATAGCAATCAGTAGTTTAATTTTCAGACTCTCAAAGTCTTGATAAGGAGAAAGAAAAAATAGACAAAGATATATTTCAAAAATACAAGCACTTACTATCTTTCACAGTTTCTGATGGTTAAGAATTTTGGAGTAACTTAGTTGGAGATTTTATCTTATGGTCTCTCCTGAGTTTTCAGTAAAGGTATTGTCTGGAGCTGGAGTTATCTGAAGATTTAACTGGGACTGTAAGATCTCTTTCCAAATTGATTCATTAAAAATGCCTGGCAAGTTAGTCTTGCTGTTGACAGGAAGCCTTAGTTCCTTGCCATGAGGGCCTTCCCTTGGTACTCTTTGAGTGTCCTCATAAATGACAGCTAATCTCTAGAGCAATTGACCCAAGAAAGCAAGGCATAAGCCACAGTGACTTCTGTGTCCTAGCCTCAGAAGTCAGACCTGTCATTTTTGCAGTATCCTATTGGTTGCACAGTCAGCCCAATTCAGTGAGGGAGAAAACTACACCAGGAGTGAATGATAGGAAGTAATAATCCTAGAGGGACATGTTAGTGTCTGCTTACAACTGTCATTTAGGTCAACAATTTCAGTTCATGTAGTCTGATTTCGGAATCTTATTTAACCTGGCTCTCCTAAAAAATGTTTGTCTTTAGATATCCCAAAATGTTTATCTTTAGCTATCCCAAAGAGTTGTAAAATTCAGTTTATATTCAGTTAGTAGTAGCAGTATTTAGAAGTGAACAAAAATTAATTTATCAGAAAAGTACAGTATTTAAATGATTAAATTAACTCATTTTTAGAAAATACCAGAGTGAATTATGCAATACTTTGTAATTAAGTTTAAGAAGTAAAATTTTAAAAATATTTTCCAAACATGGTATTTATTCATCTTTTACCCATTTATTTGAAAATATCCCATTAATCCCATGGAGAGATGGTTGAAGGTATTTTATTATTGTATCTAGTAGTATAATATGTCCAAATGCTTTTGCTGAAATGTCATGTCAATTTAGGTAAAAATCAGATGACCTAGAATCTCCATTAGCAAAGAACTGCTGCTCAGTGAATTTGCCAAGATCCTAGTGACTACTTCAAGTGAGTAAATCATAGGAAAGCTAATCAGGCCAAATTCCCCTGGATGCTCTTTTAGAAGCCTTGCTTAAGTCAAATTGCACAATCTGCTGTTTTGGACTAGCCAGATTGCAATCGCATCTCTTGCTGACTATATGTCCTTTTCAGCACCAGTTGTTGTTCCAACATCTTATAATATTTAGTAGAAGTAATTTTTCCTGACAAGAATCTGCACCAAATCACTTAACCTTTCAAGTTGCAGCAACCTCGTTTATTTTTTTTTTTAAGTGTCAAAGTGCTACTATTTCTAGCTTCCATTACTGGAAAATAATTTTTAAATGTATGTCATAGGAAGTAGACAATCCTTTGGTAGAAGTCTGTCACCTCTGGGAAAGTGAGAAATGTATAATCACAGAAGAAATGTAGTTTTGGCAAGGCTCAGAAATACACTGATAATTAAGGAAAAAAAAAAACTTCAACCCCCTATAGATGAAGTCAGATTTTGATTGTTTAATTAATCAGACACCTAACATGGTTTAATGGAAAGGGAGTTAGAAAAGGTCCAACTGATAAATAACCAATTCTTAAATAAGACTACCAGATGTCTTTAATCTCTTTAAGAATCTTAAAGAGCTATTCATGATTTGCTGTATTATTTATTATAAATACTCATTACTTAAAAATTATAAATACAAGAAGATATAAGGAAGAAATTTTAAATGCCCATTATTCTACCACTCAATTATAAATAAAATGTAATGGATTTCCAAGTTTTTGATACACCTGTAATTTTTACTATTAGGAATTAGTGTAGCTCACACTTACAGTAATTTGTCACTTAGCTTTGTTATATAAACATGTCATATGATTTTTAGAGTTCTCATAAACAGTATGTATCATGACCATAAAAACTTAAATAATTAGTAACAAATTGCCAACAACTTAGTAACTTAAAGCAACGTAAATTTATTCTTATACGGTTATAGGAATCAAATTAATCTGGAACCTCTCCTGGAGGCTGAGTCAGTAGAGTCTGTATCTTTGTATTTCTAACTTCAGAGGCAGTTTGCATTCCTTAGCTTGTGACCCTTCCCTCTTCTTCAAAGCCAGAAACCTAGCATTTTTCCGTCGCTGATCTCCCTCCTTCTCATAAAGACCCTTGTAAATCATGTCAGGTCCACCTAGAAAAATAATCTAGGATAACCTCTTAATTTCAGAAGTTTTAATCTCACCTACAAAGTTCCTTTTACCACGTTAGGATGCCGTAATAGCAGATTTTGGGGTTAGGACAATGGGATCTTTGGGACTATTATTCAGGGTGCAGTATATAACCCTAGTTTTTACACTCGCTGTCTTTTTTCCTTGTTATAAATAACACAGTATTTGATATGCATATACTTTTCTTTTTTTCAGATAACTTCAAAAAGTGATTTGCTTTGTTTTACTTTCAGAGTAAATCTAGTATACTTCTATGTTATAGAGGTATAACTATTAATGCACTCCTATGTAATTGATGTTTCTCAATTACATTAAAAAAACTACACAAATTTATATCCCTTCCAACAGTATATGAGAGTGAGTTTCAAAAATGACATATATAATATAAATGGATTAAAGGACTGTGTTACTTTTTTTTTAAACTGAAGTATAGTTGATTTACAATGTGTTAGTTTCAGGTGTACAACAAAATAATTCAGTTATATATATATGTATATATATATGCAATATAATATAGTCTTTTACAGATTTTTTCCATTATAGGTTATTACAAAATATTAAATATAGTTTCCTGTGCTATACAATAGGTCCTTGTTGCTTATCTATTTTATATATTGTCATGTGTATCTGTTAATCCCTAACTCCTATTTTATCCCTTTCCCTTTTTACCCCTTTGGTAACCATAAATTTGTTTTCTGTGTCTGTGAGTCTGTTTCTGTTTTGTAAATAAGTTCATTTGTATCATTTTTTTTAGATTCCACATATAAGTGATATCATTTATGATATTTGTCTTTTGCTGTTTGACCTACTTCACTTGGTATAATAATCTCTAGGTACCACCCCCATGTTGCTGAGAATGATATTATTTCTAATTGAAAAAGATACATGAATCCCAGTGTTCATAGCAGTACTATTTACAATAGCCAAGACATGAATGCAACCTAAATGTCCATTGACAGATGAATAAAGATGTGGTATATATATACAATGGAATATTACCCAGCCATAAAAATGGCTATGTTAACTCTTAGATAGGTTAAGAGGCTACATTTTTTTGGGCAGTCCATTAATTTCCACAGCCATTTCTTTTCCTCCTTTTACAGTTTAGTTGATGGCCACTCCGATGTGTGCTGTGCAGAACTATTTGTGATTCCTGGTGTATCTCAAGTTTCTTACACCTTTATACCATTACAGATGCTGTCTCTACTATCTAAAGTTCCCTTCTACTCAGAAGTATCTGTAGCAAACCACCTGTTACTCTTCAGGTCCGTCTGTCTATCAATACCATTAATAACAAAATTAGTACTATTTAGAAGACATTTTCTAATTTATAAATAGCATTCATATCCTAATACAAAATGCCTAATCCTAAATACTGAAATTCATGAATCTTCCCATCTGTAGATGATGTTTCAGATACACTAACACTTTAATGTGAAAGGTAAAAAAATTCCAAGGGAATGTTAGAAATACCCTATTTTTCAAATGTGCTTTTACTCCATGGTCATAAAATCCTTTACCTTAATTAATGAAAGAGTTTTTGTTGTTGTTTTTAACTCTCACTTTTTAAATAGTTATACATTCACAGAAAGTTGTGACAATAGTACAGTGATGTGTAGTGTGCATTTCACTTTTGTTTTCCCAGTGGTAATATATATAACTGTACTTATACTATTAAAACCAGGAAACTAATGTTGGTACATTGTGGTCATGACTATAGGACAAGCTGGGTTGTATATAATGTGGTTCTTCCTGGGGTCCTGAGAAAGCACATCTTATGGAGGCTGTGGAATATCGGTACTTCTGAATTTCTGTTTATTTTCTAAAAGATTCGCAGAGTTTACAACCTGAATTTGGCAGACAAAATTCACTATTGTTATTTTTTGTCTGGGATTCCTTTATAAGTAATTTGAAGTATGAAAAGTCATTAATTTTAAAGCACTTCATAGATATTGAAGAAGGTTCTCAGGGAATAAGGAACCTTAGTTACATTACTCTTATCACCGTTCAAATAAAGCTTTTAATTTTAAAGTGTTAGATCAGAACAACGCCTAGTGAACCTCCATATGTAACATTCTGTGACACTGCATAGCTTCAAGATATGAACATTAAATTCTGAGGAATTTGCACATGATATGCCTAATCTTACAGTTCTCATTCAGAAACTTGGCAACTTCACCGTCTTTCCGAAAGAAAACAATCTTGTTAAAAAATTACATTTTCCTTTAATCTAAGTGAAACTAGTAATTCTTATTCAAAAGATAAGCAATAAAATCATGATCTGAAGAATCTGTCTTTCTTATTAATGAAAAAACACAATATTTGCTTTATGCATGTATAATCAGAACAAATGCTGTATTTCTTTATGACTGTCAATCATTTGGAGGCACCAATGACCTCACAGGGCATCTTGATTTAACCATGAGTGTTTTCGAATATCTTTGCCTCTCCTTCTTTTCTAAATATGCTAAATTCTTTATATAGAAGTATAAAAAAGAGGTGAACTAATTGCTGGAATCGAGTATTTTTGAATAAAAGTGTGTGAAAAGATAAATCATTGTCATGGAAATAATGGTAAGTTATGGAGAAAATGTAAGTATAATTATCTTTGTAATAGAACATTTGATTTTTGCTCCTCATAACAACACTGCCTTTTTCTTAAATTTATTCTCCTCTGCATTTTTAAACAACAATATCTGTGCAGTTTTAAAAAACAACAGTGTAAAAGGGCTATGAATCTTTTGGAACTTTTTGAAGATACATGTCAGTGCATTATTTTATTTAAAATGTGTTTTGAATATCAACAGTTAGATAGGCATTGTAGCTTCGAGCCTGAAATATCACTAACCATCTACTTTTGTTTCTCACTTTTCATGCCTCTTTACTATAAAGCTTAACAAAACATGAAGTTCAAATATCCATTACTTTTCTCTGTGGCCGCCATTCCTTGCTTCTTTGATGTACACCTCAACTCCAAGTACACACACATGCACGTACATACATACACCTTTTCTTTCTGTAAATTATTCAGAATGAATACATGTTAATTATAGTATATGAGATAATGCTTTCAGACTTAATCATCAGTTTTAGACTTAATGTGATTTTTTTGTGACAAAACACAACTATTTATAGTTGATTCTTATATGCTTAATGCTATTGTGGAGTATATAGCTTAGATAACAAAATAGAGTTTATTTAGAAGTAATATCTATTATAATTAGAGAGATAGCAGGGAAGAGATCACTTCTGTTTAAATAAGCAAAAAGCTTTTTAAAATTTAATAACAAACAATTTCTCCAAAATTCAGACACACAGATGGATACATGCATCTATACACACACACACACACAATTCTTATAGGACAGTTTAGAAATTAGCACATGTTAAAGATAGAATATAGGAAGTAGGTTCATTAGGTTTTTAAAATCAATTCTTTGCTTGAGAGGGATTTCTGGAGACACCACAGATATTTAAGTACCTTGTATGTATTTAAAACTATTCTAAAAATATTTAGAAAAAAATCAAGAAGCAGAGTTTGTTTATAAGGTATATTTAGTTTGCAATGAAAACCAAGCCACATGAAATGAATAGTCAAAATATAGTTTTATGTGAAATAATAAAGAAATTCTGTACTTCCCTGGAGTAGGATAAATGAAAAAAAGAGAACATTTAGTCAACAGACTCTTAGGAGATTTTATTACATACAAATAATTCCAAATTACTGTGAAATTCCTTACCAAATATAACTAAACATGGGGGCTGTTTTATCTATTTCATAAGCTTTGAATTTACATTAACTTCTTTAGTCTCATTCTACTTTTCTATACCTCTCCAAACACCAGATATTCACTTCTCAGTCTAATTTACCATTTAACTATGGGGGATGGAGGTTGTATAAGGGGAAGGGCATGTTCTTTTCTAGATCTAAATAACATAATACTTCACAGGAATTGTATTGCTATGCGCTATTTATCCCTTTATTTATTCTACATTTTATGAGTGCAGAAAGCTTTGCTCATCAGTCTCAATTTCCTTTATGTGCCAGAACTTTGCTTTGCACATACTTGGCATTTAATAAATATTTTAAAGAATGAAAGGAATAAACCTACTTCATTTTTAAGTGAGTGCTCTTCAAAATTGTATCATAATTATTATCTAATTTTGGAGTTTCAAGGGAGCTTATGAATTATATCATCTACACATTAGATTGTGCTAATGAAAAGTTTAATAACCTGTCAAGGGAAACATAATTAGTTAAGTGAAAACTTTACAACTTACTCCCCGTAAGCTTTCCATTCCTTTTGAGATTAACTCTTGATTTCCTCAGGGATCATTTCTGTAATAAGGCTTCCAAATCCCACTCACATTGTTTTAATCTATTATAAATGTTCAGTCTATGTACGCTTATAGCAGCCTCATTATATACTTAGCTTTTGATCATCTAAATATCTTAGGTCATTTTCACATGGGATAATGTTACGTTTATCTATATTCTAATATATATTAATGCTGTGCTCTGAAATAATACTCAAAGTTATTAAGGCATGCTCTGCTTCAGATTGACATTTTGTTTGATTTGGGGCTTCTGTCTGGTACACACTAAAGTGAGTGTGTTAACGATTATCTTACTTGGAGATGTTGTAATACTAACCATTTATGGTGAACCCTGATTCTACCAACTAACTATTGTAGACAAAATAGCTTTATGTACTCCAGCAAATTCCCAGTAGAAAATCTGGGTGATCTCTGCACTTCTAAGCATGTTAACTTCAATAATACTGGAACAATATACAGATTGTAAAAAAATAAACTATGACGAATTGGGGTTTATTGAGAATGACATGAATAAAATCCATTTGGTAAGAGTCTTAAATATATGAGTACGTGTGTGTATAATATATGTATATAAAGTAAATACATTACATATATTTGTAATATTTAATTACTGGAAAATATGTATTTTTAGTAATTTCACTAAGACTCTAATTGTGGAATCTCTCAGTGTTCTCAGATTTATATAAATGATGTTTTATAATCAGTTAATATGACTGACTTTGTAGAGTGTGTATTTCTAAAAATAACTAGTCTTAGTGGTGATCAAATGATACATATATGTAGCTGAATTACTATGCTGTACACCAGAAATTAACACAACATTGTAAACTGACTATATTTCAATTGAAAAAATAATAAAAAACCAAACCCCTCTTTATATGTGTATACATGTAATGGAAATGTAAAATAGTACAACCACTTTGAAAAAAGGTGAGTCAGTTTCTTATATTGTTAAATAGTTAAAAATATTCCAGCATCTATTCCAATCATTCCACTTTGAAGTCTTGACTTACGAAAAATAAAATTTTATATCCATACAAAGACTTGTATGTGGATGTTTGTAGCAGGTTTTTTTTTTAACTAGCCAAAACCTGGAAACAACTCAAATGCCCATGGAAAGCTGAATGGATAAACAAATTGTTATATATTCATACAACTAAAAACTTTTCAGCAATAACAAAGAATGAATGGCTATTGATTCACACAATGAAGAAGGTGAATCTCAAAATAATTTTACTGAGTTAAAGAAGATGTAAATGTGTGAAATCCATAATTTCATTTACATAAAATTCTACAAACTCTAGTTTGTAGTGACAGAAAGCAAATAAGTAAAAAAAAAAAAGTGCAAATGTATTCTAGAATTGGAAATACCAATTTCCTCTGTTTTCACTCTGTGTTTTTAACCAGACACCAGGTTAAACTGAGAACCATTTATGTACCTTCTATATTATCTTCACTAAACCAAGAATAATTAGATTTCCTCTGTATTTTTATGGAAAAATACTGACTGTATTTTGACTTCAGTTATTGCTCCCACTCAATGTAGCATATTGCTACAGAAAAATAACTTAGAAACATTTATCTATCATGAAATTGTTTTATCTGATTAATACTAATAATAATAATATGTAAAACTAATAAGTGGTTTTTAAAATAGGAGAAAGAAGAAAATAAGGGTGGGCATTCAAAGGCTCTTGTTAACTTATCCAGCCCTGTACTTAAGCACATTTTTAATTAATTACAAATTATTTAATTTAAATTATGTGATTGTTTCCAGGGTAAATCATTTCTATTACCACTAATGACCATGCTACAAATGAGGAACAAATTACATACTTTTAAATGTGTATGAAATAGCTAGTTTTAAGTTACCTATTATGTTTTCTATTAATAGACATAATATATCTAGTAATGCACAATAAATACATATTATGCAACAATTTAGTGGCTTAAAATAACAAACATTTATTATCTCAAAGTTTCTGTGGGTTAAGAATCTGGGCACAGCTTAGCTAGATGTCTATGTCTCACAAGGTTGCAGTAAAGGTATTAACAAGAGATGTAGTTTCATCTGAAGTCTCCACTGGGTAATATTTACTTCCAGGATCACTCACGTGGTTATTGACAAGATTCAGTTTCTGGTGTTTTGTTGGATTAAGACCTCAGTTCCTCAGGATCTATGGGTCAGAGGTCTCTTTCAGTTCTTTGTCACATGGGCTTCTTTATGGAGCATCTCAAAAGATGGCAAATTGCTTCTTCAGAACAAGTAAGCAAGAGGATAAGGGAGAATGCCAGCAAAACTGAGGGGATTCTAGTAATAAGAATATCATACTCTTTTGTAACCTAATCATGAAAGTTGTATCCCTTTACTTGTTTACGTATATAAATATTTTATTGAAATATAGTTAGTTTACAATGTTGTGTCAATTTTTGGTGTACAGCATAACGCTTCAGTCATACATGAATGTACATATATTCATTTTCATCTTTTTCACTGTAAGTTACTACAAGATATTAAATATAATTCCCTATGCTATACAGTATGAACTTGTTGTTTATCTATTTTATATATGTATTAGTATCTGCAAATATCGAACTCCCAATTTGTCCCTTCCTACTGCCTTCCCTCCCTGGTAACCATAAGTTTGTTTTTTGTGTCTATGAGTCTTTTTATGTTTTGTAAGTAAGTTCATCTTTTTTTTTTTTTTAGATTCCACATATAAGTGATATCATGTGGTATTTTTCTTTTTCTTTCTGGCTTACTTCACTTAGAATGACAATCTCCAGGTCCATCTATGTTGCTGCAAATGGCATTTTATTATTTTTATGGCTGAGTAGTCTTCCATTGTATATATATACCACATCTTCTTTACTTTTAATTTATTATTTTTGATAGAAGCAAGTAGTTAAGTACAGAGCAAACACAGATTGAGGGGGATTGCATAAAGTTGTGAATACAAAGATACAGAGGTCACAGGAGGGGATTTTAAAATTTGCCACTGTACTTATCATAAGGAAAATTTCAATTTCGTCTGCTTTCTTATTATTGTACTGTCTCCTCCTAGTCTATAGCACGCAGAACAGCCAGAACGAATTTGGAAAGTCATTTTAAGATTTTGTTTCTCTGTAACCAGTACCAAACCAGTGTTAGTCAGGTTTCTCCAGTGAAACAAACCGCAGGATATAGGTGTAGATATAGATATAGATATAGATAGATTTGTTTTAAACATATTGGCTTATACAATTATGGAGGCTGACAAGTCTAAAATCCAGAATCTGCAGACTTAGCCAACAAGCTGGAGATTCAGGGTAGCTGATGTTCCGATCTGAGTCTAAGGCCATCTGCTAAAGTGACAGTAAGCCAGTGTTGTAGATTAGTCTGAAGGTAGTCTGTTGGAGTGTTCTTTCTTGCTCTGGGGAGACCAGCCTTTGTTCCATTCAGACTTTCAACTGATTGGTTAAAGCCCACATTTTGGAAGGCAATCTGCTTTACTCAAAGACTACCAAATGTTGACTACTAAATGTTAATCTCATCTAAAAGCACCCTCACAGAAACATCCAGAATAATATTTGACCAAATATCTGGGCACTTCATGATCCAGCCGAGTTGACAAAATAATCAACGTCACAGTTACCTACATAAGAAAAGAAAGACAAATGGTGAATTTTATCAGGGCCCTACTTTAGGGCTAGTAACATAAATTACACTGTTAACCTGGGATGAACCCAAGAATAAATCAAATCATGAGTTATGATACTACTTTGAAAGACAGGTAAAAGTTTCACTGATATAGAATCAAGTGATTTCACTACAGCTTTTTCAAGGATAGATATAGATAAAACTGAATGAGTAGAATTTAAGTACTGAAGTGTAGGTTTTAAAACATAAACCCTGAAGTTGAAAGAAGCCTGTTGAAACTTTGAAGACAAAAGAACAAAATTAAAGTTCAAATAAAATACATTATACATGTCACTAAAAGCAACCAAAGGACTTTGTATTCAGATCTTTACATTTTACTGAATGAAAAAGCCCTGGTATATGGAGAAAGAAGAGCAAAATCTTGTGTGTCAATCTGTCTGTAGTCATATATTCACCTCTCTGTCTGTAAGAGATTCATGCAGACTAATTTTGATAATTAATTTATATGTGTGACTGCCTTACTATAATTTTCTCAAGAGTCAGGATCTTCACTAATTCATCTCCAGCATTCTGGACATAGCACCCATTATATTTATCATAATCACCTGAGCAATATTGAAAAACTTACTTGAAAAAATATGGCTAAATTTGCCACATAAAATCTGAAATGTGATTTTAGTTAGATTAACGATACATACTACTATTAATTAACTAGTAGATGTTATTATTCAATTCAGTTCTTATTAGATATGTGTAATTTCCCTCTCTAGAAGTTAAAATGTTACCTTTTAAAAGGAGGATTCTTAGAGACCACAGATAAAAAACCCTTTGTTTTACAAAAGAGGCTGTTGAGGTTCAGTGATGTGCTGTGTTTGGCCTAGATTACATCTTATGGTTAAAGTCTTATCATGATGCTTTTTAAACTAACCCAAGATGTTTCTGTTCATGAATTTTTAGAATATATATCAGATTACCATGATTATTCTGTTGACATTTCACAAGGATAAAATAATGCTTTTAACTTTTAATTAATTGTTTAATCTTAAATGACAATTAATGTAATAGATTTTAGAATCTAAAAATAGATAGTGCTTATTTTTTCTTTTCAAAATTATTAAACATATTACTGAGTAAAATCACTGTCCATTAATATTATATTAAATTACCTAAACTTAATGTAGTACGGTATGGTTTCTATTTTAAAGCCCAATCAATTATTAACATTTTATAACAACCTTTTATATTTACTAATTATGATTCTAAGTATGAAATCCTTTTCCTTTGCCTATATTTTCTCAGAAACTAAAATACTATATATAACGTGACCTTAGACAAATTCCTCACTGTGATCAAGTTTTCACCATAATCTGCCTTCCGGATACTTCCACAAAACCGTGGGCAATAATCTGATGCCAATAATCAGTGATCTTGTGATGCTGGTATTTGACTGTTATGTGCATCGGAGATATTCAACCACAACCTGTATTTTTTGGCTCTACCCCTACTTGTTATGTGATAGTTGAACACTTATTGCCATTTAGCTACACAGTATTCTAAATATTAAGTATATTACCTGCTTTTTTTCTCTTCTGTTTCCACTATTTAGTATTTCCCTAGAGTTTATGACTGAAAATGCCTGACTTCTCATTAGATTCAGCAACTTTTTGAGGAAGTTTTTCAATACCAAGATGACTAAGAAAAATAGCATTGCTTTCATAATATAAATGTATATAACATATATATTAATACAGTTATCTCATTATTACTATTTAATTGTTAACTTTCTTTGGTTTCTAGTTCCTATTTTATTATTCTGACACTGTCAACTGCCATTGACATTTCAGAATGTCATTTCCACTAGTGTGATTCTAGAAAGAAATTGCAGAACAGCATTTCAGTTTATTTATATATGCAAGAGAAAATCTAAAGTTCAGTTCTCTGAAAAAACTTTGTAAAGAGCAGTTTTTTCCAGGATTAACTTCAAAGTTTTTTAGTTAGATTGAAGATCAAGTCAACTATCACTTCCTTATATTTTAAGGTGAGTAAAGTCTCCTCAATTTCTTTGGTAATTCCTGCCCCCCACACCCTCTTTGCACACATATTCCATCTTTCTACCTCTCTCCCATTCTCTTTCTCCCTCTTCCTTTCTCTCCCTTCCCTCTTCCTCTGCCAATTATTATTTATAAACCAACAGTTCCCAAGTGAAAGCCTGAGACATTTTCATACATTGGTAATCAAATAAGGAAAATAATTATAATTGCAGTGTAGTGTAGGTTTACTTGTCATTACAGGGTGCCATCTACTTTTGGGGGACAGATTATATAAATTGCCTTAAGATTATGCCCTTAAAATTTCTTGGAGTTATATCTGCTTTATGAAAATACAATGATTTTGATGACATTTATTTTGTGGTAGTATATTGTTCATTTGATTCTGTTTGGCAAATAAAAAGTCATATCACTCTTTCTACTTCATTTTTTTAAAGTTTCTAAAATGTAATAGTCAAGAAACAGTTGCATTGTGTCCTATAGTTCTTCCTGACTTTAAAATATTACTTAGAACTTTGGAATCTTTATTTTAATTGGGAGTTAGATTGACACAGTGTAGTTATGGGACCTGGATTCCGGTTTGAGCTCTATCACTTTGGAGATTTATGATATTGAACAAGTAATATTATCTCTCTGGCTCTGTTTCATTATCTGTGAAATGAAAATATTAAGTCTTGTCCTGAACATGTGAGATTCATTCCAAGTTTGCAACATTTGTAACATGTGAAAAATTAATAAGTGTAACATAATGAGTCATAATATTTTGATGTGTGAGCTTGACTAGGCTGCAGTAACAGGTTATTCAATAAAACACTAAATATATGCTGTGATGGTATTTTGTAGATTAAATGTCATAATCAATTGACTTTTAAAAAGATGATTATGCTAGATAATCTGGGAGAGTCGGCTTTAATCAGTAAAAAGCCTTTAGAACAGATCTGAGCCTTCTCTGAAGAAGAAATTCTGTTTATGGATTACATCTTTAACCATGCCCTAGAGTTCCAGCTTGTCCTCTGGATTTATGAGGGCCTACCCAGCCCCCACAACTATGTAAGCCAATTTCTCCCAGCATATTTCCTAATATGTATCTCTTACTAGTTATTCATCTCTGGTTAAGCCCAAACTGATAACACACTATGTAAATAGAATAAAGACGAGTAGTATATGATCATCTAAGTAGACTGAGAAAAACCATTTGACAAAATCCAAAACACTTTTACTTGACATTCTGCAAATACTCAACAAACTGAGAAGAAAAGGGAACTTCCTCAGTCAGACAAAGAGTATCTGTGAAAACTCCACAGCTAGTATTTTACTTAATGACCAAAGACTGAATGCTCTCCAGGTCCCCCTCCCTGCCAGTCATGAATAAAATCAGGTATCTGCTTTCACTGCTTCTATTCAAATTTGTACTGAGAGTTCTAAGCAAAGTAAGTAGTAAAGAAAAAGAAATACAAGGCATCAGATTGGGAAAAAAACAGTAAAACTATACTTACAGGTGGCCTGTTACTTACATAGGCAATCCTAAGAAATTTATTAAAAATTCTAATAGAACAATAAATGAGTTCATTCAGATTTTGCAATACAAGATCAATATATACAAATCAATTGTGCTGACCAAGTAACTTTACTGATGGTGAGGAACCATCCTGATCTGAAATAGCTAAATCCCATTATGAAAAATGAACATAGCCCACAAATAAAATAACATTAATTCCCAAAGAGTAAACATATTGCTAAACCAGTTTCTGATTAAGAGTATTATAATAAATTAAAAGCAAATTGACAGAAAGTGTCCCAATTGCATGGAAGTGAAACAAAAAAACAAAATTACCTTATTTTAATTCTTGGATCAGACTTAATCAAAACTTGAATAAGTGAATATTTGTAAGGGTATCTCATAAATAATGTACATCTGAATGAACAGGAAATATTTGAAGAAACGCTTACAGGGAAATTCACATCTTTATCTAACTTAAAATAAAAGGGTAAAAATACCAAATAAGCATAAAAGATAATAAGTTAGAAAAATATAAAATGAAATTTAAATTATATGATGAAATTAATCTACGGAAAGAAGGAAGAGATTAATGAGGATACATGCAGAGCATAATAATTTAAAAATAATAATAAAATAATCAGACCTTAGCTAACTTAATCACTATAAAAGGGAAAGATTACAATTGTGCAAAATAAGAAATAACAATAGAAAAATAACCATAAAATAAGACAAAAGTGAAAGTATCATAAGAAAGTGTTGTTCTCAAACACTAAAAATAATTTAGTAAAAGCAGAAAAATGTATTATTTTTGACAAAATAGGAATTTATCTAAGGATTCCATAAGAAATATAAATTAAGAAAAGATAGTATAGTATAGTAGAGTAAGAGAGAAATGTCATCTAAATTCTAACTGTAAATAAAATATCAGTCTCAAGATAGATTACATAGAAATTTCTCCAGCCATAATATTAGATCATTTTAATGGTAGTCAATACAGAACCTTGAAAATGAAGAAAAATACTGATATAACTATATTTGGAAAAAATAAAACTGGTACCATACTTATCTTAAAAAAGAAAACTATAGTTAATGCTAACTTAAGGGTATCAATTCAAATTCTTGACAAAATAATAAACCAGTAGATTTATGGAAAAGAAAATAAATGAAGAGGGAGGATCAGGTCCTATCAAGTATTAAAAAACATTATATTAAGCCCTGTTAATTAAAAGCAATGTTAGACCATGGATAGAAAGACTAGAAGTATATTAAATTAGTTTAGCATATTATAATGGTATTGACCACTTGGAGTAACATTTTAAAATGTGGAAAAGTCATTGATATATCGATAAATAGTGTTGGAACAACTGAATGGCCATCTGTAAAACAAAATAAAGGTATAGTCAAATATCAAACTGCATACAAGGATAAATTTACAAAGAATTGTAATGACTAAATAAAAAGTCCAGCAGGAGTAATTATGTAGTAGAGGAGGAATATATACATACACATATGTTCTCTAATGTTTGTCCTACCTGGGAGCTTTTGCACTTTGAATGGTCAATTACATTGATGTCAAAGATAGTGTAATCTGTCCAGTGTCCATTTAATTTTTAAGTAAAATTTGGAGTCTCAAGATTGTGTGTGTGGGGGTATATAGCATAGTCTCTAAATTTTCCATTTTGACTTTTAAGGTGATTTGTCTGTAACTGGTAAGAAGTATATCTCTTGTTTTTAAATAGCTAAGACAATGGTCAAACATGATTTCCACAAATTATTCAGTTTGTGAACACCTGATGGCTTAGTTTTAGTGCTAATCTTTAGTGCTAATCAGTTAATGTTAAATATATATAGTTACAAAAATAATATAGCTTAAGAAATTCAAAATAGATGTTTAATTGTATTGATTGCTATCCACATCTGTTCTAGAGCTTTATCAATTCTTGAACCTACAATCAAAAATCTCATCTTCTGACTGAAGAGATAAAATAAGTACACACACACATACACACACAAATGCACACAGAAATATGCAGTGCATGACAGTGGCCATACCAAGGTTTGGGTGGTAGGAGTTATATATCCTGGTTCAGGCAATAACGGGGTAAATGATTTCTGTAACTCTTACAAGTAGTAATAAAACCAGTTCAGTCTTTTTTTAATCATCATATGCAGACAAGGATAAACAATGCCAATGATTTACTACTATACCTGGAAAAGCCATCACTTTTTGCTGGTCTAAATTGTAGACAACATGATTATAGAGGAGTTTTATTAATATATATATATTTATATATACACATGTAGACAAGCATATGTGTTTCAAATAAGAATATTTTATTAGTTGTACTTTAATAAACATTGTAATGTTTGTGGAAAATAATGAGAATAATTGAAGGTTAATTAAAAGAACTCAAGGTGTGGATTTAGGAATATCAATTTATCATTAGGTAGAAGAACTTTGTAATTATTTGGGATCTGACATCATGTGCAGTTTTTGTCTCCCAACCCTGTGTTAATCTCCATTCCTAGATTGAAATAAATAATGATAGCACAGTGAGTGTAAAGATGTGGAGAAATAGAATTTCAATTATTTTAATCCATTTATTCTAGGTGACTACTTGAATATTTTATCTATGTTTGATATTTAAGATTGTGAAATATAATGTAATCTGTAAGATATAGTATATTTATTAAGGAGAAAATTTTAATATATGCATAAGATATTTTACTGAATCTGAATAGTATATTTAAAATAGAAATTTATTTTTTTAGAGCTGTTAATTTTTTTAATTGAAATATAGTTGACATATAATATTATGTTAATTTCAAGCATGCAACATAGTGATTTGACATTTAAATACAAAAAAGATCACCACAATAAGTCTAGTAACCATCTGTCCCAATACAAAGTTATTACAATATTATTAACCATATTCCTTATGCTGTGTATTACAGCCCCATGATTTATTTATTCTGTAACTGGACATTTGTACCACTTAATCCCCTTTACCTATTTCACCCTACACCCCATCCCCTCCCCTTTATCAACCACCAGTTTGTTCTCTGTATCTATGAATCTGTTTTGTCTTGGTTGTTTGTTTTGTCTTTTAGATTCCACATCTGAGTGAGATCTTAAGTCTATCTGACATTTCTCTGTCTGATTTATTTTCATTTATCATAATACCCTCTAGGTCCATCCATGTTGTCATAAATGTCAAGGTTTCAGTTTTTTAATGACTGAGTAAATACTCCATAGTGTATGCAGTTGACCTTAGAGTGACACAGGTGTGAACTGCATGGATCCACTTATACACAGTTTTTTTTCCCCCAAAAAATATGTACTGCATGACCTGTGGTTGGTTGAATCTGTAGACGAGGAACCTTAGATACAAAGGGCTGACTATAAAGTTATATACGATTTTCAACTGTTAGGGGGTCAGCACCCCTATCATCCATGATGTTCAAGGGTCAGCTGTATATACCATATCTTCTTTATCCATTCATCTATTGGTGGACGCTTAGGTTGCTTCCATATCTTGCTATTGTAAATAAGACTGCAACGAACTTAGGGTGCAGTTATCTTTTCAAGTTAGTATTTTCTTTTTTAAGGTAAATACCCAGAAATAGAATGATGGATCACAGGGTAGGTCTATTTTTAATTTTTTGAGGAAACTGTACACTGTTTGGCATAGAGTCTGAACCAATTTATAATCCAACCAGTAGTGCACAGGATTGTCTTTTTGTTGATATTCATTCTAATGGATGTGCTGTGGTATCTCATTGTGGTTTTGATTTTCGTTTCCCTGATGATTAGTGATGGTTAAGTATTTTTTCATGTCTGTTGGCCATCTGTGTGTCTTGGGTTGTTAATTCTTGAAAACTAAAGAACAAATCAAGAAACTACTCTTGGGATATTACATATTGTGGAAAATAATTCTGTCCCATAACAGAAGGTTTTTTTAAAAAGCATCTGGTCCATGTGTCAAAAACATTGATACAACACCAATAGACAATACAGTCATTTGCAATGAGTAATAAGAGTGAGTAGCAAGTAGTTATAACCCCACATGGACCATCCACACATTTCATGTTTGGTTTAACTTTCAGTTGATTGCTAATCAGCTAACTTTCTGAGGAAACGTGGCCAAGAGGTATGCAGTGAAAAGTGAGCACAATGGAGATGCTGTTCTTGGCTTAGTTACTGACTTACTTACTTGTACTTATATGCAGCACTGCTATATTTGCCTGCAAAGTCTTGGATCTCTAACATGCATTCTCTAGCTGGTTGCTGAGGGTCAAAAGTGACTAGATCAGCAATGAAAGCTGCATATAGTAAGCATCTAAATACACTGCTAATTGCATGACTTGCTAAAGCATATGTGAAAATGTGAGACAGAGTGTTTACTGCCAACTGGATGTTTGCCACAGATTTCTTCAAGAGTATTAAATACCAGTTTTAATTAAATATGAATTGGGAAATTGTATTAACTGTTTCAAATTACAAAGAAATTGTTCCAGCCAACTGAGGCAATAATCTGCTCTTACCCAAGTGACCTATTAGAATTAATAAGATTTTCAAAATGAGCTTTTTTTCTCCTCAAAGTTCCTAGGAAGTTTGGTTCAGTAATTACCTAAGTTTTATCAAATGATACCAGAAAATAATAGTAAGGCCATTTCTTTTGAGAGCAATGGGAGACATCATTATGTACTAGTTGAATGGCTGGATATAACTTTAAAAGAACATGAGAATGAAAAATCTCTCTTTTATGCATAGATACATAAACATATTGTAAATGTCTTTAATTCATATCATTCTCTTTCTAAACACATCTGTTGAGTCTATGCCTATTGAACCATTGATCTCCTTTTGATGAGGCACTCGTAATGAAAGACACTATAATACTTACCACGGAAAAGTTTCAGCTTGCTCTCCCATATTTATATAATTGGCTAAAATTTAATAAAAACATAACATAATTTCTACATTAGATTGCTGAATGAAATATTCACAACCATCTTTATTGAAAGTTTTTTTAACAAGGATATTTATTAAGAGTTGCCATATAGTCCAGTGTAATGATTAGAATAATGATTGTATAGAAGGCAGTAATCACCAGATTATAACACAGAAAAATTGTGACCTATTCCAAAGTCACATTTCTAGAAGTAAAACCGAGTGGAGGCATTAACGTAGGATAAAGAAGATGAAAACCCTTTGGCAGAGGATGGGATTGAAGCAAAAACCCCGAACTTTAGCTTTCCTGTTTCACTTGTCTCATACCTGCTTATACCGCAAATACTTATGTATCCATGTAAACAGAAGATGAGTAGTAATCAGAAATAAACCTGAGTGGGTTTTGATCATAAGACAAATGTAGTAGAAATAAACAACTAGATAAAGAACATACATCCTAAGAATTATTGAAAGAAGCAGAGATAGTCTTCAGGAAAATAAAAGTATTTCTCCCTGTCCTTAAGAAGTTACAAGGTATATAATAATTTTTAAATATCTAAAAGAAGAGAAACAAGGACTTCAAATTATATTATAAAATATGGGGAAATTATGTGAAAGCTGGGGTTAAATTCAGATGTAAAATGGAAGAGAAATAAACTTCTGCCCTCTTCTTACGTACACATATTTTAAATAAATATCTAACTCTGTTTTTAGTCCTAATTTTCTAGTTTAAAAATTTTAGAGAAAGAGACGGAGAGAAAGAGGTGGTGGGGTGGGGGTTGGGTTCTTAAAAGATGGCAATTGAACTATGAGAATAATTAAGATAAAGATTATAGCATATAACATATTTCTTAGTTTACATTCTATTTCTATCATCATACCTCCACCTGGAGGATGGGGGTGATTACTTGTAGTAAGAGCTCAATAAATGTTTAATGATGAAGAGTAGATAGTAGCATATGGTATGCCACCAGTAGGAGAAAGAGCCCTCAATCTAAATATTTCAAGAAGTCAAATAATTTATTTATAGAACAACTTAATTCATCCTTTCAGTTATAATATTTAGTACACAAAGCAAATCTTCATTTCTTTTTTAACTAAATCACCCTAAGGAAAGATTGTGACTATCCATGTGTATTCTACATGAAGCTGTCAAAAGGCTGTAACCAAAGAGATATATGGATCTTTGTGTAATCTTTAAAAAGGGACTGTATTTACATTAAGCAAAAAAAAATAGCAGATTGATAAGAAATGTAGGTGCGGTGAAATTGTAAACTAAAATTGTCTTCAATCCCTAAAGTGCATTTTAACTGACAACCATTATTGTCACCTAACAACCAAGGACTATGTAACTCTAGAACTGTACAGTATCTGCTAAAAGAGGTACATCATGGGGTACTGAAGTCAGAAAGCTTTGGTTCTGAGCCAGTTTTAGCCACATTATTGTTCTGATATTTTGAGCAAGTCATTTGACATCTTTGGCATTATATTTATATCAGTTAATTAACAGTCTGAATGGAGAATATTTTAATATTTATGAAAATGTCTTTTAAACTATTTGCATAGTACAAACTATCACATATTCTAAAAGGCACTTTACTTTTCACATATTTAAATAACTTGGGTTGTGTCTTACAATTGCTAATTTGTCAGTGAAATTAACACCTACTGTCGTTAATGTACATTAAAATGGTGCATCTTACAATACATGGTATTAAAAGAAATATCCATTCATTTAAGGATAGAAGTTAATAGAGTTTATGTTATTGTCAATGTATGTCTTTCAAGGATGCTCATTAGGTCACCTGTGTTCCATTTAATCTAAAGGGGGAAAGGCTGCAGAGGAGCATCAGGTGGGACATTTATTTGGACCAGGCCATTTTTTTATCATGTTTCCTCATAAAACTAGAAATTAGACTAAGAATCATAGTTTTTATGTGAGCATTTTCTTCCCAGAAACACTCTTTACTCTGAAAAGGGAATAAAGTATGTGGAATAGCTAATCTCTGCCGTATCTCTGAGCCTCAGATCCCTCATTAAGGATCTTAGGTCTACCTGCTGAAAGTTGCCATCTCTGACGTTTCTATTTGAGGTTCAGCTTGTTATTTTCTCTTTTTGAACATATACCTGTTTCTTTCATGCACTTACCATTTTTTAAAATAAACTTAGTCACTTGTTTATTTTCTCTTGTTTCCACCCATGACTACAAATATTATGCCTGTTTTTTTTTCCACTGAAGTATCCCCACACCTATCACAGTCAATAGATACTTGTTAAATGGCAAAATCAAATATAAACTATATATAAAATATATGAATATAATAAAATATAAACTATATATAAAATATATAAAATATAAGGAATTGACCTCGAAACTTCTATATGTTTCTTTAATTTAGACTAAATTTTTGTTATTAAGCATTTTACTTTGAGACAATTACAATTAGGAGGAAGTTATAAGAAATAACACAGATCTCTGTGTACTCTTTATCCAGATTTCCCCAAATGATAACATCATGCAAAACTATAGTATAATATTACTATTGAGATATTTATATTGATACAGTTGAGACAAAAAACATTTCTGCCATGAGGAGGATCTCTCATTTTGCTCTTCTGTAGACACATTTGCTTCCCCCTGATTCTAACTCATTCCTTAATGAGTTAGAATTCCTTGGCAACCACTAATCTCTTCTCCCTCTCTATAATTTTGTCTTATCAAGAATGTTCTACAAATGGAATCACAACATGTACAACTTTTTTAAGTTGTCTTTTCTTCACTCAGCAAAATTATCTGGAGATTCATAAAGGTTGTAGCGTGTATCAGTAGTTTGTTTCCTTTAATGACAGAGTAATATTCTATGGTATGAATGTACTAGTTTGTTTAAACCTTCACCTGTTCAAGAGTGTCTGAGTTGTTTTCACTTTTGACCCAATACTAATAAAGATGTATGCATTTCTGTACAGTGTGTGTGTGTGTGTGTGTGTGAACTTAAGTTTTTATTTCTCTGAAATAAATGTTCAGGAGTGCAGTTGTTGGGTAGTATGGTAGTTGCAAGTTTAGTTTTTAAGAAACTGCCAAACTGGTAAGAGTGGCTGTACTATTTTATCTTCCCACCCACAATGTATGAAAGATATGTTTCTCTGCATTCTTCCTGCAGAGAATTAAAATTGGTATTGGTATTTATATTATTTTAAAATTTTTGCCATTTTAATAAATACATAGTCATATCTCATTGTAGTTTTGTAGTTTTAATCTAATTTCCCTGATGACCAACAATGTTGAGCATCCTTTCATGTGCTTATTTGCCATCTGTATAAACTCTTTAGTAAATGTCTTTTTTCCCATTATCTAATCTGATTGGGGTTTTTCTTTTTTTTTTTGTTTGTTTTTTTTTTGTTTTTTTTTTGTTTTTTTTTGTTTTTTTTTCTGATTGGGGTTTTTCAAACTGTTCTTTTTTAGTGTCATTTATGTCTAAATTCTAGATTTGCCTTTTGTCAAATATCTGTTTTGCATATATTTCTCACAGCCTGTAGCTTGCTTTTCCTTCTTTGAGAAACTTAATTTTGACAGTCGGTTTTCTTATTATTTTCTTTTTTGGATTGTGCTTTTCGTGTTGTCTAATACTCCTTTGCTTAATACTAGATCTCTATTATTTTGTAATACATTGTGGGTTCGTCACCAGTTGTGGATTCTGGCCAGCAGAAGTCCCACCAACACAGAATGAATTACTCAGGACTCCTTGGAAAAGTCAAGAGAGCAGAGGGAGTAGGGAGCCAACTCCAGGAGCCTCTCATATCTCCCATATTTATTGAGTACTGTCAAAGGAGGAATGCAGGAATTTAAGGAAGGACAGGGTGGGATCACAATGCCTACAAAGGCTTTATTTATGGTTGGTGTTTGGCTCAAGGTCACAAGACCCTTTTTGGTGAATCATGTTCCTGTTGAGCCTTTCAGCTTATCAGGGCGGAGCATATGAGAATCAGCTGCTTAACAACTTGGACTCAGGCAGCTGTGCCTGTCTTAGGTTGCCCCCCTCAGGGGATCTTACCCATCATTGGCTAACCAGCCTTCTCACCTCTGAGTCTGCAGCTTTTTATAAGTTGTTTACCATTCCAGCCCACGGCTGTTTTGGGGATAGAAGACTAACAGTAGGCATGCCCAGCGTTTATAGCCGAGGGCCTGGGTCATTGCTAAAACCTCAAGGCAGTTACTAAGCACACAGTCCTTAAGGAGATAAGCGGCTGGGATCAGTTAAAATTTGTTAACCATGGGCTCCCACAATACAGTATTTTCTGAAAGTTTTATTATTCTTTATTTAAATCCATTATCTATTTTCAGTTATTTTTTTGTGCAAGGCATAAGATTTTAGTCCATTTTTTAAATTTATATGAATTTCCACTTGATCCAGAATCATTTGTTGAAAAGGCTATCATTGATCTGTTGAACTGTTTTGACACATGTGAAAAACTACTTGGCATAATTTCTATGGATTTATTTCCAATAAAGATTTTTTCTCATTGATCTGTGAGTCACACAGTCTTGATTATTGTAGCTATACAAGTGTTGATGTTGGGTAGCTCGCTTCCTCCCACGTTATTCTTCTTTCTCAAGGTTGCTTTGGCTATTCTAGAGCCTTTTTATTTCTATATAAATTTGAAAATAATCTTGTCTATAGCTAGAAGAGTCTTTCTGGAATTTTAATGGGAATTGAATTAAACGTGTATATCAGTGTAGTGTTGACATATTTACTTTATTGATAACTTCTAATCCATAAAACAGACCTCTCCATTTAGGTAGATTTTCTTTAGTTCATTACATTTTCATTATTTCATGCTGTTTTCAACATACGCAGACTGCACATTTTATTAGATGAACACCTAAGTATTTCTCTTTTATAAAAGTCATTGTATGTGTTATTATATTTTAAATTTCCACATCCATGAGTTAATTGCTTATTTATAGAAATAGGTTAGTACATATTATTTTATATTTTGCAACCTGGGTTAAGCACTTACTAGTTACAGGAATTTATTTGTAGATTCGTTTGGATTTTCTACGTAGAAAATCATGTCATCTGCAAATAGAAACTTTTTTTCTTCCTTTCTGTTCTGCAAACTTAATTTCCTTTCCTTGCCTGTTACACTGACTACAGCTTCCATCATTATGTTGAATAAAAGTAGTGAGAGCAGATAACCTTGTCTTATTTCCAGTTTTAGAGGAAAAATGTTCAGTCTTTCACCACTAATATTAGCTGTAGACTTTCTACAGATAATCACTATCAATTTGAAGAAGTTCCTCTCTAGTCTTATTTGTCTTAGAGTTTTATGATGGGTAAGTGTTGGATTTTGTTAAGTACTTTTGCTTCATCATTTGATAAATCATGTGATTTTTCTTAATTAGTATGATAGTTAATATGATAGATTACATTTATTTATTTTTGAATATTTAACCTGACTTATCTCTCTGGAATAAACACCACTAGGGCATGGAATACAATTTTTTATATATATTCATGAGTTCTATTTGCTAATATTTTGTTAAGTATTTTTGAGCCTGTATGTATGAAGGATATTAGTCCGTAGTTTCTTTTTTGTGTTGTCTTTGTCTAGCTTTGGTTTTAGTGTAATCCCAGCTGCACAAATTTAATTGGAAAGTTTATTCTCCTCTCTGTTTTCTAGAATTGGTTTTATTTCTTCTTTAATCATTTAGTAGAATTTTCCAAGGAAACCTTCTGGGCCTGGGGATTTCTTTAGAGAGAGACTTTTAAATACAAATTCAGTTTCTTTAATGTTGATATTGCTATTCAAATTATCTACTTCATAGTGGGTAAGTTTTGTCATTTTGTGTTTTTTAAGAATCATCATATTTAAGGTATTTATCTATTAAGGCTACGTCTGCCATTTTATTTTTTGCTTTATGCTTATTCTTTTTGTCTTCTATTTCTGTTTTCTTTTTTCTGTGTATTACTTGAATCTTTTTTGCAACTCTATTTTGTTTTATGTGCAGTGTTTTTGAGT
Source organism: Vicugna pacos (assembly GCF_048564905.1). NCBI lineage: Eukaryota > Metazoa > Chordata > Mammalia > Artiodactyla > Camelidae > Vicugna > Vicugna pacos. Next base: position 62,512,997 of record NC_132997.1, read on the forward strand.
GTCTCTTTATACAACTTCAAAAATAGTAGCTCTGAATGCTATGTGCATATAGATAGAGGTTAGCTTTACACATTTACATAGATATCACAGTCTTCTAGCGGTGTCATTTCCCAAGAATGGGTGAAGTATAGAAACTGTAACTCTTTTATACCACTTTACAATCCCCTTCCATTTATAATATAATTATCTTAAATATTTTCTCTACATTCATTTAAAACCATATCAGAGAGTTCTATAATTTTTGTTTCAACTGTCAGAGATAACTTAGAAAATTGAAGAGGAAAAGCACAGTCCATTGTGTTTGTTCAAGTTGTTGCTGTTTGCTTCTGTCTTTACTAATGTCTTACTTAAGGTATGTTATCTTATTTCCTTTCTGTTTAGAGAACTTTCTTTAGGCATTTATTTGAAGTATATCTATATCTATATAAAATGGTTAATGTGTAGCATTGTTTATTATATTTAATGAGAGGAATGGTATCTCTACTTGATCTTTCTGGAAATGCTTTGTATCCTAGTTTTTAAGAGTATTGACTCTGAAATAATCCTGTTACATAGAAAATCTAGACCATTAGGCAAACCCTTATCCATTTTTTCCCCTAAGAATCCTTACCTTTAAAGTAGAGATGACTATAGTATCCACTTTATAGAGCTGTCATAAGATCAAACATAAAGATTTCTGAAAAGTATGTGGTATATATTTAGCATAAATTTTAAATAAATTTTAGCTACTATAAAACATCTTTAATTTCTGTATATTCAGAATTTTTATTTAAAAAGTTAATTAATGAAAAATAAAGAACCCAGTAAATTGAACATATTTAATTCTGAATATCTCCTACTCCCATGATTGGGTTTCCATGAAGCCCCTGTTAATAACCAGCTTTTATTTTTCTAAACTACCTCTGGATAACATGTGCACAATGACTGTCATAGTCCTGTTTCTGTTACCTGGATTTCAAATTTCCTCTCATCAGTAATTATAGTACACACTATAAATTGTGTTACTGTGTAGCTCTGGAACATTTCCTCCTTCTACCTTTAAATTGTCATTCTACCTCCATAAGCTCAGCATACAGCTATTTCTGTAGATTCCAACTTTTATCCCATTTCCTACCTAAGCAAAAGTTACTCTCAGTCAGAGGACAATCTCTATGTGCAAAAAAAATGTGGAAGTATACTTGTGACTTTCTCAAAAAACTTGTTTCCTTTCACTAAAAAAAAAAAAATAGTTCATTCTGAAAGTATCTTTATACTAGAATTAAAATCCTGAACTATCGAGTACTGACATTTGACATGCTCCTCCACTATTTTATTTTAATGAAATAGACATGGATTAAAAAACTGAATGATTAAGAAAACTGAGTAAAAACTGGGTGTTGATGAATCATGAACATAACATTACCTTTTCAACATTTAAAAAATATTTTCTCCCTCTGCTTATGGTCTTAACATACCCAAATTACTTTACTCTCCAACAAATCTCTCTCAATTTGAAAAAGAAATTGCTTTGGTTCAAAAGAAGCTTCCATTCTCAAAGCTACTATTCAATAATGTTAGTTTGTTTTCTTTCTGCATCGTAGATACAATTTGTTCAGCAGGCAATTATCTACTTGGCTTTCAGATCAGTAGGAGGCATAATTATGTTGCACTGAATGAGATCTCAGCTGTATGCAAGAAGCATAACCAACATGAAACAGGAAACTACAGTGATGGGTTTAAATTTCCTCTCTGGAGCTCAATATAACAATTTTAATAGGTGACACACCAAGTATTCTATATGTAAATGCCCAGAGGGTCTTGTTCAGTGTAGTTAAATTTGGTGAAGAGATTGTGACATCACAATTTTTAATGTTACACCAGCCTTAGGTTCAGCATTGTGATTTTCTGCTACTTTTTCTACTGCCTTTTGTACGAAAATAATTCATTTTAAAACAATCAATCACATACATGCTGAAATTATTTTAAAATCAACATAGTAATGCTGAAGGAACTAAGAAATAGCAATATTTTAAACAATGTATTTACTGAAGTAATAGCTACACATTAAACTACATACAGTTACTTCATACTTTTATATCACTACTGCTGAAACTAGGAGGAACTTAAACTGTAATCTAAATATAAATTATGGAGATAAGTCTAATTTTATTTAATTTTTTATTTTTTTAATTTTATTGAAGTATACTTGATTTACAATGTTGTGTTAGCTCCAAGTGTATAGCAGTGATTCAGAATATATTTGAATATATTTTCAGATTCTTTTCAATTATAGGTTATTACAAGATATATAGTTCCCTGTGCCTATACAGTAGGTCCTTGTTGATTATCTGTTATGTATATAATAGTGTGTATCTGTTAATCCTAAACTCCTAATTTATCCTTCCTCCCAGCCTTTCCCCTTTGGTAACCATAAGTTTGTTTTCTATGTCTTTGGTAACCATAAGTTTGTTTTCTATGTTTTCTATTTCTATGTCTGTTTCTGTTTTGTAAATAAGTTCATTGGTATCATTTTTTTTAGATTTTACATATAATAGTGATATCCTATGATATCTGTCTTTGTCTGACGTACTTTACTTAGTATGATAATCTCTAGGTCCATCCATGTTGCTGCAAATGGCATTATTTCATTCTTTTTTATGGTTGAGTAGTAGTCAGTTGTATGTATATACACCACATCTTCTTTATCCAGCCATCTGTCTGTGGACATTTATGTTGTTTCCATGTCTTGGCTGTTGTAAATAGTGCTGATATGAACACTGGGGTGCATGTATCTCTTCAAATTACAGTTTTCTCCAGATATATGCCCAGGATTGGGATCATTGAATCATGTGGTAACTGTTTTTAGTTTCTTAAGGAAACTCCATACTGTTCTCCATGGTGGCTGCACCAATTTACACTCCCACCAAAAGTGGAGCAGAGTTCCTTTTTAGAGAAGCCTAATTTTAAATTATATTGAAAGATTTAAGAAAGATGCCTTTAAAAAGGAAAGATTACACTAAGTAATTTTTGTGAAACAGATTTAAGTGTGATTTAATATCAACATTCTAATGTTGATTTAAATTGTACATACAATATTTTCATTTCCTATTTAATTTATGGTCATTGATAATTCATTTAACTCATTGTAAGTCACACTTTAAAACTGATGTACTATTTAATGTGATTAAATATTACTATGTCAGAAATTATATTTTATTAATATCTGTGGTGTAGAATGTTTAGACTGTGCAGGCATGCAAATCTGTAAAAGATACATTGCAGATTGATTGCAGTATGAAATACTCTACAGACAAAAATACCTTGTTATTTTATAAATTGATGACGTGGGCAAAATTGTACTTTAACTGAAACGTTCAGGTTAACTGAAAATGTTTTGCTTTGGCATTTATCTTTCATCTTTGAAATAAATGATCCTTATACTATTTGGTTGTCAGACAGTATTTCTTTAATTAAGACAATTTTTTAAATTGTGTAATTACTGTTTAAATTACCTAAAACACAAATATGTCATATGACCAAGTGGACAAGTGTCTTTTTTAAGTAACTGAGTTTGGAAGACACTGAATCCCCTCCACTAAAAAAAAAAAATATTCAGCCATATATGATTGAAACAATGCTTTATGGCCAACAAATAAGATGATTGAAACAATGCTTTATGGCCAACAAAGTAATTTATGAATGATCTAATAAACTGAATTCTTAATAGAATTATTTATAGTAGTTTAATTAATTAGTCAAGTATAAAACACTGTCAAAGCAGAATGCTCATTTTAAATCTAGTTTTTATAAGTTATTAGGATAAAGTTGAAGAAATCATTTAACTGTCCTGGGGCTCTATTTTATTGTTGTTATTGTTATTTAAATATATAAAATAATAATGCTAATATTTAGCTATCTTAATGGGTTCCTTGGGAAAAATTATATAGCTTATGTAAATTAAGCTCAATATTAGATGTTACACCTATTAAATGTTCATATTAGTCAATATTTTATTAACATTTTGTATGACTACAGGGTGATCTGCACTGCTATTTAAAGAATCCTAGTTACAGCCCAGGGTAAAAGTTGTCTAGCAAACTTTTTTTTTTCTATATAGTCTTTACTTTTACAGCAGTTTTATGTTCACAGCAAAATTAAGAGTGAATAACAGAGATTTCCCAGATATGTCCTGATTCTTCACACACACAGCCTCCCCTATTATCAACATCCTCCTCTAAGATGCTATGTTTGTTACAGTTGATGAACCTATACTGACACATCATTATCACCCAAAGTCCACAATATACATTAGGATTCACTCTTTGTTTTGTAGATTCTCCAAGTTTGGATAGGTAAGTGTATAAATATATGTACCAATCATTATGAAAAATAATGCACTATAAGTAAAAAAATAAATAAATAGCAAATAAAATCAAAATTCTAAATATATCAAACAAAAGAAGACCTGCAAGAAGGAAGAATGGAATAGAAATCAGAGAGGTAGAAACACAAAACACGTAAGATGGTAGACCTAAATCCAACTATATGAATTCTTAGTTTAAGTGTTAATATGATAACTGTATAATACCACACTGTGTGGAAATCACAGAAGGCCCACTCGTGTCCCCTTCCAGTCATTATCTACAGAATATATACTTTCCTAACATCTAAAAGCATTCATCATTTTTTTGTCAGTTATAAAACTTCATATGATTAGCATCTTATAATATGTACTCCTTTGTATCTAACTTATTTCACTTCACATTTTGCTTGTGACATGTATCCATATTGTTGTTGGAAGTCACCATTTATTTTCATTTCTGAATAAGAATCCACTTTGTGAGTAAATCAGATATATTTATTCATTCTCCTGTTAATAGGCATTTATGAAGTTTATAGTTTGAACTATTATGAATAGTGATAATTGAACATCTGTAATATACATGCACACATATTTTAAACATGTCTATACATTACAGTGAATACATACCTAGAAGTTGCATCATAGGCAATGTTCATAGGCATCTGTTCACCCCTGTAGTTACTGGCAGTTTTCCAAAGTGGCTTTACCAGTTTTACTTTTTGTCTGCAGAGAAGCTTTCTGTGGTGCTTCACATTGTTGTCAAAAGTTGGTGTATTTACTGATTACTTTAGCCATTTTGTTTTGCCTGTGGTCATACTTCATTACAGCTTTATTTTACATTTTCCTGGTGTCTACTGAAGATGAGAACTTATATATTTATTCATAATGGTATCTAATTAACCCAACATCATTTATTACTAAAATAATAGTTTCCACTGCACTGAAGTGTCATTTTTATCATAAATCAAGTGACAAAATATATGTGGTCCAATTATGAATAGTTTATGTAGTTTCATTGATCTAATTTTTCTATCCCTACATCAAGCACATATTGGATAATGTTAACAGAGCTTTAAAATTGGGCTTGATAGCTGGTAGTATTTTTGTTCTTTTCTTCTGCTTAGTTCCTCTTTCTTATATTATTATAGAATCTTTTTTCTCTTAAATTTTGAAACAATTTGTGTGTTCATACACATATGCAATCACACACTACAGAATTTTATTTGGATTTCTTAACATGTGTATATAGTTTGGAGGAGGGGAATAATATCTCTATTATAGTGAGTCTTTGAATCTTTGATCATAACATCTGCCTTTTTTATTTTGTTATTTCAAAAATTTATTTGAATAATATTTTGAAGTTTTGTGCGTAAAGGGCATCTTTGTTATATTTATTCCTACCTATGTGATCATTTCAATACTATAATAAATAGTATTCTCTTTAAATATTTGTTTTTAATTAATTAATTTAATTTTTAAATGATGATGATAGGCATTATCTTACTGTTGGCAAGGATTTCTTCACTATTTTATGAATTAATATGAGTATTTTATAGATGTATATACATAATTTTTATCGTATTAATGATGTATTATCATTCCTAGTTTGTCAGTTTAGGATTTTGTGAAATATATTTGTGGAATCTATCTGGATGATTAAGTTTTCTCCTTTTTTCTAATATGTTGAGTCAGAAAGATTAATTTTCTAATGTTAAACCACTTGTACAATAAAATCCACTTGGTCATGATTCATTACCTTTTTTATGTCAATGGAATTAGTTTTTTATACTTCATATAGGATAGGATTTTTAATCTGTATTCATGAGAAATATTGTTCTATAATTTAAGCTTTTTATAGTCTTTGTCATGTGTTTGTTTTGTGTTAGATTTATCTCAACCTCCAAAATCAATAGTTATAACACAAAAATTATTAAATTAATAGAAGGCAAAAACTTGAACAGAAGCTTAACAAAAAATAGCATTATATGCAAATATACAATAAGCACATAAAATACACCAGTGATCATTTTCATCACAGAATTGCAAATTAAATTGCAGTAATACAGCATGTCATATTCACTGTGTTCAGACTGGTAAATGACCAGACAGAAAAGTGGTTGGAAATCCTCTTTCAATTTGCCCTACCCTCTAGGACTTTAAATCTTATTTGGTGCTCGCAAGCCCAACCTCTAGTCAGGCCGCCTAACCCTACGCCTTGAGGCCTTCAAGCATAACACTTTGTTTTTCAGAGACTATGCCTCAACTCTTTGACCTCCAGTCCAGCTCCGTTTTTCTAATTTATGATAGAAACTCTCACCAAAGTGGATATAGAGGAAACATAATTTATTAAGTGACTTAGTGGGCAAACCAAGTCCTATTCTAGACCTTTAGCCAAAACCTGGGATGGATAAATGCCTTCCAGGTCAGCTGTAATTGTCAACATTCCTCTAAATCTTCTTGCTTTTTTGGAATTTTTCTTCTTCTAAACATTGTCAACTTCTGAAACACTCTAATGCCTTCAGATATGGGTTTGTTGTTTAAGTAAGAACTTTTGTTTGCCAAGTAATATCCAATCCTACCAAGTGCCACCTAGAAGTATCTTTCTTTCACAGTATATATTTCATGAAAAACTCTTCTTTATTGGTATTATAGCATAGGGAGTTGAAAAAAAAATGAATACCTATTGTGTACCGACCCTGTGTTAAGCATTGGGGGTGCAGTAATGATCCTAAGAGATGATATTCCAATCTTCATGAAGTTTTTCTACTATGAGAAACCAAGATATAACCAGGTCACCCACACAACAAATGCTTCATAAAAATAAAAATGAATATTCTGACCTGGAAAATACTTTCCTACTTTTTTGTTAGAAGTATGTTTAGTAATTTTTTTAACCAAATTGTGCCTTATCTATCACAAACATTTCATCTTTTTCCCAGAGAAAATTTCAGACAAATTTTAATGTCTAAAGGATTTTTGTAGAAGGAATAAAAATTCTTTAAGATTTATTCTCTGTTAATATTAATGACTTCAAAAAACAAAATCAGACAAGAATGTTAAAATAGTCTTATGTCTAGTTTGTACTATGATTGAATCCCTGTACGAGAAATTATTCTTTTTTTTGTTTTCTTGTCTCTTTAGACATGTGCAAGAAGCAGATGGCAAAATCCGGTTATCAACAGTTGGCACAATAGGTAAGAAATAAGAAAAATTTAAGAGCTATTCAGAGCTAGGGAGCAATATACATCCCTGCATATAGGGAATTAACCATGAAGCTTTTGTTAGTTTTAATGAGTATCTGTGGCTAATCTGGAATTTTTACATTGAATCAGCACAAAGTTATGTAGCATGGGTGTTTAATTGTCAATGGATCTAACATCTGATCTGGATAGGTTAAAAGGCCTCAGAATAAAAAATAGTATTTGCAAAGGTAAAAAGGTCTGGAAAGCAATATTGTTGTGTTAAATTAGAAAAATTTTAGAAAACTTGAGGTATCTATTGAGTAAAACTTGATTCCCTCACATTTAATAAATTAATGTGTAGATTTATGTTTTTGAATGCTTAGCAGTAATACATTAACATTTTAAAAATTTTATGTCAGTATTTTTTATTTTATGTTTCTATTTTCAGTACTGTTTGTTTTATTCAAATATATTCAATAGAATAAAATTCACTTTCTGTTACCTAAGCTCTAAAACTTTCTTCATTAATGAGTTGCAATACAATGTCCCAAATATACTGGGTGATATTTCATTGCGTGTGAATACATTTGTGATTTTTATTGTATTCAAGTGAGTAAGCAATTTTCTTATCGTTTTATGTAATGCAAGGTAGTGGTAAGTAAGCACAGAGTCAAACATGTCTAGACTGCCTTTTGAAAGTCACATTTATCTAAATATTTTTCTATTTTTGTATACAAAATTTGCACCAAAAAACTTGATACTGTGTCCTGGAAACTCCAGAGGGTTATTTTATTCAGTTTGTATTTTACAAAATATTGGAGAGATAACCTCATAGTGACTACTGCTTCTGAATTTATCATATATGCTGTCTTATGAGATTGAAAGTTCACTTGTTTTTAGTATTTAACTTTATTCCATTGTTTGTTATCCTTATTTGTCTGGCAGTTATATTTATGTATGATTTGCTGTTAAATATCATCAGGTTCCAACCATTTTTAAAAATCACATTCATTTGAAGATTGCAAAATCTGGGTTGAGAATGTGTGATTAGCTTTGCCAGAGGAAGGTCCGTTTGTTGATTAGATCAAATGTCTGTTTATCCAACATAAAAATTCCTGTTACTGTACATTATGTGATTAAATAATTTCTATAGCCATGTAGACATGATTTTGGTGTACTTACACAACCTCTTACATTCCCAACTGTCTTTGGCAAGCTGTTTAATCTCTCTGAACATTAATTTCTGAGAGAGAATAGATATAATAGCAATATGTGTGTTTTCAGGATAAAATGAGAAAAAGGATGAGCTGTGTTTGGAATTTAAGAGCTCAATAAATATTGAGTCTTTTATTTCTCTTACTTTTGCAAACAAGAAAATCACTTGTACAACATAACTTTGTCCCAATGTCATGTTTCTAATTTTCTAGGTCTGTGTAAGGTCTTGTGAACTTCATAAATAAAAGTAACTCATGTGGTACATGGACTCTAAACTAGAATATAACATATGTGACCCTGGAAAGAATGCTGTTCATATTCATAGAAAAATTTGAAAGGCAGCTTTTGTATAGTTTCTCAAAAGATGAAAAAGGCTCCAATATTCTGGCTCCTCTAGTTAAGGGGAAAAAAAGTAGACTAAGTAAGTTTAAAATGTATTTTAATATAAAACCATTTTTTTGAGGACAATCAATGCTTCTCTGTTACTTTGCTAAGAGACTCATTCTTGTTTGCATCTTTATTTCAAGCAGTAATTTAGCAATTAATGAATTAATGCAAAAATCCAGCTTTGCATTAATATGAGAGCCCACAGACTTATTTGTCTACTTTTTTACAAAGGACATATTTTGTTAATTTAAATAAATACTAGCTAGTAAATGTTCTATTTCTGTGACTCTATGTGCAGTAAGGACCAATGATTTGTTTCCAAAAACATACATAAAATAAGCTATTATTTCTAATCATAACACTAGTTTTTAAAGTAAAAGTGTTTTTTGATTTATCCATATTCTATATTGAAAATTATATTTTAAAACTGGATATGTCTACAAACGTATACACAATGAAGTAAAAGAGAAGCAATTATCAACCAAATTTTATGAAAAAATTTCCTCAGTTATTATTGCAAGAGTGCCATATGCATTTTTCCAGATTATCAGTACTTCTGACAAGCTTCTTTTTTTGTATATATTTTTTTTTGGCATATGAAAGTTATAAACCCTGTATATCATACTTCAGAATCAACATAATAGACACATTATGATATAAGATATCATATCTTATATCTAAGATATGTGCCACAGCTAATCTAAGCACTCACATTACATCTCAGTCAATTGCTTTAATTTGTCTTGTCACCCTTCCATCCTTAAAGATTTTGATGTATCTAGCTTTCTTAGAACATTGGAAACCTGTTATCAGTTCAAGATAATCATGAAGTCTAGTTTTCAAATTCTGCTTTATTTCTAGTGAGAATATTGTTAATAAAATATTATACCCATAAAGACACAGCATTTGATATTAATGCTTATATCAAGAGGTAGTCAGCAAGAGTTATGTATTCTTGACACTATATTATATATAATTATGAAATAATGATTGTCAAGGAAAATGTGAATACAATTTTAAGAATAAAAATATTTCTGTTATGTGTATTTCTTTAAGAAAATGTTCCACATACATTTATTTTGTCCTTTTTTTCTTTTCTTTGGCTTTGAAATAATATGGATTGGCTATATACCACTTCTCTCAAACTATGGGGTAAATTTTATAATTTGCCCATTTCCATGCGCTTAGGTCAATCTCAATGTTTTTCTCTATCTCTGAGTTGCTTATTCTTTTTCTTTCCTTCTTATGTTTTTCTTGCCCCAACTCTTCCTTTTTGTTGTTTGTCTTTATTTTTCTTTTGATAGAGTCAAAGACTTAAGAGAAGAATATTTTGAGAAGAAAGAGGGATGTTTCTATGTGCTTTTATCCCATAGCTTGCATTAAAAACTGAATATCAAATTAGTGGTTTTAATGATAGTATAAAAGCCAGCTGTGTATTCGATATTGATTTTTGTCCTATGAAAACTGTAGTTATCAGTAACATACCTAGGGACTGATTATCCTTATGATCTTGTTGTGTGGAAAATATATTTTTTCTTGAATATGACTTTATTTTCTTTCCTAATAACTGCTGGTTATTCCAGTGTACTGCATGGGTGTGCCTCTATCATCTGCATTTTACCAAACCCGATAATTTACTGCTAGTTCTTACAGTAAGTGAGGCCAGTGATATCCTTCTAACTTAGTTTCAGATTTCCTGAAATGCATCTCAACACTTTGACTAAGTAAACAGATCAAGAACATGCCTAACTGCTTTATGTATATTAATTTAGTTCACAAATATCTCAGCAGATGTAATTGCATAAACATTCCATTAGAGTTGAAGTTTTTTGTTCACTGAGCTATTTTCTTATATTTCTACTATCTACCCTGAATATCACAAAATACTTTTAGAAGAAAAAAAATGGGAGTTTTGGGACACTACAGGTAAATGAAGGAAGGTGTAATTTATTTTGCTTTATATTATAATTCTGCTTTACTCATATTTTGTCTTGTAATGTCTTTATTTCAGCTCCCACTTAAATATCCTAAAGCTGACCTTTTATACATGGTGTGGTTTTGTTCATGAAAGCATATTGTACTCATGATACACATAATTATGTACTTGTTACCGTATGTTTACATGTTTTCTTGTTTAGTAGAATATAAGCTGACTTTCAAGCATATGTTAAGATAAACTTAGAATTTCAATTTATCCAATGTCTTTTTCTACCCAGCAAAGTCTTAGTCATTTATTTGCAACTAAATATGCATGTATTTGCTGTTTTTGTTTGCTTTGTTTTCATTACAAAAATACAATTTGTTAATGGAAAACAACAATTTGAGGAGTCCTGTTCACCGATGGTGACCTCCCTTCTTGCCAGTGCTGTTAGAAGGCGTGGAGGAGACATCCACAACCTGCCCGATCTTCATTCCTGAGCAGACAAGGGCTCTCAGGGCCGAGTGCACTGCTGGTTCAGGGCTCTTTGTCCTGCTTCCTACTGTGACCCAGAGTTTGATGTTCAAGGCAGCGTTGCCCAGCTCCTTGAACCTCTGAGCCACTTCCTGGGTGGCCAAACATATTGGCATACGGAGAGGATTCATTAGGTCTGGCTTAACTGTCATCCCACCAGTCACATGACAGATAGTTTCCTGGCCAGAGAGATCAGTTACATGGATAAAAGTGTCATTAAAGTTTGCAAAATTGTGGCAGACACCAAATACATTCTCTCTTTAACCACCTGAGGTCTAAGGCTGATGACCTGTTACTTCTTTTACTCCTTTTTGTGAGATGCCATTTCTGTGTGACATCTTCAAGCTATGCCATGAGAAAGCTAACTGCTGGTTTCTATTTATAGATATGTAAATAAGTTGTTAGGGAGTATATTAAGCCGTTCTCAAAAGATACTGAAAAGTTTAGGTCCCATTTTAGGAATTTATACATTTAACTACACAGAAGTAGATGTCATGTAAATTGGAAGTTAAACTACACTTACCCCTCATATAAAACTTCCAAAATAGTTTTCTCTGAAGAAAAAGTTGAAAAGCACATCATTTTTAAATTAAGAAACCAAGTCTATTAGGAAAAGTAACTGAACACGATTTCTGTATAATGTCAGATTGCAATTTTTTATTTCAATTATATTCAGTTGATTTTTTAAAATAGTTATACCTAGGCAGAGCAGGTCATTTGGAATTTCATGCCATTTTGCTAAATTGGTTGAATATTGCAGCTAAGGCTAGTATCACCACATTAAATCTATTCTGTATTTCTGTTTAAATAACAGTAATTTACTTATAGGATCATGTTTTATTCTAGGCTATCTTAAAATTATTGAATGATACAATCCCCAGCCAGGAAGTAATTTTCTATTGACAGATTAAGTATTTTTATGGGCTATCCTTTATGTAAGTAGTGGTAATTCCATGGAATCACTTTGAAATATACCATTTTCCCAATTTGTCATTAAGGAAATGAGGATTCAATATTAAATAATCTTTAAAAAACATAATTTTAAATAACAAGTCTCAGAGGCATCACATTATGCACCAGCCTCGTTTAGCATAAGCAGTGAATATTAATGAAACCTCCGAGGTCTTTATGTTAAATTTCTGTTTACCTCCTTCTCAACAAAACATTGCCAAATGCATCAATGAAGTTCACAGGAAAAATACAAAATGACATGGTTTTACATCCACAATTTATTGTTGGAGACACTAATCTGCTTTTTAACAGGAAGTAATCAAAAATAGCAGAAAAACCAGAAGTATGCCCTACTGATGCCCTCTGTAAATTATCCTGGGTTCAGGCAAAACCCAGATTGACATCTCTGCCCATTCCATCACTCAAGAGAACTGGATGCAGTCCGAGGGGAAGTGGGTAGTAGAAGAGAAAAACAAAATCACAAAGTGGTGTGTATCATTACTCCAGTTACACTGAGTCAAAACAGTCCTCTGGCTCCATGAGATACAAGTCAACAAATAGAAATTGAACACTGCAAGAAATAGAAGTACTGGGGTACATGCATACGTTCACATTAATTTAGTTATCTTACCAGTTGTTAACCGAATTTGATAGATGAGCAAGTAAGTTCAGACTGTGAAGAATTTTACTAAAGCATTCACATTAATGTGAATGAAAGACATATTAAAGTCTAAATCAGCTTGTCTATAAAGCTTATTCTCTTGATTCCAAACTTATTCTGCCTAAAATACTTGTGTGTATTATAAATAATTATAATATACATATAAATATGTAACTTTTCTCTTAAAGAATGGCGATAATATATTCTCTATCATTGAGAATAGTTGTTCACATTCCTTACAACTAAGATTAAATGGGCTCAAAGTAATCACATCAGCCACCCCTTAAAAGTTAAATATATTGGAAGAGTATTGTCAAAAGCTTTATGAATAATATTTCCACACCTCAAACTCTATATCTAGATAAATCACATCCAAAACTATAGTAAGTTAAAGACACCTTGGGAGACTTTACCACATCCAGAAACTCAAAAAATAATTTTAGGTATTTTCTTCAGTAAGAAGAATTGCATTTAGAAGAAAGAAATAAAATGTGCTAATTTATGCAGAGCCAAGAAATTGATAAATGCGGGTAAATCTGAAAAAGGCACAGCTTAAAAAATTCATAATCCTGAATTCATTTGAAGCATTTAGATATAAACTGGAATTAAAAACCTTGCTCAGAGTAATATGGAGATGGCATGTATGTAACCACTGCTAAAGCAACTTTGGTCTTCACGAAAAAAATGGAGAGTCACCAGCATAAACAGAATGGAATCATTGCAGATTTGCCCTTAGTGTCCCTCCAGAGATTAGCATATTAAATTGCAACTCCTTTTCCAGCCCATTTTTCCACTGGTTATCTCTGTGTTTAAGTGGCTTATAAGTTCCCTAAGGATGAAAGTCATCTGTTTAAGAAAATAAATAACCTATGTAGTAAGATAAATAATAAGAGTAAAAATATAAGTGAGATTCACATTATACAGTTATTAAAATTAATGAAAGTTAGCACAGACTTTGGAATTTTGTTATTGATAATTGAAATAAGATTCCTGATTGCTGTTGATAAATGATTGAACAAGTAAGGAAAACCTTACTGACTCTTATAATTGCTGATAATGAGTGCTATTGGTAACTTTATTCCTATTTTGAACACCTCTTGTTTAAAAATACATAGTACAATGCATGGAATGTATTTAGTGTTCCATAAATATGAAAAATGATGATAATGAAAAATAGGAAGCAGTTTTCAGATGTCTTTAAGAATGCATTTATCTCCTTGTCTCCATTGTCCCTCCTCCTCCATTTCTTCTCCTTCTGCTTTTTCTTCCACTTCTCCACTTCTACATACATTATTACAGGATTTGAGATTTCTTCTGATCTTCCATAACAGAAATTTAAATTTTATATTTTTGGCATTTGGATTAAGAATACTGAGTTGCATGGTGAATAGTTAATATAAAATAATGAATATTACACTTGATTTTTAGCCCCCAGTGAAAATCAAGGAAGACATAACAGTTTTATTCATTAAATCAGCTATAATCAGCTTGCATTCTTGCAAATGTTGTCATAGGGATTGTAGAACTATATTAGTAAATGTTTACAGTGTCTTTTTAATTTTCCATCATCTACTAGGTATATTTGTCCATCATGTACCAGTTATAGATCTCTCATTTGTGAAGAGTGAAGAGCTGGCACATACATTCTGATACTAACTACTTTGTGAACACAACTATGAAATATTTTTTAAGAAAATTTATCTTTTATTACAAAAGAGAAAAAACTTAAGAGATGGTGTTCTATATTTTAGAATGGATATCATAAAGCAAAAGTAAAGAATTAATGTGATGAAGTCCAAGATGATTATTTTAAAGAGAAGACAAGAATTATGAAAGATCATTTCCCATATTGGTGATAGACATCATTACATTATATCCTGAATTTTGATACAATGGGACAGATTGAATAACAACTGCTCCCAATTTATTTTTTAATCATGCTAGAGAAAGAATATGACTGATACACTACTCCCAGCTTGGGGAGAGAATAATTGTAATTAAGAGAACAGATTGTTTAGACAATGTTGTTTTGAGTCTAATTTATTGTTGAGAAGTGACCATATGTATCCATAGCCTTTCCACATGGTTTTGTGGTTCTTCCCACTAAATATCTTGTGATTTGCTTAAACTAATTTAAAAAGACATGTGACAGTGTGCCAGTTCTGAGCCTACACCTTAAAAGCTTTTGATGTTTCTGCTTTATCTTTGCCTCTCTGTCACAACATGAGAAACCATTCTGAGGCTGGTCCACTGTTCTAGGGCATATCTCTTTTCATTTGGTAAGTTGTTAAACAGGCACACTGAATTTTCATAACTGGGCTTGCCTAGCACTAACAGAGGCAAAGCATCAATATGTGCCAAATTTGGTTCTGTAGCTCCTTAGTCATTATCATAGTGCTGGATTCACCCTTCTAAGTGTAGTTACATATACTGAATTAACTCAGATTTTCTCTCTCTCTCTCTCTCTATATATATATATTTATAAATATATAAATACATTATATATATATAAATATTATATAAAATAATCATCTAATTTCAGTAACTTTGGAGTTATGCCCAACTAAGAGAACTTGGTAAGGAGAAACCAGAATATTTTAATGCTAC
The DNA here is from genome assembly GCF_048564905.1 of Vicugna pacos. Classification (NCBI taxonomy): domain Eukaryota; kingdom Metazoa; phylum Chordata; class Mammalia; order Artiodactyla; family Camelidae; genus Vicugna; species Vicugna pacos. The sequence goes on from NC_132997.1 coordinate 62,528,794, forward strand.
CACCTTGTAGAAGAAGAGGATATTATTTCAAGAACACAACTGCTGTAGTTGATTGATTTTAACCAGTGTGATCCATAATTTCTTGACATGTAATTGATGCTCTATATATTGTGCTTTAAAAAAGAGAAAGTTTATGGATAGATATCTTCATAACTGTCATTAGAAAAATCAACATAGCTTTCATAAGTCACTTAATGCATCAAAAATTCTGCATTGTTTTGTGGATATTCCAGACTTCATCTTTTTAATATTGGCTTTATACATTTTTAGCAGTTTACCCACTATAACAAACATAACAATCATGTGTGAACTGATATTTTTAAATTATCAGATATTATATAATAAAGCTGTAAAATCCATCATAACATGAGCCTAAAATAATTTTAGGTCTCTTGATTAGTTTAAAATTGTTTTTATTCTTAAATTGCAGTAACCATAATATCTAGCTTAGTTGTGTGAAATATTTTAGTTTGGCTTGTTTGCATGCTTCTTCATTCCCTAGAAAACAGAGAATAGTTTATTTATTTGTTTTTCTATAAAAAGTTCTCTAAATATGATAAACCAAAAGCCCTGCTCAATATAGACTGAAAGGTGTTGCACATGAGTAGTAGGCAATTAAAACATATAAAGATGTTTAAGAAAACATTGCCAAGTTCAGTTTGGAAGACAGACAGTAGACAGATGGTGGAACTCTATCCTTTTAATCATTTTTCACCAGTACTGGTACTGCAGTTACTGTTGCTGCAGCTTCTGTTGCTTTAATTTCTACTGGTACATCAGTAAATGGGTTGATTAATCTGAATTTGAAGATCCTGATTACAAGACATACTAAAATTATTTTAGAACTATATTGGGCAGTTATCTCATAATTATAATTAAGATTATTGATTGTTTTATCTTTGAAAAGATATAGTTAGCCTTCTTTAGTGATATTGAGCAATGTTTTTGTCTAATTATTTTGCCGATTGCCCAAAAAAATGCTTGAAGTCTAGTAGTAACCAAATAAGTTTTGTTCAATAAATGGAAAATAATCACATTTATATACTACTTTGGAAATTTCACTTTGAAGACTAGTTAAGATCCTTGTTATTGCATCAATTTTTTTAGAAAATATTGGCTATGTAACACAGACTTAAGTTTCTTTCTAGTGCCTCAGTCTTCTATAAAGGAACAATGTTCTCAATATGTCAGCTGTGTAGATCACACTGCATTTGTGATCTGTGGGCTTCAATGAACTGTATTTGAATGATACGAATTTACGTCTTTAATCTGTTCCCTTCTTCAAAGTTAGGGTTATGACTATCACGGAAACTTCTCTTTTTGTGTATCAACTCTACAAGTGAACCATTTCTGCAAACAATCCTTAAGTTTAATGGGGAATTCTCAGTGGATGAGTCTCAGATATTTTAAATTTTAAAAATTAATCTTCTTCTTAATTTGCTACAGTTTCATTGCCATTAGGAGTGAAAAATGAAACAGTTTTGGAAAAATTTCTGGCACTTTATATAATGTTTGTGTATAAAACACTTGCCTATGACTTAGCATCTCTGCTCTTAAGTTTCTACCCAACAAAATAAAAAGATATATATATATAACAAAAAAACATATCCAGAAATGTTCATAGTGGCCTTATTTATAATGTCACAGACTACAGATAGCCCAAATTTTCAGGAGGAGAAGATTTTTTAAATTTTGATACATTTATACAATAGAATGCTATTCATCCATGAGAAAGAATGAACATATTGCTGGTATTGCTGGTATGTGTAAGAACACTGATAAACCTCAAAAACATCATGTTGAAAAACAAATTTCAGATGCAAAAGAGTTCATTCTGTATAAATCAATTTATATGAATTCAAGCACTAACTTATGATTGGTGAGATAAAATGCCTTGGGGTGGGAGGCAAGTTTTCTGAAAAGGAACACAAAGAAACATTCTGAGAGATAAAAATGTTCTGTATCTTGTGGTGATATACAAAGATGATATATCTGGTTTTGTTTTATTGTTGAGCTCTTGGAGTACCTTATATATTCTGCATATTATACCCTTGCCAGATGTATCATTTGCTGACATTATATACTTTTCTGTAAATTGTCTTATCACTTTATTGGTAACATCTTTTGATGCATAAACATTTTAAATTTTGTTGAAGCTCAATTTATCTATTTATCTTTTGTTTTTCATGCTTTTGGTGTCATATCTCAGGGTCCTTTGCAAAATTCGAGTTTATGCAGATTTACCCCTTTGTTTTGTTTTAAAAACTTCATGGCTTTGACTTCTTATATTTAGAATATTGATCCATTTTGAATTAATTTTATATATGGTGTGAATTAAAAATCCAACTTTATTCTTTTTAATGTGGAAATCCAGTTGTCACAGCACCATATGTTGAAAAGACTATTTTTCCCTGTTGAATGAATTTGCCATCTTTGTCAAGAATCACTTGGTCACACATGTATGTTTTTTTTTCCCCCTAGACTCTAAATTCTATTTCATTGATCTGTATGTCTGTCTTTATGTCAGAACTACACTGTTTTGATTACTATACCTTTGTGGTAAGCTTTGAGAGTAGGAAGTGTAAGTCCTCTAGACTTGTTCTTTTTCAAAACTGTTTTGGCTATTGTGGTCCCCTTGCAGTTCCATATGAATTTGAGGGTTTTTTTTTTTTAAACATTTCTGCTAAAAAAGGCTGTTGGAGTTTTGATACAGATTGCATTGAATATATAGATTTCTTTGAGTAATATTGACATCTAAAAATTGGTAAGCCTCCAATTGTTGAGCACATTGTATTTCTTTATGTCTTTTATTTATTTCTGCAATGGTTTATATTTTCAGTGTACAAATCTCCCTTTCTTAGATAAATTTATTCCTAGATATTTTAATCTTTTATTTGCTATTATAAATTCAATTTTTCCTTAGTTTCATTTTTGGATTATTTATTGCTTTTTTATAGAAATACAACTAATTTTTGCATGTTGATTTACCCTACAACTACTCTACAACTTTACTGAATTTTTTTTATTAGATCCAGTAGCTATCTTGAGGATTTTGGGGGGCTTTATAATCTTTTGTGACTCTTTAGGACCATTTGATTTATGAATAGAAATAGTTTTACTTCTCCCTTTCCAAATTAGATACTGTTTATCTTCTTTATTTTATTGCTATACCTAGAACTTCCAGTACAATGTAGACTAGCAATGGGGAAAATGGCATCTTTGTTTTCTTTCTGATCTCAGAGGCATGCTTTCAGTCTTTCACCACTGAGTATGATATTAGCTGTGGTATTTTTTATAAATACCCTTTATCATATTAAGTATTAATATATACATATAAGATATTAAATATCATAATTTCTTCTATTGCCAGTTTTCTGAGTGACTTTTTAATCATGAAAGCATGTTGGATTTTGTAAAATGTTTTTACTGCATCAATTGAGATGATCATGCAGTTTTTTTCCTTTCATTCTACTAATATGCCATATTACGTCTATTTATTGTCTTATGTTGAACCATTCTTGCATTTTTTTCCTTCTCTCCTCTCTATTTGGAGCTACCATAGTGCATATATTGATTCAATTTTTGTTGTTGTTGTTCTCCCACAGGTATCACAGTCTGTTCACTTTTCTTCACTTTTTTCTTCATGCTCCTCTAACTAAATTTTACTTATCCTTTTCCAATACTCATTGATTCTTTCTTCTGCCTGCTCATATTTGAAGTTGAACACCATTAGTGATGTTTCATTTCAGTTGTACATTTCAGCTCCAGAATTACTATGTATTTCATTTTTGTAAGTTCTATTTCTTTATTGATATTCTTATTTTGTTCATGCAGTATTTTCTAATTTCCTTTAACTTTTGTCTATGATTTTCTTTATCTCCTTTATTATATTTATAACACTCATTTTATAGTGTTTTTCTAGTAAATTCAATATCTGAACTTTCTTTGGAATGGTTTCCGTTAACTTATGTTGTTTCTTTGAATGAGACAGACTTTCTGTTTATTTTGTGTATTGTGACTTTTTTGGAATCTGTATATTTTAATAGTATGTGCTAACTGTGTAGATTAAATTCTCCCCCTTTATGAGAATTTGCTGGGGTTTTTTAATTGTTGAGGGCTTATAATAGTCCTATTTTTTTGGTGACTTTACAAACTATTTTTCTGCGAAGACTGTATTCCTTGTTGTGTTTGGTCTCTGAAGACTCTTTCCCTTAGTCTAAATATATCTGGTATTTTGTCAGATTTCCTTGAGTGCCTGAAGCCAAAAACCAAACCAACCAACCAACAAAAACTTGTCTAAAACATTTGAAGATTGTCTTTGCTGAGCACTTCTTTAACACATAGACACTGAGCCTAGGGATCAGCCTGAAGTGAAAGCTTAGAATCTTCTCAGATCTTTTTTGAGCACACATCTTACTTTTGACATGTACATGGTTTTCTCAGTTCTTCAGTAAATATGGGTGTTTTTGAATGGGAAGGGGAATGATAGGAGCCTTTGGTCATCTTGTCAGCATTCCGTTTCTTGATTTGAGTGCTGATTGAGTTACTTTGTGATCGACCATTCCTGCTGTATAATAATGATATGTATACATTTCTTCTGTCATTTATATTTTAATAAATATTAATGTAAAAATGGTGTGCTGTGTATTTCCAAATATGTTTTACCACAAGAATGCAAGAGTGCTATGACTGCAAGAACTCTTTTAATGTAAATCATTGTAGTGAAAATTTAAAATAGAAACATCATATGATTATAATAGTTTTAATTAAACTCCAAGTGAAAATTGGAGGTTGTATAAATAGGATAGAAACATCTTATGAGAAGCTAACATCAGTTCTCTTCCAAAATACAGTTTGTATTATGAAAAGATGAATCTACATAGATGATAGATAGATAGATAGATAGATAGATATAGATATAGTCAATTCTCATTATTTGTAGTAGTTATGTTCTATATAGTCATTAAAAACTGAATTAGAAATATTGAGCACTTGCTTCTAGGGGAAATACAGGGTTAGATTCCTGAGATAGTCAAGTGAAACATTTTTGTCATCCAGTCAACACATGTTTTATGAGTATTTCTGTTTAAAGGCATCTTATTTACTATATGTTCTTGATTGATTAACATTGAATTCAATTCAACAGCCAACAGCACTATAACTCATGTTTAATTAAGGTGATCTATTACATATGTTTTCTTTGAAATATGGCATATCATAGCTTTCTTGGACTCACAGCATGTCAACACTACAATTCGGGCCATTTTAAGAAGTGGTGTCACTGACAAGAATCCCAAATTTTTTTTTAATTACTAAAAAGACTATGAAAAGGATGCTTATCTGTAGTATGAGAGCTAAAACAAGGCTGAGCATCGCTCTGTTAAACCTTATCTAAGAATGTGTTCATTGGGTGACTCAGTTTTTACTGCTCTGCACAGGTACAAGAATGATTATTGAAGTACCATCACTAGTGTAGATTTGAGGGTTACAAGTAAATTTTAATAAGTATGGTAATTCTCTGATATGGAACCCATAAATAATGAGAGTAAACTATATTAATATATAAATATGTATTTATATACATACATTTGTATGTATGTATTCATATATAAATATGCATCCCTCTGTTTATGATTATATAAATATAGACAAACATATGGAAGTTTTATTATGAGGCTTTGAATATGGGTAACTTAGGGCAGAGAAGTATAAGGAGAGGGAGAAAACTTTCATAAAAGTAAAAGAAAAACTGTACACTGAAAAGACTAATGACAAGTATGATTTTGTAATGTAAATAATTAGTTTGAAAATTCTAAGCATAGATTATTGAAAGTCTGATGGTTTTGAGTATTTCAAATCTTTCAAGTTTCTCTGTGTATAAAAATGTTTTAATTTATAAGCTAAACTTTTGTACATTTAGAGGAAGATAAATGAGCACACATTATCATAGTTGCATTTTTTTGACACAAGAATAAAAGATGACTTAATGTCTCCAACCAGTTATTAATTAGAAATAAATAAATCTGAGTAATTGGTATATTAGAATTTTATTTAAATGAAATTCTATATATATATATATATTTAATATATACACACACGCACAAATACAAACAATCACAGCAGCTAGAAGAATAAACACTGCATGGTAATCATGTTCCTGCATAAAGGTATGGGGTGAGGTGAGTTTTGAAGAAATAGTGCTGTAGTCTACTCAATACCCTTGTGTATTGCCTGAATGATTTACAATGAGAATTACCGATAATTTGTTACTTGTCTAATTTTTAAACAGACAAAATGATGCTAAAATATCCTCAACACATTTCAAATTAGGGCTTAAATTAATAAAATTCTGTAGATATTTTACTTGTTTTTTTTAAGTTAGTCTCATACAGTAAAAGAAAAAAGAAACAAAGTACAAAGCAAGATTTATAAAAATGAACAGACACATTCAGGAAAAAATGTACTGCTCACAAATGACTTAAATTACAAACTCCCCGGTCAGCGATTCTAGATCTGAGCCGAGATTAGCTTTGCTGGTCCATTGCCTTTTAACTTGCAGTCCGTCCTTCAAGTTCTACAGACGCAGTTTCACAGTTTAAAAGTTTTTACTTCTTCTTTTCCTAGGTTCAAATTCTCTGTCTCCACCAGTCGAAATCCTTACCAGCTTTGAAGATCCAGCTTAGGTGTCACTTTCATGATTTTCTAAGCCTCTTAATCTGAAATAATTGTTCTTGTCTTGACACCTTAACAGTGCCCTCTTTTCTGTTACAGGTAATTTATATGACCTTTTGCCTCCACTATTAGGTGGTGAACTCCTTTTGAGGCAGAGGCATTGTGTTACTGATTACTGAGTTTCACTCCACCTCCAGAAAAATTCCTATTACATAACAGATTCCCCACAGATCTTTTTTGAGTTGAACTGACTGAAATTCTTGTTCTTGTTTCATCTTGACCACAGCACATCCTCCAGAAGCATGCTGGTGATGATAGGTAGTGATTCTTTTGCAGATTCTTAATGCTAAATTGTCACAGATGAAAGCACAGTTAAAATGAGAGTTCATGTAGTTATTCAAAAGCCAGTTTTAAATATCTTTAAAGGTGTGTAACTTTCAGTGTCACATCAGGTATAATTAGTTGGGAAATACTCAGCAAAATTATTTTTCCAATTATGCGTCTTGAATAGATATGACACCTAGAATTTATATTTTGTTAAATCTCTTATGAATTGTTTCTCCACTTCTTTGTGTTTTTTCTGACATTGATTTCCATGTCTCCATCACACTTTTAAATTATGCTACAGAGGAAAAATTCTTAATCATGAGGTTAGATGTAACACTAAATGCAGGAGACTTCACAGTGCTTTTCCATTGGGTGCTGAGGTTCTGGTCCACTTTAAAAGCAGAAACAATCACTCCCTTAGTGTCAAAGAAGGAAAGTAATTGCCTTAGTAATAATTGGTTAGATATTTTCTTAAATAAGGAGAGAAGGAGGGAAAGGCAGTTTCCTCTCTCATGGAAGTCCTTCAGTATAAACAGAATTCCTTTTTTAAGGTGAAGATAGGCCTTGGAACAAGGAATACAGCATGAAAAGTAGAAAAAGGTGGGTCACAGATGAAGAGAGATGTTGACATCAGGAATGGAAGAGAAACAAACTCTAGAACACTAAATGGCCTAACACAAACTCAAATGTTGCTTATGCTAAATTCTTTAAAAAGTGTCAAATGTTGAATTAGTTCTAAAATTGAAAGTCCTTTTCGTTTCCTCCTTTAGAAATCTCCCCAGATAGTTTATACTTCATGATAGTTCTTTAGGCATAGCTACTCATATTATACTTTACCATATTTTCTTAGATAAATTTGAAAACATCAGACTATGATTAATAGATGATAAATGGGTTAGAATCAAACATTATCTACTATTGTCAAAGGGTGGGACTAGGTGAAGGGGTGTGAATAAATTGTGTAATTCTATCTCTTCCATGGAAAAACGTTACTCAATATACATGATGGTATGTTAATGTCATTTTCATTTATGATAGAGTATGTTACATATCTGTATTTATAACATGCCCCTATCATGTACTCTATAAAATCAGGAGATGACAATCATATATAGATAAAATACATACTGATTTGATTAATATAGCATAAGTAGGAAGCATGTGGCATATTGTTTAAAAATATTTTACGGAATTTTATTGACTTGATTTACAGAAGAGTAAACTATTTGATATCTTTGTAAACCTCAAGTGACACATATCTGTTTTTTCTATAATGGTAGAGCTAATTGTATAGATTAGTTATCTGATTTATGTGGCATTATCTGTAAAGCATTTAGCTTAGAAACAGTTTGTCCCATAGGGATGATCCATAAATGTATACTGCGTACTTTTAAATCATAAATTCATATAACACATTTATTGTGCTTAACCAAGCAGTGAGACTACTAGAAAGTCATACTTTAAAATGTTTAAAATTAAGGTCTTTATATAATTACAGATTTTTGAATGGCTAGAAAATTTAAATATAATTTATTGTTAGCCACAATTTGAAAACAGAAGAAACTAAGACAGGTTAAGTATTTAATGTAAGGAAATGGTTGTTGAAATAGATACTATTTTTGGTCATGAAAAAGGTTAGCTTCCCTAGTGTCAAATTCCACCTCCTATGAAGATGAACAGTTTACACTGAGTGGAAAAGAATATTCAGAGAATTCAGAAACATGCTTACTGATACCAAGGAGAACAAGCTACTTCCTTTTCTGATCTGTAATAAAGGAAACGATTGAAAGGAGTGAGAAAATGAAAGGAGTAGAACAATGAAAATAGTCATTTTATTGCACATTCACAGTCTTGTTTTATGTAAGACTATGAAATAAGGTCATAATCATCTGATCTACCAGTAAAACAGTGCTTTGCAATTGAAATACCTACTTGACCATAAAACCAGAAGCCTCAAATTTGAATATATGGCAGTATGCTTATTTCAGTTAAAATCCTCAGGACTGTATTTCAAATATCTCTTTAAAATAGATGACCAAGTGTCTCAGTATGGTTATAATGATAGGGAAACACAAATCATGTTGCACTACATAAAGTACTGGCCTTCTTGAAATGAATTAATTGCAATAGAAAATGTTATACAAAGAAAACCCATATAATTAAAAGAAAAAGAAGCTACACTGGGCAGATATTTGAAACTGTGCATTAGTATCTGGTAATGGAAATTCACACATTGATAATCTTTTATATGTTCGGTTGTTTTTTTCCCTTTTCCTATTATTAGCAGTTATCTACTATGTAAGCAGCTCTGCTTACACAAGTTTGCTTGGCTTTGATGAAAAAATGCTGAATTTAAAAAGCAACCTTCAAATTCATACAATGCACATTAATAAGTGAGTGTATTTGTGACAATATGAACTTTAATACATTTAACATTCTTTCCATATTCTACATTTACATATAAGATGTTAGTGTTGAGGGAAAACTCTCTCTGCCACAAATTTCTGTAGAAAAGCTGTGCTTAACTGACAGCAGTAAATCTTACAGGATAACATGATGTTACTATTTTTCTTCATGCAAAGGTAGCTCAGAACAGGACAGAATTAGGACAATAACTGGGATCAGTTTACTTTAGGTACCCACCATCCCTTGCTATATGCTAAAACTTCCATTTCTGCAGAAATTATTATTTATAGGTTTAATTTTTGCTACTGTAGCCATTGCAAATTTAATTCCATAATGAAGAGAGGAGAAATAAAACAATGTTTTATCTCCTTCATGACTTCTTAATAATTGTTTACATAAATTATGGAATCAGAGGTCCTAAAATGACAGTGCTTTTTCTACTCATACATCTGCAATAATAAAACACTAATGTCGTACATTGGTGAGTTGATTTGAGTGCCATACAGATTTTGTTCGTATACAGCAGGTAATAGATGAAGGTGAAATAGGCATTTATATACCTTGTATGACTTTATAGACATACAAGGTGGCATAAAAATTAAAATCATCTGGATAATACTACATTTACATATTTCAAAACATGAATTGGAAGATCTACACTGATAAAACATTTTTGCTCCCACCACTGTCCCCATTATGTTATGCCTCCATTGACATTGTCTCCTTACCATCTATACTTAACTACTTTTTGTGTTTTAATTTACAAGACTTATTTATGGAAACAAAAACAAATATTAATATGTATATTCTTATTTCACCCCAGTATTAGACAGACAGAATACATGATATATGCAGTTGTGCAGCTTGATTTATTCTTTTTGACTCAAACTTATCTTCTGAGAATCTTTCCATATGAGCACATCAAAAAATATAGATCTTTCTTTATTCAGGTACACACTATTCTACTGTGTGATTTATTTATCTGGTATCCTGTTGCTGGTCACTAGGATCATTTGCCTGACTTAATGCTTGTATAAATATTATTTGTACAAGTGCACCTATAGGTATACAGGTGTGGAAGGGTGTTTGTAGGACAAAGTCTAGGAGAGGGGTTGCTGATTGAAAAAGTCAGTGCATATTTAAAGTTGATTGATAATGCCAGAGTTCCCTGCACAGGTATCATTTGCACTCCTTCTAGCCATTTGTGAGAATTTGAGTTTCTCATGCTCCTTCCAACCCCACTCAAGTGCATAGTCAACTTGCAGGACTTCTTCGATATTCTGAGAGATGAAGATAACATTTCATCGTAGTTTTAATGTATACTTCTCTCACTATGTAGGATTGAATGCCTTTTTTATATCCAAACACATAGTATTTCTTTCTCTGTGAATACTTGTCTTTATTCTCTGTCCATATTTTTATGGGATAGATTTCTAAGGCTTTTAAAGATATTAGACTTAAATATCAGTTTTTTGTTAGTACTTTAAGTTACAAATATTCCCTTCAATTTGTCATTTGTCCTTTGAGTAGCCGCTTCTGTTTCTGCTTCTCCTCTCTCTCCCTCTCCTCCTTCTCGTCTCTTCCAAACATTTCCTTCCATAGTTTATAAAGACATTTTAAATTTAACTCGTATTTTCAGGATTTCAGAGCTGGAGAGATGGTTTTACATCACTCTGAGCACTAATCTGACCAGTTTCTAGCATAAACCAGAAAATGTGTGTATCTCCTTGGAAAATATCTCACTGTATTAGTCTTTAAGTTCCATCCCTCTCCTTTAATATGTTTTAATAATATGGAAAGAAACAGCCACAGACACAAAATATACTAAATTGGGATGCACGTCATTGCACCTGTAGGTATTAACTTACTGTGTTAGCTTTGTCTTCCCACCCAAATATCAAAACTCACGGAATCTGGTTAATGGACATAATGAGCATAACACACTAATTAATTTAAACTACATTTTTTAATGCTAAACTTTTCAAATATTCAGCATATCACCTTCTTCTCATATTGTAGAAGTTAATTTTAAGACCTAAATACAGGTGAAAAAAACCTAAGGGCAGTAATATGACAATGTCATTAATTTGTGGATCTATTTTTGGTATCATGCAAAATAGAAATGAAACATTTTAATAGACAGAAAGATTTTGATATTTGTTGTTTTGGAATAAGGCATTTTTCTGGTCTATAAAGAAATACTGTGAGGTTGTTTTACTTGATTTTTATTTATATTATTTTTTATACTAAGACTCTGGTAAGGAAACCTATTTTAAATGCTTAGAGTCCATGCACCGCACACACCAGTGCCCCTTGTGCCCTGACATGCGCCCGGCTGAGGGATCTCCTGTGGGTGCCTGAAAGGGGATATGCCTGTTGAGCATCTAATTGTCAGCATGGTATCTGAGAATTCAGAAAAATGAAGGTGGCAACAGGACTGTTGGTCTGGGTAATGTTTTAAAAAAAAATCGTTTTACCAAGAACATTCACTTTTTTAGGTTGACCAATGAATTTTATTTCACTACATTTACTTCAGATGTAATTACAAAAATTAAAAAAAAGAAGATTCATTATAGTAACGTGATTTGTAACATGATTTCATTCTAGTTGCAAATCAAGATTGAGAGGCATCACTTTGCAGATTTTCCACTACACTCTATACACACCTACTTCATTTTAGGGGCTCTGCCCACCCAATTTTTGTGCCATGGCCCAGTCAAGTTCTCATATCTGTCTTCCCATATCATGAATTCTCCTGGGCCTTGTTCTCATCTTTTTTTGTGCTGCAGTCTTGAAATATCTTTTTGGAAGGCGGTACACACACAGGGTTCATTCTGTTTGCCTCTTTTCTCTCATACATTCAAACCTGCACTGTCTGTTGTCTATCTTTTATATATCTTGTCCAATTTTCTAGTTATTTAAGGCAGAAGGGCAAATATGGTCTATGGTACTTCATCTTGTTCAGAAATAGGCATTGTTTATTATTGTTTTAATTTGATAATGTATATGGGTCATTCCAATAATTTATAAATATGTTTTTATTGTTCTAACCTTGGAGAAAAGTGAAAACCATTGTGATAACAGTGCAAGTGTATCCTAATCTGTCAACTTAATGTTCCTACCAAAGTTAAATAGATTTTACTTGTTATTAAGGCCTTTTAAAATTCTTAAGGAAAAATGAATTTGTTTGTAATGCTAAATTATTATGTTAAGGTAAAATAAATACACAAATGGGATGTAGTCATTTATAATAGAACATTTTATGGAATTCAGGATTAGTGATTTTAATCTCTTCTAACTGTGTGGTCCTAGGCACTGTGATGTTTTAGTAACCCTACACCAGATATATAGACTCTCAAGGCTATGGGTATATTGTTTTTCCAAAAACAAGGGAACGGATTGTAATAAACATGGAAACAGTGTTTTCTTCATGGTATGCTTTGGAATTTATGCAAGCCTGATTCAGTGATGTGTGGATGCGTCCACGTTTTTATCTCAAGCTTTCATATCCAGCTATTTTTTTTTTAAAGTTTGGAGTTGAAAGAAATTTGAAAATAATTTAATTTGTAATGGAATTCTGAAAATCTTTCTTTACCTTCTTGATTCCTGCATTAATGTTCTTTAATAAAATGTGAATTTTAAAAGTGGTATGTTTACAGACACACATTCCTGGATTATTTTTGATTTGGGAAGGACGGGAATGGAGGAAAATGAGAAAATTCATTGCAGTGCATTTTTCCGCTCAGTACTGATTTTACCCATGTCCTAAATCTAACATTCCTTACCATATTTCACAGGACTCTAGGAACAACTGTCTGTAAAAGTATTAATGTATCATTAAATGAAAAACAAAAACATTCAGCAATAATCAAATTTGTCAAATATTTTTTAAAAACTAAAGTTTGACTTTTGCCATCTAGTTCAATGAAATAAAGACTACGCAAACTGTCAATACTGGCATGTAAGCAAGTCAATCTCCTTAAGACACACACAAATACATGCACCTAATGATAGGGACGGCTGAGTACAAAGGCCTGAATGTAATCAGGGCCATGGGAATGGAATGGTCAACTCAGCATGGCAGAAGAGAAGTCATGTGTGTGTGTAACAAGCTTTTTGATGAAGACTGCTGTTAGGATGACTTGGTCCTCTGTCCTGTGCTTGCTACTTTAGGTCTTAAATATTTATCATATGATATCATCTTAAAATCTAAGGTTTTCAGTGTCCCCAAGAGAATAGCAAGGTGGATACATTTAAGTATGTTTTCTTCGTTTAAATCTATTTTGGATAATTTGAGAGAAATAAGAATCTATGTAAAAATGAAATGATTTAAATATTAAAAGAAAAACATAATTATAGATTTCACATTTCTTCTTGCACCTTTAATATTGTTTTCCTATAACATATTCAAATTGTGAATTTATTTCAACATATTTTTTCACTTTGACAAGTATGTTTTTAAAGCTGTTTGTTCCATAATATGTCAACAATGGTCTAGCTGTTAACTTTGAAAAGGAAAGTTGGTATTAAGAAGGCAAGGAAAATAATTTCTTATTTGTAAATTCTAAAATATCTCCCCTTTATCTCTTACTTGCATCTTTGCATTTATTAATCAACATATATAATTTGTCCAAATGTAATTTTAATATGGTTACAAACATATAGATAAGTCATTGATGTGAATTGGTTTGTTAGTAGTCGTTTTACAGTCTTGCCCTTAAACTAGGGTAAACAGGAGCCATGTTCCTGCAGGTACCCTTACTCTTTGAAGTCCCTTATCCAACATTTCTGAGCCCACTTCAAATAGCTGAAACAGCAGGTCCAGCAGCGCCCTCTGGGAGGAGTGGCAGAGTCTGGACAGACACTTGCATGAGCCTGATCCTGTTCTAACCCTTTTGAGTGTTCTGACTCTCTTCCCAGTGTAAGCAGTTCATCACTTTCCTCAGAGAGCCCTGGAGAACAGGTCTATGGTATCCATCCAGGACCTGGTTCCAGGAGGACAGACTAACGAGTGCATCACTTACACTTGCTGGTAGGGTATTTTTTCACAGAAACTTGAGAGATTGGCTTACAAATGTTGCTGACATGCTGAGTTGAGGTGACTCTGACACAAAATGAGGAAACTTCTTAGGCATTGATTGGCAATTAAATAAAGCAAAATAAAAAAAAAGAAATACTTTACACATTGGTTGGTACATTTGTATTGTTTCTGATGAGAAGTCTGCTGTGATTCTTTGTCTTTCTGTATAAAATATCTTTTTTCTCTGGCTGCTTTTAAGATCTTCTACTTGTTATTGGTTTTAAGATATTTGATTATGATATGCCTTGGGAAAATTATAATAAGTAGGCAGGTAGAAATTAGTGAGCTATTACAAAGGATATGGTACTTAACACTACTGCAGAAGCTTTGGACATACTTTTGGAGCAAGCGATATTTGAGCCAAGTCTTAAAAATATTGATCAGATGAAACGGACAAAAACACATTCCAAGCAAAGGGTATATTCACAGGTTATTTGGGGGAACATAGACTGTGAGGATGTGGAAGTTTCAGTGTGAGGATAGGGCCAATCATAGGGACGGAGTGCTTGTTTGCATGTATATAGTTGGAAATGCTTAGAAAAGAGCGAAGAAGACAATGTAAGTAGTTTGAAACTCAAGTTAGCCAGTCTGAGGAGAAGTTAGGGCCCATATATTTATTGGATAGGCATAGATGTTGTTTGAAGTCACAGGGAAATTTCAGACTAACTGGCACAGAGGATAGGAAATGCAAGACTGACATAGATATTTCCTAAAAGTTCATAATGCCGAAGGGTCATTACTTCTCAAATGGACTATTGTTATAGTCCCTTTACTCATCTGTCTGTTCTCAGTTTTACCTTTGATGCTGCTACTAGATTTGCAAGTTCATGTTCACACTCACACACATACAAACACACAATCTAGTTTGTTTTTTTCAAAATAATTCTGATAACTTCCTACTAACTATGGAATCAATTGAAAGTCTTTAGGCGTGTAATCAAAAGGATATCCTTTTCTGTCTCTTAGTATGTTTGAGACATTAATTGTCTTCATTCAGTACTCCAGTGCCCCTGAATGCGTGGGAAGGAGGCATAATATAAGGTCTCTCTTTGAGAAATTTTCTTTCCTTCCACGTTACGAAGTTCTTCTCCCATGCATTACATATTCAGGAGAATAGTCTGATATCTGTATGATAACTCTCCTAGATGGTACCAAAACACTTTGTTTATGATTTTTACAATAATAAACATTTTTCTGTACTAATAAGTTGTCTTTCATTTAATAAGTAAACAGACATCTCTCCCCTAACTTTTCATGTCAAGTTACATAGCCTTAGAGAAATATGAACAAATTAATAAAAACATACTCAAAAGGGGATAAAATATTATAATAGTGTGCATTGAATTACATTAGTGTACATTGAATTAAATAAATTATAAAAAATAAATATTGTTGGCTCAATTGTATTGAGTATTTCAACAGGGCTTTAGGACTTCTGGCTTCCTGTGGAGTTTGGTCAATGAAGATCCCCTGCAGGAGATGGGAAAAGGTTGGATAGTAAAATCTGGGTAGCTACTTCCTCGTTGTGTCTTTGCAGAAGGCTGACTATGCCCTTCACACAAGATCATTGTCTACAGAACTCTCTCCTCTCTTCTCTGCTGGACTCTGGTTTTCACTCCAACTTTTATCCTTTGGGGACTACAAGTTATTATGGCACAGCTGCTGGTAACTCCAGGTTCTTTGCTATCTGCTGTGGCTCTTCTTCACCACAATTTCAAAATAGTCCTTTATAAATTATATTCTCCTCAATTTATCATATTAGGGTAACCTATCCATTTTATGTTTGGACCAAGACTTTGGTTATCACTCTTGATTTCTTTATAACATTATGAAAATATGAAATTATTTATTGGTTTACTTTTTAACAGATCTCTGCCCACTAAGCACAGGGACTTTTTATGACTTACGATGAAGAGAAATTGTACCTGACATTGTTAAACAGGCAAGGTGCTAAAGGCTACTGCAATAGAGAAAAGAGGTTTAATTCGAGTCTGCTGAGACAAAAAAACAAGAGATTTTTAAGGAGGGAGAGGTTTTGCTAGAGTTAGTGGAGAAGTCTTGGAGGAGGGTAGAGGAGAAATTGATCAAGTGATTAGGCCATCTGTGCTTGTTAATTGAGACTCACTGAAGTTAGGCACCTACACTCCCACAGAAATGGGAAGTTAGAGGTGTTATCTTCTTTGATGATTATATTTCAAAAGGATAACTTCCAGGTTCTGGAAAAAGACACTCCTGGATTGCAAAACTAGCAAGAGGCTCTTAAAAAGATTTACATCTCAAAGAGGCAGAGAAAGTTTTTGGAAGTTTTCTAAAGTTAATGTTCTAAGAAAAAGGAAGTCAGGGGAATATAGCCAGGAAGAAAACTCTCTAAGATTTAGTCAAGCTGAGGGGATCATTGAGGCCACTTGGTTTTGGTCACTTGTCCATCGCTTTTTTACAAAGAACAGTGAATAATGGCTGCCATTTTTTAAAAAGGTAGCAAATGATAATGTTGACATGCAAAAGGAATTGACTTTCAATTAAAAGCTTGTATCCAGATGCTTTTATGTTCTTGGAAGAGTTTAAATATAAAAGAACTATTCAGTGAATTAGAGCTTTGTAAAATTACATAGCTGGGAGATTTTGAATAATACAGAAAACAAATTCATAGCTTACTTCTTTTAATGACACCAGTGAGTCAAAAATCTTGCCAAGTAAATTAACTTTTAGCAGCTAGTTTTAATTTTCTGCATATATTTGCATTTTTTCAAGCAGATGACTTAACTATGTGTGACCACTAGCTGACTCCTTGTTTCCTTCAAAGTACATGAAACTAAAATGATTGGCTGCTAACCAGTCACCAGTTATTTGTATCAGATTGATCAAATAAATTTTGCTCACAAGCACAGCTTTGGTTTACTGGAGAGAAGAATTTTTGGAAGAATTGAGAGAAGTGATGGAACACTTCAAAATTTAAATAGAATCAGTTAAAACATCCACTTAAGTCTTTGTGTAAATCCTGTGTGTGTGTGTTTATGTGTTACCAAAATAAATAGGTTTCTGACAAGTAATGATTTTTTCCCCAGAACTATGAGTGACTATTTAAATTTTAGGCATGAACTAAGCTCTTAGTGGAATCATAGCTTTGCCTTTCACAATTCAGACATAGTAACTGCTGAGCCCATGACAAATGCGCATGACAGGGGAGGTGGCATGGGCTCTCATTAATATCTGCCAAGGTGAGCAGGTAAAGCAGAGACAGTAGAGGTCTCATAGATGCCCTTTCTGGGCGTAGTTCTTGAAGTCATTCTATTTTTTTACTCCTCAAACTAATCAGAAATACCTTTCGAAATAAGAAATTTAATATCCTGAGTCACAAAATCTTTGTATTGACTTACACCTAACTAGTGTCCATTTAAAGAATATCTTCATTTCGGTAGAAAGGAATATTATATACTTCTTCACATTTTTCAGGTGTTTTAACACAATTACATTTTTTTTGTTCCCAAATAATCCTTTTAAAATGTTGTTTTAAATGAAGATAAGTTGACATCAAATGATTTTTTTCATGCATTGTGCGAGAAAAATAAGTTTAAAAAATGTGCATTTGTTCTGATGTAGTTTTAGTTTGTATATATTCAGTTAACATATTTAATTATTTTTTGCTTAACTATAATGCCTATTTTTAACTATGAATATTATTACTAGTGAGATAAGACTAAAATTTTAAAACAGCAGTTTTCAATCAAAAATTCTCTTAAAAGTTGATTTTTAAAATAAATTCTCATTAACTGATACAGATATGTGTATTTTTTCTAGTAAACTCAATTCAAAGCAATTGCAGCAGTAAAGAAGACTAAGTATACAAGTATTCAAGAAAATGAATTGTTAATTTCATAGATGAAAACAGGTCAATCATTCTAATAGTTTAATTCATCTTCCAGTGAAAAAGAAAGCATTCATAAGCTGGATAAATGTAATTGATGGCAAACATATAAAAAGCTAACCTTAGTACCAGTAAAGCATTCTTACATTCTGTTTACCTTGTAATCCTGAGCATTCAATTAACTTTTGTGAAGATCAATCAAAAACCAATGAGGCTGCACCTAGAGCCTATTCCTCTAACACCCCAATAGAATACACTCTTTTTTCCAAAACAGACATTTTTTGACATCACAGGTGATACTCATGTGGAAATGGAGGTTAATGGAAGAATAAAATAAGAAAACGTGAAGAAAGATAATGCAGGTTTAGCACAGTAGGTAGAAGCCACAGAATCATTTTGAAATAATGGATACTTTCTTGATTAGCTCTTTAATTGTACATCCAAGGCTTACTAGCCTGAGGCATGGAAAACCTATTTCCAGTGTCAGTAGTAATGCATCTGGATAAAAGCTAAAGAATTCAGTCTTCAGAAAAATTTCATGTATGATCGATTTGAAGCAATTCAGGAAATACGTAAGGATGTTTGAGTACATGTATCAGTTTCATGTATGAGTGGTGTCCTATGGGTACTTTCTTCAGTCTCCATATGTATTTTTAATGCAAAAACTAGGTTGAATAATACTACATGTCTGCTGTCTTCCCTGGGGAACATAAGAATCTAACAGGTAGCTTAAGTTCCTTAGAAATAGTTGGCATGTAATGTAAGATTCCATATATAAATAGAATTGAGAGTAATAAATTATGTGTTGAATTTCTAGCAGCTCATTTTCCTGTGAAATGGTGCAATACAATTTCAAACCACAAAAACCTTGTAAGTTGAATTCTGTTTACTTTGGGTCTATTTACTTTTCTGGCACAACAATTTTAAAAAGAGGTATTTTTAAGTCTGATACAAGATCTCATTTTTTCTTTTCCCTTTGATGCACCCTTTCTGAAATAGCAACCATGCTTCTGCCATTAATTTTTATTGTACTTTGAGAATAACTTATATATTCAAAAATACTTTCTAATAATTTTAATTATATGTGATTTTTCCTTTTCTTGATATTTTTAAAACATATTTGAAAAAGAAGGAAAAGTAACAGAATCTAAAGGTTAAATCTCAAGTTGAAAAATATTTTGAGGCTACAGGGGTAAATAAAGTGCCTAAAGGAGTGTTCTAAATCTCCTGCAAGTGTAATAGAGAAGTATCAGCAATGATCCTTTTCAATGTATTAAATGAGCCCTACTTTGCAAAGAACTGGATTAGATTATGAGACAACAATATGTAAGACAGTTTTTCTGTGTTTAAATAAATAGAGGTAGGGACAAAGAGATAGAAAACACTGATAAGTCACTTATTTCTAAGGTGATGTGAAAAGATCTTTAAGAGGATCACATGGGAACAAGATTTGAAGAAATATCTAAGGAGGGATTTGATGTGGTCCAAACTGTAGTATAAATGATGTTAAATCAGTTAAATGTAACATTCTTTAGAGTGGAAAATCTTAAGATGATTTAAAAAAAACATACAAGATCAGTAGGAATAGTGGGGATGATGTGTTGAGCAGTAGAATTGATGAAGAAAGACGAAGTTTTTGCAAGCTTTTGATGCTGTGTGGATTGTGAGCAAGTGATTCCAAGTGGATAAAAGTCACAAAAAAAAACAGTCTGGGAGGACAGAGTAGAATCTAGTGTGTTATGAGATGTGATGAAAAATTTTAGGTTTGAGGGGTATAGCACGTTGGGTGACTGGGCATCTAGGAACGATCTTTAGTAAGGAACTATAACTGTGGTTTTCAGTCCTTAAAAACAGGTCAGAATTAGAAATAAATATTTAGGAACCATAATCCTAAAAGTAATGAATATCATGGATGGGATTGACCCCCAAAAGGAATATAGAATTAGAAAAGAAAAAGATGGAAAGCAAATATGAGAGACCATCAAAATAGACAGAGCAGGCAGAGGGAAAATATTACCTTAGAAAGAATGTTTTAAGGGAGGTAGAAGGTAACTTGTTAAGATAAGAAAATAAACCATTGGAACCTTGAAGATCAGCAATTATCTTAGTGGGGACCTATTTATTAGACTAGTAGATCTAATTCATATTATAATGGATTTGTAAGTAAAATAATATGAGGGAATGGAGTAAATGCAAGCATTTTGGTGTTTAAAGGAAGAACAAGAACAAGGGAAGCAGGCTAAGAGAAAAGAAATTTTAGGAAGGATAACTTGATTTTTTGTATGCACATGTAAGGAATCATTTATATGTAGAGATTGAAGATATAAATGATAAATTATATATTTGAAGGAATAAGGTAATGAGGACATAGGAAGTTATGTTAGTATTCTTTTAGTTACAAAGTAAGAAATTTTAAAATAATTACTAAACTAAACAAAAAAATTGTTTTCTAATAATGGAAACGATAGGGATTTATTCACTTCAGAAGATACAAGGCTTGACCTTCCAGGAAAGCATACATGGCAGTTAGTGGAGTTGGGTGTAAACTACAAACAGGAGGACCTTGGGTAGAGCACAAAGTCTGTTCCACTCATGATTGATGTTCAGCCCATGTGCCCTATAACAGCTGTACCAATTATTAAATTGAAAAAATATACCCATATGCCCATACTGACTGGTATATAATCATATCAAAATCTTCCAATTATCTTTCTTCTAGCCAAAGAACTTAATTTCCTTCAGGAAATGTCCATCATCCAGATTAAAAAAAAAAAAAGGATGATTTCTGGCAAAACTAGGGAACTATAAGAACTGGCTTCAGCTGTGATATCTTTATCATTTTGGTAGGAAAAGCTGTACCATTCTTATAGATGCTGAATACTGTTTATGGTTTTAGCAATGCAGGAACTCTGATAATGCAGGAGAAAATACAGGTCTGTGATTTGAAAGCATTAACCAGCTCAGCAGGGAATTCATAAATGCACATAATAAAAGTCAAATGTTTAATGAAACTAAAATCAGGAAACTGAGCCAAGGTATCAAAGAGTCCAGGATGCAGGTTTCTGAGAGATGTTATGGCCTTGATCCAACCAGTCCTTTTGCAACTGGTAAAGGAGTTTGAGTCCTGAGATGTTATTAATCCTTGTAGCACCTGGCACTTACACTGGACCTATTATATCTTCAGAAACAGACTGAAATTATTTTTACCTACCAAATGTCAAATAACTAATATAATTGCATCTGACTGTTTTTCCTTTCCCATGTACTCTAGAAGTACACACTGGCCACTTTGTAAAAATTACAGAAAAGGTGCTACCTAAAGACAGACGAATCAGGAAAGTCACTCACTCTGGAGACGATTGGAAGAGAGTCCCCCATGATTGAAACTGATTCCTCCACGTTAGGGCTGCTGGCTTGGTGAGCAAAGCATGGAATGGATTTCAAGCCCCACTTGTGTGCCTTTAGCCAAGTACTTTCAATAAGGCGCAGTCTATATATCTGGGCTGGGCTGCCCTATTATCCTCCCAGGTGCTCAGGTGCTTTGATACTTCTTGGACTGAGCTGATTAAACTGGATGGTTATCTTGGATCAGACTAATCTAGCCTTTCTGAAAAGTATATACCAAAGTAGCTCTGGATTAGTCAGAGTGGATTTCACAGGTTTTGTACTTCCCTCCTGTTGTCGAGCCTGCACAGTGACTCCTCATGTCCTCCTTTGTTCTGTTCTGCTTATAATCACTTAAATATATGGGCTTGACAACACTGGCTTTAAGCTTTGGGGAGAAAGGTGTCAGAACTTATCTTAAAGTAAAAAATTTTCACTAATCCCTTTTCCTGCAGAGTAGTTCTGAGTTTGTTTTTCATAGCTGCATATAAACTGCTTCTATACATCCCAAGTCCAGTTGTTTATTATGTCTTCCCTTTACTTTAAACTTTTTCCCTCGGAAGGTAAGCCAACCTTTCACATGTATACAATACACAGAAAATACATTATTTATGAGTTTGAATTGCTTGAGCTCTCAGCTATCATAACATGCATTGCAAGTTTTGATATATTATGATTAAAAATAAATTTTAAAAACTTTGATTTTATTTTTCAAATAGGCCCATGGACTAGATTTGGAAATGGATGCTTAAATCTCTAAGGCCCTGTGACAGAACAATATTTCATATGGGGGAAAGTCTCTCTGGTGGCAGTCTGTTCCAATGCATCACTAGTACAATGGTGCTCTGAAAATATACTACCTAGTCTCATCTGTCAGTAGAGCACTAGGGAGAGGGCAGAAGTCAGTTTTGTTATTTATTAGTGCAATGTGTCATCACAGTGTCATCAACTGGTGCTCAGGCACGTGACCCCAAATATGAGATGCAGTGCTTGTATTTTCATAAATAGTATCTGAATCCAGAATGGAAAAAAAAAAAACTATGGTCATTATAAGACTTGTCAAAGAGAAAGTGTTATAATTACAGTGTGGTTGCAAACATTGCCAAAGATGTCAGTTAGCAACGAGAAAATATAATTTAAATTTCCTTTTATAAAGCTTCTCTCTAAAAACTTTGATCACAAATTATAACTAATTTGATATCCTATATAGCAAATTTTATTTTAAACCAGATTCTTCTCTTAAGAAAAATTATTTTGAACCTGATAGTTACTTTTGATAAGGAATGCACTCTTTGGTTATTGGCTATATCTATAAACCAGTCAATAATGATAGAAAAGAAGAATATTTAATAAATGGATGGGTTTCCCCATAAGATGTATATTTTTTTAAATAGTCACATTTTGAGGTATCTGTGGTATTAATTTAACAAATATTTGTTGTGTCCCTATTACATGTCTAGGGGTATAATAATAAATATTCCTTTAATACAAAAAGTATTAGTGAGAAAGAGACCTAAACTCATGTCTCTTTTCTCACCTAAATAAGATGAGAAAAAGACAAGCAGGCCTTAGTATTACTATGACCCATCCCGGTACTTACAGGCTTTCGAAGACTATTGGCTTTGATGTTCTTTCAAGCATGAATAATTACATAAAACCTCAACGTCAGACAAAGTTGCTCTAATCACAGTGAATCCAGACAAAACCAAGACCATTGTGTAGTCATGTCTGAGCATAGATAAACACAAACATTGTTCAACACATAAAATACCAAATATCCCACTGTTCTGGCTAAAGTAAATGACTTCTGCCTTTTTGCCATTTATAGTATTAGTTTTGGTTTGACTGCCCTCCCTATAGATACTATTTCTCAAGATACCTAATTCAATTACTAGGGTCTGAATGTTTGTGTCCCCACAGAATTCATATGTTGAAATCTTAACCCCAAAGGTGATGGTATTAGGAGGTGTGGTTGTTGGAAAGTGATTAAGTTATGAGAGTGGAGCCCTCATGAAGGAGATTAGTGCTCTTATAAAAGAGATCCCACAGAGCTCCCTTGTCCCTCTCTACCATGTGAGGATACAAGGATAAATCTTTGACCCAGGAGAGGGCCTCATTCAACCATGCTGACTCCCTGATTGTGGACATCCAGCCTCCAGAACTGTGAGCAATGAATATCTGCTATTTGTAAGCCACTCAGTCTGTGGTAGTTTATTAGAACAGCCTAAACTGGCTCAGACACAAGTCATAAAAAAAACTCCATTTCCTGATGACACCCAATCTGGAATACAGCCTCATTTCCTTAAAGATACCCCAAAACAGCTAACAGTGAAATCCTATATAGTAAGTCTTTTCTAAAACCCTCTTCCTAAGACATCCCATGACTCACCATGGAGTATATTCTCCCTTGCTTCCAACAAATCAGAAACCCAGCTTGTTCAACTGCAAGTGTGTTCCTAGTCATCTTTGGCCAGATGGTATTGACAAAGAAAATGTAATCAGAAGTGAAATAGAGAACAAAGTATTCTGGGAGCACAAAGAACTTAGACACAGATGTTGGTGTGTTTGTGTGTGAAAGAGAGGGGATAGGGGAAGAAGGGGGAGAAGGACAGTCGAGGCAGTAATTGGGCAAGGAGATAAGAGGAGCTGATTCTGGAAGGATAGGAGAATTACAGACACGGGCATATGAGAAGAGGGGAGGAGATTGTAGACAGGAAGATTAGGAGATTAAAGACAGGCAAATTCATTAGAAAATAATAATAATAATAATTATTATTATTATTAACTTTAATAGAGTGTCAAGCTCTATTCTACATGCTTTACATTTATTAAGTAATTTAAGTCTGACAACAGCACTGTGGGTTAGCACTCATTATCTGCATATTTTATAGAGGAGTCTGAGGCAGAGAGAGGTTATGAAACTTTCCCAAAGTCACAAAACCAAGTGTCAGGACCTGGGCTCATACAACTCTAATTCATCATCTGTGCTTTTAGCTTTGAGTTTCTATACATACAAGGACTTATTTGTATTAATGACTATTGAATAAAAATGGAAAATGTTCAGTATTGCTAGATTTGAAATAATACAATTTTTTATTTTTATATTCTAATAACAAGGAGAGAATAGTGCCAAAATGACCATTGACTATCATGCTTATTCCATAGTTAAGTTTTTCCAGGAGTTTGTATTAAAGAAGTGAACAGTGCAGGGATATTTCCAAAGAAACCACAGTAAAAATCCATGTGGGAAAGAGTGATCACTTGTGCCTGAGTCACAAAGCAACCCCTATGCCAGTTTATAGCAACTCTAATTACCTGAAACTTATTCTAAAATTTTTCCATCCCATATCCCCAAACCTGCAACAATTTGTGATTTCAGAAAGAGCAGGGATAGGATGGATGGCGGAGAGTAAAACAACAAACTAAAACATTTTCTGCACTTACAGTGTAAAATTACTCTAAGACTTAAGTTGGATGAAAGATGGATGATAAGGAAAACTTTAAAGCAGGTGAAAAATTGAAATTTTAGTTCCTATTGTTATGGTAGGCAGCATAATTGTCTCCCTAAGATGTCAGAGTCTAATTCCAAAACCTGTGAATATGAGATATTATGTAGATTCAGTTAAGAAAAGAAGATTTTCCTGCATTATCTGGGAAGGCCCAATCTAATCATGTAAACCCTTAAAAGCAGAGAATGTTCTTTAGCTGGCAGCAGAAAGCAAATTCAGCAGAAGGAAAATTTAGAGAGATTCCAAGGTTGAGAAGGATTTGGCATGCTGATTCAGACTCTGAGTTTGGAGAGGCTCATATCTAAGGCCCAAAGAGAAGACTCTAAGAGCTGGGAGTGTGGTCCCCAGCTGCTAATTAGCAAGAAAATGTGCAAGCTTAGTCCTACAATTAAAAGGAACTAGATTCTGCCAACAGCTTGAATAAACTTGGAAGCAGATTGATTTAGCATTGTGAAACCCAGGGCAGAGAAACCAGCAGAACCAATCTGGAATTCTAAACCACACAACTGTCAGATAATACATTTAAGCTATTAACTTTGTGGTTATTTGTTACAACACAATGGAAAACTAACACAGTTAGTTTGGACTTTTTTAATATTTCAAAATAAGACTTTTAATATCTGTAAATATTAAAAAAGTTACAGGATTTTCTCAAGTTATCCATAGGCAAGTAGGAAAAAATGTTTTTAAAATATGTTTGAACACAGTTGTAGAAAGAAAACAAAATGCTTGCTTACACGCATTTAATTGAGCCCACTCAGTAATCTTCACATGAATTTTAGGATATGACTTAAAAATTACTCAGAGGCATAGGTTCTAGATACAGATCTCCTGGGTGGTCTCCAAATTTCTGAGAAACAGCCTTGTCAAGAAACAAATAAAGAAGCACAAACCAGGATATGGGCACCTAGGTTGAGTCCGTTGCAGATGGAATATTGGCAAAAGTAAGGTTATCAAGGCCTGAAGTTCATTTTCAGTAGATCTGCCCATCTGAGTCTGGGAAACAGGATGCTTACCTCGGAGAACCACCCATCATGAGGCCAACCATGCCAGTTCCTTCACAATTGCCAAAGCCCAACCCTAAGTCCTCAGAACAAAGACTTACTGGGTTTAAGGTCTAAAAATACTGCACAAGCAGTATTGGTTTTCTTACTCTCCTGCCATCAGCTGTTTGAATTTGTCTTTTTCAGTGTTTTTTTCTCTCCTTATCTTCTCTTCACTCTCACAATCCATCCTGCCCATTTCTCTTTTCCCTAACAAGCACATTTTTAGGCTAGTTTCTAGTTTCCCCAAATGTCTGAAGGAAATGATCTCTATAGCAGGGAAAAAAAAAAAATCAGGTAAAACATGTCTGCATAAAAAACAAATACCATTCTATAAGTCTGTTATTGTAACATAGTGGCCTAAGGCTTTCTACACACATAAATAAAACCTGTGTAATCATTAAGCGCAAGACTTATAAGAGGGCTTGTCATCTATTATTGTCACTCTTCATATATTCAAAATCTGTTCCAAGCTCTCTGATAAATATTTTATGTGTGTTGCCTTCTTTAATCGTTAAAACAATACCCTGAGATAGCTTTGTATTCTCATTTTAGGATGAAGAAATTGGGCAGTAATATATAGTAGAAGTATAGTTACAGTCAATTGGCCAAATAGTAATATAGATGAAGTGTTTAAGAAAAAGAAAATAATTTAATTAGATTCTCTAGCTACTGGTGGAAAATATTGTTAGACTGAACTGAAGAAATGTATCTATTTTATGGAGGAAAGGAGAAACTATTGCATTTTAATCTTACACTCTGAAGATAGTTTGTAATATTTTGGTTGCCATCTTGTCAGATGCGTATAATTGTTATAATAAAATAATAAATATATTTTATATATTTATTAAATATATTTATATATAAAAATATATTTTAAATATATTTATATATGACAATAGTAAAAAATGCTTCTGGAGAGTATATACATGTAGAAGTAAATAAAGAATTCATTCATTCATTCAAGTAGGAAAAATCAGTTCTTTAATGAGAAGAAAATTTCATTGTTCTGAAATTAGGACTCTGAAGAACAGCATGCACATCCAGAGATTAAATTACAGCTGACCTTTGAACAACAGAGGAGTTAGGGGCGCTGACCCTGTGGCCCTAAGCAGTTGAAACTCCACTTACTGCTATGTCTGCCTCAAAAGCGAAGCAGTTGATAAATGAGTTACTCAAGGGCAGGAAGCTGAAATAGTCTGGATGGAATCAGGACTCAAAATCTAGTTCTTATGTGGAATCTAAAAAAAAAAAAAAAGACAAATGAACTTATTTATAAAACAAACAGACTCATAGACATAGAAAACAAACTTATGGTTACCAGAGGGGAAGAGGATAGGAGGGGATAAATTGGGAGTTTGAGATTTGCAAGTACTGACTGGTATATATAAAACAGATAAACAAGTTTGTACTGTATAGCACAGGGGACTATATTCGATATCTTGTAGTAGCTTACGGTGAAAAAGAATATGAATACAAATGTATGTATATTCATGTATGACTGAAGCATTGTGCTGTACACCAGAAATTGACACAATACTGTAAACTGACTATACTTTGATTAAAAAAAAAAACCTGATTCTTCTGATTCTGCATTTTTGCGATCTCTAATTAAATATAAATTTTTCTCCACACTTAGTTATTCGAAAGATCTATAAAATGAAAATACAGATTCTAGGTTTGTTGAAAAAATTCACACGTAAGTGGACCCAAGCAATTCAAAGCTATGTTATTCAAGGGTAAACTATAATACCTTGCAAAATTATTTTAGAAATTATGGTCATGATCGTGATCAAGATAACAAACAGGGAATGCTGCCCCCTTTTTAAAAAAAACTGTTCCATGGACTCTTCCACTAGGAGACAACGTGGCAGAATATCTCAAACTGAGAGCCATCAGCTTATCTGGAAATGGTCTTTAGGACTCTTGCTTCTCTATACGGTTGTTAAATTTGGGGTTTTCTTTACTGTAATTTTCCTAAAAAATAGTAAAAGCATGTTTGACATATTAACCATTGTACAGCTGAGGTTTTCTAGCATTTCACAACCAATATGTCTGTGTTTGCAGTCGTATTTTTGACAAGTGAAGTCGAATGACCTCGTGTTTTTTGCCAGCAGAGATTTCCAGTAGTCTAAATAGTGCAAAGAATCAGAAGAACTGGGTTGTAACACAGCACACTCTAGTGTAGCAGCAGAATTCAAAACAAGAGTTAGTATTATATTCACATTTTGAACAGATATCCTCTGTACTTGAATCACCTATTCAAATGTACCAACCTGCAATGCTCACTAATGAAGTAGTAATACGTATGCCAGGAGTATTTTTCTGTTCTAACAATGATTAGATTACATGCTCATTCAATTCAGAGTTCATTAAACTGCTGGGTTAATCTTATATTTAAGGTAATGAGATAGCATTATAGTAATCAAATGGTATATCTTTAAAGTGGCAAATCCTCATTAGTGGAGTGTTGGATAAATATGAAGTCTGATTATCTATAATAAGAAAACAAAGCCTTAATACTTTCAAGCTCATATTTTACAACATAGTCTGTAATCAGTGCAGTCTACCTAAGTATTACTGAAGGAAGAGAGGAAAAGCAGATTATATATAGAACAGGAGTTGGCACATCATATTTCTGATTTAAAAATAAAATCAGTGATTTATTTTTAACCCAATCTCATCCATCATACTTAATTTTGTTTTTTAATTAGAATTTTACTAATTTGTTCATTTTGTTTGTGATTAATTTGTTAGTTTGTTTTGGATTTACAGTTGCTTAAGCACATATGCAAAAGGAGTTTAAATAGTTCTGTATTTGCACAAATACACTAAAATAAAATGGAGGTGAAAATTATTTGTAATTTAAAAATAACTCATAATTCAAGTTTGAAAATATTTCTTAACATAAGTACTGTAATAAGAATATTTAAATTTATAACATGTCTTGCACTTGAGAAAATGCTACATATATCACCTTTTTAGTCTCTAAAAATCAGCTTTTAAGGGATTTGTCCTTTGGTTGTGTGTGTTGTCACTAAAATGGTTATGACCTTGAGCCAGAACAATTCACCCACATTCACTCTCTAGTAATATGAAAATACTTCTTTCCATACGTTTACATATTTATTTGCCAGCCAAATGATTCAAAATTATATTAAACAGGTAAAAACACTGCATTGAAGAAGCACACTTGTGGAAAGTATGCGATGCCAAGACTCATATGAGTTCCTCTTACAAATACTGTAAGTTACTGAATGGAAGACACTGTAAATGAAAAGAAAATACAAAAGGAAAAGAAAATGGCCTGTTTGCCTTCATAGACTGATTATTTTATTTTATAATTTGCCCTTGTGCCCTTCTTGAAGTAGTATTTGATTTTTCTCAAGTAACTGATAGTAGATCTATAAAGCAGATACATAATGAAGAAAAGCATTTCAAGGAGATTTACTGAATTTACATGCAATGAAACTGATCCTGGCTCTTGGGGGGAAAAAACAAAACAAAACGAAAAAAAGGCCCAGCTCTTAAGGAAGCTAAATTTCCTCTTATTTTCATAGAGGGTAGTGATTTCTCCATCTCTAAAAAAGTCTGTCTGAAATTTCAGAATTCTAAATTACAGTATTAAATTTAAGTATTTAAGAAAATGAGTTTTCTACTTAACAGAGTTTATATTTCAAATAAAGCATGCATGTATTTATTTATTTATTTATTTATTTATTTATTTATTTATTGTAATTGAGATTTCAAATATTCTCTCAAGGGCTTGTTTTTACTACAGTTCATTTCAGTTTGTATATTAATGGGTGAAAATCTACCTTTTCTATATTACCAAAATTAGCATTGAGAATTTCTGCCCTTATATACATCTTTTTTCCCATGATGCCAACAGATCCATGTCAGTAATTTCTTCATTCTAAATACTGACATCTTAGTTACAGCGTAACAAAAATATGCCATGTATCTGAGCAATCAGATGCCATTATGCACTTTACTCTTGCAAGTTATTATAAAAATGAAACAAAAATGTATATACTTTTGTAGTTGCTGACCTGAAGATTTGGTTATCTTTTACACTTTCTGGTATAGTTTGATGACAAGCTGATTTTTTTCTAAAATCTCCCTTTCAAAAGACTTTTCTCTCATTAAATTTTGTGACTGATTAATGTGACAATGGGTGGGTATTTTTCAAGTGATAGTGAGGCTAGTTTATGAATGCCCTCAAATAAGCACATCTCTTTAGGTTTATTGTGATAAGTTTTGGACAGATAATACTGATGCACTGTCTGAAGTAGATAGTATATATTAAGAGATGATTTATGAATTAGCTTCTTTTAGATAAACAGAGAAAGCATTTGAGAATGGCTTCTTGTTTGAGATAGAGATTTCTGCAGGTAATAACAAGACAGCCAGGATGGTGGTAAGATCCAGGGTGTAAGGGAACATATAGATAGGATACATTGTCACCCATTAGCAAGCATTGATATGGGGAACCTGAAAGTCAGTTGCAGCAGTGACTTCCCAGCTGTAATTTGAAAACTGAGTTGAAATTACAAAGGAAAATTTGGTGAAGTAATGTCTTCTACACAAAGAAAAACTTTCGTATTCTTACACAACCTTTTTCTTCCTGCTTCTGTATTTTTTTTTTTTACTGTTCTGAATTGGATTTGGACCTACATAGGACAGACTCTAGAATGTATTAACTGATCAATAAATGTCAACTTTTACTTTAATTATCATCATTGTCTCTATCACTAAAATCATGCTTATCTTTAAGCAGAAGGAATGCTAACATTTCAGAATTCCTTTGACAATGGGATATCACAAGTAAAGGTAGGGATAATATTTAACGTTATTTTCATAGAAGGTCATAATAGTAAGACCAGTGTGAATATTGCAGTGAATAGCATGGTGACATTTAGGTCTTTGTATGGAAATAACGAAATATTAGAAAATTTACTATCAAGGAGAGCCTACGAGCCTGGAATCCAGAATCAGAAAGGTCGGGGCTCCTGAATCGCTTTTTCACTTACCTGCATTGTGATTTGTAACAATAATTTCATTCCTATATGTTTCAATTTATTTATCTGAAAAATGGATGTAACTGTACTTCATAGCTCATTAAGTAGGTTTAAGGGTTAAGAGGGATCATTCCTGCAAAACATTAAACTCAGTGTGTGGTACATAATTAGTCTTAAATTATATTTATTGTTATTGTCTTTTTTTTGCAGTGCTTAAGTAAGGCAGTAGTTCTATCAAACTACTAAAGAGATTTCCAAAGATAACATTGCTCTCCATGATTAAAAAGTAATAGAAACACATTCTAAACAGCAGAAATGTACTGCTCAAAAGTACTGGAGTTTGGAAGTCTGAGATCAGATTGTCAGCATGGTCAAGTGAGGGCCCTCTTCCAGCTTACAGATTTCTTGTTATATCCTCACATGGTGGGGTATCTGTGGGATCTCTTTTATAACAACACTAACTCATTCATGAGGATTCCACTCTTGTGACCCAAGCAACTCCCAGAGATCTTACCTCCAAATCCATTCACCTTTAGGGGCTGGGACTCCAATGTATGAATTTTGGGGAACACAGACATTCATATCATGTAGCCAGGCACTCAACAAATACGTATTTGCTGGAAAAGACAGCCATTTGTAATAAGCTGCTGATTCATATTATTCACACTATGCTTAGCTAAAATGTTTTAAAATACTTGCTTAGAGTTCATCTCAAATACAGCTATATTGGTAAATCATACCTGGCTTAAAGAAGTTAGCAACTCCTCTCCAGTCTAAGCAGAATACTAATTCTGTCCAATAAAATTATTACTACAGAACACTGAGAAGAATTACAGATACTTTGAAGACTTGAACATACAAGGACTCTGATCTCCATAATAAATACTACAAACTCTGTCTAAGCTTTTGATGAAAATTGTAAATGGATTTTTAAAGAGTTTACCAGACAGTAGTTCTAATTGACTTCTTGCTAATTAAGTAGGTTGTAAAGAGCACATTTTATTTCCTTGTTGATTATGCATCTCTCATAGTCACCTCACAGTCAATAGGACCATCTCTCATAGAAAAGATCCTTGTTAATAGGGTCTCATATCAACACAGGAGAGTTTTGAATAAAAATGATGTATGCTCACATTTGTGAATAAAATATATTATTGAAATATAAGCATCAAATAAAATGAAGGAAGGAAGAAAATTATAATAAGCTGGACTATATGGTTAAAGGACTCTCAGTTTCCATATTTTAAGACACTAGAATGTCCAGATTAATTTTGAAATGTGTCACAAGAAGTGTATTTCTTAGAGTAAACTATCAAAATTTGCAGATATTTTGCCTTTAAATAAATAAATAAATAAAAGCCATCATCATTCAAATACATAACTTTACTGAATTTCAAAACAAGGGGTTGCATTTTTGGAAGGAAGAATTATAAGCAACACTTAATACATCGTGACAAAAAGACCAATGAGAAATATGGAGATATTTTTCTTGCCACTCAGTTTCTTTCAGGAGGCTATGCCGACCAGAATAAACTGCAAGATGATTATTGAGCAAATACTATATAGAGAAAATTACTTTACTTTTCACGTAGAGGACACCACAAACGTAGAAAACATATTCTCCTATTTTGCATTGTTTATAGTTTGTTGGAAAATTGGAGAAACATTAACACAAATAATAAATACTAAAATTTCATTAGAGTAAATAATTTGCTATGTATAGTGTGTGGGATGCAGCTGCTTAGACTTGAAGACAGCAAAACATAACACTGAATCATGCGGACTAACTGGTGTTTGCCTCCCTATGGTCAGAAATGATAAACAAGAAGAAGAAGAGTAAGGAAAGATTACGTGTAGCTTTTGTGCTCACATTCCAGTATTCCTGCCTTGGTAGACTTTGTTTATGAGGTATTTAGTATGTCATTTGCGTCTTCTTTCCATGTATATTTTTTTACATGAATACACGTATATTCATTTTCATATTCTTTTTTACCATAAGCTACTACACCCATATGTATTTGACTGGAATTCATGCCAGGTTGGACTTGTCAGTGGACTTTTAATGTATTCTTTTTGAAATATGACAAGTTTTTTCTAGTTTGTGTTGTGATAAAGAAAACATTGAGAAATAGTGAGTAGGAGATCACTAATTCAAAGTGGAATGAGATAATTTTGCCTGTGCAAGTCACTTAAACGTTAGCAGTCTGAGAATCCCCTAAGAAGAGAATAATGCTATCCTAAATAGCAAAACGTTCTTTATAGTGTATGTGCCATAGATGTCATTTAATTTAGAAAGGCACAATGCCTCTGCAAAGATCTAGAAGGTATATTGTGCGTAGGAAAATATATTGAGGTATATGTTTGTATGTATGTGTATATACATGTACACATTTTATGCATAAAATATATATACATATATGCATATATATTCTTTCAAATTAAATGTTATAACTACTTGTAACATGCGTTAAAAAGTAAACATTTAAAGTAAAACATAAATAAGCATAAGTCTTTATTTCTTATCATTAAATTTCCTTGCCTTTCTGAAGCTGCACAGAAAAGGATGGTTGTTTGAATTAAGAAAAATAAAATAATATACCACACAACAACATTATTTCTGCTTTCAATATTGGTAGATTAATTAGAACTAAACATTCTGCTGAAAGATCTAGAAAAAAATATATGTACACATATGTATTAAATGTGTGTGTGTGTTTGAAAAGATACTAGTGAGCTAGTTACCAAAACACTGAATCATAAAGGGCTAATATTTAGATGTTTAAAAAAAGTCAAAAAGGTGAAGTCGGATTTTAGAATTGGTTTTTTGACTTAGGGTCTCTGACCTTCTAGGAGAGGGAGTTTTAGAGACTATTTAACTGAGCAGAAGCTTTCTAATACTCATGGACACACGAGTTTTTGTCATTTCAAGGAAATGAAAGCTAACTAAAACTTTATAGACTTTGGGAAGGAACTCTGAACACTGTATCAACCAAGGATTAAAGGTGTAGTGAAAGTAGTTCAGTCCTCCCAATAAATAAAGCAAACTGTAAAATACTGGTATCTCCAATTGGGTAAAAGTCACACAGGACTGCTTGTGTTCCTGAGAATATAGCAGAAGTAAATGAACATCATGTCTTGAGAAGGAAAACATCACCTTAAACTAAAAATTATTTCTAAACTTTCACATCTATTGTATATAATACACAGTAATATATAATCAATCATACATGGACAGAAGATCAAGTGATAAAAAAATCGAGACAAAATATAGGAAAGAAAAACAAACACAAAGGTGACTGAGATAAAATACTTTTGGTATATATTCTTGAAGTAGCCCCTTATATGCATACACTTTACAATAGATGCTCCTTGAATATTGGCTGAATTTCATGACTTTTTCCCTGGCAAATCTATTGTGATAGAGGTGATATGATGCCCTTTTAAAATTAGGATACAGAAAGAGTATGATTTCTGTCTTGGCTGTCCTCTCTTACTCTCTGGCATGCTCACTCTGAGAAGTCCACTGCCGTCTTTTGACCTGTTCTATGGAGAGTTCCGTGTTGTAAAGAACTGATGTCTTCACTCAACATTGGCTAACCAAGTTCTACCACTGGCCCCTTAAAAGGGGTTTTAGCTAGAAAAACAGGTTTGAAGGCAGCATTTCTAGTATTTGTCTTATACAATGTAGTATCTCTAAGAGCCCCACAATATGGATGGTAGACTGTTGTCACCCAAAAGATATTTATCAAGTAAATATTTGAATGAGTAATATAAACAAAATTATGAAGGTGGAATAGATTAACAGAAAATATTCACTACATAGTTACCTTGCAAGTTAATGCAAATAAATTTTTCATGAACTTTATTTATGTACAATATCACACAATGTTTTAGAACTTTAAGGAGAGAATGTAGAACAAATTGTAGCATGATGTTATTTCTCAAAGTGCTGATAATTTCAATTCATGTGCTTGAATTGGGTAGAGCCTGAGCCCATTATCTTCACACAACCCCCAAATCATATTGTGGCACAATTAGGCAGGGATCATTTCATCTGTCTTAGTGATTAATTGCAGTCTTCAGAACCTTTTGCTAAGGGCAAATCAGTTGTGGAACAATTAATATCAATTATTCAGAGCAGTGGAATTGCTATTATATTGGTCTTTACAAAATAGAATTGAATAGCCAGAACCCACAGAGCAAGGCTTTGTTATATGAGGAGTGTAATTAACAACTTTCAAAATCCTATGCAAAAGATACTTGAGAATATGCATGAATTTAAAAAGTATAAATATTAATTGAGGTTGAGGCATATTAGTAATACTAATCCTTGATACTAGTATTCTTCCATCGTATTGAGCAGGGATGCATCTAAAATGCTGTAAGCCAAAAAAAGACGTACAAATGCAAAAGCTCAAACAAGATAGTTTATTTCTATCTCATGTAATAAATATGGAGATGAGGACAGCAGTCTCCTTAAAACAACTCTGCATCAGGAGGTCATTCAGAGACTCAGATTTCTTCTCTCTGAGACACTTTCTTTGAGAGGCTTGTCTTCATCTGCATAGATGAAGCTGGGTCACCACTGTACCCACATTCCAGAAGAGAGAAAGAGGGGCAAGTACATGGAAAATAAGATATTTCTTTTCAAGAAAACAATGTGGAAATTGTACATAACAATTCTGCTCATATTGTGTTTACTGAGAAATAAGCTATAAGAAAGACTGAAATGAATAGCTTTTAATTGGCTGGCTATATGCCCAGCCATTACTCTATTTTAAAAAGAAAATGTCTGAAGCCTGACTTCCCAAATATCTGTTTTTACCTCCTTGCTATATAAAACACACACATACACATATACACACACACTATCATGACTGAATGTCTGTGTCCTGTCCCAAATTCAGAAGTTAAAGTCCTAACCCCTAGTGTGGCTATATTTGGGGCTTCTAAGGAAATACTTAATATTAAATGAGGTCATAAGGGTGAGGCCCTGATTCAACTGGATTGGTGTCTTTATGAGAAGAGACACTAGAGAGCTCTCTCTCTTTGCTCCCTCCCTCTCTTCATGAACACACCAAGGAAAAACCACAGGAGGACATAGTGAGAAGGTGGCCATGTGCAAGCCAGGAAGAGAAGCTTCACTAGAAAGAGAGTCTGCTGGAACCTTGATCTTGGACTTCTAGATTCTAGAACTGTGAGAGAATTAATTTATATTGTTTAAGCCATTCAGTCCATTATATTTTATTATGGCAGCCGAACATGACTAATACCGCACACACACAAACACAGAGCTACTATTCAGGAAGAAAGAGTGGAAAACATGTAGCAGCAATCCCAAAAAGTTACAAACTGCACCTGGACAGGAATTATGAACACTCCCTGCCCTGACTGTGAAATACGTTCCTGGGATATCCAGTCTAGACTTTGAAAATTGTCCTTTCACCAAAGTACTGAGAAACATATTGGTGAAGAGAAGTCACATATCCTTGAGTGCAATTATGGATGTCCTGTGTAGACTAGGAACAAAGACAGAAGATTGTGCTATTGAAATGGGCTTCTAAGTTCAATGGAAATGGTTGCAGTCTGGAGGGGCAGTGACATTTAGTGGAGAAAGGCAAGGAGATTGTGGTCATCATATGAAGTAACAGTACCAATGATAATCTTCTAGTATCTACAAGGATCTTTAGAGGTATCTAGTTGATCATGGTAACCACCAGGACTGAAGTAGATGGGAAGCATCTTAATATCTTATTTAATATAATGAACAGAAAAGCACTCGTGGCCTGCAGTTGTTTTTCCTGTCCTTTAATGCGTACTTGAATATAATTCTTACATTGGCAGTAGAATCTGTGCATTGAGGACTAAAATTAAGGTAGTCATATCAAACTGTATTAGAACTCATTGTTCACTGAGTACACTTATAGGAAAAATATCCAGTTTGTTATTGCAGCCTGAACTAAGGCATACGTTAATCACAATTTCGTGAAATGTTTATATTTTTTAAGGGCTAAATATAAAAGAAAGTTTTATGTAAATATAAAGTATATGTGCATTAATTTATTCTGTCCAAGAGAGTAGATTTAACTGAAAAGTATATGTTAAGATTCTGTGATGATACAGTGGTGGGAGGAAAATAACCAGGGACAAGAAAAGATAATTTATGTAAGTAATATTAACATGAAGTAAAATTATAATAGGAAGGAATATTTGGATAACTCAGAGAAGAATACTTTTGATTTCATTTCATTCTATCACAAATTCAGTTTTTATATAAATGTTTTCATTATCCAACCCTTTGAACTAATTTCAAAAGATAAATAATTACCACTTGCTTACATAAATCCAAGTTGATTACTTCTGACTCAGTAAAAATGGTTGAAGAAATAATCATGCTTTTAATGAAGCTAACATTCATTCTGCTATTGGACAAATTAAAAATCCATGTATATTATCTTGAGAATATTTAGCAATAAATACTAACAAGACGTAAACTGCTAGCCTACATTTTAAGTCAAAAAACCTGGCGGTGTAAAAATTCTCTAATATGGTTTACTTGGTACTTTTCATGGTTAATTTGCTAGATAACACTTCTGAAGTAAAACTACCTGAACATTTTACCTGGAAATTGTGCTTAAAAGTGATCAGTCCTTACGTTCACCAATATCATCCTTCTTTGTTATCTAATGTTTAGATAGTACTTGAAGTTTTACGTTTAGATACGCCTTTATCTCAGTTGATATCAATAGCAAAATAACAAGGATAGCAAGATTGAAACTAAATCATTTTTGTTTACGTATGAAAGAATCATTGCTCACAAAATTTGATTGTTCAGTATCATAGAACTGATAAATGGTAATGCTAAAAGTTAAACCCAGGCTTCCAAAAATATGTGCATTCCTTTCTAGAGACTCTTCATGCTCAGAAGCAGTAAGCTTTATAATTTCAAAGAAATGGCATTAACATAAAAACACATTTTTTGTAATCCAAAGAGGGATTTTGAAAATGATGAAAACTGGAAAGTACATGTTAAACCAATCAGCTTCAGAAAAGCATCAACAGAAATATATTTCTCAAGTTGTTTTTTATTTTAAAATATGAATTAGTTTTCCCTGCAATAAAAATAACCACTGTTATAGGTTAAAAAGAGAAAAAGAAGACAATCTGAAAAATGTGGGGGAAATTGTGATTTCTTATACCTATTTTAGGGGGTTGATTCTGTAATGACTACTACCGCAGAATATCAGCTTTGAGCTTCTGTATGAAGTGCAATCTATTAACATATAATTGGACAGTTTAGAGAGAAATTGGAAAGTCAGATTACTTTTGCTCTTCAAAGCCAGATGTCTGAAGTAGAAAGTATTTGTAAAGTTACAAATCTAATTATAAAATATTCTCCCTGTCCTGAAGTATAAAGTATCTACATCTCTCACTAATCTTCAATAGTATCTACACCAGTTTCCCTTCTATGCTTTTTATGTCTCTGAGTTATTTTCAGTGTAATCCCTTCAAGCTTTCTAGAAATCTCCCAGAGAATGAATGGTGTAGATATATGAAACCTACAGTTAGGTCACATTTTCTAGGTCATCAAGGATACTTATTGAAAAGTCAAGGTTCAAGACTCCCAATGTAAATTGTTGTGGGTTTAGAGACTGATGATCTTACTTCAAGTAAAAATTTCAGGTAATTTTAAAAACAGAAGCAAAAAAGGAAAGAAGGAAGGAGGGAAGGAAAGAAGAAAAATAAAAATGTATTATATCTGAGATTATATAAAAAGTAAATGGAAAGAGAAAGGACATGTTTGCTAAAGTGTTTCTGTGCTATATTATGGGCATAAATAATCCATAACCATCAAAGATATTAATTATGTTCGTTTTCTATTCAATTCTATAAAGTATATATAATATATTTCAAAAGGAAGTTACACTACATACCTATTAGAATGGCAAAAATCCAAAACAGTGACACTATCAAATGATGACGATGTGGAACAAAAAGAACTGTCATTCATTGCTGTGGGAATTCAAAATGGTACAGCCACTTTAAAAGAATGTTTGAAAGTTTCTTAGAAACCTAAACATACTCTTAATTTACAATTCAGGAACTGTGCTCTTTGGTATTTCCCAAAGGAGTTGGAAACTTTTGTCTATGCAAAAATTTTGAACATGGATTATTATAGCAGATTTTTTTCACAATTGTCAAAGCTTAGAAGCGACCAAGATGTTCTCCAGTAGGTTTATGGATAAATAAATTGTGGTTCATCCAAACAGTGGGATATTATGGAGCAATTAAAAGA
This sequence comes from Vicugna pacos, assembly GCF_048564905.1. Taxonomy (NCBI): domain Eukaryota; kingdom Metazoa; phylum Chordata; class Mammalia; order Artiodactyla; family Camelidae; genus Vicugna; species Vicugna pacos. The sequence continues at coordinate 62,568,397 of NC_132997.1, forward strand.
AATGAGTTATCAAGCCCTAAAAAGGCATATGAAGAGTTTCAATGCATCCTACTAAGTGAAAGAAGCCAGAAAAGATCTGTGAAGGCTATATATTGTGTGACTCCAACTATATGACATTCTGGAAAAGGCAAAACTAAGAAGACCAGTGGTTGCTAGAGTTTAGAGGGCAGAGAGAGATGAATAGGAAAAGCATAGGGGATTTTTAAGGGCAGCGGATGATTCTCTATGATACTATAATGGTGGATACACATTGTTATACATTTGTTAAAGCTCAAATTGTACAATACCAGATGTGAATCTAATGTAACTAAGGACTTTGAGTGATCATGATGAGTCAGTCTTGACTCATCACTCTGATGAGAGGTGTTGATAATGAGGGAGGCTATGTATGTGGATCAGTCGGGGAATACATAAGGACACTGTATTTTCCACTTAATTTTGCTATGAATCCTAACTTGTTCTTAAAAGTAAAGTTTAAAGAAGATGTGGTATATTTATACAATGGAATACTATTCAGCCTTAAAAACGGACAACATAATGCCATTTGCAGCAACATGGATGTTCCTGGAGAATGTCATTCTAAGTGAAGTAAGCCAGAAAGAGAAAGAAAAATACCATATGAGGTCGCTCATATGTGGAATCTAAAAAAAAACCCAAAAAAACCCTTAAGTACAAAACAGAAACAGACTCAGACATAGAATACAAACTTGTGCTTGCCTGGTTGCCAAAGGGACAAGGGGTGGGATGGGACAGACTGGGATTTCAAAATGTAGAATAGATAAACAGGATTGTACTGTATAGCACAGGGAAATATATATAGGATCTCGTGGTGGCTCACAGTGAAAGAATGTGACAGTGAATGTTTGTATGTTCATGTATAACTGAAAAATTGTGCTCTACACTGGAATTTGACACAACATTGTAAAATGACTATAACTCAATAAAAAAAAAGTTAAAAAAATTTAAAGAAAAAATTTCAGCTTTTCAGGGAATAAATATTCTGAGGGAAAAAAAGGGACAACATTAGGACCATGAGGATGTTTTTAGCTAATCCAAGGTCAGAGTATTTCTACTCTATGACTTAAAAATTTTAATCAGTCTTATGGGAGCACTTTTGTGATCTTAATTATATCATTGTATGAAAAGCTTTTCAAAAATACATTCAAGTAAGATGTTCTATAAATATGTTTATTCTTTAGACTGATTTCTTACTGAAAATATTAGCTGCCAGTTTATTCTATTCATCTTACATTTAATCACCAGAAGTTAAACTAGTCTTTAAAAAAATAGAAGAATGCCTAAAACTTGTCTAGACTATTAAAGACATCAGTGCTAAGTGTTTGCTAGCTTTAAGTACTGTGACTGTACTTATCATTTTAGTTACAATTCTTTTTCTTTCCTCTCTTAAATAGACTATAATTATCCTTGTCAAGTCCATACATATTCTATTCTTGAAAATGCTAATTTGCCACTGGACCAAGCTATGTTTTTAATGCTCATTAAAGATACAGACATAGAACATTACCTAAGCACATAAAAACACTATCCTCTAAATTGTTCTTTTCACTTATTTCTTTAATAATTTCATTTGGATTTTGATATTATTCCTCAGCAGAGTAACCATTTATTGTACTCTCATGACTACTCTGCTATTAAGCCAACAAAAGAGGTTAAATGTTAAATTTGCCAAAATAATTGTACAAAAAAATTAACAGGCTATGTCAATGACCATATCATTCTGAATATTTCTCTATATGGTCTAGTTTTTAGATATGGATTTTCAGATTATTAGATAAAGCCTAATCAATAATTTTGATAAAGTAAAAATAAATTAGTTTACTACCTATATTTAATACCGCCTTAGGATTTTTCTTTGCAATCACTCAATTTTAGAAATCTCCTAGAGCCCTCTATTATCTTCAGCACACAGCTTTGGCAACTTGAAAAAAATTAGATTTTTGATAAATTTGTATAGTGGGATTTCTATATGGATACTGGAAGTATCATTATTCTCTGATGCAACAACAAAAGATGATTATTATTCTTTCTTAAATTGTAATAGCAACACACACCATTGATGTTACTGCTGCATAGAAAGACGAGATCAAAAATAAAAATACAGTTTGTTCTTTGTATACATATATATGTTAAATTTGAAGATGTTTAGAATTCATGTCATTATTTAAACTCTTTGAGAATCCACAGTGTACTTGAAAATAATTTATTCTTAACTTTGGTATGATCTAGAACTTTGGGATAAGAAAAGAAAACCCAGCTGTCTTTGTGAAACAATCTTTAGACTGGCCTTTGTGTTCTTATCAATGGATAATTCATTTTATAGCAATAGCCTATTCACAATATTGATGCTCTTTTGTATAATTGTAGATTTAATGTATCTTATGTGAAAGTACATATTGCAAAAAAAATTTAAATTATTTTTCTTGTTAAAAACACTGATACATAAGTGATCCCTGATTCTTAGAAACAGCAAACATAGTATTAATCATTTAAAAATTAAATGTCAGTGCTTAAATCTATGTAAGTAATACTTATGTCATGAAATTTATATGTATTTCATTAACATTGGTAAATATTTATTTGTATATATGGTCAATATAGTTTTTTTTAAATGTACTCTCCCTATACTATTTCCGAACATTTAAAAATAATGTAACAGTTTATAGATAAAGCACATTTAAGTCAGTATATCTTATCAAATTTTGTTTCATTTCCTCTTTTTGTAAAGAGAGTGACAGAGTATTATAGTAGCTTGATTTTTTTGTTTTACTGTCTTTTTATCCAACTTTTTATTATGACAAATTTTGAATGTATGGGAAGTAAATGGAATAGTACAATAAACATCTAGGCCATTTACGTAGATTCACCTAGATTCACCAGCTAGTTGTTTTCCAAATTTATTGTATATTTTGATTTTTAAAAAAAATCTATTTACCTACCTACCTACTTACCTGTCTATTTCTATACATTTTGAAAGGAAATTGCATTTCTAATATAGTGGCATTTGGTAGACATGATGATCTTTTATCAGGAAATACTTAATAAAATGTCACTCAAGACTTAGTATATGTGGTTAACTGATTTTTTTTAATAGAGGTGAAAAACACAGAATGATTGCATGCATAAATGATAACCTTTGCAACAAGCTACTGTATATCCATATTCAAAAAATAAAAAATAAAATTTGATCACATACACTATATATGAGAATTAATGAGTCATAAAACTAACAAAGGATCATAGGCCCAAATATAACAGCTAAAGGTATAAAACTTCTAGAAGATATCAGGACAATATCTACTTGATCATGGAATAGGCAAAAATTCCTTAGATATAAAACTGAAACCATGATTAATAGAACAGATTGATACATTGGATTTGCATTAAGTTAGAAATTTCTTCTCTTCAAAAAAAAAACTGAATTAAATCAAAACACAGAACATAGATTAGGATAAAAGATTTGCAAGTTCTATTTCTGATAAAGTATTTGTATCATGAAACTCTAAAGAACTCTCGAAACTGTAAGAAGAAAACAACTAAATAAATAATAGATAAATAGATAAATAGATTCTTCACCAAAGATATATGAATGGAAATAAGCACCAATAAATATTATCAACATCATTATGTATTAGAAAAAATGTATATTAAGTCTACAGTGGGATAGTATCACACAAATACAGGACTGCCTAAAATCTAAAAGACCATAACAAGTGTTGGCTAAGATGGAGAGGAATGGAAAATGTATAAACAGCCACTGAGATTATAAGATGGTTCAGGTCAGTTATAAAACAGCCTGACAGTTTCTCAAAGAAATAAACATGTAACTACCCTATAACCTGGATATTTCATTCCAAAGAATTTACTCAATAGAATAACCATCAGTGGCAATATGAATTAATTGGATTGTAAAATGGTGCAAACACCATGGAAGACAGTATAGAAGCTCCTCAAAACATAAAAATAGAATGGCCTTATGATCTGTCATTTCCATTTCTGGGTCTATATCTAAGAGTCAAAAGTAGAATCTCAAAAAGCTGTTTACACATCCATGTTTACTACAGTAATTCACAATAGCCAAGAGGTGGAAGCAACTCAAATGTCCTTTGATGGATGAATATATAAACAAAAGATTATATGTATATCTAATGGACTATCATAGCTACAATATAGATGAACCTAGAAGACATTATGCTAAGTGAAATAAGCCAGTCATGAAAAGATAATATGATTCCACTTACATGAAGTGTCTAAAGTAAATTCATACAGACAGTAGAATGGTGGTTACCAGGGACTGGGGGATGGGAGAAAAGCAGGGTTGTTGTTTAATGAGTATAGAGTAGCAAGCACTATTGACCTATATACTTTAAAATGATTAAGACACTAAATTTTATGTTATATGATTTTATCATGGTTTTTAAAAAGGCAGAACATTACCAGCACCCCAGCAACTTTCTGATAGCTCTCCTGGCCGACAGCTAACCTCTAAGATGAATAAATTCTAGTCCCACTTCTTACGTTGTGAGTTTCTAAGTCAGCTTTTCCTTTTTACAATGGAACCAGGAATTGTGGACTTGGAATATATATAATCATATAATGTGTATTTTCTAATCTAGTTGTTTTACCTCATTGTTTTGTGAGCTTTTTATTAAAGTAAATAACAATACTTTCATTTTCTTTGGTATATAGCAACACTATTCAATAAAATTTTTGTGGTAATAGACATTTCCTATGTAGACAGTGTCTGATATGTTAGCTACTAGCTGCTTGTGGCTATTGAGCACTTGAAGTGTGACTAAAATACAGGATAACTTAGGTTTTAATTTTATTTAATTTTGATTATTTTAAATTTAAATACCTACACATGACTAATGAATACCATATTTGGCAACATCTCTGTCAAATTCCATTTTTATGAATATTCCCAAATGTTTAACTATTTTACTATGGTTATGCTTTTAGATTGCTTCCCATTTTTGTCTAGTATGCATATTGTTGATATGAATGTTAGTGTGCGTATCTTACATGAATGTATGCCTTCATTTCTGTTACATGTTATGGAATATGTTTTTATTCAGATTTAATGGATTATGTCAAACAGTTTCCAAATATTTATTCAAATTTATACATCTACAGAAATGTAAATACCCTAATTGCCCCCTTGTCAATGTTTGTTTTTGATAAGTATTGCTTATTTGTTTAATTTTACTCATTCTTCTGAGTAATACATATCATATTAAATAGTTAAAGTGCTTCTATGTTACACTTGGTCATACTGATAATGAAGTTATTAAGTTTCTCAGATGTGAATGTTATACCATTTTAACTTTATCTTTAAATCAATAATTATTGAATTTTCATTTATTTTTAATAATCCTTCTAGTAACTCTGTATGTTGTGTGAATAAATTCACCTGAATTCCCTTTCTCAGGGATATTTTAAAGTTCATTTTCTCATTATATTTTTATCATTAGCTGAATAGTCTGTCATTTTCATCTGATTATTTCTGAGGTCTTTATATTTCTGAGGTCTTTACACCTTACCCTGATGTCTGAAAATGAAATAGTTACAAAGCTTCTTTAAATAATTTGTACATTTTTCTCTGTTTTGATTGGGGTTCTGGTTCTCTGTGTTATTGTAATAATGGCAATAAAGTTTAAATAATTGAGAACACAGTAATGCACAATTTGTCAGCCTTATCAAGAGCAGGAACACTTCCCAGATGATCATTTTCCTTCCATCAGTCTGTTTGCCCATTGGTGACAATTTTCATAATACTTCAACTCTCTTCTGAAAATGATTATCTGAGTCATCTCAAGACAGTTTGATTTTTACATTCATCTTTTTATCTCTTACTCATTGACAACTACTGAAAATAATTAAAAAGGAATCATAATTGGAAACAAGCTTCTAGTAGCTTAAAGTCTGATTTGGTTACAAATATATGTCCATAGCAGTAATAATGTAAGGGAATCAGCATGAGTAAATTCTATGGAAGTTCAGAGGAATGAGAATTTTCTGTACAGTGTATTACTTAACCATGTTGTAACTGTATATTTGCAAGTTAGGAATTGTAAAGACGTTCATCATACACAGCTCTTATGAGAATTAAATGAGAAATGCATGTTAACTTCTTAAAATGGTGCCTAGCACACAGTAAACAATAAATGGTTAGTTTTTACCATTGTTTTTATAAGGATTTTACTAACCTTTATAGCAATCCCACCAACAACATTAATATTATGATGTTTATATTTGAAAAGGTTTGCAGGAGTTGGTAGTTGTATTAGTCGGCTTGGGCTGGAATAACAAAATACCATAGACTTGGTGACTTAAACAACAGAAGTTTATTTTCTCACGGTTCTAAAGGTTGAAAATATGAGATCAGGGTGCTAGCATGATTGGGTCCTGGGGAGAGCTCTCTTCCTGTCTAACCAACTGAAGACTGTCCCTGGCCTTCTCACTGTGCCCTCACGTGGCAGAGAAAGGCAGAGAGTGAGCAAACTCTTTGGTCTCTCTTCTTCTAAGGGCACTAATCCCTGCATGAGGGCTCTAGCCTTATGACCTCATCTAAACCTAATTACCTCCCAAAGCCCCCATCTCCCAGTATCATCACATTGAGAGGTTAGGACGTCCATGCAGGAATTTGGGGATGAGGGACATACAATTCATTCCACATCAGTAGTTGATAAAATTTGGGATTTTGGCTGATGAAATGTGGAGATGAAAGAGACCTTCCAGTAAGAGAGACATGTGAAGACAAAACAAATCATATAAAGTAGTTTATGCTCCAGAAAATGCCACATAATGTCCTTATCCCCGTAAGATCGATACTGGAAACAATATTAGAAATACCTATAACCATAGTAACAATAGGAATCTGTCTGTATCAAGTCCCTACTGATTACCTGTGACCCAGGAGGCCTTATTGTTTCCCTTAGCTTCCCTAAATTTCAGACAAATTTCTTTTGCCTCTAGGCCCCTCCCTGGCTTCTCTCTCACTCCAGCCATTATGGAATCTACATTCCCTAACCAGTGAGGTACCTCTTACTTTTCTGAGAGCACTTATTTTAGAAAACTTGTAACTCTTTCTCTACCCCTTCAAGAAGTAAATCTTTTTTAAAAAGCCTCTTGCAAGTTTTACAACCCAGGACTGTCTTTCTCAAGGACCTGGGAGCTATCTGTTTGAAATCTAATCATCAAGGAAGATAGCACTCCTATCTCACAATGTCTGTGGGAGAACAGGAGCCTAATTTCAGTGAATGTCTTGCTTTAAGTTGTAAAACTATCTCCAGTTGTAAAACTACCTCCACATAAGAGGATAGAAGGTTTCCTTTTCCTTTGTGTGCGGCCAGTTAGCAAGTACAGTGGCCTATGATCCCACTTTCTCATCTCAAAAATTTCCCACCCTTTATTTCAGGGGAATTAAGTTCAGGCTCCAATTTGGGCTCTCCCCTACTGTAATAACCTTGAAGAAAGTCTTCCTTTCTTGTCTTATATTGTCATGGGAACTTCGCTTTGACACCTGTCTCTGTGCTATTTTATTTATACATAAATAGTAGTCAGTTATACAGTCATCTTAGCAGTCTTGGGAATTAATAACTTCTATTATTACCATTTCCAAAATGAGGGATATAGAGGTAGACTAACAGGAATTAAAAAATTGTCCAAGGTCCCAATATAGAAAAAGATGGGGCCAGCTTTTAGAATACAGCTACTGACTAAACTGTAAGTCTGTGCTGCTTCCTTTTTGGTCATTAGTTTGTGCTCTAAGAGGAGCAGGGGCAAGGATAACTGTTCACAGCTCTCTTTTTCTGCCAGTAAGTTAACAGTACCCTTCACTTTCCTGCACAACCTTCTACTCATATGATAACCTCATAATTGTCCTTCTTCAGTTGCTGATGTTTGGTCATCATAAGACAAACACTCATTCCTTAGAGTATAATTCTTACTCACTTCCTTGCTCACGGCATGTGGAAATTCTCCACAAAATTAGAAATTGTCTACACAGTAAAAAAGAATTTGAGATTAAGATAATGACAACTACAATCACTTTAATATTAGACTTGAGTTGTGTTTTAGTTGTGTGTGTGTATTTAATATATAAGCTTCATTTTAAAAAGGAAAAGTGAGATTAACATAAGATAAGATGAATTTTTTTTTAGTATTGATTCATTTAACTGAGCTTCATGCATAGACAGGTACTTATATCATGTAACTGACATACATTTGCAAGAAATATATCTTTTATTATTGTATCTCAGCTATATCAGAGGAAGGAGAATGTCACATTTATAGAGATAATAATTTGGTTATGAAGTATAAGTGAATATCAAAGGATAGATTACATGTTCAGGTGTTAAATTAAAATTGAATTAGAGATTCTGTTCACTGGTAAACTAACTCTGACATTTGAGAAGTGTGGTTGGTCCAGTGTCATAAGCAGCAAAATTATTTGGGCTTAATAAACACAGCAGATATATACTTTAAGCTTATAGCTTAACATACTAAGTGAAATAAACAGCTTAAATAAACAGCATTCATAAACTTATTTAGATGTATGAGATAAACTACATGTCTTGGATTTGTGAGTCAAAATAAAAAAAGTTTTTTGCCTTATAATCTATGCTTATTTAAAAATTTTGGTAGTTAAAAATTTGAGTTTTCTTAAAGGCTTAATACTCTTAAAGATGTTAACCTATGGATTTAAAAAAAATATTTACAGAATAATGGGGCATTTGCCTCAAAGTAAAAGACAAAAAGAAATATATAATATTTTACAAGGTATTTTGTTTTCTACTCCAACATGGTTGACGTCTATGAACACTATTTATGCCTGCATATTATTTCAGTGCATGAGTATCGAGTCAAATGCTGACTACCAGGTTTTATGCTTGCCTGGATTTGAGTGAGTAATCTATTCCTCTAGGGCATCATTTATATTCAGTTCACCTATAGGCATTTATCTTGATTGTTGACTCACCCTCCAAAGGAAATTATCAATTCAGGAAAAAATGGAGGCTCAGGCATTGTAAAGCTCCTGCTGAAATGCATAAAGCTTCACTGCCAGTAAAATACCTTGAGCCGAAGTGTTTAATTCCTTCTTGATCATTTGACAAAGAACAAATTTAAAGCTAGTGACTTAACTTATAATATATTTTTGCATTACTAGCACAAATCAAGAAGTTTTTCATGATGTTTAAAATACATAGCCGAGGCAGTGAAAATGCTGAATAAGCAGGGCTCTGTGTGATGCATTAATTAAATATATTCGTTATAATAAAAATATGTTTTAGAAGATAAAATATTTAATACTATAAAAAGCCATACATTGTGGCATTTTATAGTAAAAAGCCAAAAAAAATTGAATTTAAATAATGTGTATAAAGTTGCTTCACTTTATTCTGTATTTAGAATCTACCCCTCTTGAAAAGGAACCTTCTTGATTATGGACATATGAGGCAGATTTCTTCTCACTCTAATGTGTGAATCCCTTAATTGTGTTAAAAAAACATAAATGCATAGAATTTGTATTTTCTCTTTAATAAAACATGCTATATATAAGCAGTTCCGTGACCTTGCCCACTTAGAGTTTTATCCCCCATTTCCTGTCTCCTTTCCAAGGTTTTTGCCTGGAAATTCTTTTTTTGTTCTTAGAAGGGGTATGGGTGCTGTGAGCTTGTGTGTGTGTGTGTGTGTGTGTGTGTGTGTGTGTGATAGAGATTGTGTTTTATGTTTTGCGAAAGTGTTTGTTTGCAGGAGTTCTAGAGTTGAGGCTGTTGTACAACAGAAGGGAATAATGGGCCTGGTATTATTCTACCTGCCATCTTGGAGAAAATATGAGGTGCTGAATTGCTGTTTCTGCTGTAATCTAGATGAAATTGACTGTCTTGTATATTGGGCTATTTAAGACTGAGTATGTAAGTATCTGGGGAAATTCATCTTGCAATGATCAGTTATGATAGATAGGGATAAAAAATGCCCTTGGGAGTTTCCCTGGGAGGAATAAATACTGATAATTAGCTGGTACCCTGGGACAAGTGTACAGCTTTCCTTCTAGGACATTATGATTGGGCCTAGACTCTGAGGTATTATATTGCTAAAAGAATCCAATTTGAGAGAGTTGAGATATCCACCTAAAAGAGTGACCTGCCATAATTGCATAATTAATTTTCTGAAGTCCTCTTACTGTGGATATAGGTTTTTAATTACTTTGTGTTTTATTTTTATTAATAGTATATGTTCAATCATTTTGTTAACAATCACAGTTATTTTAAGTTGTGCTGTCTGGAATTCTGAGAGGAGTATGTCTTCCTTGGGGTTGAAGTAGGGTCTTTCCTGGAGAACAGCTATGCAAGAAGTAGCCATAAGAGAGCTACTGGCATTAGCAACAGAGGAGCAAATACTCAGGCAACAAGACAGGCTCAAATGGACCTGTTCTGAAATATACCTGAACTAGTACATTGGAGAACACTTATTGAAGGCTAATACAGAGGGATAATTTTCTCAAATTAGTGAGGTTAAAACATAATAAATAATATTTTACAACATTTGTAATCTAGGCTGGTAGTTGGGAATACATGATTGGTGAATGTACCTAAAGATTTTTATTTGTACCTCTTTGCTCCTGAGATATAAATTGAATGCTTTGGAGGTCACTGTGGGCATGTGCAATTTCAGAGCCCTCCTTTAAGATTTCAGTGATCATCAGAGGGCATATACTCTCAGGGCCACCTCAGACTCTGGGATGCCCTGCCCCTTGATTTCTGTTCAAATCATGTTGATGTTACTTTGAATCTAATTCTACTTTTAATTTTCAATAATATCAACATCAAAATTTCAACAAGGACTTCTTTTTCTTTTGTCCCTCTTTACATCCTCCCCTAGATGGCACCTGAAAGGACCAATTCTTTGCTTCCATTGTGAAACAGAACTTCCTGTTCTGCTGCTTGCTACTGCAAGACACCAGAGGTCTTCGGGTTTTACTTCATGCTCCAGTGCTGATGGAACTGTTTTCAAAACACACACACACGCTCACATGCACAAACATGGGCCTACACACATGAGCTATAAATACATAAAGTAATTTTCAGTAGTGGATATATCTAAATGTTAAGATTATAGGTTTTTTTTTCTTTTTATTTATTTCTGCTTTACAAATTTTCCAAAATGAAACTATATTGCCTTATAAAAACTGAATTAATAAAAGGCATTACTAATAAATTATGGAGTAAAATGGGGTCTGTGTGGTATAAAAATGAAGCAGATTAGTACATTATCAATTTTCCTCATGTGTTTGCTCCCTGCTTTCTCTTTCTTCTTTAAAGTAATGTGAACCCTGAGTAAATCAGATGTGTGTGTATATATGTGTGTATATATGTGTGTGTGTATATATATGTATATATATATCTCAATTTACATTTCACATGAAATTATGTTCCAAATTACTGAATCAAGGAATCATCAAATACATTTTCATCACCATAAAAATAAAGTAACAACATGAGTAATACTCCTTTTGATTTTACTGTAGGCAAATTAAAGCTTCTATGATCCGCAGAAGATTCTGCTTGGAAGAACCTAAATTCAAACTTAAAGGATAAAACTCTTCCTCTAGAAAACATTCCTTTATTCTTGACTTTTCGTTTTCTTTTTTTTTTTTTTTTTTTTTTTGCCACAACCCTGTTATCATCCCAGTAAATAGGAACTAGGTTTTCCAGTGTTAAACAGCCACAGCAATTAAAATCCCTGGGCCCTTTTGTTACCTAGATTGTGCTTCTTACTTCTGGAGGTACTGAAGACATCCTGATGTTTAGTCTCACAAGGACAATTTTTTAAAATACCAAAATACCTGTAAACTTTGAATGGAGATTATGTAGAACATTTTTTCCATATTTATTCCCTGAATGAGATCAGATCACAATTTTTTCTTTGATCACAATTTTTAATTTATAATTAATGTTGGGTTTTATTCTGGGATAACTGATGTTTTCAAAGTACAAGCTTGGAATGTGAGTAATGTTTGAGTAGTCATCTCTTGACAGGTGAAAAATGTATAAATAACAAAGAACCCATCTTTAAATTTTTCTTTACCATTTTGAAAAATATCAGATATTGAAAGATAACTTGTATGTCTGATAGAAATAAAATTATTACAAATAGAAAACAAGTTGCATTATTACTCCTTCACTTAAAATAATTTTAAAAATATATATTTGGAAGTTAATAACCATGTATATGTACAGAGGAAGACCTGAATGTCAACGTGTGCACATACAAATAAGGATATCTGGGTGGTGACAACTGTGAGCAAAGACAAGGAACTTTTTACTTTAACTATTTGTATATCTCAGTTTCACATTCAAAAGAACATTCTCATAGTGGCTTTATACTTGAATTTCAAACACAATTCATTACAGGACAAATACTGAGCCAAATATGAAATCTATTTTTCAAAAAAAATGATCATTTTTAGTCTGGTAATATGTCTCTATGTCATTTTGCTAGAGAATGATGAGTACTTTGCTTGACAGAACATCATTGACAATAATATGTCCTTATCAGAATAATTTGATGGGCATTCCTTAGTGTTACCTAGGAAACCTACCTGTATTTCAGTCCATTTCTTACTGTTCTTCTGAACTTTCACTCTTCTTTAGCCCCATTTACCACTTACTGTATTCTAAAAATACTCTTTCCTTTTCTGACATTGCACATAGTTCTGTAATGGCCTCCCTAGTTATTCTTATCTGATGCAATCGTATAAATTTTTGAAAACTAACTTCTATATCCATCTTTTCAGTGCCTCTTCTATTCATCTGAAATGGGAGAGATTCCCCTCCAAAACTTTCTCCAGATTCCTAAAATACCCTTTGTTATCAGTCAGATACCATGCAACTGCAGTTGTCTTTTCTTGTACTAATTCAAGAATATGACTTGATGTCATCTCCTAAAATGAATACTCCTACAGTTCTAGCAATCTGACTTGAATCACTGTGTTTCCCAGATAGCCCAAGACAGTAATTATGTCATGAGTGGATGCTGAATATATACTGACTGAAATAATAAATTATTAGCAATCATAAAATGTCCACATATAAATCTTTGTATGCTTCTAAAACTACAGTGACAGTCTGTCAACTTTGTTGCATTCTCTTGATGGCAAAACAATTAGTGAGGATTAGAAGGAGGCAACAAATGGTATTTGCTGGCAATTAATTTAAGATGCTGGGAAAAGAAATTATCATTAACACTTTGGCATAGAAGAAGACCCCCACATATATTCCATAATAAGATATTGCAAAACTTTAAAATACATGAAAAGTACTTGGTTTTATTTTTAAGTAATGTACCAGTAGAGTAAATATAGCCTTGGCTTTAATGATAATAAACTTTTGCCGAGTATGAGTGTTTTCTCAGGTAATACTGTTGAATTGTGGTATGAAATAAACCAGTTAGGAAATTTAACATTCATTCTATAAGAATTATTACTGGATTAAAAACCTAAAAGCCTAGGCTATAGTGATCCTAAATATGTTACTTATCCTTTTTAGGTATCATAAATATCATGTCTAATATGATAGGTTTGAGCCTTAAAAAGTTTCTCTAGGGTATGCAACACTGGGATAAGTTAATTTAATGTAAGTTTGTTAGTTGCTCCAATGAAATGTGCGATATTTCATGTTCTATTCGATATAAATTTTGACTCTCCAGTAAATAAGCATGAATTCAGTGCCTCATAGTTTTCAGTGCACAGGTCTTTTACCTTCTTTGTTGAATTTGTTCCTAGATATTTAATTCTTTTTGTTTTCATTGTAAATGGGATTGGTTTCTTGATATCTCATTCTGATAATTCATTATTAGTGTATAGAAATGCAGCGTATTTCTATATATTAATTTTGTATCTTCAATTTTGTTGAATTTATTTATTCATTTTCATAATTTTTGGTAGAATTTTTAGGGCTTCTATATAGTATCATGTCATCTGCAAATAGTAACAGTTTTACTTCTTCTCTTTCAATTTAGATGTCTTTTATTTATTTTTCTTGTCTGAATTCTGTGCCTAGGAATTCCAAACTATGTCAAATTAAAGTGTGAAAAGCAGGCCTCTGTCTTATTCTTGATCTTAGAGGAAAAGCTTTCCCTTTTTGCTGTTGGGTATATGTTTGCGATGATTTTTTCTTTTAATGGCCTTTACTATGTTGAAGTACGCTCCCTCTATGCCCACTTTGTTGAAAGTGTTTATCATGAATCAATGTTTAATTTTGTCTAATGCTTTTCTTGCATCTGTTAATATGATCATATGCTTTTCATGCTTTGATTAGTTAATGTAATATATCACATTGAATGATTAGAAAATATTGAACCATCCATCTATTCCTAGAATAAATTCCTATTTGTTCATGATATAGGCTATTTTTAATTGAATTAGGTTTGCTAATATTTTGTTGAGAATTTTTGCATCCATCTATCAGGGGTATTGGCCTGTAATTTTCTTTTTTTTTGTAAGTGCCTTTGTCTGGTTTTGAAATCAGGGTAATGCAAGCCTTATAGAATGAGTTTTGAAGCATTCCCTCCTCTTCAGTTTTTTTTGGAATAGGTTGCAAAGAATAGGTATTAACTCTTATTTAAATGTTTTATAGTATTGACCTGTGAAGTTGTTTGTTCTAGACTTTCATTTCTTAGGAGTTTTTTGATTACTGAGTCAATTATATTACTAGTAATCAGTCTGTTCAGGTTTGTACTTCTTCCTGATTCACTCTTGGAGATACATATGTTTCTAGGAATTTATCCATTTCTTCTTGATTGTCCAATTGGTTGGCATATAATTGTAGTATTGTCTTATAATTATAGTTTTGTGATATCAGTTGCAACTTTTTCTCTTTAATTTCTAGTTTTATTTTGGGGAGCCACTTCTCTTTTTTTCTTGGTGAGTCGGGCTAGAAGTTTATCAATTTTGTTTGCCTTTTCAAAAAACCAGCTCTTTGTTTCATTATTCTTTTCTATTTTTTTTTCATTTATTCTTGCTTTGGTCTTTATTATTTCTTTCATTCTACTAACTTTTTGCTTTGTTTGTTCTTTTTTTTCTTGTTCTTTTAGGTATAAGTTTAGATTGTTTACCTGAGATTTTTCTTGTTTCATGAGGTAGGCCAGTATCACCATAAATTTTCTTCTTAGACTGCTTTACCACGTCCCTTGGATTTTGGAGAGTTGTGTGTCTGATTCATTTGTCTCAAGAAATTTTTTGATTTTCTGTTTGATTTCTTCATTGACTCACTGATTTTTTACTAGCATGTTGTTTAGTTTCCACGTGTTTGTGATTTTTCTGTTTTATTCTTCTTTTTTTTCCTGTAATTAAATTCTAGTTTCATGCCATTGTGGTCAGAAAAGGTACCTGATATGATTTCAATCTTGTTAAATTTACTGAGACTTGCTTTGTTGACTAGCATGTGATCTGTACTGGAAAATGTTCCATGTGTATTTGAAAAAAAAAGTGTATTTTTAATAAAATGTCCAGTGGATATCTAGTAATTATATCTGGTCTACTGTGTCCTTTAAGGCCAATGTTTCCTTACTGATATTCTATCTGGATGATCTACCCATTGAAATAATTGGGATACTAAAATCTCTACTATTATGATTTATTGTCAGTTTCTCCTTAATGCCTCTTAATATTTGCTTTATATATTTAAGTGCTCCTATGTGAGCATATATATATATATATATATATATATATATTTATGAATGTTATTTTCTCTTCTTGTTTTAATCCCTTTATTGTTTTGTAACACCCTTCTTTGACTTTTGTTACAGAGTATATTTTAAAATATGTTTGTCTGATATGTGTATTGCTACCCCACCTTTGCTTTCATTTCCATTTCCAAGGCCACTGCTCATTTTCCATTCTCTCCTATACTAAAACATCTGGCATGATAAGCAAAGAGGAGTAGTTAGAAAATAGTGGTCCTGAAGCAAATGAGAGTACTTTGCTGTGCAGATGTGTCAAAATGCACAAATGTGCAATGAAAGAAGTTGGTTAAATGGAGCTGTTGGAGCAAGACTGCTGATCTGAGGGAACACTCCTATGAGAATGAGAGGATATTCTCTGCTTTCAGAGAAACTCTTCTCTAAAATACTCATGCTTTCCATCATTTAGTTTAACAGTATAGCTGATATATTTAAATAAAATATATGGGATAATATTTCTAATAATGCACAAAACAGCTAGAAGCTTGGTATCTGCCTAGGTATGTATATGTGTGTCTGTAGCCTACACATTTTTTACTACCAGTTTAAGAAATAGTTTTTTACACTAGGATTTTCTTGAATTTACCTTCCTGTGTCTCTATCTATCTCATACTATTTCTTTCCCTTTAAGAGAATTTTGCACCCTCCCACCTCCCTTCTCTCTCTCTCAGATGTTGATACTATGCTCTTTTTAGGTAGATTTAATTGTTATGTAGCAAATAAAAGAAATATTTAAGAATAAATAAATAAGTGGAGACAAAACAGAATGAAAAACACTGAAACTCTCACTAGGTTTCTTGGGTATTTAAATTCTTTTCTTCCCAATAAATGTGTCTATTTCAGAAATGGTTTGAGCAATGTCACCATTTTGGATTTGGTGAAGGATTCTAACTTGACTCTCCTAGAGTTACCCAAGCTGGTATCTATTTTTCAGTATAAGGTCCTAGTTAGGTATTAGTTCTGATTGGTCCATGCTCATCTATTTTCTGACCTTACATGTTTGCAATATTTCCACTGCCTCAGTGATAGCCTCTTATAAATGACCTTAGATTACTGAGATTTTCTGGATTATGCCACAAATTTCTATAACTGAATAAGGTTTGAAGTGGGAAACAGTTCTTTATAATTACTAGAAAATCAGCTGTTTTTTGTATATGCTATTCTTTAGTTCCTGCATACTTTAAAATGGTGACACATTTTTGTGTAATGCAATTTTCTCACCTAAAACATCACAGGCATACACACACACACACACACACACACACACACACACTTATATAATTAAAGTGAGTGAGGTAAGTCTGTTTAAAAAAAAATGCAGCCATATGAAGACATAGAACCAAGACTTTCTCTCTAACTAGGTTCTTTGTTAATGGAAGTTAGCTGCATGAAACTAAAACTTATTTTAAATCAAATACGTGCTTTATTTTTAAGTCATTTGAAAAATAAATGGTGGGATAAATCTTACACAAGCAAAAGATCAAAATGTCTCTCTTTGAAATGAATATTTAAAGTGAACCCAGCTACATTAATCACAAATGCTGAAAACAGCAGACTTTTAAATATTTAGAGATTTAGGGCCCTTTTCAAAATGATTTATCCTTGTATCTTCTCTTTAGGAAAAATGCATATATTCACAAAACTTCATGTGATGTACTTGTAAGTTCTCAGAGGGCAATTCATGGCTAACTGGTTCTCAGACATCAGTTTAAGCATACCAGCATTAGAGGTTATGGATTTGAAGTGATCACTTAATGCTTTTAAAAGATAAACCATCTTATACAGTTGTTCTTTCAAACAAATATATATCTGACTATGCAAATAAATCACAGTTGGTTTTCTGCAGTGAAATGAATAGCCTCAATGTTTGTTTTTTATAAGATTTATTTTACAAATTTACATAATATAGGTCATTCTCTCATCCTTATGGTCAGAATAAACTTTTTAAATTTGCAGTAAATTTAACACAAGTAAAAGCAGAAATTAATGATGAGGATATACTAAGTAATATTTCTATAAAGATTCTATATACTTTTACCAGAATGGAATAATGTTTAGTAGGCAAGGAAGAAACTCACTGATTTTGATGTTTAATCAGATATTTTAACATAGCATAATTCATATACTCAACATTTACTTATCCTGTCATTTCACTTGCTAATATGTCTACAGTATATTTAAGATAATTAACGTATAAATGTATTTTCTTTAAACATTGCTTTATTAAGTTTTATTAGTCTTATTCCAAATATTAATATAGGTGGTTGCCCAACTTCTTATAAAACTGACCTTTTCAGCTGGTCGTTTTGGAGATGTTAGATAAAAGTTAACTGTTTTGGGAAAAGCAGATTTTTTTCTTGGAGAAGGAAATTCATAACCAGAATATTTAATATTGAACTACATTAAAGATATTAGATATTATTCTAAGAACACATTTTTTGAAAAGTATGAGTTCCAAAATACTCCATTACCATGAATAGGAAATAATTATTTTATGTAATGTTATCTTTATAATAGCAAGAGTAATGACAAAAGAGTGAATGAAGATGACTAGAACAAGAACTGAGATACAGCTAACAGGCGATGGCTAGCCTGAAGTCTTAATATATCCCTTAGGGTGAAAAGCCCGTTTTTTGGGGGTTTTTTGGTATTTGTTTTTTTTTTTAATATTGTCTCTTAAGACTCATTCATCACAGTCATTCCAGAATTGCACTCTGAAATAATATCCTTTCCTTTCTGGATGCTCATTCAAATATTCTCACTACTACAGTTTTTCTAACCCAAATGTTTCAGTCTTTTATAATTTCCCCGTTTTCAGTCCTCTTTATTTACTTCCCTGCTTATTCAATCTATGTGCCTTGGTCCACTATTGTAATAACATAAATTCCTTTGCCCTTCAGTCTTTTCATTCATCTGCCTGGCAGAACCCATCCCTAGTCCAGTTTCATCTGCTTTCCCAAACCTTCAGTACCTGGCATTTGTAGTTAGATAGGGAAAGCAGAATTATGTGACTATACATTATTGATTAACTATGTTAAAAAGTCTGATTACTGTTTTAGAGTCAAACTGTATTTCTCTGGTCAGTTTGTGCTTCTACTGTGTATTTCCTGAAATGTGCAGTGTTTGCCCCATTCTCAATTTCAGTAGATATTTTGCCTTCTTCTTATTCCTTCTCCTTAGAGAACAATGAAGCCATATTTGAATCTCTTCTGATTTGTGATACAAAGCCTCACACTAAGCCCATCTTTTTCTTTTTATTCCTCTTTTCTGAAAGGGAGTGCCTTGACTAATTTTTCCTTTTGTATTTGCTTCCAATTCCAGCTCTCTTCTCTTACATATATGCAAATGTTTATGTTCATATGGATCATTCTTAGGTGATTAAGCCTATACACGTCTATTTTCTATCTCTTATTTTAAAAGCTTCAAATCTATAGACAAGCCAAAGAAGAGTACAGGGAACATTCCTTACCTTTCATGCATATTATCAAGTTGTTAATGTTTTGCTAATTAAAAAATATTTGCTCTGTTTTTTTCTAAACCACTTAGTGTATTTGTCCTGTGAGTGAGAATATCTTCCAACATATCTGTTACACAACTATCACACTCAGAAAAATTAAACTTGATGCAATACAATTTTTAAAATACCAGTGCACATTAAATTTCCCAATTACTTCATTAAAGCCTGATTCAGAACTCAATTAAAAATCACCCAGAGAGGCTCTGGCCCAAGATGGCCATATAGGAAGCTCCTGAACTTAACCTTCTCCCACAGACACAGCAAATCTAGAGATACACATGGAGCAGTTCCCTCTGAAAGAAATCCAGAAACAAGCCAAATGACTCCAATACATCAGGTAAATGAGAAAATGCCCACATCAAAACAGAAAAGGCTGAAACACGTTTTCACCATAAGCCCCACCATCAACATTATGACACACAATCTGGAGGGAACTCAAAGCCTAGCTTCTCCCTGAGCACCAAAGTGTTTGGTTCCCACTTCTAATGCCCCAGGTTTAAGATTTCCACCTGAGAGATGGGTGCCTAAAGCACGTGGCTCTGAAAGCCAAGGGACTTGCATCCATGAGAGCCAGTCAATTATGGCAAACAAAGAAGGCTCAGATTAGAGAGAGTGGACAGAAACCCCCATCTCCCTGTCTTTCCCTGAAAGAGGCCTATTTACACTTTAAAAAGTGCTGGCTGAGGTTCAGGCTTCTAATTAGGCACACATTCAGAGACTAACTGCAGTCCTCTCAGGAGACAAAGGAGACCGGAAGGTCCCATCTCCACATTCCTCTTCTGGCTCACTCCAGGTCACCAGTGTTTCCTTGGAAGGACCTTTCATATGTGTCTGATGTTCTAGCTTTTGTTGCTGCCACCCAGAGAATGCACGCCTGATCACCTGGCTCTGGTGGACAGTAGGACTTACTTTCACTGGTCCCACAGGTCCTCAGAAAACAAAGAAACAGTTCTTAATGGGCTATGCCCCCAATATATTATCAATTTAGGCTTCTCTTCCCAGTGATACATATAGATAATTGTATTATCCCTGGTCTATTAATTGTGTGGTCATTGTTATCTTAAGTAAAACCTTACATTAGTATAGCAAAGTAGCATTTCATATTTCTGTTGTTTAGATATGCAACGGCCCATTTAATATCCTGTTTATAATTGAATATTTAAGAAGAGCCTGTGTAATTCATAAACTTGTTAGAAGATATAACACTCAGATACTTCAAGTTGATCAGTTCTTTGTTTATCTCTACCCTGACCTTCTAATTAATGAGTTAATCTCCTTTTTGACCACAAATTAACCAGTCATAAAATGAACATGTAATAAAAACTCCCTGAGACAAATAAAACTCGAGCAAATTTTTCACCAACAATCATGCACTGCAGGAAATAATAAATAACATCATTTAACAAAAAGAAAATATAACTGGTTGGAAATTTGGATCTACAAAGAGGTGCAAAGAGGGTCAAAAAAGATAAGTATTTAAGTATAAAGAATAATTTTCTTGAGCTTTTACAGCTTTTTAGGGTTATAATCGACTGTTTAATGTGAAAATCATTTTTTAAAAAGATATGCAGTGTTTATAATATATAGAAGTAAAATGCATGACAACAAAAGCTAGTAAACCAAATATGGGCGTAAAATGAATTGATAAAAAAATACTCAGTTATTCCACTTGGAAATACTTGAGTTATACTAAATTAAAGGAGTCTCTTTACCCAACATTTCAGAGAGTTGTGGACACAGTAACATTTGCTAAAAGATCTCTAAGATGAAAATGTACTTTGTTGCATTTCACAAACTTGCTTGACCTTGAATCACTATCTTCTCAAGAGCATCATATCAGTCTGGTGCTGACAAGGAAGACTGGGTTATATTGCCAGAGTGAAAGAAGGTTTACTGACAGACATCAGGACTTAGAGGGCTACATTATATTACATCATTAAACAGAACATCACCTAACCAGAAACTTTGTACAAACCAACATTATAGATGGCTAAATGGAAACTCAGAGTTGACAATGAAAGAAATGAAAATTCTAATATTTCTAATTATAAGCCAGTGAAAACTAACATAATAGTTCCTTAATCCCTAGATTGAGTGTGGAGAATGCTTTAACATCACTATGAAGTCATAATAGCCTGTCTTCCTCAAATGCTTCTCTTTCTCATTATATGTGTGTGTGTACACATACTGAATGAGGTGAGATCATTTATGAAAATAAATTTAGTTAAAGCATTTAAATATTAAGTGTAAACTATGCATTAACATGTGATTCCTTATCTTCTGGTAATTTATAATCTAGAAAATGACATAAAGCATATATACAGTACCTTAAAAAAGAGACAATATGTGATGAGTAGCAATGAAGCATAAGTGGCAAAATCAAAAACCTACAGAGGTAACAAATGTGAGATCAGTAGGGAAGGTGGTTGCTTATTAAACATGTGTGACTATTTTTCCTTTCACAAAGAAATATACTTGCTCTCATGTTTGAGAACACCTAAATTTCTCACTCTTGGGAGAGACATAATTAATATATTTTCCTACTCTAATGTAGAAAACAGAGTGCAGTTTCAATGGTAAATTGCATCTGACATAGTAGGGAATGATGGGGGTTGTGGCAAACCAGAAAGTCCTGCTAGTTGGCAATGCAGTTCTAGTGCTGCCAGATGTTCTCACATTTCAAGAGAAGCTGAAAGTCAGCATTTTAGTATCAAAAAGTTAAATGGCAAATTATTTTTAACACTCTGTGGGTAAATTATATATTACAAGATTCAGGATAGATACAGTCCCATATGCCACCTTCGCTTTAGACTTACACAGATTTAATGTATACATCTTCAGAAGAGCTGGAAGCCTTTCTCTGGTGGTGACTGTGCAGGAAACGTTTTATAGAAAGACTAGGACTCACACATGCTTGCAGAAACTTAGAGTGAATAGGATTTCAGCCAGGAAAATTGAAAGAGAGATGAAAGAATGATGTTAATATGGGTGGATGTGGCATTTCATGACCCCCCAGAATACTATTTATAAATGAGGTTGTATTTCTCTTGATATTGAGGTCATACGAAGTATCATAGCAAGTATTAATCTGAATTCCTTATGATGTGCCAATCACTAGTGTGTGTGCTAGGACTATACTGACATTTAAAAATGACTCTGTAAGTTTGACGAGGTTCAGATCAAACAAAGACAGTTAGGATGCTGATATAATTGTATAGGCATGAGATAATAAGGTTTTGAATTGGGTGGGAGCACTGAAACTTTAAATAACCATAAAATATTTCAGGAAATTAAAAAAAAAGTTTTCTTCATTTTATGTACACGTATTTCCTTTGATTTGCAAAAGCACTGTGGAAAGACCCTCATATCAATTAAAATTAATAAAAAAATTAAAATGTTTGATTTTACAATGAAATCAGACACATCTGAAATCAATACATTGTTTGACTTTTCAGACCATATATCTACTTGTGCAAAACATAATTTTTCCCCTATAAATTATCTTTGTCTTTCTCTTGAAAACTTCATTACACTTCTGGGGATGATCTTAATAAAGTTCAGGAAAGTGTGTTATTTTTAAGTTTTTGGATAAACTCTTTTAATTCAGTGTGGTCTTCTGTATATCTTTCTCCCTAGACGTAGCTTCTAAATTCTTGGGGTAAAGAAGCTTATGTAACCTCTTTTTCCCCTGTGCTGCCTGTAAACCACTGTCCAGTGGTAAACCACTCTCCGTTGTCTTCACCATTCCTCTTTATGAAGTCCCCTTTCATGAAAGTTACTTTCCCAATACAGTAGTAGCATGCTTGGAACAGAGTCTTGGAGATGTACTTGCATTATCTCTCCTTCTGCATTTGACTGAGCTATCAAAATAAAAACATTCCTACTTGAGAAATATGAGAGACTCATGAATGAGAGTGAAGTCTTCTTTGCCAAAATCCTCCTAGACTGTCCCAGTCAGTCTCTAGCCAAATATTCAACTGATTGCAGATTCATAAACAGTGCTTCCCCAAATCAAAAAGATAAGCTTCAAAAAGGGGGGGGGGGTATTTGCAAACATGACTGACAAGGGCTTAATTTCCTGAATATATAAACAGCTCATACAACTCAATGACAAAAAAATAAACAACCCAATCCAAAACTGGGCTGAAGACCTAAACAAGCAATTCTCCAGTGAAAACATACAAATGCCAATGGGCACATGAAAAAATGCTCAGTATCACTAACTACTAGAGAAATGCATATCAAAACTACAATGAGGTATCAATTCACACTAGTCAGAGTGGCCATGATTCAAAAGTCCACAAATAATAAATGCTGGAGAGGGTATGGAGAAAAGGGAGTGCTCCTACACCGTTGGTAGGAATGTAGTTTGGTGTAGCCATTATGGAAAACAGTATGGAGATTCCTCAACAAACTAAAAATAGACTTACCATATGGTCCAGCAATCCCTCTCTTGGCATATATCCAGAGGAAACTCTAATTTGAAAAGATATATGCATCACATTCTTCGTAGCAGCCCTATATAACAACAGCCAAGACGTGGAAGCAACCTAAATGTTCATTGGCAGATGATTGGATAAAGAAGTGGTATATATATATATATATATATATATACACACAATGAAATACTACTCAGAATGAAAAAGAATAAAATAATGCCATTTGCAACAACATGGATGGACTTGGAGATTGTCATTCTAAGTGAAGTGAAGTAAGCCAGAAAGAGAAAGATTACCATATGTTATCACTTACATGTGGAATCTAAAAAAAATGAGACAAATGAACTTATTTACAAAACAGACTCACAAACACAGAAAACAAACTTGTGATTATGGGGAGTGGAAGGGATATATTGGGAGTTTTGGGTTTGCAGATACTAACTACTATATATAAAATAGATAAACAGCAAGGTCTTACCATATAGCACAAGGAACTCTATTTAATACCTTGTAATAGCCTATAATAAAAAGAATATGAAACATATAACTGAATCTCTTTGCTGTAACACATTTTAAACCAACTATACTTCAATACAACATAAATTTTAAAAAATTTAAAAAATTAACAACAAAATGCATAATTAGGTAAAATACACTAGACCCACAGAATCCATAGCCATCCCTCAAATCTGTAAGAATTAATAAGTAGTTGAACTTCAGTGACTAAAGTGTGAGAGTGATTTGTTACACAACAACCACTAACAGATGTAGCATTTGCTGAAATGTTTGTATCCCCATATTACTCTGGTCATATTTTTCACTGCATTTTGCTGCAGCTTTCCCTCGTTAGGACTATACATCTCTTTGACTCATTAATTTTGTTCCTCTCAAAAATTGCTCTCGTCTTTCAAAGTAGCATGCTAAAATTTAACTCCTCTTCAGTCATGTGCAAGGAAGGCCATTTGGCAATTCCTAATGAGGCTGTCTCAGGCCCAAACTCTTCTGATGAGACATACCTCATCATGAAGTACCCTCTATGTACAGCTCCAGGGGATTGCTAGACCATGTTACTAACCTATGCCTCCAACTGAGAAATGAGGCACCTTTGCTCTCTGATCTCCACAAATCTCTTGGTCTTTTCTAATTCCGTTCACTTTTGAAATAGACCCAAGAGATCATTGTCCAGGAGTTTTTAAGAGACCCAGAGAGACATGTTAAATTCTCCCTGACTCTTCTCCATTACCTTCCTTTACCTAATCTGGGCACATGGAAATAATATATATGCCAGTTGTTGGCAGTATAAAGTGTATGTTTCTGCTTTTATGCAATAAAGCCAAACTCACATAACTCATGAAAACTTTTGGTTTTCCTTTCCAACTATTTTCTGTGACAGTTCTAGAATTTCTATAAGGGAGTATTTTAAAAATATTTTTATTGAATTATATCTGATTTACAATATTATATGTTTCAGATACATGACATAGTGATTCAGTATTTTTATAGATTATGCAGCACATGAAGTTATTAAAGTATCATTGACAGTATTGCCTGTGCAGCACATTCTGTCCCTGTGACTTACTTGTTTTATGACTGGTAGTTTGTGCCTTTTAATCCCTTTCACCTATTTTGCTCATGCCTCTACCCCATCCCCTCTGGCAGCCACCAGTTTCTTCTCTGTATCTGTGAGTTTGTTTATGTTTTGCTGTATTTGTTTATTTGTTTTTTTTTAATTCCACACATGAGTGAATACATACAGTATTTGTCTTTCTGTCTGACTTATTTTACTTAGCATTTCCTCTGGGTTCATCCATGTTGTCCCAAATGGCAAGGTTTCATTCATGTTTATGGCTGAGTAACATTCCAGTGTGTGTGTGTATCTGTGTAGATGTGGGGGTAGGGGTGGAGGTGGAGGTCTGTGTGTGTTTATCTCACATCTTTTTTCATTCATCTGTCCATGAGCATTTAGGCTAATTCCATATCTTGGCTATTGTAAATAATGCTGTGGTGAACATTGGTGAGCACATATCTTTTCAAATTAGTGTTCTTGTTTCTTAAGATAAATACCTGGAATGGAATTTCTGGATATTATGATATTTCTATTTTTAATTTCTTGAGGCACTTGCATACTGTTTTTCATAGTGGCTGAACCAGTTTACATTCTCACCCACCAACAGTGCATGAAGGTTTCATTTTCTACACATCCTAACCAACATTTTTTTATTTCTTGTATTTTGATGATGGCCATTCTGACAAGTGTGAGGTGATATCTCATTGTGGTTTTGATTTATATTTCCCTGATGACTAATGATATTGAGCACTTTTTCATGTGCCTGCTGGCTATCTGTATGTCTTCTTTGGAAAAATGTCTGTTCAGATCATCTGTCCACTTTTTAATCAGATTTTGTTGTTATTGAATTATTTGAGTTATTTATATTTTACATATTAACCCATTATCTGAAATATGATTTGCAAGTATCTTCTTCCATTCAATAGGTTGCCTTTTCAATTTGTTGATGGCTTCTTTACTCTGCAGAAACATTTTATTTTGATGTAGTCCCATTTATTTTTTGTTTGTTGGTTTGTTTGTTTGTTACTCTTGCTTTGGAATCAGATACAAACACATTGCTAAAACTGTTGTCCAAGAGCTTACTGACTGTATTTTCTTCTATGAATTTTATGGTTTCTGGTCTTACATTCAAGTATATAATCCATTTAGAATTAATTTTTGTATTATGGTATGAAAAGAGAGTGGTCAATTTCACTCATTTGCATATAACTATCCAGTTTTCCTAACACCATGTATCAAGGAGACTGAACTTTCCCTCATTGAATATCCATGCCTTTGTTGTTGTAAATTAGTTGATCATATATGGTTGGATTTATTTCTATACTCTCAATTCTGTTCCATTGATCCACGTACCTGTTTTTATGTCATATTATACTGTTCTGATTACTATAGCTTTGTAATATGGTTTGAAATCAGGGTGTGTGATACCTCCAGCTTTGTTCTTTTTCCTCAAGATTGCTTGTGCTATTTGGAGTTTTTTGTAATTCCAAACATATGTTGCAATGATTTGTTCAATTTCTTTGGAAAACGTCATTGGGATATTAATAGGGATTTCATTAAATCTCTAGATTGCTTTGGGTAATGTGAACATTTTAACAATAATAATCCTTCTGATTCATGAGCATGGTATGTTTTTCCATTTATTCATGTTAAGTTGAATTTCTTTTATCCATGTCTTAAATGTTTTCAGTGTGTAGGTCTTTCAGCTCCTTGGTTAAATTTATTGTAAGTATTTTATTATTTTTTGATGTGATTGTAAATAGAATTGTGCTCTTGATTTCTCTTTCTGATAATTCATTATCATTGTATAGAAATGTAACAGATTTCAGGATATTAATTTTATATTCTGCAACTTTACTGAACTCATTTATTAATTCTAGTTTTTTGGTAGAGTCTTAAGGGTCTTTTATAGCATTTTGTCAACTGATAGTTTTACTTCTTTCTTTTCAATTTGATTGCCTTTTATTTCTTTTCCTTGCCTAATTGCTGGGGCTGGGACTTTGGATACTATATTGAATAAAAGTGATGAGAATGAGCATCATTATCTTTTTCCTGATCTTAGAGGAAAAGGGTTCAGCATTTCACTGTTGGGGATCATGTTATCTGTGATTTTGTTGTAAATTGAGTCTATTTTGTTGAGGTATGTTGCCTTTACACTAACTTTATTGAGAGTTTTTATTCTAAATGGATGTTGAATTTTGTTCAGTTGTTTTTCTACATTTATTGAGATGATCATAAGATTTTTATTCTTCAATTTGTTGATGTAGTATATCTCATGATTATTTGGGGATATTGAACCATCCATGCATCCTTGGAATAAATCCCACCTGATCATGATATATGATCTTTTTAATGTATTATTGAATTCAGTTTGTTAACATTTTCTTGGGGATTTTTGCATCCATCACGGATATTGGCCAGCAATTCATTGTTTATAGTGCTTTATCTGGTTTTTGGTATCATGCTAGGACTGGCCTCCTAGAGCAAATTTAGAAGCATTACTTCTTCTTCAGTTTATTGGATTAATTTAAGAAGGATAGTTATAAAACCTTCCTTAAATGTTTAGTAGAATTCCCGTGTGAACCTTTTTAGTCCTGGTTTTGTTGGTTGCAAGATTTTTTATTACTTATTCAATTTCATTACTAATAATCAGCCTATTCAAATTTTCTATTTCTTCCTAATTCAGTCTTCAAAGATTGCATAGTTCCAGGATTTTATTCATGTCTTCTAGGTTGTCCAATTTCATGTATAACTGTTAATAGTACACTCCTAGGATTGTATTTCTGTGATATCAGTTATAACTTCTCTTTCATTCTAATTTTATTTACTTGGGCTCTATCTCTTTTTTTCTTGATGACTTTGGCTAAAAGTTTATAATTTTTGTTTATCTTTTCAGAAAATCAACTCTTAGTTTCATTGATCTTTTCTATTTTTTATTCTCTATTTTATTTATTTCTGCTCTGACCTTTATTATTTCTTCCCTTCCATTAACTTTGGACCTTGCTTGTTCTTTGTTTTTGAATTCCTTTAGGTGGGAAGTTACATGCTGGTCCCCAGGGCTGGTATGCTCAATGTGGATTTTAAACCTCTCACACTTTAGGGAGGATCTCCAAGTTTGTGATATCCCCTTCCTCTTTGGGGTTGTTTGATGGAGGTGTGTATCCCTACTAGATTGCTTCTTTTCCCGTCTTGATGTGTTTTTTTCCTTTATATCCTCAACTGTAGAACTGTTCTGCTTGTCTTCAGGTTTTTCACAGAGAGAGTTTTTCAATATGTAGTTGTAGTTTTAGTGTGTCTGTGGAAAGAAGTGAGCTCTGGTGAGACAGAGGTCTTCCTATTTGATCATCTTGATCCCCCAGTGTACATTTTTTTAATAATACTTGCTGGTTTTGAACTT
Organism: Vicugna pacos; assembly: GCF_048564905.1. Taxonomy (NCBI): domain Eukaryota; kingdom Metazoa; phylum Chordata; class Mammalia; order Artiodactyla; family Camelidae; genus Vicugna; species Vicugna pacos. Next base: position 62,597,082 of record NC_132997.1, read on the forward strand.
TTTTTTTCATAGCAAGGACATTGGTTTTATCTAGAATATGTTTTTATGTGGTTGTAAAGATAGAGGGAGTTTCTGATCGAAAATACCTATGAACCATCCCAGAAAACTAGTATTGTTGTTGTCTTTGGCTTATCTTTCAGTTTAATTTTTATATCAAAATTTATGTATCAACTCATTGTTGTTTGCCAGCATTTCTAAAGTAACAGCCAGGCACTAGCACATAAGCCTGCACTGCCCTGGCTCTCTGCTCTGGACAAATGCCATGGATAAAATGAAGTTGATTTTTTGAAATATTTCCATGTAGGTTTATTAGCTTAGCTATTTAGAAACTTATTTTCCAAGCACACTCATATTAGAAAACAAATCAAAATATAGCTAGACACAAAACAACCAGTTCAAAGAAAGGTGTGATCTATAAAACCATGTATGAGATTACAGTACCTGTTGAAAGTACCATGCAGAGTAATCCAATCCTCTGTTTGAAACAAACTCTGGTTATATTTAAAAATCAAACAGATTTATATTTAAAATTAACATTTTATTTTATACATTCTAGCTAAGGGTGATTTCTATTATCCTTTGACATATTCTATTGTTTCCCTTTTATATCTTCTCTTTAAAACATAGCTGTCAAAGTAGTTTGTTGCTATGGCAAGACTAATTATTTTTAGTGACCCAGAAAATCTGTAACTAACCTTGCTGTTGGGTGTGTCAAAGAAAAATCTGCTTTAATTCATCTTGTGGTTATTTCCTTCTAGCTGGATGATTTCCTTTCTCAATAAGACATTTAGAGCTTGAGACATGTTACATTTCATTGAAAGACATCTAGCAATTGGTTCAGGGACACTGTAACATGGAGACTTGTCAGCTAGCCAAAAACAAAAACAAAAAAAAAAACCAAACCAGCACAGGAAGCCTTTTTTTCCCTCTGAATTGTACATAATTCCTTATTACAAACCATCAGAAATGATCTGCTCACAGTAAATCTATGTGAATTCAAGCCCTTGCATCGTTAGCTTCACATCTATTCTCTCTCTCTCTCAGGATATAAAGAAATTATTTGGGAATATGGGAGTTACTTTGTGTCAGAATTTCAGAAAATTAAACATGAGGGTGACCTCTGTCTTTTCAACTCAGAAATTTGTTTTTTTCATAATGACTTCAAGAGACACTTTTGGAGAGATCATGATTATTTCTTTTGATATCTATTAAAAAGAAAACAAACATGCACAAGAGTTATCATGTTAATTGAACAGGACTGAGTTTTCTCTTTATTAGAAAGGGCAAGAATTTGTGTATTGCTCTGCACATAGCTTCTTAAAAAATTTTTCTGACACATGATTAAGTGTTACAAATTATGGTAAAATAAATGAAAATTAAATTGAAAATTGAATTGTCACTTTTTGATAATCTGTTCCCACTGGTAATTATGTTTCCTCTGACATCAGGTTTAATTATGTTCAATGAAAGAAAATATTAAGCTTGAAATTATTTCTGATATTTGGGGGAAAATCTTTAAAAGAGTAAACTGTCCTTACTAATTCAGTAAGATATTTTTTATATTTCCTATAAAACAATCTATTGAAAAATTGCAAATAAATGAATATATATTATCATTCAACTTGAAAACATAAATAACACAATAAAAATATATATCTAAAAATATAAAAATGAGCAAAGCACATGAATAAATTAATGAGCACTTATCCAAAGGACTTATACAATGGGTAATAATATAAGAAATGTTGTCCAAACTTATTGGTCATCAAATATATTTGTAATTAAAATGCACAGCCACTAGAATGGCTAAAATGTAAAGCATAATTTAATAAACTAAATACTGTGAAGAATTTTGAGGAATGGGAACTCTTACATGATGCTTTTGGAGTCTAAAGTTTGATGTAATCTGATCAGTTTGGGAAATTGTTTGGCAGTACTAGGAAGCCATATATATATAGTTATAAAACCAATGGCCTAGCAATTCCATTACTTTACCTGAAAGAAGTGCACGTATTTTTCCTCAAAATTTGTGAATGAAAATTAATAGCAGCATTATTTGCAGTAGCAAAACTTGGTAACTATGGAAGACCAATCAAGAGAAAATCTATTAAAAAATGGTGATGTATTCACAGAACAAAATATCATACAGTGATAATAATACATTGACTACAACTACATTCTACAATATAGATGATCTCACAAACATACTACTGAGTGACAGAAGTCAGACGCAAAAGTATGTACTCTAATATTACACACCTATGAAGTTTGGATGATTGCAAGACTAATCAGGGTTTAAAATCAACATATTGGTTACTTTTAGGGAAGTAAGCTAGTAGGAGAGACAATAGTGGCCACTGCAGTGCTGAGAAACACCTAGAACCTGACTGGGGTGCTGTGCCATTATGATTCATTCACTTTTCTGGTTTATATGTCATATATCACTCAAAGGTTACAAAATAAAAATGCACATCTAGCACAAGAAAGCTAGCAAAGTCAGCATGATAAAACTACGTTCCCAATATAAGTACCTTCACAAGAAGCATGAATGAGACAGTAAATTACATAATGTCCTTTAATTAGACTTACTGCATTCATGTTATTATTAAACACTAAGCAAATTCAGAAATGCCATGGTTCTGTTCACCATTATCTCTGCATATGGCATGAAATGCTCTACAATATGTCAACACATACTGACTATGACAGGAAAACAGGATGCAAATCCCTATTTTCTATTCAATCTCTGCTGTACAAAACTTTCTTATGCCCTATATTCATCCCAACAAGTCCTAGAGAGTTGACTACAAGTAAGTTGTGGAAGGCTGAATTGTGCACTGTATTTATTTATGTACTAGTCAGCTGTGCACTCTGTAAATTATGTAAATGTAAGTTGGGTAAAGTTGAATTGTTTGTGATGGTCATAGTTTCATGATTTAATTTGTGTTGTACACAGTTCGTTTTCAATACCAGAAGCTGAAATTTTTTAGTCTGTGAGCCACATGTGACCACACACAAACACACACACATATCCACACACAGAGATATATATGGCCCTTAGGATGAGGTAGACTTTAAAAATTGAATTAAAGAAAAACATTTTTAGGGACAGGTGTTTTCTACTTCAAAATCTGTATTTTTGGCTTCTCGAGAAATACTGGACTTTCAAGCAACCTTATGCCCATATTTTCACATGGCAAAGTGATGGGTATGAATAAAACTGCCAGTTTAGAAAGAGACATGTGAATTCCAGTTCAAAATATTCTCCAGTATTCCTTTATTGACATTTTCCTTAGCCTTGGTATCCAGTATAAGTTGAATTTATCATTTTTATTTTTTGCTATTCTTAGAGGAGGAAAATATTTCTCTATCAATAAATATTTAAAGTAAGAAAAACAAAATTTAGTTTTATATTTCAAGGAAAATGAGTGTGAAAGTTTGTCACTTTAAGTTTTTATTTCCATGTTTTAACATGAAGCTTAAAGTGCTGTAAGCTCACTTCAGTTATGGTCTGCATGGATGCTGGAGATAGCTACCTTTATAATTCTTGTTCTAAACAAATCTGGAACTGTTTTTTCTCCAATGAAGCATTTCAGTACCTTTATGGAGTCAGTACCTTTATGGAGTACCTTTCAAAATACGCATAAATGATATTATTTCTCATATTTATTAAGGAAACAAATATATCTAAGAGAAGAAGCAATGGTAAAAAGATCCCCCTGAAAAGATGGAGAATGAAGGGGTGTTTAGATCAACTCAAAGACCCAGGTAGGAAAGATAGAACCATACAGTGACATTTCTTTGTAGTTTGGTTAGGTAGTTAGATAAGTGGGGGCAACGGGCAGACAGGTGGAGGAGAGGAAGGATGGTCTGGAAGATGGTGTTATGCCCACCTCCATCATAAAGGGATTTTACTTTTTCTAAATGAGTGCCAGTGAGAAACTAGTTAAAACCTGACAACCATGACATTGTGGTAGCAGAAAGGACTTAATAGGACATGACCCAGTGTTCATTGTATTATAATTAACATTGAGGTTTAGGCTCTGCCCCCATGGGTTTTTTTCTGTATACACCATGGGTAAAGACATGTGCAAAGGGGCCAAAGTGACAAAGCAGTCCAGGGACAAGAGCCGTCAATCAATCAAAAGACCACCTCTAAGCTGGGATATAAGAGAAAGGGGAGACAACAGCCACTGCTTTTCCTCCCTTGAATTAGCCTGCCTCCCATTCTTCGAGATGTACTCTTCCTTTTTAAAATGAATCTTTTAAAATCTTTCGCTATGCAACACATCGTCTCTCAAATGTAAATTAATCTTTCAGGTATGACAAGAACTGGGATCTTTATCTTTTGGGGTAGCAGTTTTACCTAAATTTACCTTAATGAAAATGGAGAGTCTTTGTTATGTATTGTCTGGAACAAGTGAGAAAGGTTCTGTGTACACAGGAAGTAAGGTCAAAATAAATTTTTCCAGTATTCGATCTAATTAGTCTGAGAAATGACAGCCCATTTTCAGTCCACTATTTCTGTCTTTGTATAAAAACATATTTTTGCAAGGGTTTTCCTCTGACTCACAATTACTGCCTAAACCAATTGATGGTACTCATTTGTTTTGGAGTCATAAATGTGGCATATTTCTGTGCTCTGGGATTCTTCATCATAAACCTTAATGAAAAATAATCTTTGACCTACACAATAACCAGAAGGTTATTGGGCTCTGACTAATTTTGTCAGAAACTGTCTTTAATCACATGCTGTTTTATGGTATATTCCACTTTCAGCATAGTAGCACTATAGGACCTTATTTTAAAATACTTTTTCAGTGGTGTTCAACAAAAACCATGAACCAAAGAGAAGTGCCTCTGTTTCTGATGAACTGCTGGAGTTAAGTGAATATATTGCAAATGGATTAAAATACAGTGTTCTTTAATGGTTGATTACTTCTTGTTATGCAGCATTTAAACTTTGCTCAGGGCTGCTAAGTAAACACAGAATAAATGCACGCAGGTCTCATTTAGGTCTTAATACTTCTTGTCAGTTATTTTCCTGGTATTATTTTAGGTTCTTTTGTTTATCTGGGAAAAGAATAGAATCTACAATGGCACTGAAACACAAAGAAGAATTTTTCCTTTTATGTACCCCTTTGTCTAGATCCCAGCAAGGAGAAAAACAAACAATTGTTAGTGAAGGCAAAGCTTACATTCAAAATAAAAGCTGCTACCTCAGCAGAGAGAACAATGAAAAGCTGGTGGTGGTGGCAGAGATATTTACCATTTCTGTATAAAAAACAGTAATTTGCTGACTTTGATTGAAATGTGGGGAAAACATGAGCCTGGTATGTGTAGCAAATTCAGGTTTATACTCAATCAAAACAAAGCCATACCAGTTCCTCCAAAGGTCATTCTATACTGATTACCTTTGGAGAGATCCTTCTAAATTATCAGAAATCCCATCTGGTACCAGTGTTTTAATTTCAATATGTATCTTGGGTAGGATAAGGCTCTGAGCACAAAGCATTTGGGTAATTACAGGGCTAGGAAGAGAAAGCTAAGTTAAGATACATTTAGTTTCTCATTATCCTTGTGAATATATCAATAAAAAATAAAACTTACTTATTGAGAGAGTTTAACACTCAGTATTGTATCAAATGGGCACATGATAGAGTTTTATTTCTTCAGAGAGTTAAAATATTGGGAAAACAATATTTAAACATAAGTGTTTGAAATCTGAAAATTAGTATTATAGTCTTGACTCTGCATTTAATACTCACTCGACCTTGGATGGATTACAAAATTGTTTTGTTTTTCCGTCCATAGGGGATTGCTGTTAAAATTAAATGAAATATGTTATATGAAAAATGCTAAAATACTTATAAAAAACTATAGAAATATTGCATTCTTTTTAATTTAATGTTTAAAAAGAGTTTAGACTAGATACTTTTGAGTAGTTTACCTGTATCAGCCATGATTCTCTATTCATATGCCATCTTTGCATCATGAAAACTTAACTTGTAAGATACAATCATAAGCAAATATAAAATTTATCCCTCATCACTGCCCATTTAAGTTTATTTGGTAAGGCTACTTAGTCTTCATACTGTGGCTGAAACATGGCAGTCCTTGAGTTTTTTCAGACTTGTGTTATAAAAAATCCTCTGTGCAGTAATTAAAATATCCAACCCTTTATAATTTTCAAAGTTTTAAACTTAAGTTAATGTTGAAGCTTTCCCTCCTGCCCTTGCCTGATCTGCTGTAAATTGAGGCTTCAGCCAGAGAGGGGGTGCAGTCAAATTCTTCTTTCTTTCCCCAATTACACATCTATACTTCTTTTAAAGCTTTCTTAGCTATAGTCCCTGACCTCCTAGGGACTGGAAAGTGAAGGAGGAGAGGAAAGAGGAAAAAGGGACAGGAAGATTCTTACTTGATGGACACTGATGAGAGTTGGTATCAATAGATGTTCAAAGCTGACATTTTCTCAGGAGCCTATGTGGGTCAGTCTGAGTCACAATCATACACATCCCTGTTGCTGCAAATATCTCAGGAGAAGTTCTCTCTCAATGGGGACTTTATCTCTGTCTCAATATTTGAAACTGCATCTCCTCAAATGCCTCCATTACATAATACACTTCTACCTTTGATTTGCTGTCCAGTTCCTGCTACAGGCAGTCCTCTTAGATTGGATCAAAGACATTCTCAAACCGTTTCTTCCGGGTATGAGATCCACAGCTAGTCCACAGGAGATACACAAGCATTCTTTTCCCAACAGACTCTGAAATGCAGTAACTTTCTAAATTATAGTCATTCTTCTACCTCCATTGATTTTCAACTAGATGCTTTCTCTTTATATTTTTCAAGAATAATTCATAGTCTACTCTGCCCCCTAACCTGCAGCTAACACAAGTTAAGCACTGGATTTGGGATACAAAAACAGAAGTCAAGAAATTTGACAATAAGACGTGTCAAAGGAAATAATTTGGGAGGAAGTGAAGTGGTAACATGGAAATTTGCAGCAGTATGAAAGAGTGAAGAGCTCCAAAATTGGTCAGGATACAGAAACTTTTTTCTGGGTTGTAGTATCTTTAAAATTAAAATTCAATTACTTAAAGAAGAAGCAATGGCAATAAATCATAGGGTTATATCACATCTGGAGAAATTCATAACAGCAGCATAAAAGACAAAGTCAGGGGATTACAAGTATACAATTGTAAGCTTCTTAAATTAAGTGGTGGCTTTGCAGTGTGTCAGCTTGATTAGTCTGAAAAACATTTATCAGAATTCTCTTTCCTATGTCTCTAGTTAGTGAGGGCTACAAGTGAAATTCTTGTGGGAGATTTGGAAGGTGAAAATAAAGTCTCAACCATTTTGTACCTCATATGTTTTGTTATTTATTTATTGGTTCACCTCTTTAGTGTAAGGCAGTGTTCTGCAGATGCTCTGTCTTCTTCTTCATCCTTCTTCAGCTCCTCTGACTCCTTGGGTGGTGATTAGGCATTTAGTCCCATTACTAATGTGCCATCTTCTGCAGTCCATTTGTAAAACTAGAGACTGAGGCAAATAAAATTGAAACAGGCTTCAGTCCATCCATGTGCTTCAGCTCAAGTTTGTGGATTCCAGCATGTCCTTGTTGTGCCCAATTTATATTCATCTCCTCTTCCTTACTGTCTGTCTTGTGGACTCCAAGCTCTAGCATCAGTCCTGAAGGCATCAACCTTACAGAGACTGTATAATCAGTTCACACAGTTGTCTAAGGTGAAATCCTGACATAAGGACAGACATACACACATGTTCATATATACATGTATATATACATACACATGCTCGCATACCGGTTAATATATGTATATATCAGTATATATATATACATACACAAATATTTTAAAACTGATTGTAACACTAAGTACTATTTTTATTAAAATGTTTTCATTTATATTTTACTTTATTATTTCCCATATTGTCACCAATACTGTTGGAAAATATTTCCAAATTCAGCCACATACTCCATATTTTTCATTACTTTCTCTGAAACACTGGTTAGGGATGTTTTTATTCCATGTAAGTTTATGTCCAGTCAGTACTTTTGCTACCTCTTTGTCAATTGTCCACCCCAGATGCAATCAAATATATGATGTGCACTACTCTGGTTAGTAACAACCTCTTTTTTAATACCAGTCTGTCAGGCATAGTTGCAAATGTGTCATCATGGTAGACAATGAACAGTGGTCATGTTTAAGTCAAATATAGTTGTACTCTTAATTTTTAAGTAATTGATTACTCACTGTATCAGTATATTGTAGCAAATCAGTAAATTAGATAATATAGCCATTATCATCCGTGACATACACATGAGAAGACTGAGGTAGGGAACATAGAGACTGTCTGAGATCACTAAGGTACTGGAAAGCATGAAATTAGAGCAGAGTTATCTTGATTTTCAGTTTAATCTCTTATTTCAAACCACTATCCATAAAGGTTGAATATCATTCTTCTAGTGTCACCTAGATTTTGTGTAAGGATGTGTGATTTTTAATCAGATTGTCTTTGAAATCATATTTATAATCAAATAATGATTAAGGGATCTCTCTATATTTGAAATAAACAATGATGCATTCAAAATAGATTCCGATGGTTAGTTGTTCAGGGTTGAGAGATTAAGCTGTTTTCCTTTTGCTTTTGCAATGTGCAGTTTGATGCCTGCTAGCTCACTAAGGTTTTTTGCTTTCTTTTTTAAACTCTAAAATGAAATATATGTCCCTAAATAAGTTTGATAATTCTATTTCTATATTATTCCTAAAGGGAATTTCATTTTTTTATGTTTATTTCCAACAGTCTATTGTGTAGAATTACTTAGTTCTTTCTCATATTTGACTTTTTAACATGGAATTTCCTTAACTTCATGTTTCTACTGTTTTCATCATTCGAATCTACTTTTAATGTATTCATTATTTAACAAGGTAAGGAGTCAAAGGTCTATATGAATGGCAAAAGGGTGGATGGGGTAGTCATGGATAAATAGACAGACAGACAGACAGATAGGTAGATATAGATGTGTTAGTAATTCTCATCAAAGTCCAAAAACTTGTTAAAATTGTTGCATATTACAATTCTAGCTCCAAATGTTAGGGTTAGGAAAAAGAGCCATCTGTTGTATAATTTACCAAGGAAAGGTTTTTTTTTCAGATTATTTTTTAAATAACTGCATTGAGCCTTGTCACTTGTACCCCTGTTTTATTATACTAACTCTGTTTTCTTCATGGAATGAAAATCTCTATCAATAAACATTAAAAGAACAAAATTTACAATAACCAGTCATTTGTTGTAATTGTATGAATCTGGATTATTCAGAGCATTTACTTAAAACTAAAGAGTCCATGAGTATCCTTTACTGTGGATTGAGAAAAATACTTGTGCAATGATTTTTATACTCAGTGAAGAGATTTTAAAATGTTTTACAAATACTAATCCTTTTAACAACTCAACAGATAAGGATTATAAATGATACTTCCCTGAGAGAGATTTAAAAGGTGATACGTGAGTTTCTCAAGTTGTCAGGGCATGAAGCTAACACTACAAACAGATCTTCTGGGCTCATAATTTATAAGCTTTACTCTAAATGAGAGGCCACTGCATTGTTAGCTGCTGGAGAATTTATTTCTAAGCTTCCAATATAAAACTACAGAAAGCCTACATTTTCCAATATAAAAGTAAATAATTTTATTTATTTAGATTAGAAATTTTTATTTAAAGAATGTCATTTATCTAAATGTACAGCTTATTTCTTATTATTTTAATTTGTTCCTCTTGACTAACCTTTGAGTTATTTATTCTGCTCATTTTATAGACAAATAAGTCAAGAATGAAAGATGTTAAATATCTTCTTTAAGGTCCCAGTTACTCGGTAGCAGATCTGAGAGTCAAAGCTAGGACTATTTACCGTAGCATATTTGCATTTTTCACTCCATGTTATTCAATCATCTTTGGAACCATTTTTGGAGTATAATCGTAAGTTCAAAACATTCAGTATTTCTATTTTTATATATTAATGTGCTGTTTTGTTTCTAGTTTGACACTCAAATTACACTTTCTGTCCGCCCCTAGATTGTGTCAGCCTAATGTGAATAGGCATTAGGATTCATAATTCCAAATTTAAAAGCCTAAAATATTTCTGCTAATTCCTCTTCCAGAAAACTGCAATTTAAAGTAGACATTGATGGAGTAACACATCATTTATCTGAAATCAGATTGTTCGGCAAACTCATCTACTAAAACAGTAATAGGTAATAAGAAGACTTCTGAGTAACAAAATGTATCTCGCAGTATTGGTACTAAAACATATTAATTGTATACATATAAAAATTTTAAGGGTTAAATGGAAATATCCATTTTATGACAGATTAGTAGCAGTTATACTGCCAGGACCAAATTTTAAATGCTGAGAAGTTAGAGTTAAATGTAAAACTGAAAGAAAAAGTTGTATAAAGTAATATTTAGCAACTCTCAAATCACAATATTCCTGGGCCATTCTAATAAGAAATTCATTCACATCAATAGGATGTATGATCCTAATTTTACAATAGTGCAACCTAATTATGGTGATCTGGATTTAAATTAATTGTAAAATCAATGTTAGCAGTTTTAAAATGGCACTTATGTACAGAAGTTTGTACTCTGAACTGTCTGGATATTCAAGGGGTATACACAGGAGATCTGCTGTGTATAAATGCATAAAATATGTATGTTAGAAATTTATCAAATTTTCAATAATTTAATATATGTCTATATATTTAATTTAGATTTTTAATTTTGTGATTAACTTATAAACTATTTATTGAATTTCAATATTAAATTTCAAAGTAAGTTTTCTTCCTACAGGAATTCTATGTTGCTTTCTAAATTGATTTGTATGTTGGATGCATCATTTATTCCTAAACAGTAAAGATTTCACTAACTCTAATGTTAATGTAGTAAAAGTCCAAATTAATTGTGTTTTCTGATTAACTTAGTTAAGCAGAGATTATTTTCTTCTTGTTTTAACATTGTTAGAAATTTAAGTTAAAAGCATCAGTATACTCTATGAAAGATAATTTAAAGTTGGCTTGATCATTGCCTTTTACTTCAGCTGGAGAAGTAGAAGAACTGGTGTATTGAAGTTATTATGCACACTAACACTTGCATATGTCTGTATGTGTATATTTATATTCTCACATATATCTCTAATACATATACATATATATGTATATGTATATAAAATATCCCATTTTAAAATGCACTGTGATCCAAAAACAATGTGGGCTAAACAAAACCTGTGTCCTTGCAGGATATAGTGTATAACGTACTGTCCTGTAAATTTGGCTCTGAAAGGGTTAAAACAACAGGAGCACGTCACAACAAATTTTGCTGTAATTTTTATTTTTAATAATTTAGTACTGAGTGTTTCAGATTGAAGTTTAAGCAACAATTTTTTCTATAAAAGTTAAATGAGCAGTATAAAAATAAGAGATTGTCCCACATTTTTATAGAAAATTCCCTGAATATAGTTGTATTTCTCATGATTCTTTTTGATACCTATCTATTGAACCAGGTCTATTTCATGTTAAGCTCTAAGTACAATGTTGAACTGATTTATAACTTATAATGCACATTATTTTTTCCTGTTTCAGAATTAATACATTTTCTCACTATCAGCTTATAATCTAATGATTTTTCCACAGAGTCTCTCCTATTTTCTTGCAACAAAACAATTAACAAAAACCCTGGGGAAAAAAATCTAAGTAAATGAATCATGGCCCTGAAGAGTTTATATAGATTCCAGATTCTCACAGATGATAGAGATATTGTTACAGTTGCCTATTAATTTTGAGGATAATCATATTATTACAAAGCAGAGAAATTTGTCTAGGTCAATAATTAATAGCTATAATAAAACAATGATAAGAAATTACTGTATTTAATAAGAATTCTAGTAGCATGTACATTTGATGAAATATAAATATAAATAACAATCATATTTGGGTAAAAGCCAAACAGAAATAATATTATTTTGTAAGCATGGAAGTATAGGAATATTTGCAGTGCTGTTCTGGGTTGCTCTAGTTAGTAAGATAAAAAAAGAAGAGAGAGAGATTTTCATAATTTGCTGACACTAACAAGAAAAAGAGAAATAAAATTACATAAGGTTTACATAGTAAATAATACAAAGTAGTTTAAGCTAAAAAAAAACTGTTGAATCTAGCCAAGTGGGACTAAAATATTGGCCCATATAAGAGTTCGGGAAAGAGTTGTGCAATTGTCAAAGTTTTAGAGGATCTTGAGTCACGTGCGTGTTGTAAATAAGGTTATATTGAACTTGTATCATCAAGAAGAACTTTTTGAGAATTGCACTTGACTATATTCTCTTGATGATTTTCTATTAATCAGTGTAAGTGAACCAAGTATATGCATGAATCAATTTTGCCACATTTATCTGGACATATCAGTATCCAACTGTGCAAGGTACTCATCTGTAGCTGGAGAGTTGGTGGACTTTGAGAGTATCAGTGAGGATAAAACAAACATATTTCATCCAGTTCCTATAAGTAAAGCACTAGGATCATTTATGGTATGGTAATAATATAATTCCTAATTCATTATCTGTTATCTATTTTAGGGAAAAAAGGAACATCCTACTCTTATTGCAATTCAGATGCACATTAGTTAAGAACATTTTAAATAAATACAAATATTACTATTAATATTAATACAGATATCAAAGTTGAAAGCAAGATGTGCTAAACAACTCAGCAGCCAAAATTTTCAACCCCAAGTTCAGTTTAATGACCTGTATTGTACACTGACATTTTTCTTAGCATTGTATCAGGTCTTACGAAAGATGCTGAAAATCTGACTCCCCTACCCCACTCAAATAAAGAGAAAACTCTAATTGTCAGATTTTTCAGGGACTTGAGGAAGAGCTAATCCTCACTTACACAAGTTGTCTTTTTTGACCTCACACCTTACCATTCTCCATTGCATATACTGGATATTAATTTTATCAATTATTCCTTTTTTAATAAACAAAAATACATTTGATGATTTTCTTGTCTCTCTCTTTACTCTCTTATTCTCTTAAAGTATCTGTTTAGAAACATCCTAAAGGTCTAGATATATAGCAATATAACATTCAAGAGTAGGTTCAGCAAAATTCATTGTTAGACTTGTTATTAGCAATCAAAATAGATCTGACCAACTACAGCATTTTACATAACTTCTCTTTAAGCTCTTTTTCCTTATATTAACTTTGCATGGATTTCAACTCAATACTTTTTTGTTGCTTGATTTTATGTGAATTTAGTTTTCTAAACTTCTTGAAGGACACTGTCTTCAGATTAGTTTCTTTAACTTCATAACACTCCTTCTTTCATTGTTTTCTCCTGGCTCTGGTTATTTTTTCCTGCCCTTTCCTCATTTTCCTTTTTTCTTGGGACAATAGCTAGACTTCATTTGCCTGGCAGTGTGACTGGATTCTGGTCGATGGAATCTGAAAGTATATGGTATATACCATTTCTAAGCCTGGGTGATATAATAAAAGCCTCTTCTAAATTTTTTCTCGCACAGCCTCACAGTCAACTGACTGAAGATGAATTGGAACCCAGCCACCTGTTGAAGTCCTAGAGCTTGCAGGAATCTGTTTCTTCACACAAGTTACAGCAGAGTTCATCTACCACTGATCAGGAATCACCAAGTAGACTTTATGTGAGTAAAAAATGAGCTTTGCTTGTTGTTTAACTTTTGTAATACCTAGAATTGCTTAGCTTTTTACACAATCTAGAGTTATAATGTATAGAACAGGTAGATTTTGAAAAGACTTTCAAATGCCTTCTATTATAAATATTACCACAGTAAGTATATTTCTACAATCTCTTTGTTTATAAGTATCTAAATAAAATAGTGTCTATAGTTAGAATTTAATTCCAAATTAAATCCAAGTGAAGTAAAAATATTGCCAAATTACACTGCAGAAAGATTGTACAAAGTAATATAACTGTGAAAGCATAAGAAAATCTGTTTTCCTAAATTCCCACCAGTACTGCTTATTTTTAAAATATTTCAACATTCTCAATCTGATATTTTAAAATCATGTCTTTACTTGTAACTCCTTTATTCATAGTGAGTAACAAGATATTTTATATGTCTATTAGTTAGTCTCCAAATTAGTTAATTGTCTGTTTAATGTCCTACAACCATATTTTTATTGAGTTGCTGATTTTTTTATTGTTTTTCATGAGCTTGCTATATATCATGGATTATAACTCTGTCAACTAGATAATAGAAGTATTTTCTCTCTGAGAATTTGAATAATTTTCAACATCAAAATTAAAAACTATGATGGATATGTCAGTCGTTTTTTATGGTAGGTGGACAGTAGTTTTTTTCACTTTATAGATAGCACTTAGGCTGCATGTTTTGGCTTTAATCTGATTCTTCAATTTAGACATAAATATTTCACAAAAAATCTGGAGAAATTCTATATGCCTTCTTATTTATTTTTCAAACATGAGTTTAAGCATATTTCAACTCAATAACTATCTGAGTAGTGAATAAGTACAGAGGGTCTTGAATTATATATATAAATTCATAGTAACAATCTGCCAGAAGCCCACTCAGCCTTCTCTCTTTTATTAATATCATCCTTGGGGATTCCTTTAAAATACCTTTATCAGGAAATCATTGGCTACTCTCTTTATCCTATGTTTACATTCACTTTAGTTATTTCTGGAGAATTACTATGACAAGTTGACTGACTCCTTTCTAATCTGTGATTTTCTAAATCCCTCATGTTGAATGTAAACCTACTTATCCTAGATAAGGGATACTCCAGCAAGAAAGAATATCTGATCCATTCTTTTTACATAATTAGCCTTCATGTGTGAAGGTTATCTTCCCTGCTTTGGAAGCCTTAAAATCAAAGTCTGTATATTCTTACTATAACTTTTAAGGAGGGATAATTTCTGTAATGGATAAGTTCTGTTAATTTTAGATAATACAAAGAAGTGATGGTTATGGGCAATAAGAAATCAGGAAAACAGAGAGTGCTAACAAGCCAGGGGGGTTTCTATACCTGAAAACAGAATTCAAGCAAGGCATAAACTTCAACATGTGTCAGAGGCTCACACTAAAATATGTTTGAATATTCCAGATAGATGGCAAATTGGTCCAATATTTCTGAAGTATTATAGAGATGTAGATACTGGCATTCACAATTCCTTCAATTTCAGACTTTCAGGATGATTTTGTACAAACTCTTTTCTTCATTAATGACTGAAATTCAAAACTAAACATAACTTAGAAAAAAATTATCAAAAGGAAGATGCTTCATATTTGAGAACATTTTTAAACAAAAAGAGGCTTCAGTGCATCAAAATTTCAAAAAAAATAAAATATTGTTAAGAAGCCTAATTAAGCAAGTTTGGTGTACATTAAAACACTCAAAATTAGAATGGAACAACATAATCTTAGTCTAAACAAATCACTCTTCCAAATCTAATGCATTATTCCACTAGTTGCCCATAAAAAAAGCTTTTATAAATTGCTGCTCTTTGTAAGCTTTTCTAAGAGAACATATAAACTGAAACTTGCAGAAATGTGTTCTGTTCCCTTTGTCATAAAATTAGTATTATTTGCTGTAGTAAATTATAACCTTTGTCTCTAGTTTAGCTCATTGAGTTGCTTCTTGTAGATTTATTAACTTAAAAAAAGATATTTGTCCTCATGTGCCCAATATATATGGTAGAACAGAGACAGGATGAATACAATTGCATTCTTCTTTGAAAATGGGAAAACATATGGGGTATACATTGGGCACTGGTTTGTAGCAAATTAGATATTTCACTAAGAAAACTTTGAAAGAATCCCCCAAACTGATGATTAGAAATATTTCACTGAGAAAGGACAGGGACTTTAATATTTTCCATGATCCTGCTTAGCCATGTTTGAAAATAGCACTGAGGAGTACTGTCTGTAGAGGGTTGCAGGCTGAAGGATTGTGCTAAGCCTCAAACTGGCAAAGGTTATTTTTATTAAACTGCAGAATAGAAGTTGCTTTAGTGGGTGGCCTGAAATTGAATAGGTTTCTTATATATTTGAATCCAATCAGTTACTTACATCAATTTTTATTCTTATAGACATCCTCCTAAGATTTACCGTATGTCTTTGCTCTTTCATCACATGGCCTACAAGTTTTGTGGGAATGCAACAACTTTTAGTCTATTCTTTTAGAGTCACCTTACATTTGAAAGAATTTGCTATTGCATCACCACTTCAAGTCATCCAGGGGTTTAATTGATGGTGTGATAGACATATCTTTGTTTCATCTTCTCCTCAAGGTTGAGTTTGGAATAGGCCCTCTTGTTCAAAACAGCTCTCAGTTTATGATGTTTTAAAAAAATCTTTTGAGTTTGAGAAGCAGTTGTCTCTTTCATTCTTACATGGCCCTGAATTTGTAGACTCTCTCTATTCCCTTTCATTGCTTCTAGCAAAATCAGACATTTTACTTCCAAGCTTAGCTCTTTCTAATACTAACTTGTCAAATACAGTTGATTGCTATTTGACAATGAACTGACACAACTATATATTTAACCACTGTTACTGTTAAACAAAATTATTTGACATTGTGTTTTCTTCTCCCATGATAAAAGTTCATAGGTAAAGTCTGCCTTCTAAGTTATTGTAGTGACAGCTTTTCCAGATATGTCACCCTTCCATAGCACAAATGCCACTCTTTCAGACTTCCAGAACAGTGTCCTTATCACCTGCCATATGACCCCTCAGTGAAGGGTATATAGTGGTAGTGGGTGGTGGATGTGTGTAGGTGTGTGTGTCTGTGTGTGAGAGAGAGAGAGAGACAGAGACAGAGACAGAGAGACAGAGAGATGGCAACACTTCACTTCCACAGTCAATTATTTTTATCATTAGAATAAGTTACCCTATGCTGTGGCTTTAACTCAGTGTTTTCTTAGAACAAATGTTTATTTCTCACTTACGCTACATGGATATCATAAATTTACTAGGCACTGATCTCAGTGCTCTCTCTACTTTGGCCTAATGGGTTAATCATGACCTGGAACATTTCTGTTCTAGTGGCAGAAGGTAAAGGAAAACAGGCTAACTAGTTACTGTCTTTTAAAACTTTAAATTGATATTCCAATTAGTATCAGAGAACAGATCTAAGATACTGGTTCCATAATTTCTAAACGAGTGCTTTTTGACAATCCATGTAATATAGAAATCAGAGTTGTATTTCTGAGGCATTATATAGAAATAGACACTTTGGTTCCAGAGATTAAGGAAGATTGACGAGAAAGTCATAAACTAAATTTAAATTTCACTATAAGTTAAATCAATTTTGAATTATTTTTAAGCATGAATGTAAAATATAATTCCTTAAATATAAATATAATTAGAGAATGTTCAGTGTTTCCATTTTCTTAGCACATGTGTAAATCAACGAATAATTTTTCCCTTGATAGTATTTATAGTACTTATCCCCTGGAAAAGTTTAATTTAAAATTGTGAAGTACAAATCATCATGAGCAAGGAGAGAATTAATATTTTTATTGTCTTTGTTACTGTGGGCATCTTTTTAAGCCCAAGATGGACTACGGTATTCTAGCTTGCTTGTGCCACGTACATGTGAAACCAAGTCAGTTGTTTACAACCCTGCTCATATTAGAACAATACACTCGAAATCTGTGTCTAAATAAAACAATTTAACAACACCTTTCAGGGCTCTAGGGGTTGACTGGTTGGTTCTAATTGGCATCCCTAAAATGGTTACAGTCAGATGGAAGTCAAAGCATCAGTGCCCTAAGAGCTTTTCTTTCACATGACTGGTACTTGGGTGGGATGGCAGGAAACAAATGGATGCTGGGTGGGCATTTCGGACGTCACATGTCCTCTCTATGTGGCAAAGTTGGGTATCCTCACTGCACAGAGATTTCAGGCTACTGACTTCTTCTGGGAGAATGGATTCTCCCAGAGCAAATATTTCAAGAGATCCTGGTGGATACTACACTAATAATGCATGAGATCCTGAGTTTAATTGTGATGGCTAATTTTTAAAATTTTATGTTTCTTGCTTTTTGTGTCCTATCCAAGTAATCTTTTATCCAGATAGAGAAGGTTCTCTCTTATGTTTCAATCGTAAAATATTACAAACTTAGCTTTCATGTTTAGATTTGTAATCTAGTTTTTCTTACTTTTTAGATTTTTTTGGTAAGAGGTTAAGTCAAGGTACAACTTTCTTTCTCCCTATATGTATGTAGAAATGTCCAGAGTAGGATGACTAGAAAAATGAAGAGATCTAAATTATCTTTTAAAAATAATAAAGGAAAACAGGGAATTGATTAATTAAGGAAAATGTCAGCATATGAAAAATGAATAGATCTCTGTTATGTTACTACATGTCACAGAACTTGGACCAATGTAATTCTTTTACATAGAAACAGCTCCAACCTAACATAAGGACATTTTAATGAGTAGAATGCAGTAGGATATATTGCAAAATAAAGGATTCATTTCCCTACCTTATTTAAGCAGAAGCAAGATCTCCTGGTATCCAAGAAAAATAAAACAGTAAGGAAAGGGATTCGATGAAAAGTTTTCTCTTAACTCTAAAATTCCTTAAATTTATGATTCTAAGATGGCTATAGAAAAATAAACAAATAGTGTTAACTATTAATAATACTGTATCCCAGGTTTTTTGCTAGGGATCCATCACCCATCAACTGTAGTACTTATTATCCCTGTAAGTTTGGGCCAGTGAATTACACACTTTAAAGAATAGTTTCTTCAATTGTGGAGTGAGGTAATAATACCTTCAACTGCAGATTTATTAATGCATGCACCATAATAATAAGTTGCTGTTATTAACAGAGGCAGAGAAAAATTACTGATGCAAAAAATATGATTTCTTTCATTTTCTTAGCTTGATATATCAGTTACAGTTTCTGTGCTTTGTCAAATTAGCTTCATCTGCCTCACAAAGCCCTCAGTGGGTCAGCATCTCCCATCAGGTTCCCAGCCTTCCAGAGTTGAGGACTGAAATCTGTATAGGCTAGTCTGTTTAGACATATGCAAACGTTCCTTCATGAGGGCTGTTTCTGAGAAGCAGGACACATGTCTCCTTTACTCTCAGGCCATGGTCTGTGAGGAGGCCTGATGGAGTGCTCCTCTCTCCGATAATCACTCATCTCTTCCTATTCCAGACCTGAGACTCCTGCTATGCTTCTTTGGGGAGAAATGCCTCTCCTTTCTTTCTGATAAATGTTTTGCTTAAGTCACCAAGGCTTATACTTTTTTTTTTTTATATTAAGCCTTTGGAAAACATATCCATGAATATTTTCTGCTTCAGCCTAGTCACAACCCTCTTTGAGAAAATATGGATGTACTAATCATCTCTTTGGAGGAATAAAAGCAAAAAGGGGAGTTTTCAGCAAAGAAGGAGATAAGAAGGAATTTATATCTCACAATATGTTGTACATATTTCACATTATTTCTTATTCTCAGTGATCATGTGAATTGCTATGTATGTCATTATCCTAATTTTACAGACAAGAAAACCAAATTTCAGATGTTTAAAATGATACCTCCAAACTTTGAAACACAGTTCTGTCTCCAATAACTTGTTACTCCACTATGTTTTTTTAGATGATACTACTAGACATTAGTGATGTCATCAGCTGCATTGAGTTGAAACGTAAAATCTGAAAGAAGTGATGCTGCTTTCATATATATCCACTGACAGATTACCTCAGTTTAGGACATTTCAACCTTCAGAAAGTAAAACTTCCTCAGGAAACTGAATCAGGGATTTCACTATCCCATAAACAAAGACAATAGATGGCAATTAATGGAAACTCCAGAACTCTCTCTACAGGACGGGTTTAGGAGCAGTAATCTTATAAGAATTGGGCTTCACATTTTCCTTAATTATGACTGAAAAATTATCTGTTTTCAACCTCAAAGATTAATAAAAAAGAGATTAATGAATATTATAGGGTAATTTTAGCTTTTATCTTAACTCTGCCTTGTTACTAACACTGATGGCAACAAAGTGACTAAATGAATTTTCAAAGTATGTGTTGAAGAGAGGGAGATGATTGATGTAAAAGGACTTTTAAACTTGAGTCTGCTTCTCCTTGGAATACTGAAACACTAATATTTCCAAGACACATATCCTGTACGATTTAGTTTAGAAGAAGGCTTATGGGTAGGAAAACAGTATTCCAAGTTATATCTTATGTAATATATAAAACCAAATAAATCCAATTTCAAAGAAGAAAGGGTTGTGTTTTACAAAAGATTAAAACAATTGTGTACTTTCAAGCTCTGAGAAAGCAGCTGGTATCAGAAGGAATATTTTCCCTGGAACAACTGTCAAAACTGTACTAAAAACAGAAACAACCACATAAATTAATAAATAAAAGAGAAAGTACAGAAAACAACAAAGACAACAAGAATTGAGGGGGAAAGAAGGCAGATTTTTTTTCTCATGGGACATTTGTCAACTCACTTAATGGGCCACGATTTGAAGAGGAAGCGGTAGTTAGGACTTGCAAAAATCTCACTAAATTGGGGGGAGGTAACAATTTTAATTCAAGCTTTTCATGGAGTTTAAATTGAAGGACCAAGAATTTTGATAAAAGTCAGTGAAGGAAAGTACACCTGATATACTAGGAGTGATTTGCTAGCTGACACCTGTGGAGGACAGATCCTAAGATAGTCCCCACAACCCCTATCCTCTACTGTTCATGGTTTGTATAATCCCTTCTTCTTGAGTGTAGGTGAGGCATGTGATATGTCTCTATCCAACAGAATATGACAAAGGTGAAAGAATGTTGTAGATGTAATGAGTTTCAAATCAGTTGATTCTGAGGTCATCCAAAAGGGGATGTGGTGGGTGGATCTCACTTAATCAGGTGGATGCCTTTAAATCTTAAGCAAGTTTCTGTCTGAAGTGAGAAACTCCTGTTGGCTGGAAGAAGGCAATAGCCAAATAGGAGAAATCCACATGGAGAAAACTTCCAAACACTCTAGGAATGCTGAGCATCCTGTAGGACAAGAGGGCAGTCTCCTTTGATAGCAAAATGGCTCAGTCAGACAGACACAAGGAAGTGAGTTCTTCCAAAACCTGAATGAACTTGGAAGTGAATTCTTCATGCCTCTAGATGAGAGCACAGTCTGGCCAACAACTTAATGCATCCTTGTGAGACTCTGAGCTAAGGAATCAACTAAGCATGTCCAGAATCCTGACATAGGCAAACTGTGAGATAGTAAATGAGTGTTGGTATGGCCTGTAAGTGTGATAATTTGTTACACACCAATAGGAAACTAAGAAAGCATTTGTCAACACATATGCTGTGTATGCGTGGAGCCAGAATCAGAGAAATTAAATAGAAAATCATTGTTAACAAACCCAAACCTTGATTCTCATGGTGCTTAGAAGACAAAAATTGAAATTCAGAGCCTACCAAGAAGGAGAGACTACGGATACTACCCAGACTTTCAGTTGAGAATCCAGAAAGGATATGCCCTAAAAAAGTAGATATATATAAATGGGTCAGATTCAAATAGATTAAGAGGTGTTCTGCATATATTATTTCCTGATAGAAGAATATTAATTTCTCTCTGGTATAATATTACACACACATCACACAATCACACACATATACACACAGGGAGAAACAATAGAAAGACATTCACAGTAATCTAGTTATAGAACAGACATTTAAAATTAACTGTAAAAAATATGTTACAGAAAATAAATAAGACAGACAATTGCATCTGAGAACTTGAAATTATTTAAAAGTATGGTACCAAATGGATATGTCTAGAAATGGCTTAGATACAACAAAAAAGAAGATTGGTGCACTGGGAAATAAGGAGTTGAAAATATTTGTATTAAAACACGGAGAAAAATGGGATAGAAAAGTCACTTTAAAATAACATAGGAAATAGTTTAAAATTCTAAGATATATATGATTTGTGACTCGGGACATACCTTTAGAGAGAATTAGAAATAAAAATGTTTGAAGAGATACTCCCTGAAAAAATAAATTCAAGAGTGACAAAGAGCAACAAACCAAAGGATCAAGATGCTTTATAAATCTTTATATTGTTCACACACATATGTATACTCCACATACCTAAGCATCATAGTAACTATTGAAAATACAAAGACAAAGAGAAACATATAAAAGTATCCAGAAAGGAGAAGACTCTTTACCTTTAAGGAACAATATTGAAAATGACGTATGATTTTCACAAAGACAGTGTAAGTTAGAAGAAAAGATAATGGCATCTTTAAATCGCTGAGAAAATTATGTGCAATGGAAAATTCTATAATATATCTTTCAAAATGAATAATGTCATATATTATTTCCTACATACTGTATAGTTTACTTACCATGATATTTTTTTCTGCTTCCTCCTACTAGATTGTAGTGGGAAGAAATGTTGATGCTGCTTTGAGGGTAGACATTATTTCTGCTTTTATTTTGTTTTGTTTTTATCCCTATGTCTCCAGAGTTTAAGATATTGCTCTTTGGTAGGGTCTCAACAAATATTTTTTATAAGTGAGTGCATCATCCAAAAGTTTTATTTCTCATATCCTTTTATCATAACACATTTTTACACTCAAAATCATACAATGAGCATGAATTTTATGAGGATTATTTTCTTCCTTGTTGAAGTTTCCGTTATCATGTGAGTCCTCCTAGTATACAAATATGTTTGATGGTGATTAAAAGCATTTGAATATGGAACCTTCTATCCTTTTGAGTCATGGTTCTCAAATATCAATATATATATATATGAAAATAACCTGAAAAGCTTGGAAAAATTTTAAATTCCTATGCCAGATGTTGGTATTTTTGACCAAGTATAACTCAGATGGGACCAAGTAATCTGAACAATGATTATACAAACCATGTAATTCTGATGGTCACTGGACAATATGAGGCACTTGACCATCAAGAAATGGCCCACAGCTGTACAACCATCTCCCAATAAGTGATAGATTTCCCTACATTTTTTTAACTAGTAAAAATATAACACATTTGCAGGGTGCCTTTAAATGAGGTAGATTAAAACAGTAAAAGGCTACCTATTTTCTACTGAATTTAATTATTCCTCCTATTGATTTATGCTATGACTACATTAAAATTTACCATACAATTTGTAAGTTCACTGGCAAATTTTTTTCTTTGCTTTGCTTCATGGTCATCTATAAGTTAAATTTAAGTTCTACATTCAGCTATACAATGTGTAATTTATCCCAAATGGCATTGCTTTGAGTTGATAATTAAAATGCAGTCATTTATTTTCCAGCGAGTACCAGTGATTGGTACATTCAATCTAAAGTGAGTCCTGTCAAGACTGCTTTATCTGCATTGGTACGATTCAGACTCTCGTCTCATTTTAAGCAGCAGTTCTCAAAGTCCTTATGCTTTATTTTTTAGACTAAATCCCTCTTTATGTGAAACAATAACGATTGTAATGAATCTTGATGGCAAGTTTACAGACTATTCTCCCTGCTGCAATAGACAACTTGTCGTAAAGACATACACAAAATATCTGTGTCTTCTGGGTTTTTCTCTCAAAATTTACTACATTTGTACGAAAACTGGAAAAACACTAGAAAATATATAACTTAAAAAAAGGAATAGTGGGTAAAGAACAAACAGGCGTTCTAGAGAATCCTCTATTTCTTCTTGAGAGTTCCTATATTTAACTTATTTTTTTCTTGTAATAATCTAGGAGAACTGGGAGATCTCAAGCCATGACATTTAAAAATAAAAGTGACATTATCTTTATCTATTTTTCTGAAGGATATTAAGAATTGCCATGAATTGACTTTTTACAAAGTAAAGAGAGGATAAAAAGCAATCTTCCCTAGAACTAGAAATACACAGAAATCACCTTATTCTCATATACCTAATTATTGCTGAAGTAGTATTTAACTTGTAGAGACAGTTGCAGTGTACATCCATTTGCCTATGTATTAGAGACAGCATAACACGAATTATAAATTTCAAATACCTTGAGACATACTACTTAGCCATGTAATAGAAAGATCACACCACTAGTTGGAATTCATGCCAGTAAGCATCTCTTGAGTGGACAACACATGTGTACATTGTGCTCCGTGTTGGCTGAGAAGGGATAGGAGTAGGCAAGAGAAAAAACAAGATATGGTACCTACAATTAGGGTATTTGTTAACTTAGATCAAACACAAATAATTTTAAAGAACCATGGTCAAAGTGATTCTCCTTGAGCATGTATATAAACAAAAAGTGTCATTCAGGCAAGCAGTCAGTCTTTCCATATTTTGTATTCTCTTCAGCACAAAGGTAAAAGAAATTCAGTAAGAGTGAAGGGTGCATTTTTAGATCTGTGACCCAGATGTCATTTAGATTTGGCCTTCATCAATAGAGCTAATAAATCCTGAGATTAAGTCAGAGAGGGAGAGTGAGAGAGATTGAAACAGTCACAATTCTGTGGAAGAAAAAAGGAAGATAGAGGGTGAAACACAGGTCACTGCTGTCTCACAACCTCCTCTCTTACCTTTTCTCTATATATTTCAAGACTTAAGTCAAAGAGAAGGCTCTCCTACATATGCCGATTAATTTTTTATGCCATAACTATATTTGTTTATATTACTCTATACTAAAATTGATGCAAGTCATTTCCTCACTAATCTCTAAGTCCCTTTGTCAATATTTTGTCATCTCTATATATCTACAACATAATGCCTGGAAAGTTGTTGGTTTCCCATTAATATTTCTGTCAAAACCAATTATGAGTAATAAGTATTCCATTGACAGTCTTTTTTTTTTTAATAGGAGGTCAGGAAGAAAGAGGAATAATTAAAGAGCATTAAAACAGTCAAGAAAAGTTAATTTGTGACTTGAGGAGTTTTAATAGAATAGTAGTCACTAAAGCTAGATTATGGGCAGGTACTTTAAAAGAGAATGAATATTGAAAACCAACCTTAAAATTTTGACAGTGTAAAGAAAGAAAATAGAATTTGGAAAGGGTGGCAAGATCATGCTGAGAATGTCAACCAAGGGGCAGAATAAGGAGAGGAACTGATCAATGGAATATGAGAACATACTAGAAAAATCTAATTTTAAAACAGGAAGAACACAATGTTTTCTTTTCAGGAAAAGGAAGAAGATACGTAGATGTAGATAAATTTAATAGTAAATAATAATAATGAAAGCAGCAGTATTACAATAATAATCATAAAAAATATTCACAAAAATTTTAGAGATATTTATATGGCTATATAGATACAAAGATATTTAATCCTCACTATAACCCAATATGGTGGATAAAAGTTTTCACATTTTATAGAAAACACAGTTTGAGATTTGGGAGGTTAAATGAGTTTCCTGAAGTAAATTGGCAGCCATTACTTTTAATCACTATGCTGCCATCTTTCATTTGTTGCTGTGTGTGAAATATATATTACAAATTTGAGGGAACTGTATTTCCCTAGGTCCCTTGCCAGCAGTGTTCTGGTTTCCATTCAGCTAATGGGAGGTACTTTCAAGGTATTTCAAAGTCATGAGAAAAACAGAAGCTATTTTTTCCCTCCCACCACTCAGTGGATAGTTGGTGGGACACTGTTGATGCAAGATTTCACAAGCTGCCTCAAAGACCACATCGTAGGGAAATATTCTGCTGGGCACCATGCATGACTCCCAAGGACTGAATGGAGATCCATCTTCAGGCATATACCCATGCCTTTTATCAAGAGGGAAAGATGGCATTCTGGGACATCCATGATGAGCCGAAGAATCACTTCGCCAGTTTCAATGAGTGGGTCTTAGGAGAGTTCTTGCCTTAACCAATACTTGTCTGGATTTGATGCACCTATATTCTAGTAGTAGTTTGCAGAAAATATGCCCTTTGAAACAATAACATCCCTGAGTATATTTTTCATATTTGCTTAGGTTGTCAGCTGGCATCTTCTGTCTGGAAAGAGCTATTTCAAGCACAGGCATTGGCAGAGTAGCCATGGGCTTTCTCATTAAGAATATTGTAGTTTTCCCATCAGATTCTGAGTTTTCCTCCACTAAACTTTTCAAATATATCTTTATCTCCTTAGTCCTGAAACACGTATTCATTTTAAAATATGTAGCATTTATAAGGGATTCAGTAACTGAAATCCTCTTGAAGTTGTCTTTCCCTGTTTTTATGGTTTTTTTTTTAATCTTTTCTATCTTATCTATTTTATTGTGGGGTGTTTGTGTGTGTGTACCTGCTTGTACTGGAAAGTATTGTTTTAAAATCTAGCATGTAGTTATCTTCCTTTAAAAGGATTTTCATTTTTTTTTTGAGATTAACTGAGGCATCAGTAATCTAACATCATGTAAATATAATTTCAGAGCTTGAATATTTCTAGGATTCTCAAGTGATGGATTATTTTTAGTTTATCATTAAATCCCAATTCAAAAAGCAAGAAATTTTTCAATGTGCCAAATGTGGACTGTCTAGCCATATGAATAATATTCCACATTTGTCTGTGAAGTTGTCAATGGTTTTGCTCTACCTCTGAAAATAGCAAAACTTTCCAGGAGGAGAACAACTCTAATGCTGAATTCACTTCTCTGATTTTCCATCTTCTATCTGTTGGTCTAGTAGTTCTTTCCAAACTGGTGTTCTCAGGTTCCTGTGCCTTCAAATAAGTGTGTGTGTGTGTCTGTCTGTGTGTGCACATGCATGTGTGCACACGTGCACATACTTAATATCTTGTCTTTTGTAGTTTTTCTTGGTAGCAGAAGTAATCTTGACTTAAGAAATATAAAAAGGTAGACCCAGAAAAGTTAAATAGCTTACTCATAATAGCACAGATGGTTATGAGAAGTGGGGAACTAGTACTTGTTCCAGCCTTTAGGGTTCTTTTCCTTATCACAAGAACCATTCCATCTATTAGCCAATTGCTGTGGATAAGGGGCAGGTATGGCAGTGGGGGAAGCAGGTGCATCAAATGCCGGGGACAGAAGCCTCAGTGTGTGAACTTCATTGTTTAGTGTTCAGTAGTAGAGGAAGCAACAGCCTAACCATAATCACTCTGTGACATCATTTGACTCCGACTTGTATGGCATAGCCTCTCTTTTTCCTGCCATTATTTAAGAGACTTTTCTCCCAAATATCTGTGCAGTCTGTGGATTATACAACGTCCAGTGCCAATGAATGGATTCCTGCATAAAACAGAGTCAGTTTCAGAACTTGTAACTAAGAACTTCAGGGATACAGCATTATATGCATGAGCATTAAGAGGTATATCACAAACAGGTAAAAATGCTTGAGTTAAAGATAAGAAAGAAAAACCACCACCACAGTGAGAAAAATAAGAAATGTGCTTCAACTATAAGAAAAACTCTAAAGGCAGAATTAGTAACTGCTCAACTAGATGAATTAAATATCTATTAAATCATGACAGATTTTGTCAACTAATCAACTGCAGCTGAAGCCATATTATAATGTGCAAATGATGTTTAATTTGAACTAAGGATACATTTTAATATATTAGTTTATCCTCCAAAATTTGATAGTTTATTATTTATGAAACTTTCAATAGCATCATATCTGTTTTTTTATTTAGAATCACAACTGGCCATATGCTGAAATGAAACAAGAAATTGTCAGAGAGTAGAGAGGATCTTGGTAGCTCTCTGCAGTGACTGCAGGAATTCCTTAAACTTCAAAAGCACTGTTGGACTGAGGCACTTCTTAAGGGTTATGTTTTCAGTTAGAAGTAGTTTAAGAGTAAGGGAACAAATTGCCACCAACAGAGTAGTGGGCATCTGTATATTAGATTATTTAGGGATAACCTTTTTTTTCGACATGAAGGTTGTTGCAGAGCAGAGGAAAAGACAAGAAAATAGCAGTGAGAGTTCAGTTGACTAGAATTGAATAGTAAGGGGTTTGTGATATGGGCATAAATAAAAGATAATATTGTTGGAATGTTGCCATATTATAAAGGTTTCATAAGGTAAATCCTCTTTATTACCACATTTGATTATACACTGCATAATCATTTGAGAAAAAGTCTGTTTTTCATCACCAGAAACCATAGGACTTTGGGAAAGAGATTAACCATATTGCAGCTTAGCATTCTCAATATCAAACAGATGACAAGACTAGTGGGAATATAAAATATTATCAAACGTTAAATATTGTATAATTTGTGTTTTGAACAAGTTGGACTCATTGGGTATTAATAAAAAATAACTTCATTCTTTTCTTTCCTATCCTTGCTTTTAACCACTCTGTGGGTTTGATTTTTCCTCCTACATAGGCTGAAATTGGTATCTATCCTCATCAATATCTCTGGTCATTCTTAGGTAATGAAGTCTTCATTTCTTTTAGATTCCCCAAACTATTTTATCCCAATAATTAACTGTTAGTCATGTACGTTTTACCTTCTTTCTGTGCATACATGGACTTATTTCAGCCTGGCTGCTGCACTAGGAAAGGGAATGGAGGCTAATGATCAGCTTCTTTGTTTTCCTGCCTAGATTTTCTACTCTTCCTCTGATATTTAAGATACAGTAATCTCAAAAATCAAGTTGATGCTTTCTGGGCATGGTCTAAAGCTTAAACGTTCTCTCTCATAGTACATATGTGATGTGTGTGCTCTTGGGAGAGGCTCACGTTGATGCTGAAGATCTCCTAGCTGAAAAGGGTCATTACCTTTATGTGGCTGAATGTATATCCGAGGCCCAAATGCTTAAAACTGCCCCTTACAAAACTTACAATGCAGCATTCCCAGTATCTGTTTCTTAAGTTTATTCTCTCATCTGGCCCCGCTAAGTAGAGTTTTAAGTGGTTCTACATTTTTCTCTCTCCCTCTCTCTCTGTTGCAGTAGGCTACATTGGACACACTTGTGTGTCATTCATCCTGATAAATGCTGGATAACAGCTTTCACCCAAGCAATGACATCATCTCCTTTCTATGCTGTCAGAGAAGCTAGCCCATTCTCGTCTTTCATTGCTCTATGCTTCGTTGAAGTGTATCAGACATCCATTTATGGTGTCAGCCAAGTTTCAAGATACACGTATAGAACTCTCCTAGTGGTCCTGCTGTTACCCCTTCTCTGAAGTTTTTGCAGTGGAGAAAACACGCTCTGATCACCCCATAGATGGGTGGGATTCATGGCACACAGACACAGCTTTGTGAAATGTATCTTCTAATTTTCAAATACTCATACCCCCTGACCTCTTCCATAAGTCTGAGGTGGTTGATCATGTAAAATTTGCAAACCAGTTCTCAGATGCACTTTGTCATGTTCTTGGTCCCTTTGTATTGTGGGAGTTATGGAGGACTGTTGTCTGGTGAACTCAACTGATGCCACAACAGTTTTAATTACAGTGTTTTTAAAAATAGCACACTTTATTTAATACAATTATTAAACAGTTTTCAATAAAATATTTTATTTTTTCCTTCTTGAAATTGCTCCCGATATCCTATAGAATATTGTGCTTTCTACAGAGTATCATTTTGGAGCAAAAAAAAAAAAAAAATCTGAGACCTTTTCACTCATGTCAAGTTTTCTATTTGAGGGCTATTTATTCTGCTAAAACCTTATTTTTAATACCTGGACTGACTTTATGGTGGCAGGCAATATTAGCTTAATTTGACTCAGGACATTGAAATATTTTAGAAAAATTAATTCAAGGGAAAATAACCTTTCCAGAATTATATATTCACACCTGCCCCCACACACAGACACTCTGTGAAGAATTAATAGATGCATTTATTTATTACTTGAAAAGTAGTTATTGAGTCTCTGCTATGTGCTATACAAATGAATAAAGTGCTGGATGGGAATTTTAAGCTAAGAGTCTTATAACAAATTATAGGAAGACTGTCAGGTTAAAAAAACTTCAATATAGTACCACATATTATACACTAATAATAATTATAATAAACATTTACTGAGAACTTCCTGAGATATCTACACTGCTAAACATATCTCATGCATCGTCCCACTGAATAAGTATGTTAACCATATAAATGTATACTAGGATAGCCTCAATTTACAAGGTAAACTCAAGCTCAGAGAGGACAAAGTAATGACCAGGGTTGCATAGTGGGAATGTTTTGATAGAAAGCTGCAGTTGTTACTACCAAAGGGAGTAGCCCAATCATAAAGAGACTAAGATTGAGGAAAACCTTCATTTTAAATTTCATAAATAGATATTTATGGAGAGAGAAGACTTTCCACGTGAGGGATGAAGCGTAGGAGAAGGGATGGAGGAGGCAAGGCTGTGGAAATGAGCTGTAACAAAACAGAAAAATTAAGTTTTAAAGAAAACACTTTTCTGAAAGAAAAAAAAAAGTGTAAGTCAGTGGTAAGCCTGGGAAAGGTTTAACCTCTCTAGGGGGCAATTCTTGAAATGTTATGCCTATAACATAGATTGTGAAGCATTATTGATACTTAGAGCGTAAAGACCAGCAATGTGACACATGTTGCAAAATATCCAGTATTTCTGCCCAAGGAGGAATATGCCCAGAAGACTGAACACATTTCAGTATTCTCCTAGGGTATCTGTGTCACAAGATATCTGAGTCTAGAATCCACCTCTCTAATTTGCATGGTTTTAGTATATGCTCACTTTTTAGGAATACGATGTCAGTGTAAATAGAGAAATGTCATAAGTTAATTTTGTTGGAATCTTTACTAGGAGACTTTTTTTAAAATCCTAATTTAAGATCAGTCACTGATGGCAGAGCTGCCATTTCTTTAGCATATGTATTTGACTGTGGAGTGCAGCTGGCTATGAATTGGCATGTGTAACCTTTGCTTTGAGTATGATTCTATGTATAGGGGTAACCATGACTAGTTTATAGTGACTTTAAATATAAACATATTAAGTACGTATTTTTTATTATTTCCTTTATTTCTTCTTAGAATTATGGTTGGGGTTTTGATCATTGTATTGATTTATTTTTATGTTTTATGTGTAATCGTGTAAAACTCAGGATTTTATTTCAGAATAATAAAGGAGGGATTAAAAATATTTCTTAGAAAAACAGGGTATTGGATGTCATAAAGTGGAGAACCACAGGTATGTCTCAACATTGAAAAAAATGAAAAATACCCTGTGGATAGCTCCAAATTCGTTCACCCTTTCTTTCTTACGAAGAGAACCCTACAAGGGGTTTTTATAGGGTGGCAATGTGTCCAATTAAAAATGCTATGCTTCCAAAATTTCCTTGGAATTATAAAAATATGTAATACAATTATGACAAATAAGATGGAAGAATCACTGAGTGAGGTTTCAGAGGAAAAATAGTATTTTTAAGAGAATCGGATATGCTCATGTACCCCTTTCACCTTTATTTATTTATTCTTTTACATTTAATTTTTTCCCATTCCTCCTGGTTATAACATAGATAAAATACCCGAAGTTAAAGTAGACACCCAGCCACATAGTTTTGGGGACCAGATGCAAATGAAAATTCAGGAACCTTATTCAGAAAGCAGTGGTAAAGTATGTGGATAATTATGAAACATTTTCTTTAAAATATTTCATTACTTTAAAACTTAAAAGGGGTAATAGTAGTACATAAGTAACAATATAATGGCAAAAAAATATTACAAACAGCATAAATATTTCCATCCATATATTCATATAACACAGTAAATAATTTATTGTGATATTTGATTGGTCTTAAGATTTTTCTGTCTCATTTTTCTTGTAATCTATCCATTATGTCATCAAAATACTTCTAGCAACTTTACTCTTAAATAGTGAAGTTGAAAGTGACACCAGTTTCTCTTGGCAAATGCAAGAAATAATTTTTTAATTTTGAGAAGGATCTTTCTGCTGATGTCGTGGTTGCTGCTGTTAACTGTATTTTTATAGGATGTGAAAGCTTTCGGATACAGTTTTGATAAATTATTTCAAAATATAAATTGTAGTATATCTAGAGCTAATAATTTTTGTTGAACTTTTTTCCTAAAAATATTTAACTCTTCAAACAATTCACTTTTTAGAAAGTCTAAATATAGTTTTAAATTTATACAATGGCATTTCACTGTTTCCTCTGACATTTACTGTACCTTGTGACCATCAGGTGGCCAATTGAATGGCTTCACACATAGCTTGTTTCATAGCTCACCCAGCCTACAGCCCTGAACTAGTGTGTGTATGCATGGTCACCCTGCATATCTTGTCTGCTCATGCACATGCTTTATTTTCTCATAATACTTCGCTTACAAGACACGTTCAAAGGAAGATTACTAACAATTTCAAGAGGTGTTAAACCAAGAGTAAAATCTCTTCTGAGAGTAGGGTCTTGTATTACCACATATTCTTACCCCTACGAAGTTTGCAAACGCATCAAACACTTTAGACAAACTTTAAGCAAGAGACTGTATGCTGACTGAGCTATAGTACAGGTCTCCCCCATTATCTGTCAGTAGCATCTTCCTATGAAACCCTTCCTAAGCCAAAATGGCATAAAGCAAAGAAGCAATTATCTTAGGACATGTTGCCTTGTTAATGGATGCCCAAAATAAATCAAGATAAAATGAATTAACATCCAACCATAAACAGGAATCAAGTCTTTTTTTTTTTTTTTCAGTAAAGGTAGGTTTATTCAGAGAGATACATTGAAAGGCAAGAGAAAGGCCAAGAGGTG
Source organism: Vicugna pacos (assembly GCF_048564905.1). Classification (NCBI taxonomy): domain Eukaryota; kingdom Metazoa; phylum Chordata; class Mammalia; order Artiodactyla; family Camelidae; genus Vicugna; species Vicugna pacos. The sequence goes on from NC_132997.1 coordinate 62,629,775, forward strand.
TGGGGGTTGGGTGCTAAGATCAAAAGTAGGGACACAGTCCATAGACAGAGTGCAGGCCCTCTCTGAATGGAGAGAGAGAGAGAGAGGCCCTGAGGGGCAGTGTTGCCCATTTTTATGGGCTTTGGTAGCTTCATATGCAAGTAAATGGAAGGACCAGTCTGACTAGCCTGGGGAAGGGGCTGGGATTCCCAGGAAGTTGGCCATTCCCCACTCTGACCATTTGTGGCTAGCCTTGGGACTGTCATGGCACCTGTAGGCATGTTATTTATCATGCTAATGTATTACAATAAGCATATAATGAAGCTCAAGGTGAAGTAGAAGTTAAATTTCCCATCATCTTGAGCCTCAAGGCCTACTAGGGGTTGTCTCTTTTACCATTTTGATGTTAATTGTTGTAGCATTCCTTGAAGGACTGTGCCCTGCCCCCTTTCTGTCTCATTCCCTTCTTAAAGATTTTACTCCCATAATCTTACAGGGTTGCAGAGGGGCGAAGGTCTGTCTTCTGAAACTGCTTCCAGGCTGAGGAGGGGTGTTGACCCTGCCTTTCAGGGAATAAAAATCTCTGAATGTCTAATCTAGGGGCCCCAGGGGCAGGACAGCCATTTGTTTTTGCATCCAAGGGCTGAGGGTATAGGCTGGAATCCTCGCATAGCCATCATCTAATGTGGGGCTGTTGTAACCCACTGTTTCCATTGACTTCTGATGAATTTTCTTGACGATGAAGCGCCTTTGTAACAACAGTTTGATAGTCTATAACGACAAAAGACTTAAAAGGCATGGTTAAACATCTGCAATCGATAAAGAGACTTGTTTGTGATTACTAGAATTATGACTGATCATATTTAACTTAATGTATTAAAAAAAATCAAAGTTAACGTAATATCTAATATGCCCCAGGTTTCCTTTAAAGCATCTCAAAGTTAGCTGGAGCTACCAAGAAATTTTAGAATTTGTTAAAAATTTACAATCCTGATTATGCATGAAATTTTTGTATTTTATGAAACTCTTTTACTGAAAACATACATCTTTCCCACTGTATATTAAAATACTTATTTTAGGAGCTTTAATTGGATATATTTAAGCAATTATGAACTGTTGTAATCATTGCTATTACATGGTGGTGTTTTTTTTTAACAGGTACCTGAGGTCTTTTATTGCCTCCCAAGTGTAGGTCTCTCCTGGTCCCTGTTGGGGCTTATAAACTACAGGTTTTATTCTGGACAGATGTATGCAACTAGCAATTCCTCGTAGCTTAACGGCAAGTTTTCAGTAAGACAAAGTCCCCTGACTGGACTGGGACTTTAACTTCGTCCTCTGCGAGAAAGGGCAACACTTTGTTTCCATGTTCCTGGAGGGCACTTTGAAGTTGGCTCAAGCTAACAATGTGGGAGACTAGTTTATGGGTCGCCTCATCAAACAGGAAATCTGCAGTTAAAAAGGGCCTTCCATTCATCATTTCAAATGGGCTAAGTTTTAAGATTCCCTTAGGGACTGTTCTTATTCTTAGAAGGGCTATAGGCAGAAGAGGGACCCAGGTTTCTGAAGTTTCCTGGCCTAGCTTAGCAAGTGTTGTTTTTAGAACATAATTTGCTTTTTCTATCTTGCCTGAGGATTGAGGCCTCCAGGAAGAGTGGAAGTGATAGTTAATACCCAGAGCTGAGGAAACCTGTTGAGTCACCTTGGCAGTGAATGAGGTTCCACTATCACTCTGCAAGCTTTTTGGTAACCCAAACCTCGGGATTATTTCTTTGAGCAGAAATTTTGACATTTCTATCGCCTTTTCTGTTCTGGTGGGGAATGCTTCTACCCATCCTGTAAAGGTGTCTATGAATACCAACAGGTATTTCCATCCCTTACAAGGGGGCATCTGAGTAAAGTCTGTTTGCCAGTCTTCCCTTGGATAAGTTCCCTGATGTTGTACGGGCTGGAGTAGAGTGTGGGTATAGGGTGACTCACTGGGTCATTGTGGGCACGAAGTTCACAGGCCCTAGTGACTTCCTTAACAGTTTTACATAGTCCCTTGCATAGGAACACTTGAGAGATTAGTCTAAGCATGGGGTCCCGCCCTAGGTGGGTGGACTCATGGAGATGTTTAATTATTTTCCATTGTTTGTCCCCAGGAATCAGGAGCTTGTTATCTTTTGTCAGCCACCCTGAGAGATTCTTTTCTAGCCCCCTATGTTTAGCCCGTTTGACCGCTTCGGGTGTATAGGATGGCCCCGTTGGGAGAGGCTGGTCCTCAGTGGGAGAACTGCAGCCTGTAAGGCTGGCTGTTCTCTGGCTGCAACTTCGGCGGCCTTGTCTGCGAGGGCGTTTCCCTTTATAAGGGAAGAATTGCCCTTTTGGTGACCCCTGCAGCATATGACTGCAACATCTTTAGGAAGCTGGACTGCTTCTAGGAGTTTTAGAATTTCTGCCTGGTGTTCCTTAGGGGACCGCTTGGCTGTTAGCAGTCCTGCCTTTCTTTCCATATGGCAGCATGAGCATGTAACACTAGGAATCCATATTTAGAGACAGTATAGACATTGATTCACAAACCTTTTCCTAACTGGAATGCTCTGACTAAAGCAGTTAGTTCAGCCTTTTGGGCAGAAGTCTGGGAGGGCAGAGCTCCAGGCTCAACAACTGTGTGTAAGTTTACTGTTGCGTAACCAGCTCTCCTTGTTCTGTTATGTATAAAGCTGCTTCCATCAGTAAACCATCCTGCATCAGGATTGGACAGGGGCTGAGATATGGCCGGCTAGAGTAAACTTGCTTGATAGTCTCCACACAGGAGTGAATAAGGGATTTTTAGGATGGGGGATCTGGCATTAGAGTGGCCGGATTTAAAACCTGACAAACTTTAAGAGTTATGCCTGGGGAATCAAGTAGGAGGGCTTGGTATTTAAGTACTCGCCCACCTGTCAGCCAGGGGTGTCCTTTGGTCTCTAAGACTCCTTGTACCTGGTGGTGGGGGGTTAGAACTTCCAGTGGCTGTCCCAGGGTAAGCTTATTGGCCTCGCCTACTAATAAAGCAGTGGCAGCTACTGCCGTAAGCCATCCTGTCTACCCAGTGGCCACCTGATCAAGTTGTTTTGAGAAATAAGCTGTTGGTCTAGGCAGGCCCCTGAGCTTTTGAGTGAGGACACCCAAAGCTATTCCTTGCCTCTCAGCTATATAGAGGGTAAAAGGTTTTTCTAAGTTTGGGAGACCCAGTGAAAGGGCAGTTCACAATTTTTGCTTTAAAGATAAGAATGCCTGTTGACAATTTTTATCCCAGTTTAGGGGTCATGGTCACCCCCTTTTAGGGCCTCATAAAGAGGTTTGCGATAAGCCCAAATCCAGGTATCCAGATCCTACAAAATCCTGCCATTCCCAGAAAGGCCCTCAGTTGTGTCTTAGTCTGAGGGGATTGGAGGATCATAATAGCTTCCTTTCCATCTTAGGCTAGATTTCTAGTCCCAGGTGAGAGTGTATATCCCAGATACTTAACCTGTTGCATGGAAACCTGGGCCTTGTGGGGAGAGACTCGATATACTTGTTCCCCTAGGAAGTTGAGAACACGAATAGTGTTTTTTATCTGTATCCTCTCTAGTGGGACTAGAAATTAGGAGATCATCCACATATTGTAAGAGAGAGCCATTGGTCAATTCTATTTCTCTTCACTCTTTTGCTAATGCATTTCCAAACAAGTGAGGGCTCTCCCTGAAGCCTTGGGGCAGCACAGTCCAGGTTAGATAGGAAACACTACGAGTGTCTGGATCTGTCCACTCAGAGGCAAAGAGGTATTGAGAGTCTGGATGCAGAGGAATGCAAAAGAAAGCATCCTTTAGGTCTAGTACTATGAAACCAGGTCGCATTTTCTGGGACCTGGGTCAATAAAGTGTATGGATTAGGGACTATAGGGTGAACTGGGACCACTGTCTCATTAACTGCCCTTAGATCTTGAACGAACCGGTATTCTCCATTTTGCTTTTTTATGGTCAAAATGGGAGTATTTCATGGAGATTGACAGGGTTGTAACAGCTTGTACTTTAAAAACTTGGTTATTAATGGCTGGATACCTTGTTGAGCCTCAGGCCTCAAGGTATACTGTTTCTTCCATGGGTAATCAGCATTTGGCTTTAACAAGATCTGAACTGGAGGCATGCTAGTAGCCTTGCCAGGGACCTCTGTGTCCCAGACAGCAGGGTTTACTTGAGAAACAGTATGGGGTGGAAGGGAGACATCTTCTGGTTTAGTACTGAGGTGAGTTCCCAAGGCCAAGAGCAGTCATTTTTCTTGGTGGGTGCCTTCTTCATGAGGGTCTCCAAGTTGTATTACTGCCTGGAATTTAGTGAGTAAGTCCCTTCCCAACAAGGGGATGGGGCAGTCAGGCATGAGCAAAAACTGATGTGGAAAGGTAAAATTTTCTAGCAGGCAGCTAAGAGGGGCTGTAAATCACTTGGTTTGGGGCTTTCCGTCAATCCCCATTACTACACAGGATTGGGAGGACAAAGGTCCAGGGAAATCAGTCAGCACAGAGTAGGCAGCTTCCGTATCTAGTAAGAAGATACCTTTTCTACCTGCCACATCAAGGGTTACCCGAGGCTCTTCCAGAGAAATGACCAGGTGTCCTGTGGGAAACAGGGAGGGTCCCAGGCCCCATCAGTCTTCAGTCATCTCAGCCATCATTGGTTTGGGAGCCCCAAGTCTCCTTTGGGACTGGGGGCAGTCCGACTTCCAGTGGCCTTTTTGTTTGCATATCAGATAGGATCCTGGTGGACTTTCCCCATACATAGGGCATTTGTTTTTCCTCCTGGCTTCACTTGAAACAGGTCCCTTTTTGGCGAGACAGTGGCTCTGATCCAGGCATCCTAGATCCTGTCCTCACCATGGGACTTTGTGGAGGGTAACCCTGAGGTGGTGCAGGGGTTAAGGCTGCCGCTAAGAATTGTGACTTTCGTTGTTGTCCCTGATCCTTTTTGCGTCTTTAGCCCTGTCTCTATTGTTAAATACTTCAGACGCCAGATCTGTGAGCTGATTCATGGGGGTCTGGGGCCCCCAGCTGCCCAGAAGGGGCTTTAGGGGTAGATGATTGGGAAGACTTTCCCCCCTCAGAGTTGAGGGAGATAAAAGTTGCTGGCTATGGGCCTTGGGGGAAGTGGACCCATAAAGAGTCATCTAAAACATCTAAAGCCCTGTTAGGGGAGATGATTTGAAGTGCACATGAGCCAGGCATATCCGGCAGGAGTTCCCTAGAACTGGGTCTTGGGATAGGATCAGGGACATTTGGATATATGGGACTTCCCCCCATTTACCTCTTTTACAAAACAAATCTAGCTGTAAGATGTTTTTGTAATTTAATGACTCATTCTTTGGCCAGATCTCTTGGTCCCCTTGTTTGTATAGGGGCCATGCAGTATTACAAAGGAAAATTAACTCCTTTTTCCTCAAACTATCCTGTTTAAACTTTTCCCAGCTTATTAATATGCAACCTAACAAGGAGTCCTTTGGGTACTTGTAGTTGTCCCCATCTTGGTTAGGATGTCCTGTCTGTGAGCCTCAGGTGGCTCCTTTGGACTACTTAAGGAAAGGAGCAAGGGCCAGCAGGACAAAATGTGACTAGAGTCCCAGGGTCTAAATCCTTTAGAGGGAAGGAAGAGACCTAGGTCCCAAGTCAACTAAGCCAATTACCGTTGAGAAAGGGAAAACAAAATAGCTTCAAAAGGTAGAAATCTAGGACAAAATGGGAATACTATAGCCACAATGCTTCCTAGACTATAGATCCTTAGGCCTACTGAGGGAATGCCTGCCCGTGACTCCCTCTTAGGGGTATAAAGAAACCGCGACCCCAGGAGGGGTGCAAAACTTGTGACCCGTGAAGGGAGTGCCTGCCCACAATTGCCACTCAGAGGTACTAAAACCTGCAGCCCCACTGAGGGGTGCAAAAACCTGAGACCCCTCCGACGGCTGCTTAGACCTGTGACCCCACCAAGGGGTGCTAGAAACGGTGATCTGCAAGGGGAATGCCTGCCTGCAACTCCCACCTACAGATGCAATGAGGCCGTGCACCCCAAGGGCACTCGGGGAGGGCTGGGCTGCCAATTTTTAAAGGGGAACTCCCAGAGTTCCCAAATTTGGGCCCCCTTTCACAGTTCCTGGAACTGGACTGAAACGGTGTAGGGAAGAGGAATCGGGCTCAAGGAACCATGGAGGGGAATCTCACCCAGTCAGGTTGCCAGTTACTTGCCACGTGGTCTAAGTTTTGATGTCTGAGTGGTATTCTTGGTGGAACTTCTCAAGTCCGAAGAGACAGAGCAATAGAGGAGAGAATGAGAAAAGCTCAATGGGAGAAAATCCTTGGGCTTGGTGGGCTTCTTCATGGCTAGAGAGCTGGTCTCTGCCAGATCCTGCAGGTAGTGTCAGCCACCATCTAAAGGGCTACTTGAATCTGCATGGCGAGGGAGAAATTCCCTGCCCACCCTCCAAGAGAGGGAAGCTGTAGCCCAATAGGTGGCTCTAGATTATGCCCTTTGAGCCCCGTTTCTTTATGTAAATGCCCCACATTGGAAACCAAAGGTATGATGCAGGAAAAATGGACGTGGGGCATGAGGAGGGCTGTGTCCCAGCCTCCAGCTGAGCCCCTGGGACGTGCCCCGCCAAGTGTGGGTCTGTGGTTTCTCGCAGGAAAGAATTCGAGAGCGAGCCACAGTTGAGTAAAGGTAGATTTATTCAGAGAGAGACATTGAAAGGCAAGAGAAAGGCCAGGAGGTGTAGGGGTTGGGTGCTCATATTAAAAGTAGGTACACACTGCATAGACAAAGTGTGGGCTGTCTCTAAATGGAGAGAGAGAGAAAGGCCAGGAATCAAATCTTGATACATGCTACAACATGGATAAAAGATAAAACCAATGTGCTAAGTGAAGTCAGACAGAAAAGGACAAACATTGTGTAATTCAATTTATATGAAATATCTATAATAATCAAATTTAGAAATAAGTTAAAGTTTACCAGGGGCTGGGGCAAGAAGAGAGTGGGGAATTACTACTTAATGGCTAGAGTTCCTGTGTGGAGTGATGAAAAAGTTTTGGAAATCAGTAGTAGTGATGACTGTGTATCAGTGTGGATGTCAGTAATGCTACTGAACTGTACAATTAAAAATTAAAAAATAGAGACTATTATATATATTTTCCACAATAAAATTTGAACTTTAAAACAAAAATTATGAGTATATATAAAAAGCAACACTTAAGCGTTATAAAATTTTATGTAAAATGTATCATTATTAAAAGTTCAATTCATCAGGAAAAAATATCGAATTTACTTAAACATTCTATTATAGGGACCCAGACCCCTTAAAATGACTGTAGACACTTACGTGCAGTATTCAACCACTTATTTAGCCACTCAATACACTCTCAAAGCAGAGGGATCTACAATGTAACTTTTCCTCTCAGCCTACCGTCCTTTAGACAAGAGTCATCAGGTGCTATGAATGACGTATACTGTGTCAGATGGCTGAATCTTTAACAGTGAAGTAATTTAAATGAATACAGTGCAATGTAAGTTCTCCCCTCAGTAATACTTACAGGGAAAGCAAATGAGTGATCTGAACCAGCTTCACTTTACGGCTGTAGAACACGGATAAAGGGGAGTAGTGCTCAGAGTTAGTGATGCATCGCTGAGACAAAATAATCAGAAAAATGAAATGACCCTGAGGCCATCATCTGGAAGAGCGTGGTAGCACTGGGGTGGTACAGACTTAAAGAAACTAAGGCAAGTGGTTGTGTGTGACAAGTGAGATCCTGTTTTCAAAACATTGGAGTAGTTTGGAGTTTGTTCATCTTTATCAGGAATCCTAAATGGAGCAGACAGTAGTAATTTTATTTATATCAAACCATATTCAGACCACATGCTTGCCAGATACATAATATTGAATAGATTATAGCTGCAAAGACTGTATCTTTTAGTTCCTTGTACTTTTATAACTGGCATGTAAGAATCAATCGATGATATTTTGTCAGAGGTTACAAAATCTTCCTGTTTATTAAAAAAATATTGTTAGTGATTTCACAAATGTGCAGGAACTGGGAGGGAACAGATCCTGTTCCTTATGTGGTGAAACAATAATATCTCAGTGACAAACTGTCTGGTACATGAATTGGAATAATGAAGCCACCAGAAGAATATATTATTTTTCTACTAATTGATTTATGACACTTTGTTTTATTCTGATGCTTATTTAGGACTCTTGGATGATGAACTAGAGTCAGAAAGCACAGAATACCCTGGGGGAGACAGACGGGGGCTGCCTGCCTGTGGGCATTGTCAATTATAAATCGTATTTTCTAGGTCTGCTCTTCTCTTGTCATTGACTTCTGTGCGCATAAAGGGAGAATCAGAATGATCATAGACAGGAATTATGGAACATGGTAAAGAGCAAAGCTATACAAATTAGTATTATCTTTCAAGGAATATGTGAAGCCATAAAATTCTAAAACCTAATTCCCTTAGCAAAGTCTATCACAAAAAGAAAAAAAATAGCACAACATCAATCTGGTCCTCTGTTGTTCTGTGGAGCAGGAGGAAACCACGTCATCTTACTCAGTTTTAGTTTTGAACCTGAGGATGTATTCTGGTGACTCACTGTCCTGGAATCAGAGTAGAGTGTCAAATGAAGAATCTTATAATAGAATTTTATAGCAATGCTTCCCTTCCTTAACTGTACTTTATAACCAGTGTATTTTCTTGCTTTATTGAAGATTTGGCTGGACTTTAATCCAGACAAATTAATCTATGAGATTTAATACATTAAAATTGAAAGAAATTACGATTTATTATCATGTGAAAATTTTAGGGATGTTCTCTAACATCTGAAATCTAATTTGAAAATAATCCCTTCCTAATCAACTTCAGCATAGGTCTTTTCAACAACAAATATTATGAGAAACAATAAAATAGTTCAAGCTGGCATTAGGTCCATGATTAAGTCAGCTTAGCTTGAAGCAATTTTGTTGCAGAAATGTGTGTGTCTATGTGTATGTGTATTTGGTTCCAGACTGAAAGATTTCTAATCAAAATATATTTGTTTTCAAATATTGGTAAATTTGCTAGTTTTGAGTTTTAGTTAATTAGCAATCCCCTTAGAATATAGCAAAATGCTAGGTAAAAAGACACTCAGTTATTTAGACAAGACTTTGTCAGGTTGCTGGTGTACTGATAATACTTTAACTGGTATAGTACACCACTGCCACCAGCTGAGCACATTTTCTGTGATGTAGAAATGAAACTAATATCACACTTAATATGAATGTTTTTCAGTAAGAAAAACAGTCTTATTTTGGAGGGGAGATTTGTGAAGTCCTAGATTAAATGGCTATTTGATTTTGAGGTAGTTGCTTATTTCATGTTCCTTGTGTGTATCACAGAATGAGAGAATGGACTTATTTTCCTTGTTATACTAAACCAACTTCAGATGAACATTCTTTCATCCTTGAGTCACCCTCATGCTATTCCGAGGCAAAGGCCATTGATTTGGATATAGTATATCTCCTGTTGCTGTCTACAGATACTCTGTTCATTTTCCCTACGATCAAAATCTTTGCCACCCAGATATTCTCTTTACCTTCTTCCTCCTTTTTCAATGTATAGATAGCCCTTCAAGCAGAACATTGGCCTTCATTATTCTCTGTAGCTTTCTCTTTGAGTCCACTTTAGCCACCTCTTACCATGGCAAATTCACTGACCTTGTTTTACCCAGAGTGGGACTGGCCTACTGATGAGGTAGGTCATAAAAGCACTCCATAAAAGGTTCTTTCTTGTTTTCATTTGCACTCCTTCTTTATTTGTTCTTCAAACTCAAGCAGAAACTCAGTCTCCTAGTCGCTCTGTTTTCTGTGCATTGTCCCACTCTATTTTTCTCCTCCTGATTTTTGTTCCAGGTTGAATTTGATGGCCCATTGCTTCGGCTCCTCTCTTATAAATATCCCCAGTTCCCAGGCCCTTTGTCCTCATAAATTCCTGATCAGCAATTTAACTGTCAGCCTTAACAGTTAACTGGCCCTCAAACTCCTACCACAAATCCTTCAGAAGCCGCCTATGTATTTTTCTTTTACTTACTGTAAAAACTTACACTTCTGTGTAAAGCTAATGCTTCTACCTTTGCTCTGAATCCAACCATGCTTGCCTCATTAAGAACAGCACTTCAATTCCAGTCTTTGTTTTTTGGGTTTTTTTGGGCATACTTTCAACTTTCTCTGTGTATTGGCTTCCTGCTGTAAACATGGAACCATGCTCAGATTTTTCACCTTCCAGCCCAACTGCCAAATCAATACATTGTTCTTCCCTTTCCAGCCAAACTTTTTGATAGATTTATATATTTTATTCTTGATTACCAGCTATACATTGATGACTCAACCTATTATAATCTGCTCTCTCCCTGGGACATTCTAAAGAAACTTGTTGTGCAGTGATCCCTAAAACTCATCCATTTAACTCATGAGACTGGTAGCACCTACTTCTTAAATAGTTTTTTCTTTTCCTAATCAGTCTACTAATTTCCATACCACTACCACACCTGTACTTTAGGCGGATGTCTCTGGCAGACATTACTACAAAAAAATGTTTCATTATATCTAGCCAGTATACAATCTGTTTCCATACTGCATGCAGTTAGAGGACTCTTTTGCAAATCTGAACAAGCAACAGCATTCCTCACTATTCTCCACTCTCAGTTCTGTGTTAGGAGTGCGCTGTCCTTTTGATTTTTATTTCCTATAACAAGCCTTTTGCTGATATAACAGCTTAATGCTCAGTTGTTCCTTCACCCCAAAATATTATTCTTCAGGTACCTTACCTCCTATTTGCTATCTTTTCCTATTAACATTTCAGGTCTCAGTTTCAATTTTATTTTCTCCGTACCCTGTGTGACTGCCCCTACGACTGTGAGTCTTTCCACCATGCCCCTATCCCTTGCAACCTCTAAATGTATTGTGTCTTTCCTTCTCAAGTATTTATCAGAGTCCTTTAATTGTTCAGTTGTTTCTCTGTGTCTTATAGAAGTGAATTCTATCCCCAGTCTCTAGACCCAGCAGACTAACTGGTAGTAGACATTCTCTACCAATAGTATTCATAAATATGCACTGAATCAATGAATGAATGCATAATAAATAATGTTACACAGAATGCCATCACAATTCATTGAGATAAGATTACTGGTTTCAGCTTATAGGAAATCATGGAGCCTCATGTTAGTTATGTAACTAAAATTCTGTATAATTTCCTTCTCCATGCCTTTGTTTAAATTTTGCATTTTTTTTCCAAGAGGATATAGGAATTTGATTCATTATTCCTTTTATGCAACCATCATCATATATTTCTCTGCTTTAATTATAAATCAGCTGTAAATCACAGCAGTATACACATTTCTTAACTCCCTGATATGTCTAAACAATCTTGCAGACTTTTTGAAAATATATGCAGTGCTAGCAACTACAAGAAGAGAGAGAATTTGTTTTATTAAAAAAAATGAAAATAGTCCCAATTTAGGAACTCCTTTAAAATCACTTATATTCATATGATTAATCATTATTAAAATTTTAAAGGAGCTGGGCCTGATATATCAAATTCAACCCCTTTTCTTAATAGGCCTTTTGTTCTCTTGGAAAACAGATCTACTTTTGAATAAGTTATCAATTCAATTCAGAAAAGATTTTAGCAGACACAGATGTGGCTTGATTTACTATATGCTGAGTGATCTTGCTTATAATTCTGTTTCCCCAGCTGGACCTTTCTTTGATCAACTTTGTTAGACTACACAACTTAGACTTTAATACAGAGAATGTTGATCCCTGAGATTTTTCATTACCTGCTAGAGCCTAATGCTTAGTTTTCTCTTCAAGCACAGCCTCCTGAGATACACCCTTGACTCTGGACAGTAAAGATACCTTTCAAACCCTGGAAGTCATCTCTTCAGTGCTCCAAGCGCTCCTTAAGAAGCTTTGTCTGGAAGCTCTCCCTTCTCCTGTTCCTCATTTATTTTTGCCTTCCTTGCTTTGTCAATACCATATTATTTGTTTTTTATGCAAAGTAAAACTTTCATTCCTGATTTGTTATTGTGAATATACGTGTCTGATCTCACTGACCTATTAGCTCTTTGACAAATTCAATAGACATCTAACTTCTCCTTTTACAAAACTTTTATTCTCTGCTTGTTTCCTATTAAGTTCCTTTATTTTCAGTCCAGTGTATGTATCCATTTTTTAGAATCTTTGCAGAGCACACCACAAATAGGCTTGAATCTGAAAAATAATTGACATTTGGCTGAAATTGAGTTTCAGCCATGCCTTACTCCCCATTCTTTTCTTGTATAACTACAATGAGGGGTAAAGCCTCTAAAAATGGAGGCTCCCCTATTTGAATTACCAAAGCGCCATGAGCATACATACAAACAAATGCATTTTTCAACCAGTGAAGAAAGTTATTTCTTCTCTTAGGAAAAGGAAGTTCAGTGCAAGAGGCTGTTTAGATCCAAACAGCGCAGCACTGTTAGTAATGCTTGTCTTACAAAGATCACATCAAATGGTTTTGAGTTCAACATGATCCTTCAGTGCCTTGAGGCATTAAATATACTGCTATGTGCTTTGAAATGTGATGATTCTGTTGCTAATCTTTGAGGTCATAAAAAAATGTGTGTTTCAAAGTCTGATAAACATAATCCCCATTAGACTGTGTCAATCTAAATATATCAGGGAGGGGCTCTGTTATTACATTTCACCAAAAATTTTGCACCCTCTTCTGCTCTGCTGTCCCACAGGGAAGTGTAGGCAATATTTTTCCCACTGTGGGATGTGAGATGAAAATGAAAAAAAGAAGAAAAATGAATTTAAACTGAGATCTCTTGCATCATATCTTTTTGTTCATATCATCATGGTTCTAACATTTTAACTCCTTTTGTGTACTAGATTGCATGTTTATTGCTAAATATCTCTAAAGGAAAATATCCTTTTGAAATGGATTAAATATGCACCTCTGAACATGTCATGTTTAAAAACCTATGAGGATTTTCAAGTAAAGTTCAAACACATTATTTTGACATATGAAACTTTAAGCCTTTAGCATCTGTCTGTGTTTTTAGCATTGTTCCTCAGTATGCTCTCTTGTTCGTATTAGGATGTGGTTATTCAGCTTGCTAGGGTTGCTCAAATGCGATGTGTTTTCCTCTTCCTTTTAGCTTTATCACCTGCTGACTTTTCTCTGCTTAGAACCCGTTCCTCCGTTTCCTGGCATAAAATACCTGATCTTTGAGTCTACTCCACTTAGAAGCATTTCCCAAGTCCTCCCTCTCCTGTCTCGAACTGAGTTAAGTGCCTCTCCTATGTACTCCATTAAGATACTCTAAATTCCTCTATATTATGACCTGTTATACTTCTTTTTTTCATTATCATTTGTAGGTTATTCTAGCTTTTGAGAATAGGGTTGGAATTCTGTTCCTTGGTGGATGACACATATCAGGTACCCAAATAATACTCATTAAGTATATGAAATGAAGACATTTTGTAACATTTCAAAACAGTTATAAAATATAGTTTAATTACAAAAATTGGTATGAACTTTGATTCATTTAAAAACCTCAATTCAGGTTTTATATAATATAATCTGCAACATCTTTAATTCAGATTTTGTTAGGCATAATGAAATATAAATGTAAATACATAAAGATGAATGTGCCCTCTAACTACATATAATTAATTAGGTGCATCTCTCTTTATTTGATTCAGTAGTTTTTAAGTGCTTGTTAACCTTTCAAATTAGATTTGTCCTATCAATTATACTTAACAAGTAAATTTTTATACTTCCCTTTTAGATTTCCCTAATTAGCCAATACTCATTTTAATGTTTTTATAACATTAAAGATGTATAAAAGGCTTGATAGCATCCAAAGATTTTTCAGTGATTTGTTCAATGACAGCTAGTTCAAAGTGTGGATCCTTCTCATACTTGAATTCATTGTTGTGGAAAGGTTTCTATAATCAGATTAATAAAAATGTTAAAGCAAATTTCTAGCTAGAACAGCAAATCCTTCTATAAACTTTCTTCTCATTATATTGCTGCTCTTAGAAGCTTAAAAAACTGTATTTATTCTACTTCTTAAAAATTATTATAATGTATTACATGAGTGGTAAACAGAAGAGGAACACATGTTCTTAATTTTAATATAAACTCCCAGTTTTATTTTTAAAATTTAGCCATGTTACTTGTTATTGCCCTTTTTAAAAATTCTTTATTCTAAAGGTTCAAGAGACTTATCTAATGAACACATCATACATTCTTATGGTTCAGGTGTACTAAGTATTTGAATGGCATGTAGGTGAGCACCTAAATGCTTTGCAAATTCAAATTGCCTTTTAAAGCAAAGTATTTCCATCTTGTGTCTTAGTTGGGTATCTTAATTTGCCATGTCATTAATCAGTGGCAGTATAACAATTTTGAAAGATTAACATATTTATTTGCCTTGCATTCTGTATTTTGGGCCCTTTAATCTTTCTGGACTTTATTACACCTCCCAACGTACATACACATACACATACACATACACATACACATACACATACACACACACACACACACCCCATCACCATCACTATTCACCATCACCAAATCAGTTGACAGTTCTGCTGTGCTCATTCACTCATAGGAAGAATATGAAAGCAGAAAGAAGAACTCAAAAATATTTTCACATTTTCTTGAATTTTGATTTTCCAAACCTAGGACTTCCAACAACTATAATGATTCACAACGGTGAAAATGATTTTAGAAAAAAACAGATGGATGAATAAGTAATGTTTCTTATTCTTGAGACTACAAAGAAAAAAATTATTTTTGTGCAGTTGAGGGTAGTCAGGGATGGAAAAATAGGAGGGGAAACTAATAACTAGGTATTCATGGCTTCTTGGGAGTTGGGGGCATTTTTTAGACCTGCTTCAGGTGCTAAACCTTAAGAAATAAGATGCTAACATCAAGAAAGAAAGATCCATGTACTTTTAGAAATTTAATAGCAGAGGGATGTTATGTCATGTTTCCTAGACACAGCTTTCAGAAATAGGAAAGAGAACAAAGAAGAAGTGGAATGCAAGACTTTAGATGTGACAGCACAGATTAAAGAACAGCAGAATGAATATGGTACTGCTAATACTGATGTGGATGTGGTGGAGAAAAGAGTGCAGATCTGAAAAGGACTGTGGATGAGAATTCACTGTAAACTTGTGTGGACTGATGTCAGCTTGTAAGGGCAGGACTAGCTAATGGGCTTGAAACTTGAAAGCATGGACAGATGTCAATGAAGACAGAATAATGCCTCCTCTCCAAATCTGTCAATTTAGATAAGCAGTAGAAAGGAATCACAAATTAAATTAATTTTTTTTTCTTCAGGTGAAATGGAGACAAAGGAGAAATTAAATTGAGTTAGATAAATACAAAGGAAGTTCTATCTTCCTTTATTGCCAAGGCATTGCTCTTGGCATTTCAGTTAACATGTCATCTTCTTTCTACCACTTCCTTCTTTTCAGACAACTTGTGGCTGCTTCTCTCATCCAATGTTATGACTTCCCTGGCATATATATTTATCCCTTCTGGCCACTCCTGAATGTAACAGATCAACTAGACATACTCTGACATCTCATTTGGAACAACTCAGAAAATTTAACCAATCCTATTATAGTCAGTGGAATCAAATGACAACATGAACTCAGTGCCATCACTCATGTCACCATCTGTTTGTTTCCAGAATCACACATTCATGTGCACACATATATAAATATAATTATATGAATATTTATGAATATATAAAAACTAAGTTGATACATTAAGTGATTTTTTAAAATGGGTCTTCTATACATATTTAAGTTTGTGGCCCATACCTACTTCTCAGACACCAGCTCTTGTGATTCTTATATAGCCTATAAGCTCCAAGCGTATCAGCCTTTTTTTAAACCTCAAATATGCCAGCTTTATTTCTTCTGTAGAACCTTTGCAGTATGTATTCTCCCTAACTTTAAATCTTTAAATGAACGTTTCCTTTTTGTCATTCAAATCTGAGGTTATATATTATTTCCTTAGGGATTTCTCATCATTTTTCCATAACTGTTCTAATTTTCTTTGTAAGACTTACCATTGCTCTCTAATTCCCCTTACCCTGTCTGTTGTTTGATGGCACTTTCAATCATCTATTCTACCATAAAAGGTACTTACTTACTTGGTGTGCAATATGTAAGGTCCACAAGGAAGGAAATCTTTCCTACTTTGTTCAGTGATGTATCCCAAGGACTGTATATGCTTAGTAAACATTTCTTGAATGCTAATGAAATATGTTCTGTTTTTCTCTATGTAATTATTTGGTGGTTTACTGCACACCCAACAGTTAAGACCTATGAAAAATAATGTTTTTGCCTGCTTTCTTTGCTAGTTTATCTGAAGTACATGTACAGTGCTTGGCAAACAGAAAGTACTCAAACATATTTAATTAAATGATCCATTTGTCATGAGGTGAGAAATTATTTTTTTAAGTTTACTTCCAGAATTTACACTTTTCTAGCCTCACTCAAAACATCAAAAACTTAAATAGTCACTATGTGTCTAATAGGTGCTGGTATACTTGGATAAGTCCTTTGCAAGTTTATCAACAGATTATAATCAAAGTAATTTGAAAATAATATAAAGAAATAAATACTATAATACTTAAAATTTGCAGGGGTCTATGGAATTGGGCCCTCTTATATAAACTGTTATAAAAATCTGTTTGACCAGTAGTTATAAAGGGACATTTTCATATTTTAAATACATGCATATGGAAAATTAAAATGTGCAAATCTAGTTATTGCAGTTTCAGAAATGTAGTTACATGTATAAGTATAATGCTATATTTTTGTCCAAAGATTTTTATTATAAGGTTGTTTAATGTAGCAAAAAATAATGGAAGCATCCTGAACTTCCTAAATAATCAATGGAAAAATGTGATATGTAGACTCAAAGATGAATGAGATAGGTTCATATTTTATAACATGGACATATTGGGATAATTACTGTGTTAAAATATATAAACATGTTTTGAAATATATAGTATAATTTATTTTATTTTATTTTTTATTTTTATTTTTTAAATTGAATTATATTCAATTGCAGTGTGTCAATTTCTGATGTATAGCATAATGTCCCAGTCATGCATATAAATAGATATATTTATTTTCATTTATTTTGTAATATTTACAACTAGTGTATATCCTAAATATATAAACTAAATTTATAATTCAATATGTATCTTTCTTTATATATTTTCTGAAACTGAAATGTATTAGTAATTGTTTCTTATTTCTGGAATTGCATTAAGTTTTACTATTTCTTTTAAATTGTATTAATATTTGAATATGTATGCTATATTTATATTCAATATTGTTTAGATATCAACTTACCCCAAGCTAATTTATAGATTTAATACAATTCCAGTTAATATCTACCAGGTGTTTTTCAGACATTAGTCTAGCTTATTCTAAAATTTACATAGAAAATGCAAGAGACATTTAATTTCAGTATCATTCTAGGAAAAGAAGAACAAAGATAGATGACTTAATTAACTAGTTTCAGAACTTACTATACAGTAATCAAGACAGTGTGTCACTGGAGTAAGTATGGATATATAGATTAAAACAATAAGCATTGTGAGTCCAAAAGTTAGTCCGAGAAATATACTCAAGGATATTAAATGAAGGAGACAGCAGTCTTTATCACAAAGATGTTAAGAACAACCTTAATATCTTCCTAGGAGGAAAACTGAACCTTGAGCATAACCTGCCATCACACAAAAACATAACTCAAAATGGATCATATTTCAAACATGAAAGTGAGAACTAAGATATCTATTTAAAAATCTATGAGATAGACATAGAATACAAACTTGTGGTTGCCAAGGGGGCAGGGGGTGTGAAGGGACAGACTGGGATTTCAAAATTTGTAGATACTGACAGGCATATGTAGAATAGATAAACAAGATTATACTGTATAGCACAGGGAAATATAAACAAGATCTTGTGGTAGCTCACAGTGAAAAAAAATGTGACAATGAATATGTGTATGTTCATGTATAACTGAAAAATTGTGCTTTACACTGGAATTTGACACAACATTGTAAAATGACTAAAACTCAATAAAAAAAATGTTAAAAAAATCTATGAGAACATCTGTGTGACACTGGGAAAGGAAAGATAAGTTTCTTTCTTCTGACCTATCAGAGGAAGCATGAACCACTTAAAAAAAATCTGCTTTATCAAAATTAAAAACTTTTTTTCTTAAAGAGAAACAATGTGTGGGGAAAAGGCTCTTCAGAAACCAAAGAATAGGTTAAACAATATGTTACAGACTTGTATCAAGAATAAATGAAAACTCTTACAACTTAATAGTAAAAGGAAAACCAGACCCAAGAAAATGGTCAAAATATTTGAACAGACAATTGACAAAATAAGATATATTAATGTCTAATAGGCACATAAAATGTGCTCAGAAATTAACATGTGTATCATGTTTTTAATTTGCATTTCTCAGATACACAGCTGTACATACCCTAGAATGGCTAAAGTTTAAAATACTGAGATAAACAGGTTGTGGTGTGGTTGTAGATCAATTGGAACTCTCATGCAGTGCTTCTACGAGAGGGAATTTAAAATGGTACAACCATTTGGGAAATTCTTTGATGTTGTTTATTTAGTTATATATACACTTACTTAGAAAAATATTTTAACTTTTTTATAAAGTTATACATATGCTTACTCATACAGTACTGAGGTTTCAACCCTAGGTATTTACCAGTGAAAAATAAAAACACATCTACTCTAATACTTACGTGTGAAGATTTATAGCAGCATGGATTTCCACGAAAACCTAGAATTCAAACAGACAAGCCATCCAGTGTGACTACTTATTGATTACTTAGGTATAAAAGTAGAATAGCCATCATTAGTAGTATATGAAACAAATATTTTTCACATTGTTATTAGATGATTTTCTGGGATGTCCTAAGTAATCAAAAATAATTCCTTGCTTACCAAAATTAATGGGCTTTGTAGAATATATATTTTGGTGAGATCCTAAACTTAATCTGTGCTCACCTTTATTGATACTTATTTATCAGACATGTGTCTATAATTAAGACTTGAGCTGGATAGACACAAATGCATCCCCCAGCTTTGTACTCATAGTGAGTTGATTTGACTACTTTATCACCTACTTCGTATGCTACTTTAGAATATTTGCTTCACCTTTTTGTGCCTCATGCTGTAAAATGAATGTAGTAACATACCTCTTACAGAGTTACTATACATCTTTGTAAATGGCTTAGCATGGTGCCTAGCATATAGTAGATGTTCCATAAATTTTAGTTTTTGATTGTTATTTTAAAACTTGGGCTCCAGAGGCTCTCAGTGCTTCTCCCCTCATCCGAATCAGGCTTTACCCCTTGTGGATGATTGTTGTTGATCTGGCTCAGAAACGGAGTGTCAATGATGAGAGCTTTGTGTGTGATGGTTTTGTCTTTTGGGCTTGCCTTTTGGGAGTCTTTGCCTTGTTATTAAGAGAACAGGTACTCGTGCCAACTGTCTAGATTTGAATCCGGATTCCTCCATTTACTTGTGTTACTTAACTTTGGTTGTGACATAGGAATACAGGAAACCCTGTGGGATTATGAATTCTTGTGCAGTCATATAGAAAGCTGTTCATTCTTATACCTTGGGAGTTTCCACAGCTTCAGCACGGCACTATATTAAGATTGGTGCTGGTTAAGTAAATGTGTCTCTTTTTGTTTGTTTGTTTGTTTGTTTGTTTGTTTGTAAAGGTGAAGAAGAGCTGTGGTCAGTAACTCAGGCTTGTTCCCAGGCAAAGCATTTCTTTTAAAGAGTATATAAGGAAGTTAAAGGGTTGAAAATTAAGTCCCTTATCTCTATCCATGCTTTCATTCTCTTCAAATAGTCTTCACATACCCACACATACAAAGCCACTGAGTTAGGGTGCAGTTAAAGCTGTTGTAATAGAGACCTCAGAATGAAGAGAATCAAAAAACTCAGAATTCATTGTGCCATTTTATCAACTATCTCCAAATGTTCTCTGTACTGTTGAAGCTAATTCATACCCACGATTTCTGCTGTTGTCCTGTGGGAAAGGAAACGGGAAAGTGGAGAGCAAACTGGTTCTCTTTAGGATGTGATACAGAAGTTGCACACAACCCTTCCACTAACAGTCACCGTACAAACCTTAGAAGGTCACATCTGGATAAAGGGGGCTAGGAAGGGTGACGTCACTGCTCAGGCAGTTGTTTTTCTAAAACCAAGGAGTTAATTATTAAAAGTGGCATAGTAAAATGAACTTGGGGAATAAGTAGACGTGTAATACTTTCAGTAACTTTGTCAGACACTTTTGAAAAATAATACATGTTTTGAAAAGTCGGCTTAAGATGCCTCAGTGGCAACCAAACAATTTCTGAATCCATGAAAAAACAGAGGCATAAAATACTATTTTAAAGTACCTTATATAAACATAGTCAAGAAAATCCACAGCAAAACACAGCCAATGAAATTACTGCATTTCAAGCATAAAGAATTAGGAAAGTATTCAGGTAGGAAAAACAAGTTGCATTTTGTTCGTGGGGAGGTGGACTCATGTTCTCTATAATAACCAGAAATGCCAGAAGACAATGAAGTAATGCCTATCAGAATTGAGAGTAAAAATATTCTCAACCATATAAGAGTATAGGGACTAGTATGCCAACATGATTTTTTAAATAAAATTTTAAAACACGAGGCACAACAACAAAAGTGCCTAATAAAATCCACCATACAGCATTCAACCCAAATACAGCATTCATTGGTGTTGAGCTTTCAATCTATTTAAGAATGCAACTCTAGGAAGAAATAATTATGGTGAATATTGATTACAAGAAAGGATATAAATGTTATTTGCCCTGGACATTAAAAAATTATATATAATATCAAGTGCTTGCAAGGATGCAAAGAAACTCAGTCACCCACACATCATGAGTGGAATACAACATGGTGCAGCCACTCTGGAGTATGGCAGTTTCTTACAAAACTAAACATAATCCACCACTTTCCACACAACCCAGAAATTCATTATCGGGTGTTTATCCCAGACAAATGAATACGTGTTCACTGAAAAACCTGTACCTGAATGTACATAGAAACTTTACTTGTGATAGTCCAAAACTGGAAGTAACCCAAATATCCTTCAGTGGGTGACTGGTTAAACAAACAAGGGCCCATCCATACCATGGATACTACTCAGGGATAAAAAGGAACAAGCTATAAGACACAAAAGAAAATTATGCTAGATGAAAAAAAAGTGGTATCAAAATTTACATAATCTATGGATCTAAATATGTAATATTCTTGAAATGACAAAATTACAGAGATAGAGAACAGATTCTTGGTGCAAGGGTTTAAGGGATACTTTAGGTGGGAAAAATGTATCTTATATTTTTGTGTGATTACTCTACAATATCTATGAGAATAATACCTACCAATAACCCATACTCAGCTTCCCCACTTTGAACAACAAAATGGCAGCACTAACATATAATTATCTTCTCAATTTCTCTTAAGTGTGATTACCTTTTCTTTCTTTGCCTTCAGGAGATGGAACTGATTTTCTTACAAGAAAGCTCATTTCAATACCATGAAGCTTGAATTGTTAGAAAGTGCTTTTTTTTCAGGCTTATATTGACTATCATTTACTATTCATCAATATCAAGTAAGCATATCAATGTACGTTTTTGACTGGGAATAATTAATAATTTTACCACTAGGGGTAACTTAGAATTTTGGGGGCTGTTTTGAATTTTTTTACTTCTTTTGAAATAATCTTGAGTTATTATTTTTTGTACATCTAAAAAATAGTTGATGTGTGGTTCTACATTAAATGTCTTTAGTAATTAAAAGACATTTATTTCCTGTAATAGCTTCATATTTGTATGAATTTACATAATACATTTTGAAATACAAACCACTCTTTACACTATAGAAATTTTTAGTAAAATTAAAATTACTCTTCAATTATTGAGCCAAAATCATGCACATAAACTTCTTCTTTAAAGAAATCCCACGTTCAACGTTTAAGGTCACTGGAGTACCATTTGCACAGTAAACGTGTGCTTTAATTTCTTCACAGAATACCTCGGAGGATTAAAACATGATTTTTAGTTGCTTGATTTGCAACTAGTATGTAGTTTAAACACTCAATGAGTTTTTACTATATGAGATTCTACGTTATGAACACACACAAACTTTCAAAGTTGTTTAACTAATTTTCAAGAGAGGTAATTTTGCAGTCTTACTCTGGAAACATGTCATCTTCCTCCCCCAAATATATCAAATAATATTATTCAAAAGAAAAGTATATACAGGGTCTATGAAAATTATCTGTTAAATTTAGTATGACTTTTCATAATCAAAAATAATTTTTATAATGCAGCTTAGTTTTTTTTAATTATGTATTTCACCACCAAAATAATTTAAGAATTTTGTGATTTGTGTAATATGGGACCTCCAATGGTATTAAAGGCTTTAGAAAAAAACTCCAGCTTTAATTTTTATTTATTTTACCTTTAGTAATAAGTGTATATCTTGTAATATTTTAAGAAAGCAAGTAAATAACCTTGAAGTTAAAAATAATAATAATCATAAAGAGAAAAGTTTAGAAAGCATTGTTACAAGTGAAAACAAGTTAGGGAAAGTGGTGTATAATTTAAAATACTTAGTAGCTTTATTTTTAAATATTCTCAAGCTTAACAAAATAGTCACAGAGAACAAATTTTTTTTTCTGAACCATGTGAGAATACCTGACACTGTCACCAAAAATATTTTAGTACCTATTTTGTACAAGAAATAATATTCAAGTACTTGACCTTAAAACAACCATCAAATTCGACAGTAAACTTTGATATATTATTACTATCTAATAAGCAAACTGCATTACAATTTTTCCAGTAATGTCTGTTTTAGCAAAGAATTCGGATCAGAATTACAGTTTGCATTTAGTTTTCACATCCCTTTGGTTACCTCCCATTTCAAACAAATCTTTAGTTATTCCTTAACTTTTATGACCTTGACATGTTTGAATATTGCAGGCCAGTTCTTTTGAAGAATGTCCCTCCGCTTGGATTTGTGCAATTTTCTTTATGATATGATATAGGTTATGACACTTTAGAAGGAATAGTACAGAATTGGTGTGCTTTTCTTATTGCATCCTATTAAGTGGTACACATTTTAGATTTGTCCCATTAGTTGTGATGATCACTTTGATCACTCTAATGAGGTGTTGTCTGCCAGATTTTATCACTCAAAAGTCGTAAGTTTTTCCTTTGTAATTAATAAATATTTTTATTAAAATTATTTATACATTAATAAATAATTATTAAAATTAATAAAAATAATAAATAATAAATATTTTCTTAGGGATTACTTTGAAACTATGTAAATTTCTTCTTTCTTATGAAATTTCCTATTTGTATCACTTTAGATTCATATTTCCTATTTTATTTGATGTTATTATTATTATTATTATTATTATTATTATTATTATTATTATTATTATTATTACTGTTAGTATTTTGATGGTCAAATTCCTCCAGATTGGGCCATTTGAATTATCTTCAGCTTCTGTGTCCTTGACATGCTTGCATTTCTCATCAGTTTCTTGCTATCTGACAGAAGAAGTTGTTCCAGGATCTTTGTGTACTCTATATGCCGATTCCCGGTATCAGTCAGTCTCCAAGGAGCCTTGGTATGCTTTAGAGGAGGATAGCACTGAGAAGCCAAATTTAGAGTATTTGTTATGCTCGTTGCTATTAGGGTGCTGCTGCCTCCAGCTCTCTCAGTGGAAGTGTTAGAAACTTTATATTTGGCCACATTTCCATCTCTATTTCTGCATCTGTCTGTCTATCTATCTCTCATCAGAAATCTTGAGTACACACGTGTATACCCAAATCCAATTCCACATCATAGATCCACTGTAGTTTTCTTCCTTTTCATGTTTGTAATTACTTTATCTAAGAGCAAGATATTGGGTTCAATGCTTCTATTCATTTATGTGATAAATACTCCTCTGTATTTCCATATCTCCATCTGGATGCTCTCCTCACACCATTCAGTTTCCAGAATTCTGTGTTATACCCTCCCCACACTCCTATTGGTGGATATCCTTTATATTCCAGTCAGTTTAGGTGACTGCCTCCATTGGCCCCTGAATATTCATGAGTTGAAGGGATGGCTGAGGAAGGGAAGTGTTGGAGGAAGAGACTGAGGAGGAGAAGCCACCATCGTTTTGAATATTTCCTTTTCTCCATTCTCACTATCATCCTATTCTAATTCCAATTTGTAGTTCTTATTCCATCAATAATGTCTCAACCACATATCCATTTTTCTTATCTTCTTGTCTGTTTATGCTATCTTCTGGGTGACTTTTCTATTCTCCAGGATGAAAATTCTATATTTTGCTGAATATAATCTTCTCTTTAATCTGGATTTAATTTCTAACTTCAAACACTGTGTGTGTGTATGTGTGTGTGTATATATATACATATATATATATATATATATATATATATATATATATATAAAATTTCTGGAAAACTCTTTCTTTTACAGATCTTTCCAGATATTTGACAGTCTCTGTTTCATATATAATATTTTAATATCTTATTTTGTATATCAAGATATACTAATATGTTTTTATCCTGGTTCTGATAATACCAATATATGCAGTAGGATTTTGCAGTTTGTTCTCATAACTCTCAGTCACAGTGGATTACTTATTCATGGATTTTTGTGATCTTTAATGGTGAATCCATGACACTTGCACTTTATCTGTGCATTTGTTGATAGTTTAACTGCATTTCTCCAGGAAGTATTTATAATTGTTTCTGACAGATCCGTCATGGCCTTACGAATTAGGATAGTCATTATTTTTATTTTTGCCTGTGCATTTTTAGGTGAAGACAATGTTATAAATGTCAGTTCCAATACTGTGTGATGTGCAGTTTGTGGTTATGAATTGTAAGGTCAGAATCTTCTTATTTTGTCTCTGTCAGTGGAATGTTTTTTTCTTTTCATGCTTGTCCATTGTAGGCATCGTCTTTTAAGAGAACCAGGTTTGTTTGGGAAGTCTTTGCTTCACCCTACCACAATGGAGTCCTTAAATTATCGCTGCAAAACCATTTGCAATCTAAGAGCTGGGCTAGTAGCCTTTCATAGAAGTTCCTAGAGCAAACATTACTTTGATGCTAACTTTCCCTCTGTGGATTCTCAATTTCATTTTATTTAAAGAATTCTAAGATTTCCTTTGCCTTCTTACTAACACAGCTGTCATTTTGTATATAGATTTTTTTTTCCCCTAAATTTTATCCAGTGTTTTGGTTGATTTCTTCTAGGTGAGTCCAGAGTTTCTTCCAACTAATTTCTCTGATCACTCTGTCTGCCACGCTGCCAGAACCAGAAATAAACACTAGGTTAGAAATTCAAATAATCTTGAAGTAATTTAGTAAATATAATTGTGTATATTTTATGATGAAAATGAATACATACTGTTTAAAATTGATAAGATTACAGCTCTTCTTTTTTGTTTCACCATACTTTGCAATCAAAGTCATTATCTTAAAAAGTGAAAGCAAGGTTGATTGTCCTCCTCAATTACCAATTTTAAAATAAATATAGGTGGTCAGATGAAAATATTTGCTTTCATTTTTTAAAAGAACATACTATTTTAATCATCAATTAAATTTTGTGGTGACAATTTTTAATTTTTTTTTTCTTTTATACAATGTTTTATAAGATATAAAATGTCTCCTTTAGGCTAAAATTATGTTTAACAGTGTTCTGTAACTGGAGTGAACTGTTAGAAAATTATATTAATTTTTGTTCATCCAATTTTGAATTTTCAGAGGATAAGAAAAACATCTTTTTTTCAGCTTTAAAATTTTCCAGTCAAATTTTTTTAACTCTTTCCTTGATGAGGCTTCTGCTTTGATAGATGTATTGATGTTTTATAAAAACATACCATCGATGACTATTTAAGCCTACATACTTGAACAATCAAAGGTATGAGACTCTCTTGTTTGCTAAGTAACTTTGGCAATAATCACTATAAATTTAAGCTCAAGAGACAGATAATGGGAAAGTAAAATACTTTTAAACTTTTTCTTGCAGAAATGCTTTCCCATATGTCAGCTCATTGCTAAGGTACATAGAAGCCCTGTTTTTGGCAGTGTAGGTCTGTGATTAGTGAAGTCAGCTGACAGGAGAATTGTGCTAATGAAGCCAGAAAATGGGTTTAAATTCTCAGTTTGGTCAATGAACATTCTTTGACTCAAGGCCACTCAGGGTACCCTTGCAGCTGATTAATCTGAATTTCTTCTTACTGACTAGAAAAAAAATGCATAGTATTTTACACAATTCAAAGCATTTTTACTTATAATAATTTATCTTTATCACAACTCTAAACTATACAGGATATACCATCTTGCAGATGAAATAGTGGGATTTGGATAAAATTTTCTGAACTTACCTTAGGCTCAGAGTTCCAGAATGCAGAGTGATAATCCCCAACACAGAACTTTTTTTTTTTTAAGATGAGCAGGTATATAGAGAGTGCATATATATTAACAGGTTCACATAATTTGTGAGTTGGTTGAGTCATGATTTAAGTCCAGATAGTTAGACCCTACATCTTATACTATTAAATCTAGATCCTTCACTCTAGATGCAAAAGTGTACTTTCTGCTATACTTTATCCAGTGTTATAAGAACTGCACATTGTCATACTTAACACACACACATAAACACTAATTAAACTTTTATTTTCACCAAGTTTTATTGTCTTTTAAAACTCAAGGAACTTAAACATAAATTTGAAATGTTTGAATTATTTTTCTTCTAACACTAAAGATTAGGACACAGGCAAAGGGCCTTCATCTTCATACAAATTTGTTCCATGTATGAAAATTGTCAAACACTTATTTTAGCTGTGGTCTACAGTGAGTTTTTGCACAACCCGTCAGGGTACATTGACTTATAAGTCTCATATCTGTAATCCAAGAGGATGTGTTAGAGTCCATTAAAGCTTCTATGAGTGAATTGTGAGCCTGGGGAATGGTGTCTGAGGTCCAAGGATTAATGGTCATTTGAAAACTCACAGAGCTTGAAATTGACAACTCTAATACCTTAAACAATTAGAAAGCACCAAGGTAACCTGCATGCCCCACTCTACTATTCTCTCCTCTGTATAATGTGAACATTTAGTTCTGTTTTAGAACATACAGGATAGAATCAGTTCATAACATAGTTGTAGGGTATTTTATCTTAAAAACATGCAAAGCATAAAGCCATATAGCATATTTTAATTATTTAATAATGTTTTGATTAGAAAAATACTCCAGGATTTGAGACAGAGCTTCAGAATAAAACTAATTTCAATGTTCCATTTGAATATCTACATCCATGCAACAACTCAACAAACTCTAAGACAATGAAAAAAATTAGGTCTTTATGTAAGATATTGCCCATCAAAAAATCAACCTTGAATGACCAAATGGTCCTTTAAAAACACATTGCTAAATTGTAAATGGACTATAATTCAATAAAAAAAGTTATAAAAAAAAGCCACTTTGCTAAATTTGCATATGATATATTCCTATAATATATAGGAATATAATTCCTAAAAATATACAAAAAAATTAAAAGATAAAGTTAGTTGCTTTTATTCATTTACATGGATGATATAGATTATCTCTCAAGCACAGCCAAGGCTTAGCTCTCTATCTTTGAAAAAGTCACATGACAGTGTTATGTACTCTGCTTAAATTTCTAAATGAAGATTGTGAGTTTATAGCCTAGACTTCTATATAGGGACATATCTATTTTAAGGAAATATAAGTCATTGGGATTATTATTTCACTGAAATATCAGAGAAATAAGTTATCCTAGGAAAGCTTTCACACCAAGTTCAATTGATCTAAATATTACCTCCATGAAAATCAGATAATATATTAACTATTTTTGATATCATTTTATATCTCTGGTAATCCGTAAGGCAATTCTGTAAAGAATGTTTTATGTGAAATTAACATTCACCCACAATAACTTAGTGCTAAAGTATAACTGGAGATTTGGCTATGAATATTTCAGTATCATTTTCCCCCACTAATTTTCTCTCGCTAGTGTTTGATATAGATGATACATGAACAGTGGAGTTTCTAGTAGATTAAACTCTCCTGTAAAAGACACTTCATTTATCTTGATGATCATACTTCCCTTTCTAATCTGTTTGCCCTTGCCTAGATCTTCTTGTGACCCTCACCTTCAATGACAAACTCTATTCCCCAATGCACTTTGTGTCATGTCTTCACTATTTACAGCCCTAACTGAGTAATCTCATTCTTTGTACTGCTGATGCAAAGTATTACAAGTAATGGATGTAATAAATTACATCTTAGCTTAGACAGATAGAACCAAATGCTTTTGGATTTACCAGAATCATTTCAGAAACTGACATTCCTCTGCCACTGCTGCAGATGAATAAATAGTGTTTCAGCTGTTCTCACCATAGTCAAATGATTTCTGCCTACACAGGTCTGATAAGAGGTCCTCAATAAATGCTCCCTAGGAAAGAAATTTACTGTTACTTGCTTGTGTGTTTGTTTTATCTCTTAATGACTAATCAACTCTTCTTTATCATTCTTTTTTCCTACTTCTCAATCATAGTAATTATCATTAGCTCTACAATCAACTCTTCTTTATCATTCTTTTTTCCTACTTCTCAATCATAGTAATTATCATTAGCTCTACAATCAATACAATGATCATTAGTCTTTCCTTAGAATGTAGCCCTGGAAATACCCAATAATATCTAGCATGGGACTGTGCAAAAAAATTGTATGATAAATACATATGTCTGAATGAACTTTTATAGCAGACAGAAAAATTTGAGATGTCATATGTGCACACATAAATACATGCACGTGTATATACACTAGGACATGTGAATTTCAGAAGCTACCTGTTTTTTTATTAAATTTATTCCATGCTTCTAAATAATTACTGAACCCAATACTGTATTTAAGGAAATTTCTCAGATAGTCCATACTGGTTGCACATATATTAATAATTTTTCAATTATAAATTCATTTTTTTATTAATTGAAGTCCTTTTCCAAATCTAGGCACTTAAAGTAAAAATATATAACATGGTAATTTATCCTTGAAGCATTTCTGAATAAAGTAACCAAAATTATTAATAGCATACTATCATCTTAGTAGGTTTTGAGAGTACTTTGCTAGTTTTTATTTTTTTAAATGTAAACAAATTGCTGATATACCCTATTTCACAATTTATCTAAAAAACCAATTACAACTTCCAATTACTTAATAGTATATTATGTTATAGCTCTTATCCTAGAGGGAAAAATTGTGAAGGGTAGCAAATAATAACTATGGAGAGCATTTATCAAGCTAAGTAGGCAAAATGCTTCTCCATACATATTATTTTTATTGTCATATATATTCAGATAATTTAAAGGAAAAGGATGCATATTTAATAAGCTTATATCTAGCTGAGGAAAGAGTGAAAGCTAATTTACATTTCTCTTGCTGCATTAAGTGATAATTTGTTCATAAACACACATACACAAAAAAGGGAGAGAGAATATGATAAAACAGAATTTGGCTTTAAGAAAACAATAAAATAATGGAAAAAATTGGGACAAAACCTTTTGCATTGGAAAGAATAGAGGAAAAAGTGATCACCTTGGTCCAACAGTTTTGTTCTTTATGGTTTAGAAGGATGAGTCTTAAAAATTTTTTAGTATTATACCCAAAATAATGCAGCAGTTTAAACCTGAAATAGATTTTGGTTCTTCTGGATTAGTCCAGTTACCATTTAAGTAACCAGTACGGGAAAGATGACTAAGACAATTTTTTGCATGAATTTTAAAATCTCAAATACAGAATATGCATTCATATAACTTCTTAATAAAAGCTGTCAAAATGATGTGTATCTTTACAATCATAACAAGGTTACAGTAATTTAATCTGGAATCATGTTGACATTTGACCATATTTAGTCGTGCTAGTCTGTCTCAACCTTAAAGGATAGTGATAAAACTGAAGAAGACACTCACTGCCCACTCACTGATGACCTAAATAAAATTCTTCCTTAGCTTAATATACACTAATATGTGCTTAACACTGATATCTGTCATGGGACAGAGAATACTTTAAATTATGCAAGTCATTTGGTCAAGCCTGAATAAGGTTATTAGTTGGTGTCCCAAGGAGATGGACACTGGAAGCAGGTAGAACTTTATATGATCTTGTCACTTCCACTAACCAGCTAGAGGCTTTAAGGAAGGGAGTTAGTCTTTCTGAAAGTCAGTTTCTTAATCTTTGATAAATCTCTGACTAATTTACTCTATGAATGAATTAAGATTAGTTATATAAAGCCCTCAGCATACTACTTAAAATATTGTTAAGAACTCAGCACATGGTAGAGGTTATTATTGTTTCTGTTACACTGTGGATTCATTATATTATTTTCCTTATCACTATAATTTTATATAACATTGATTAAAATATTTAGGAGGTTGCACGGTAATCACTAACAGTATTATAAGCGTATGAATTCTATTCCAAAATAATTTAAAACTCACATATAATCACACAAATTTTACAAAATTTTAGAGTATTTAGATCCATGAATCCCTTGTGCTATATTGAGAGGATTCCATTGGCATTAAGCTAAGAGTCCCTTAACCTGGAACACATTTTCATATATCTGTTTATATGTGAGTGTGTGTGTGTGTGTGTGTGTGTGTGTTTGTGTGTGTGTGAATAATATATGTATATGGGGAACATGAAAATCTTAAATGAGTATCATGAGAAGATAAAGTGGACTGCTAATGTAAAATGCTAAAAAGACTACCATAACTGAGAAGACAGAATGCATAGGATTAGGAGTGAAATGGATAAGGACTCAATGTAAATGCTAGAATTTGAGATTTTTTTCCTGAGTTTCACTGAGAAATTATTGATACATCATGTTATAAATTTGAGGTGCAAAACATAATGGTTTGATTTACATACATTGTGAAATGATGACTACAATAATAGGTTTAGTTAACACACATCATCTCATACATATACAATAAACACAAAAGAAAGAGAAACACTATTTGGTGATTGTCACTGAGTATATCTTTTTGTGTTTTTCTGTATGCAGTTAGGAGTGTTTTCACAAAGATCGAAACAGCTACAAAGGAACAGTGTGAAACTGGACCCTAGTGTAGGCAAATAAATGACCAGGGATGGAGCAAACCCATGCCATCCAGGTTTTGGTACAAATAAATAAAGCTGCAAAAGGAAGCAGACTGTATATGCTATGTCGGTGACTATCCACCAGGAAGCACACGGGTAGCAAGCAGGGAAGAAGTCCATAAGAGAGGAGACTACTAGGTGAATGCATGCAATGAAGGGACTAGTTAAAGATTTAGGGGAAAATAAAAAGGCAGCTAAAAGTAGATTGTGGTTTTGACTTAGATATCCATAACTGACACATGGAAATGGCATAATGGCAGTGGATCCTGGAACAACAAAATTCTGTCCCTAATCGAGTATTTCCTCCCATGAAGATCCTGAGGAAAATACATCTCAGATCAAAGAGTAAGGGGATAATGTACTCCTCTATAATTATTCAAGGGTTTGGCCCAAAATGTTAATAGGGATTTCTAGTGAACTAGGATGGACTGATTCTTTTAGCCTCTGCATTCTTCACGGGGATGGAGTTGGGAGTACCCCCAGACTTGAATGACAGCATACTGTTTGCTCCAACTACCAACACCTAAGATCCAGAATTAGTATATTGCCAGTAGTTCTAGAAAATACTTAGAAAAAGATGAGAAAATTGCCAGGAAAATGAAAGAAAGACAAAGTCAGTGAAAGTATTTTCTCTTTTACTTCAGACTGCTGTCCCAGGAAACAGACCAAAGACCTAAGTCAGAAACGGAATCCCGGGCACCATTATTTGTGTGCTTAGAGTGCTGTTTTCTCCATTAAAGTTTGTTAGTTATCATTTTCCTGGCATGTGGGTGATGTGGATTTTAAGCACAACATTTTATTTCCTTGGCCTAAAGGGTGGAGGAAAAAAGACACAATCAGATGCATACATGCTAATTGTTCAACCCCCTTGACTCCCTATGTTTAACTATCTCAAGCTTATCTGGGTCCTCTATTCTATTTATCAGTTCTGTAGAGCAACCCTTCTTTTTCATTGTAAATCTCCTTGCCCTTGAATCTGACCCAAATTTTAGATAAATGAGGCAAGTTAGGAGAATAGAAACAAAGAGACTTAAATCCACTCTTTAAAAACATTCTAGTTCTTCTCCTTCTTAACTGTGAGGATTTAAACAAATATCTTAGCTTCACCAATTAAAAACTGACAAATCTGCTATATACTTTATACCATCGAGTAAGTGACAAAACTAATAATGAATGAATGATTAGTATCAATTAATTAGTCTGATACAAGGTCGGGCTGTATATTAACTTTAATTTGACATTTTTTGTTAGCATAAGCCTTAGTACATGTTTCAAATATGAAAACAGATACTAGAGTATTGGCCAGTACCTACCACTGCCTACACTTCCAAAGGACAGAGTAAAAACCTCGTGAGTAATAAGTATCAGCTTTATATGTCTGTGCTTATATAGATACAGATGTGTCTGTCTACAACTAGAGAGAAGAGAGAAAGAGATTGATTCCAGATTGGGAAATTCACTTACTAAAATTTTGTTGTAAGTCAGTACTTAAAATGTTCTTGAGGTCACTGGCAACATGCCCAGAGCAGCAAAAAATTTGCTACCTGTCAGAATGTTCCCAAATGATGTCAATTAAGGAGAAGCTCTGCCTTCTTGCTTCAGCTTTTGTGCCATTGAGTAGGTTATAACATAATAATGCATGTGACGGGAGAATGGAGAAGGTAGGGGCAGTGCTGTGTAGTGCAGGAAGCTCTGGCTCTGGGGCCAGGTAGGTGGGGTTTGAATATCATCTCTGACACTTGTAAGTGGTACAGCCTCCAGAAAGTCACTTAACACTTCTGAAACTTTGTTTTCTCTTTTTCACAATAAAGAAAACAGAATCTGCCAGATGAGCTATTTTTAGGTTTTAAAATTATAATTTATGTGGAATATATAGGTATATATCTTATGTGTACATAGGTATATATTATGATGAATGCATATATCTTTTCATATATGTGTGTATATATGTATAATATATATCATAGAAACTACCATTTACTAGATTCCTATTATGCATAACAAAATATATGTACAGTTTATATTATCCTGCAATGTACAGGCTGTGAACTACTATACTAGTTTTTCAGAAGGACTCCGAGTCTCAAAAATCATTGACTACATTGACCAATATGTCTTCCAGCTAGTAAGAGGAACATTTTCTACTTATCAAACTCATAAGGTTTTCAGTAAATTTTTGACTTGCCCAATTTAGTGACCTGCCAAAAGTCATAGAGCAAGTATGTGTAAGGACCAAACTCTGCACTCAAATATTTGAGTGGATTTAGTATTCTTTCCAACATTCACCACAATCAAGAGTTTAAGAGTAATTGTTTTCATATTTGGACAGGACTGATTTGATAGATGACTACATCTATTCATAAGATTTTTTCCACATGTAACTTCTCAGTTATAAATATATAAAACTCAGTCTGTGTGTACATTCAGTTGAGTGTGTGTGTGCATGTGCGTGCGCGTGTGTGTGTGTAGTCAGATTCTATTTCTTTTTAAAATTTATCATCTCGTAGGAAAACCTCCCTGGAGAGAAAGAATGTGAGCTCTGGTGCAGATAAGTACACCAGGTTAAACAAAAATCAAGATTTTCTACTTCTGAAACCTGTCTCTATTTCAACTTCCATTTGCTGACAGAATAAAGGATGTCACAAGACTTTAGTATCCATCCATTACCTCTCACAAGTGGATTGAAACTTGGGCAGTGTAAAGCAGCTACATGTTTCTGAATTTTTAATTGAATAGTTACAAAAACAGGACACTGTACTATGGGATACAATCTGTCTGATTTTTGAGCATCAAAAATCTTTTAGGAACATAGGCAATCATGAAAAATAACAGGTACATCTTGTGATTCCCTTTAAGTATTGGAAAATCACACAAAATTTCATCAAATGTAATTCACACACAAAT
This sequence comes from Vicugna pacos, assembly GCF_048564905.1. Lineage (NCBI taxonomy): Eukaryota > Metazoa > Chordata > Mammalia > Artiodactyla > Camelidae > Vicugna > Vicugna pacos. The sequence goes on from NC_132997.1 coordinate 62,664,053, forward strand.
AACTTATACAAGTTTAAATGAGGTAAAATATATAGCCAGTTTATTTTTTTTCCAACGTGCTCTATTTTTCGAGAAGTTTTAGGTTTATAGCAGTGGTGAGAGGGACATACAGAAATTTTCCATATACTCCTTGCTCTCACACATTCACAATCTCCTTGACTATGGACATCTCACCTCACAGTGGTACTTTAGTTACAACTGATGAACCAAAATTAACCCATCATTATCACCCAAAGTCTGTTGTTTACATTAGACTTAAGTTTTGGTCTTCTACAATCTATGGATTTTGACAAATGTATTCTGACATGTATACACCATTGTACTATCAGTTCAAATCATTTCACCGCCCTAAAAATCCTCTGTGCTTTACCTGTTCATCACTCCCTCCCCAACCTCTGGCAACCACTGGTCTTTTCAATGTCTTTATAGTTTGCCTTTTGCAGACTGTCATATAGTTGGAATTATATACTATGTTTTTTCATGATTTTATAACTCATTTCTTTTTACAGCTGAATAATATTCCATTTTATGAATGTACCACCATTTATTTATCCATTCACTTACTAAAGGACATCTTGATTGAATCCATGTTGTTGGCAATTATGAATAAATCTGTTATAAACACCCATGCATATTTTTTGTATAGATGTAAATTTTCAGTTCATTTGGATATGATATTGAGGACAATTGCCAGGTTGTATGATAACAGAATGTTTAGTTTAGGAAGAGACCACCAAACTCTTTTCCAAAGTGGATGTACTATTTTGCATTACAAACAGCCATAAGCAAAAGTTTCTGTGACTTCATGTCCTCACCAGTATTTAGTGTTGTCGGTCGTTTGGATTTTGGCCTTTCTAATGGGTGTGTAGTGGTATCTTATTGTAATTTTAATTTGTAATTTCCTAATGACATATGATGTTGAGCATCTTTTCATATGCTTGTTTTCAATTTGTGTATCTTTTTGAGTGGAATATCTATAAAGATCTTTTGCCCACTTTTTAATGAGGTTAATAATTTTCCTATTGTTGAATTTTGAGTTCTTTGTATATTTTGGATAACAATCCTTTATCAGTTATGTCTTTTGCAAATATTTTTCCCAATCTGTGATATGATTGTATGCTAAAATATATGATTTAATAGAGAGTGTCTGAGGCTGTAGATGAGAAAAAGTGATAAAACAATGTCTATAAGGAATGGGTGGCAGATATAGTTCCGTATGTGCTGAAGGAGATGGGAAAGTAAAAATAAGTTGAAATGATAGGCTTTGGAAATGAGAAAGGGATGGGCTAGAAAGAGAAATGGCATTTTTAGAATCTATTTTTTGAAAAATGTTTCTTCTTGAATCTGGAATATCTTATATACAAAATTGTAATATGTAGAACTAAGACCTAGTGAAGTTAAATATCTTGTCTAACTACTATATGTTAGATGTGAAACTCAGGTCTTTCTTGTACTACATTACAGAGGCTATAATCTAAGTCTGTGAATGTGTATTTCATGTTAGCTTTACACTTTAATGTTTTTACAAATTCACATTGAGTTATTGTGAAACAATAATTTAGAACCCGTTTTCTATTACTAGGTATGTCTAATGATAAAAACAGCACTGGTATGGCAATATGTTAAAAGTGCAATAAAATGCATTGTGTTTAAATGTAAATAGTGATTAGGATATGCAGAATTTATAGCTGTTACAATGGAAACATTGCTTTAAATATAATTTTAATAGCAATTTGAAATAAATTATGCATCAGTTTTTATTTTCCAACAATCATTCTTTTTATAGCTAATAGGTCATTAAAATTTTGTTTACTTTCAGGCTATAGTAAGTGCACTTGGTGATAATTTTTATTTTGTCACATAGATATAAATAATCTGGTTCTAAATCTCCAAGATTATATTAGTGCCTTAAAAGTGTTAAAAACAACAAAATTCAACCAAGTAAATTTGAAGATCTAATTGGCTTTATTCAAAGATTCTTTAATCAGGCAGCATCCCACCCAGTAAACAGACAGGTGCTCTGAAACCTTTTGCAAAATGAAAGGTTTTTATAAGCAGAAGGAGGGTGGGGCAAGGACATTATTAGCAAAAGAAAAGAAAAAATTGTTTCAGGCAAGGTCATCATTTCTAGGGAATCCGGAACAACAGCAGGGGTTCTTTATCATGCAGATTATCTCTTCTTCCTTTAGGGGATAGAGAAGGCCTATGTAACAAAATACCTCTTTGGTGCTGACCAGAAAATTCCAAACAGCCAGTTAAGATTACAGGTCTGGGGCTGGTCAAAACTACAGTTAGGTCAAGTATTAAACCTGGATTTGGTATCATGAGCTTTAGCACAAGCCATGCCATTTTGGGGCTATGGTTTTCTCTTTAACAAAAGTCTTTATTGTAAATTGAAGTATATAAAAAATACTACTTCATTTCTAATTTTGATACTTAAGATGTTTTTAAAAGAATTATAAATTACAGTAAACATCAAAGCATTCTTATATATTTATGCATATATAAAGAAGAGAAAGAAATTGAACAAATATTATACTATCCTGTTTATTTCTGTGAATTTAATATATAATTAAAAATCACACATTAATGAGCACTGAGTTATTAATTTTACAAGTGATTTTTGAAAACATATTTTGTAAGAAAAAAAAAGCCTTATTCTTGATAACATATAAATTCCAAAGGTTGAAACAATTAGACTTAAGAAACACATTAATGAATGAAATAAATGCACAGCCTAAAAGTTGAGAGTCATGCTTTATTTGGCAGAACTGGAGCCGAAATGACAGCCTCTCAGATCCCTCTGAGGGACTACTCTGAAGAGGTAGGGGAGGAGCTACGATATATAGGAGCTTTACCACAAAGACCAGGTCTTTGGAACAATAAAAGATTACTCATTATCTAGAGAAAAACAGGCATCTCAAGTTAAAGAATTTAGTGCTTTTCTATGTAAGGGAGGAAGCAAACATTTGGGCTCATTGAATTCATTCCTTTGACAAGCATCTAGCTATCTAGGGCCAGTATCTTGTCCTTTCTTATTCTGAGTCCCCTCAGAGTGCACCATTGTGAGTGGCTGCAGAGGCTGTCTGCAGGCTTGTCTTCACTGGACAGTGATGGCAGCCGCTGATGACTTGATAGTTTCAGCATTCTTTGTTTACTGATATGATTTGCAGTATTTTTTATTCACGGCATCAACAACAATGTCATGTTAATAACATATGCCCTTGATGCTACTGCACGAAAATTGCACTTCTTCTCCATGGCCTACATCCCCAACAAAGGAGTTTGAATATATATAGTAGATTTTAAATAACTCTTCAATTAAAGTATAGATATGTTGATGTTTTAAGGATGCTGAAAAAATTCTGAAGTTTTTTTGGTATTTTCTAGTTTTAAAACTATTCAGTAAGTGCAAAATTTAAATGGAAGTAAGTTTGGACTTTTGGTAATCAAGATAGATAGATAGATGAATGGATAGACAGATAGATAGAAGATAGAGAGAGATTAATGACAGGGATGCCCCAGAAATCTTCTAGAAAATGCCAAAGAATAAATTTGCTAGAACTATAATGCCACCTTGATTTTTAAAGTATTACTATTTTGGTTTTAGTTCACATTATAACACTTTATATTAGGAAAAGTTGAATAAAAATGTAGAAGTTCAATGTTACCCAGTATAAATTGATGGATTATAGAATGTGTGATAATCTCTATAAATCCTTTAAACCTGCTGAGTTTAATTTTAGATTTATCAGTTTATTAAAATTGTCCCGTAGTAAATTAATCTCTTCCTCACCACATTCTATGCTTAATTAGAATTTAACTAGCCTAGCAATACTCTTTGCTCATATGCGTCCGTACCCTTGCTGTTTTCCCACATGGCTGCACTTAAAATCTGCAGTGTCCATTTAACATTATTTACATTATAAGAGCCATTTAACATGTTTCCTGAAATGTCAAACCAACTTTCCATTTCAACTGGAAGCAAACTGAAATTTGATGAAATTAAAAATAAATAAATATCTCAAAAACACTTACAGAGCTTTGTTTTCTTCAACATTTATAAAAGATACTTACATAGAAGCCATGTTCCGCTAGTTACTGTATATAAACCTCTCCTTGGAAACCATATCACCATTACTGAGATTCAGCACTAATAGCAAGTTAAAGAACATTTGCACTGAAAGATGTAATAAGCCTAAAACTGCCTAATGAGAGCATCAGGCATATCAAAGAGAACAGAGAAAAGAAGCAATAGAGAAAGTAGAACATACATATTTGGAACCTTGCTGCAGAAGAGATTAAGAGGGCACTCTGTGTAGTAAAGACAAATAGCGTCAGCCATGGTGGAGGAAGGGAGAGTATCAGTTTGATTAGATATTGTGAGTGAAAGATATTGCCAGCCATCTCAATAAACAAAGAATGCTGTGGCCATCAAGGCATCAGCTACTACTGCCAACCCCCCCCCCCCCCGCCCCAACCCTGTCAGTGAGAGGAGGGAACTCAGGATGCAGACAGGCAGGCAGCCCAGCCTCGGTAGCAGCCACCCACAATGGTGCACCCTGAGGGAACTCAGGATGTGGAAGAACAGGAAACTCGCCCTCAGTAACTAGGTGCATATCAAAGGAATGAGTTTAATGAGCCTAGACCTTTGCATCTTTCCATACAAAGAAAAGCACTGAATTCCTTAGCTTGAGATACCTGGTTTTATTTAATTAACAGTAAATCTTTTGATGTTCCGTCTACCTGGTCTTTGTTGCAAAAACTCGTATGTCCTGGCTTCTACCTTGCCACTTTGGAATAGCTTCTTAGAGCAATCTAACATGCTGGGTCTCAGGCTCTTGTCCTAAGAAAATCTGCCAAGTAAAACATAACTTTCAATTTTTAGGTTGTGCATTTTATTTCAGTCAATGCTATCATTAGGTACTTGGTAAAGGAGTCTTTTTAAAATTTTGCATAATATTTCTATATGCTACACTATATGCAAAAATTATGAAGTTTCTTGGTAACTGAGACACAGATATTAATGAAGAGTTAGGAAGATAATGACAAGATTAGTTTTGGACCTTTTGAAATCTAGAGCATAGAGACCATGTCTTTACAGCTTGTATTTCAGACAGTCAACAGAGGAATGCCTTCCTCTTCTAGAAGACCATCGTAGGACACAAAATTCTTAAATCAACTGCTGTGTAGTATAGGTAAAGAATGATATATTACACATGCTTAAAACTAAACAGAAAATGAAACATCGACTTGAGAAAAAAAAAGTAAATGAAATCAAATTAAACTTTAAAAGTGTTCATTCCTAAAATTACTTTCAGGTAAAAATGGTTAACATTATGTACTTTCAAACCAAATATGATTTGATAGAGTTAAATTTTAACATAAATGTCTAAATGTCTACAAGGCAAACAGCTGGAAGTCAGGGAAGAAAACTAAAACAAAAAATAAAATAAAATAAAATAAATTATTTTACCCTTTACAACAAGTGCTAGTACTTTTTAGATAACATGTTCCCGCTTTTTCAATTGGTACAATTTCTTATTAAATCAAAAATATTTTTCTATAGCCACTAATAGTAAAAAAAATAATAAGAAAAATTGCTGATTGCTTTGGGAGCAACAATTTAAGGAATTCAAATTGGTAGCCTATAATATGCATGTCTGGATATGGTTAAGCCAACATAGAAAAAATAGTTATAGCAGCATTAGAGAAAGGAGAGCAAAACTCTTACACTCTGTGCTAGAAGTGAAAAGGGGTAACTAAAAATAAGCCTTGAAGGAAGAAGGGGTACTCCCAGGGAGTTCTGTGTAACAGTTTATGTTCGTCTGTACCACTTTTCTTCGTTTAGAATCTGCTTCTTGATATTATAGTCATTTTGCCCATAATCCACTGAGATCACAAGTTCAGTGTGTTGAAAAACTCAGAAGCAAGATTCTCATGTTCCAAAGTAGTTTCCTTCTGTGGCAGTTTATCATGTTCCGCATTCTTTGATTTTGAGTGTCAACACCAACTATATATTCTTCTACTTATTAACACTCCCAAAGTAAATTCTCTGAAACCATAATAATTCATCTCTTTCCTGACACCATATTATTTTTTTCTCTTGCATCTTGCAGAATGTCTGTTCTGTTTTTGTTCATGTAAATCTTCATTCACTAGGGGCTCAAAATAAGGCAGTAAATGACAAAGATTTCTGTTCTCATGGAGATTACAGGGTAATAAAAAGATAATGTTTGCTTTGACTTACATGCCATTAACTATTCCTTATATTCAATTCTGATTTAGTTAAAGTTTTACAAATATATTCTAAGTTAATGATATGGGAATCCATAAAAACTCGGTCATAAATTAGAGACAGGATTTAGCATTTTTGCAATATATAATTTACATGTAATATAAATGTAATGATATATTATACATCAGCTATAGAATAGTATATGTATATAATACATCAAATATTATATATACCACATATACATATATACACATACATATTTTTATAAATGTGTGGTATATATAATATGATTTTAATAGCCACAAATTCCAAATTCTTTGTTTTATGCAGGGAAGTTTACCTCGTTAAGTATTATTTCCACTTTGATTTAATTGGCAGAGAGCGTGCATCAAACAATGAGTATTTTCCCATTTTGGTTTACATTTGCAGTGACACAGAGTGCCTCTGTACTTAATATGAAAGATGATCATCTCTCTTTTGTGTTTCTTTCTGCATGAAACTCAATCCCATCATAGTCTGAAAATTAATTTCTTCATAGCAAATTTTGTTTCTGGAATAAAATAGCATCTAAATTATTAAGTGTCAAGATAAAGAGTTCTTTACCATTAGATTTGTGGTTTAACATGATATTTGTACTGCATATGCTTATTTTGCTTTTTTTCCTGATAGCAATTCCATATTCCTTCAGCATTTAAAAAATTTCATTTCCCAATTTTTTCGAATCCTCCAAAGGAAAGTATATTCATAAAGTGATACATATGTATATATCATATATATATATATTTATATATCCTCAATTATATTGCTACTTTGGTGGGATTGAACTTTTTTTTTCTTATTTTTTAAAGAAATTTATCCACTCCTACTGTTTATTTTCTCTGTGGACTTTGTCAAATTCCTTCTTACCAGTACAGATCTATTGACCTTAGTTTACTGTTGTCAATGTGGCATTGATACCATGCAGGGTAAAGTTTCTTCCACATCATGATGAGAGTCTGTGATGTATAATTCCCCAACTCCATTTTTTTTAATTTGATTCTGATAGCCACTTTTTAAATTTGGAAAACTAATGTGAAGGAGAAATGATTATTTCAATATTCATCCTGTGGGGTTTCAGTTAGACACGTGAGCATATGGGAGATGATACACATTTTCTTGTTGCTGCTTGTTTTATTTTTTGCTATATATTCCAATAAACATGTTTAAAGGCAATTTAGAGAATAATTTTATACAATGTTTTCATAACTTATTTGTTTTCAAGCACTGTTTTTGTCTGACTTAGTACAAAAATATTTTGATATCCATTTAGTAAGAAACCCAACTTTTTCATTTTCCCTTTTTTTGAGATCTTCTACTTGTGCTGTTCATTATTTCACTGACATTTCTGCCAACATTTCTTGAGTGTTTTCTGTATTACCACAGATTAGATCAATAGGTAGATGAATTATATTTTTTAACTGATTCTGTCCTCATATATATGACAACTGAAGGAGGGATATAATGAGTGATGTTCCAAATAGGGGTGGGATTAGGGAGGTGTGGGAAGTGGAAGGTGCCTGTGGTGGGAGTGAGGCTTCCTGGAGGAGAGGAATATTTTATCAATGTCATTATGCAGAATTGCTTGTGGATGGTGACAATAAAAAGCAGACCGAAATTTAGTCATGTTTATTTTATTTTTAAATTCTCTACAACCGATGAACGTCCCTATCATTTGCACCTGGGATAAATAGCTCCTAACCCAACTTGTTATACCATTGGATAGAATATATAAATCTATTTTAATATAAAACTGTATATATCCTGATAAAGTTACACATCAATAATGAAAATAAAGTAGAAAAGGAATAGAAAATTCGGTTGATAGGGCCAAAGAGGACTTCAAAGAGGAGGTGATATTTCAAGGTTTTGTGAATAGCAAATAGATGATTGTAAATGCTCAACTTGCTCTTTTTCAAGAAGGAAACAGTATTTTCTCATTATAAGTCAGTCAATTCATTTATTTTTTTCCAAGTTCTATGTCCTAAGTACACTGAGATATATAGTAATGAATCTCTTTCCCACTTATGCATAGATACTTGGAGCTTAAAAAGCAACTTTAAATAAAAACCAAAGATAAATAAAAAACTATGGGGTTATTTTTCATCAATCCAAAATGGAAAAACTCATATTTTCATACTTTAATATTTTTGGAGATGTACAGTTGAGTTTACTCAAGCTAGTCTTCTGCTTATTTCTCTTATTTATTATGACTATACCATACAACTCCTATTTTGATTCTGTTATTTTGGGTCATAATGGTACGTGTATGGTATTAAAGACACACTGGAAGCTTTATCACAGTAAGAAACTGCTTCTTCAAGGCAATTTTCTAAAGTGTGAAACTATCTCCAAGGTAAACCAGAGTAATTTTCCATTTAATTTGACATTTTCTGGAAGATTGACTCCAAAATTCAGGTCTTTTCCAATTAAACTCAGTTGCATTTATGTCCAGAAGATTTTCACAGGGGATTGCTTTCCTGCTGTGGAACCGCGTTTTGAAGCTACTTGAACTAAATTACAGATCCAAGCCAACATGCAGTTCTTTCAGCTACTCCCTCCATTCAGTAATCTGATTCTCAGAAGAGCTGATTAATTCACATCATGCCTTCACACCTAGAAGACGGTAATCTGAAAAGTCTCAGTGTAGTAGAAATACAAAAAAAAATTTGTTAAAGGCTTTACTCCTTTTCAGGGCAGAGGAAATATACACATCCCAGGGAAGATAATGGTATCTTCTTCTGACAATATTTAACAATGAATTCATTTTTTGTCAGGATTTTATTCAATTTTACTTTTGTTTTAATTTTTCATATTTTTTGTGCTTTGAAAGCACAGATATTGAATATTTTCATCAATTGAGAAACTATACTTCATGAAATGTTTCTCAAATTAAGGATGTTTACTCACAATGCTTTTCTAGTTTTTTTTTTTCCTTGAAGTGTAGTCAGTTATAATGTATCAATTTCTGGTGTACAGCATAATGTCCAGTCATGCATATATATATATATATACACATATATTCATTTTCACATTTTTTTCATTAAAGGTGATTGCAAGATATTGAATATAGTTCCCTGTACTATACAGAAGAAAATTGTTTTTATCTATTTTTATGTATAGTGGTTATCATTTGCAAATCTCACACTCCCAGATTTATCCCTTCCCACCCCCTTTCCCCAGGTAATCATAAGATTGTTTATTATGTCTGTGAGTCTGATTCTGTTTTGTAGATGAGTTCATTAGTATTCTTTTCTCTTTTCTTTTTTCTTTTTTTTAATTTTAGATTCCACATATGAGTGATATCATATGGTATTTTTCTTTCTCTTTCTGGCTTACTTCGCTTCAAATGACAATCTCCAGGACCATCCATGTTGCTGCAAATGCATTATTTTATTCTTTTTTTATCACGGACTGGTGCTTTTCTACTTCTGATGTTAAAGAATACAATAGAATGTAGACGGGGAGAGAGGATCGTATTATTCTTCCCCTACATAAGGAAGAATGACTTGTACAAAGAATTAACTTTGTATTGCTTTTTTATTTCCCCTTATGTTTGTCTGCCACAAAAGGACAGGATTTTGAGAAAATTACTAGTTTTAAGTGAATAAAAGGAAAGTGACTACACATACATAAAATATAATACATAAATGCAAAATAGAATATAATTCTTAAAATAAACGACAAATAATTTGAACAGAATTCACAATGTATGAAATATTAAAACAAAACAAAACAAAATTCAGTACAGGTAACAAGTTTGTGAGGTAATGCTTTTATAAACTACTGGTGTAAATATAAATTAATATGCTCTTCTGAACATATCAATTTTTTTTTCTTTCTGCAGTATTTCATAAGCCTTTTAAATAGTTGGCCTCTTTTAGCTTATAATTCTACTTTTTGGAAATTATCTTAAACTAATCAGAAATACACAAAAATATTTATTTTACAGTAATTAACACCAGAGCACTATTCATAATAGATAAATCTTGAAAGCAACCTATGTACAGTTAAAGGAAATATTTTGCATTTGATTAAAATAATAGCGTATAATAGTTAAGAATAACTTTTGTGAAATATTCAAATACTTAATAATATGGAAGTGTTTATGGCATTCTGTTAACTGAGACTAAAGATGCAAAAATGCATATATGGTATATGCATTTATATGTATTATATACACATAGGAAAAACACAGAAAGTGAGTTACCAAAATAATAATGATTTTTCAGAATACTAGCACTGCTGATAGTACTGATTTAAATAATTTGTGCTTTGCTTAGCTTTGGTGGGCAGATGACCAGTAATGACTCAGAAATGGTTATTTTTACACCCATTTAAAAAAAACAAACAAACAATAAAAACAGCAGTCAATCAAATAAGAGAGCCAGTATTTTGTTTTAGGAAAACAGACCAAAGGAAAGAGTAAGATATCCTAAGTTGGGCCTTGCACATCATATGCTTTTGATTAGCATTTCTTTAAGTGCATGGTAGTTCCTAAAAGCATATGTTTTTCCCTGTGTACCTTGGAAAACCACCCTTGATATAATTCCTCTGAAGTGGTAGAGATGATTCTTATAGGAAAATAGACTGAATACAATGAAATGCCACACATTAAAGTATAGTTTATTCTTGTGTGATTTTCCCCAAGTGATTTCATTTAAAATTAAATACCATAATTAGAGACTATATATATATATATAGTCTCTCTCTCTATATATATATATGATCTTTTCAAGTCCCTATTACTAGGAATGGCTGAAAAGTTACAAATGAAAAATAATTATTGGGATTTGGGCTAACAAATCTTATCCCATTCCCTGCTTTAAACAATAACTGCCTTGTTCTTCAGTCTCTTTATCTCTATTGCATATTATAGTGAAGAATGGCCTAAAAATAATTCAGTATGTATTGTTCTGCAAGTAGATGCAGAGTGATCTTAAGCAAAATACAGAATCACTCATTTTCTTATTAGTAAAATAAATATGATATACTCTACTACCACCTCATATTCAGGTTATTATGAGGTTTAAGTGAAGTGATTGACATGAGAAGAATAGGTACACACATATTATGTAATATTCCCTTTACTCTATTTGTTAATATAATTCATCTTTCACTTCCTTTTATTCTATCATTAGGGCAAAACAATTACCAAATGAAGGATTAAGTAGAACAAATAAAGAATAAAAATATTTAAGTTCTTCTTTCTCTAACAAATACATCACTTTTAGATTTATATTTCATAAATTAAATCTTCACATTATGCCCTTTACTGTATTGCAAGTTCCAAAATGAAGGTATAAAACCATTTAGAATATGGCTTAAAATGCATCTGAGGCTCTGAGTGTGTGTGTATGTGTTTGTGTATATGTGTGTGATGTGGATGTAGATGTGTATGGTGGTGTGTTTGTGTGTAAATCCAACTTTGATTAGAAAAAGAAGAAATAGCTTTATTCATACAAGTGCAGGGGCAACCAAATAAGTATAAATTGCTGTGAAATGTAATGTAACCAACACGTATGTTTTACTGGCAGACTTTGAAATCCTCCTTTCCTTCTTACTTTTTGAAGCAAATATATACCCTGCTTCACCTGAAATTGAATTGTTTGTAAATCCTCTGAAACTATAAAACAGCTCTGTTTTAGATTATAGTAGCACCTTCTAATAGAAAATAAAGTGAACCACATACATACCTTTAAAATGTATAGTATTCACATTAAAAAAGGAAAAATGTATGCAAAATATTATCATTTCAGAGCATGTAATCTAGTTAAAAACTAATTAATGAGGTACTTAGCATCGATTTTTTTTGTTCTCAGCTTTCGAGTTCTGGTGTGTACAGTCACAACACATCTCAATTTGAATCCTATATTTTCAACAGTTTTGATAAAAGTGTAGTCCTGCTAAACCATAAAGATGTTTAAAAATAATTTACTATACTTTAGTTTTTACTTTCATTTAGTTTTTACTTTAAATTTAATTGTATTAAAATAATTTAAATTAAAAATTCAATTCCTTAGGCACGTATCAAGTGCTCAGTTAGCCACATGTAGTAACCATATTTGATAGTGTTGCTATAAAAATTAGGGCAATAGTAAACTCATAAAGCCAAAAAAAGTAAAGACAGCCACCAGCTTTACATTTTTCAAGGAATTACTTGAAATAGCCCATTGAGCCTTAAAGAAAAGCATTATTCATCATGAAACAGAGCAGTGACACTTGGTTCCAAATGTGATATCTATGGCACATATTCTCTTATATTTTCCTTCATCATGTGTTTAAAGTTAAACTTGTCTTGATAGTCAGTTATTTTCTTCTTTTAACTTCTTAGGTGATGTTTAGATGAAATCTTGAAGGTAAAAATCTATATTCTAACCAGGAAGCCTCAAACTAGTTAACTAACTTCCCTACTTAAGGAAATTCAACTTAATTCCCACAGCTGAAACCACAATTGAAATAATATTCTGAGAAAATGAAGCATCAAGGGATAGATTACATGACCATGCCTAAACTATATCATTTTTCTAATGATTTCTAATGAAAATGCAGAACAGCAGGAATATACCTGTTAAGACTAAATAGTAATATTACCTGGTGGTTATAGGTGCATTACTGGAAATATTTCCTAAACTTGTTTAAATGCTAAGATTTCAGTTTGAAATGAAAATTGTATTAAACTATCAGTATGTAAAAGGAAACACTGCAATTCTGGCATTTCATGGTAGGCAAGACAACACACGGTGTGCTGCTGACATGTTACAAGGCGTAAGTTTACAGTGAATATGAAGGTCAAGGCAAATATCAAGCATGAAAGTCTACTTCATTATCAAGATTGGCTCTCTACAGCATTTATTTACCAGATAATTGTTCCACTCTCAATTTAGCTTTCCTGTGTGAGCACATCCTGTTATTATTACTTCTTTCCATAATGATGGAGCCCTAATGCTATTCATCACAATATTTTTACCCATGCATGCATGTAATTTTTAGCCCATAGGTTGAATTGTATCATCCTCAAAAAGATGTGTTGAAGTCCTAAACCCTGATACTTTAGAATATGACCTTATCGGGGAATAGGGTCCTTGCAGATGCACTTCGTTAAAATGAGGTCTTATAGAAGTTGGATTGGCCCTTAATCCAATATGACCATTGTCCTTGTAAGAAGAGAAGAGATACAGAGATAGAGACAAGAAGGAAAAATGAAGACAGAAGAGATTGGAGTTATGCAGCCATAAGCAAAGGAATACCTGGGCTCCCTGGATGCTGAAGAGCAAGGAAGTTTCTTCTTTTAGAGGCTTAGAGGGAGGTTGGCCCTACCAACACCTTTACTTAAGAATTCTAGCCTCCAGAACCATAAAGGATAAATTTCTGTTGTTTTAAGCCATTCAATTTAGGGTACTTTGTCATACAGTCCTAGAAACTAATATAGGCAGTGAAATTAACAGCCAATTGTCTTTGGAAATTTTAGCCTCCGATTTTAAAAAATGGTAATTTATTTTATTGCTATTGCTATGGCCTTTATATTAACGTGGTAAGTCTTTAGTGATCACCAAGTGTGTCAGATACAGAACAGGCAAAAATCATTACTACGTGTTCCCTTCCCTGCAAGTAGTAAGTTGCTGGTTAAAAAGTGTGGTTCTATAATCACATAGTAGCCAAAAATTGCCCTTACATTTTTAGGGGAAGGTAGTTTGGAATGTGTGTTAAGACTTGGAGTAACTGGCTTTTCTTCCTTTAATACAAAGTCCACAAATATTAAATAAAGACCATAATTACAAACACATGCACATCTAAAGCATAAGAATCAATTTACCTGTTTTTATAATTGATTTTGTAGGACTAATTGATAAAACTTGAAAAAATCTTAAAATTACAAGATTGGAAATACGTTAGAAAATGTGGAATGTGGGGAGACACATAGTCAATACTACTTCTTTTTTTAACCACTGAAATATAAGTACTAACTTGAACTATAACTCAAGCTAGACTCTAGGCCCACACTCAGAGCCCTATCCAAAAGAGAACATCTCTGTCTTATCAGGTATTTTGATTGTGTGCCCTCACTTTCAACATATTCCAGATAAATTGAACCTAGTGTATGTTAGTTGATATGCAAATGCATCATTGCTTCATTCTTTTAAAAAATGAGGAGGAAAATGTATCAGTGGTTAATGATTACGGTCTTACTTAAATGGAGTTTTATTTTGGCTCCATTTTGTGCACCTTTAAAAGGCTCTGTTGAAAGAAAATATCATTGGAAACATCACAACATAGATGTAATACTTCTTCACTCCTTAAAAATTAGTGGCAAAATGACTGCTTTTAAAGGTTCATATAACTGAAGAAATACATTTTAGACTAATTTTCCTACTATTTCTCTCATGAAATTATAAGGTGAGGATGTTAAAAGCCATCAAAAATTCACTTGTATGTGATTGCTTCATTAAATGACAACCAAATTTAAATTCTAAGAAAAAAATGTTATACTTTATCATGAAGGAACATGTAACTCTACAGTATCAGATAGTAACTTGAGGAAAGCACTCAAAATCTCTTTTCTTGTAAAATCTACCCTCTTGGATTGTCTGTGCTGGAAATCTTTCTTTTCAACTGTGCTTTTAGTTTACTTCTTCAGAACATGGTTGGTGTGAAAAAAAGGTGTGTATGATGCTTATTACAGTTAATAGATACACTTGGAGTATGTTTTGAATTAATATCTGTTTGCATTGTGTGAGGCTGTGTCCTTTGTTTTTTATTTTATTATTTTATTTTATTTATTTGTTTGTTTTTTACATTTTTTATTGAATTATAGTCATTTTACAATGTTGTGTCAAATTCCACTGTAAAGCACAATTTTTCAGTTATACATGAACATACATATATTCATTGTCACTTTTTTTTCACTGTGAGCTACCACAAGATCTTGTATATATTTCCCTATGCTATAGCTTCAGGGGCCACCTTTCTTAGAGAAAGAAACAAATTTATCTATCCATGATACTTCCACTCAGGAGCCATTCACACTTAATGCCTTCATAGAAAACACTGGCATGATTTGTCTAGAATTATTTTTGTCAAAAATGTTTGCTGCCAAACATTATCATTTAGTTATACCTATGAGTATTTTTCAGAAAAAATATGTAAAATTAATAGGTAGAGATAAAAGGTAGAAGACATCTTTTATTCAATTCCCTAATTAAGTCTAATCAAACACTTTCTCTTCTTTACTTAAGGTTCTTATTCTAACAATGAGTATACTGAGCCTGCTTCCGTGATTTCACTACCCCAGAAGGGAGAATCAAAATCAGAAACTCTAAAATACATGATCCTAAGAAGCCAAGTTTAAGATTTTGAAAGATACAAAATAAGCTTCTTTCGCAGGACTTTTTATAAGCTTGTGTTCCAAAGAATTCAGTTAGCTAATTTTCTCTGATGACCAATAGCATTCTATTGACTCTTTTATCCAAAATTTTGTGAATTTATGATAGTCCAGGTAAGAAAATTGAATATGCTTTCCACGTTGTCAAGTCTTTTATAAGCCTTTAACATGTATAGATTTCTTGTGCTTATCAGGCAATTCTGTAGTGATTTCCCAAGAGGTTCTTCCAAAATGAACACAGTCACTTCCATTCTGTGTTTCATGTAGAAGGTTTTAATTCAGTTATCAAATATGTAGTTGAAAAGATGATACATCATGATTTTCCAGCAGTGCATGCCGTGGTGCTCCCCTCTCTTCCATGCAGCAAGTGTGAGAACTAATCGCAGCAACAGAATTTCCAGTGGTGTGGTAATACTCACTCGAGGCTATCTCAAAAATTTGTGCACTTCTATAAAATCCAAAGAATAACTATTTACAATAAAGCTATGACAAATCTTATAAACTTGAAATAACCTATGAAAGTAAGGCTATGGATATGTTCGAATTCTTGGATGCACTATTTTGTAAGGAATAAATATTTACAATTAGCAGAGTACTTATGTATTTCTTTCATAAGGAAAGCAAATGTTAAAGCTTTTAACTTGTAGCCTGGGAAGAAAGTACATTAGAGAAGCATTAATGGCTTTAAAAAATAGTTGAGTAAACAACAGATGTAATTATTCTGTAGGGAAATGCTGCTTAATTAAAACACAGAGTTGTTCTATTAGTATACACACCTGCTACTTATATGGTTCATTTCTTCCTAAAATAACTTAATTCTTGAACAAGGTTCGCTCTCCACTTCATTTCCTTGGGAAATGTCCACTTTGAATTTCTGCCTCAGATCTGTCTATGTTGGCTACAAATATTTTTATGTATTTGTTGTCTATATATGTATCTATGTGTAAATGTCTAGCATATACATGTATCCCACAGGGAGTACATGAATATATAATGACAACTGACCCTGTGATACTCCTGTATTTTCTTAAAATATTCAGCATCCAATCATAACAGACTGCAGATCATTGTCTTTTTTTCTGAAGAACCCATAGGCAAACTTACTGTCTCTGCCAAAACAAGAGAATTGTTATTTACAAATGCTTCTCTTTGGCATGATCCTGTTTTAGACTTTTACTCAAAGCTACTTTAAAGGCCACTTCATTTTTGAAATTTTCTTCATGTTGATATGAGTTTTATTTTCTGCAAATGCATCCAGTTCTTTTCCCTACTCCTCTTTTACTGCAAAAAAATACAAACACTTAACTCTAGTTTGATAGCAATAATCACCGTAGAGCTAATGAATAGACAGCACTGACTACGTGCCAAGTGTTACATGACAATACTGTATGTTCATCATTTGTCAGCTTCAGCTGTGGTTAGGTTGTGTGTGTATCTCTCTGTGTGTGCTTTTTCTACAGCATGAGCATGTCCCTTTTCATTATTTCACAGTGTATCAACATTTCTTACCCACTTTTGACTATTTCAAGCAAATTTGTCTATCATTAGCAATTTCATCCTTCAATATCTGAAAAATAGGATACTTATTTTTTTTTAGAATAAAATGAACAATAAACAAGAAAACATAGTTTTTCTTCAGGTAATATTTGCTGAATTTAATAATAATAATAATAATAATAATAATAATAATAATAATAATAATAATAATGCCCATATATACATGTGGATGTGTGTGTTTTCATATTGTGCTTAATGTTATCAAATAAAAAGTTGGGGTGTCTCTCTTAATCTGCAATAGTCACTAAGTACTTTGTATGAGGAAAAAATGTGTGTGCAGGTCCAGATAGTACTTTTTTTTGGTTTTGTATTTGCAGAGTTAATTCATAATAGAATGATAGCTAAGTGAAAGGTATAGGTATAGAAGTGAATAAGACCATGTTCTCAGCTTTTGAAAAGTGCAGACATTTGATAATTACATAAATTCCTTTATTTGCATTTTAGAATGATCTCCCAGGCAGCAGAATGAAACTTGACTAAAGACCCTTAAACTCTATAAAGACATTGATAAGTTAATTTTCCTCACAGTACAATCTAGAGTTAATTTGCCCAAAATTGCGAAAGAATCTCCCCTCCATATGGTCACTTGGGGTCCAAATTTCTTCTGTTTTGCTTTGCCACAAGAGTTTTGGTTACTTCTTTAAGGTGAAACTGGCTGACCAATAATAATTCCTCATTTCATGAGGAAATACCACACAAACTTAAGTTGAGAAGGATTTTACAAAATAACTGTCTTGCACTTTTCAAAATGTCAAAGTTAAGGAAACATAAGAAATATTGAGAATGTGTTCTAGCTTAAAAGAGATTATAGTGTACAACAGGTGAATTCAGCATGTTATTAAGAATAGTATAGTAGATGAAAAAAAACCAATAATAGGTGTATTGGAACAATTGATAAAATTTGAATCAAAACTGGAAATTAGATAATAGAAATATATTAGTGTTCAACTTCCATAGTTCCAGAATTTATGGTTACATAAGAGATTATCCTTGTTCTTAGGAAATACATTCAGAAATATTTAGGTCAAAGGGGCATGTGATCTCCACTTCGCTCTCAAATGATTAAGAAAAATATTTATATATGTGTGTATAAATGTGTGTATACAGAGAGTATACAAATATATATATTTGTGTGTGTGTGCATAATGTATATGGGAGTGAACTGAATTAGTCTGGCAACTCTTATGTAAATTTGGAGTTTTGTTAATGTAATAATTTACAGAAAATTTTAAAAGACATAAAATAAAGGTATTAAATGTGGGAAAAGGGGGAGTCCAAAAGAAGAAGCATGGAGCAATGATGATAACCTAGAGACTATGGAAATTTTTTTCTAAGAGAAACTCCTAAAATTGTGTGGCTGTAGAACAGTTGTGTGACAAGAGAACTTCTATAACAGGAATGTCTAATTTTCAATTTTGTATTATTTGATTGCTGCAATATTAATCCCCTTTGTCACTCTTCTTCCCCAATTCAGCAAAGTTGGCTATACTTTGATTACCCTTTTGTGACAGGTTTTGAAAGGTTTTCTTTTTTCTTTCTTTTTAATATATGAGAGGAGGCTTAAATGTGTAGGTTGAGTAAGAGTAGAAGGAAGAAGAAAGTCTCATTAAATGAAGTGGAAATTAAATTGAATTTCAACAGCATTTTGGATTTATTTGGGACCAAAAGTAAACCCCTAAGAAATCTGTAGACATTTTATAAATGTTATTTGATTTCCTATAGAACCTGTGAAGAGGAAATTATTTGTAATTTTATTTAATTGTCAGGGAACAAGAGAGTCTCTGCCGATATCTGAATCACAAAATATTTAAGATATAGTCTACATAAAATGGTAATCTAAAATGGAGACTAGGGGATGCAGTCCAAAAGTAGAAAGAAAACCAGAGAAAATGTAGCCAACAAAAGTGGAAGGAACAAATTTTTTTTTTTTGGCAAGCAGAGAGGAGAGTGGAGATAAAGAGAAAAATCCACTGTATTTACCAATCTAGTTACTTTTTTGAGAGTGATTTCAGTATACATTATGGCGAGAGTATTGGTTTCTGGGGGGTTTGACAAAGGAGTTTGATTTGAACTTGTGAATCTGAGCTGTACTGGGAAATTTTTTTAGAAACTATTAGTGTTCCATCACACATAACAATCCAACAGAACCTTCTTTTTGGTTTACCTGACTAAAACGTCTCAGGTAGTTTTCTTCCTCTTCCTTCCACCAGAATCCTTTTCAGAGTTCCTAGGTGACTGTACCTATCCCCTGTGTATTCCCAACGTTTGCATTGTGAAAATCTCTTCCTATAGTTCTGCCCAAATTATCTTAGTTTTCTCTTTCCCATCCGAGACCTTTAATTTTTCCTTTAATAAGAGTGGTAAAAGAAATCCTCACTTAATGTCTGTACACTCTCAGGATATAATAGTTGATCTATAAGTAATTGTTGAATAAATCAATCCTTATTATGTAATAAGTATTCACTGAGAATAAATTTACCAAACCTGGAATCCTAGAAAGGAAAATTGGTGATTGTAAAATCTGCCATTTGGTAGTGATATAGGAAAAAGGGGCACAAGAAGCTGATCATGTCCTGGGTCCCAAGCAAGTCCCTGGGACATGACGCATCAAGTTGAGACAGGAGGTAATGGGGGCAGGGCACAACCACTGAAGGAATGACACAGCACTGAGGACAGGACAAACTGGTTAGAATGAAGATGGCAGATGATTTGACTTCCAGTAGATCTTGAGCCTTATGGTGTTCCCACAAGCGCCATGACAGTTTCTAGGCTGACTATAAATGATCAAAAAGTGGGCGAGGACCTGATTCCTGGAAATCCCTGCTCCTTCCCCGAAGTAGTTGGAATATCCTCCTACTCATTAGCATATGAAATTGCCAAGCCCACAAAAACTAACAACTCTGCACCTCGTGGTTACTCTCTTTCTTGCCTTCTGAGATGACCCACATTCTGCTTATGGAGTATGTATCTCCTAAGCTGTTTTCCCTTCTGAGTGAGACAGACCACTCTGTCCATGGACTGTGTATCTCTCTAAATAAACTTGTTTTCATTTCACTGTGCCTTGCTTTTGAATTCTTTCCTGCCCAAGGCAAGAACGTATTCTCCAGCAACAAAGTGAGGATCCTCGAGGGAACACTGGCTGGCTGCTCACCACTCATTAAATCAATAAGCAGAGGCAATGTTAACAGAAAGGAAAATTGCTTTTAATCAGAATGCCTGTAATCTGAGGAGATGGTGAATTCATGTCCCCAAGGACCATCTCCAAAGCTCAGTCATGGATGTTTTAAAGGGAAAAAGGGAAGTAATCATTAGGATAAGGGTCTGAGTCAGTACCTCCCCCTGGACTGAGTGCTGGCTTCCTGTGCGAGCTTAGTCTCCATCTCCACTGAGTGCAGGACTGTCAATGCTCTGTGAATTTCCTTTAGGTACTATCTTGTTCATGCAGTTTGTTTGCAAGATAATTGAAGGGGAAGCTAAGGAAGAGATCTGGTCATCTGTAAATTATTTATTCCCCAATTCTACTTTTTGATCTAGGAAAGAACCAACAGGTTAGGCAAGGTGTTGTGTGATCAAAAGAAAGGCATGGAGTGCCTGGTTTAGGTTAGTAGCAAGACAAAAGGGGCCTCCTGTAGAGAGCTCTTTCTTGTCAAAAGCTGCCTGCATAGACGTGGTTATAGTATCTGTAAAATAACTCAGCCTAATCATCACCTGCTTGAGCCTGCTCTTTTGTGACTCAGGGAGGCCTGGGAGACTTCAGCCTTCCTATACACAAGAGGCAGGGGTTGGGGGTGGTGGGCACAGGGTCCTGCTTGGTTCCACTAGACCCTCTCTTCTTTCACTTTCTCAAAATAATGCAGATTGTCGCCCTTTTTAAAGGCCCAGATCTGAAGGTGTGTATATTTAATACACTAAATTTATGAAAACATTCTAAGAATTCTTGAATCTCTCTCATTGACATTTTTCAAATTGATATGTCATGAGTGTTATTTCTGGTCCATCCCTTTAATATTAGCAAATATTTATTAGGACTTTTCCTGTGCCAGAAACTTTACAAGCAATATTTCATTTAGTCCTCACAATGCCCTGAGGGGGTTCTATTATTAATTTTACTTTACAGATGAGGAAACTGAGTTTCACTAATTTCTATGATTGCTGAGCAGAAAGGTGACAGAACTAGAAATTTAGTCTAATGCATCAGGGCTGACATCAGGGCTGATTTTTTTTTTTTTTTTTGGTTCCAAAAGGCTTTCTTTAATCACTCAATTTCTTTTTTTCTTTTAATTGAAGAAGTCTAGTTGATTGACAATGTAGTGTTAGCTTCTGTACACACCAGAAACTACAAACTTTCATATGTGCAAAGCTATTAGCATAGTGATTCAGTTACTCTCCTTTTCTCCCCCTATTTGTTGTCAAGTGATAATGATGTTAAACATGAGATTCCTTTTGACTGGCTGGTCCAAACTATAATAGCATAATATTAGATTACAATAACTTAATCTCTTCTTTTATAGAAAATAAGTAACAATTACATTGATGAAGCAGAGGGACAATTTCTGTGTAATACTGTATACAGTTCTCAAAGTGTGCTCCCCAGACCAACAACATCAGCCTCACATGCATGCTTGTTAGAAATGCAAATTCTGAGCCGCACCCTAGAATGTGAACCAGAAATTCTGAGGTAATAGCTATCCGTATTTTTTAACAAAACCTCAAATAAATCCTATAATTGTTAAAATATTAGGACCATTGCTGTAGGTAAGAGGTCAGCAAATTACTGCACATGATACAAGTTTAGCCCCACGTAATTGTTTTTAATATTTTATCGTGGTAACATATATATAGCATAAAAATCATTTTAAACATTTTCAAATGTACAATTCAGTGATTTAAATACATTTGAAATGTATTATCACAACCGTCTACTTCCAAAATGTTTCCATCACCCTAAACAAAAATTCCATACTCACTAAGCAATAACATGCCTCCCATCAATTCTTGGTAATTTCTGATCTATTTTCTGTCTCTGTGCCAATTTGAGATATTTCATATATGTGGGATTATACGACATTTATCTTTTTGTGTCTAGCTACATCTAGAATAATGTTTTCAAGGGTTATCATGTAGCATATATCAGAACTTCATTCATTTCTATGGTCAAATAATACTCCTTTCTGTTTATATACCACATTTTGTTCATCCTTACATCTGTCAAGGACACTTGGGTTGTTTCAGCCTTTTGACCATTGTGAATAATGCTGCAATAAAAATTGACATACAGGTATCTGTCTGAGTAACTCTTCTCCTTTCTTTTGGCTATATACCAAGGAGTAGAATTGATGGACCATATGGTAATTCTATGTTTAACTTTTTTTGAGGAACTGCCAAACAAGTTTCCACAGTGTCTGTGCCATTAAACATTTCTACTAGCAATGTAAGTGTGTTGCCAAAAGATTGGCCCCTGTCCCTGAGGAGCCAAATAACTCAGAGATAGGATCTTAGAGCTTAGAAGAAAAGAGACAGCTTTATTACTTTGCCAGGCAAAAGGGATTCAGAGCAGGCTAGTGCCTTCAAAACTATGAACCCATTTTGGGGATGGGGCAGGGTGATTATATAGCCATAGCTTAAAACAATAAAGTATCGATAACAATCAATAGAATTATTTTCTTCTCGTAAGACTCAGAGTGGTGTCCTGGTGTCTCCACGTGACCAATTCTGTAGAGGCTAGTGGTTGTTGCTCTTTTGATCTCTTTATCTTATAAGTGCCCAAGGCATAGTCTTCTTGGTAATTCAGGCTATTTTGTAAGGTTATAGTCCCATGACCTTTTCCCTGGAGAGCAACTCAGAGACCAAGCCTGATTATTACTTTTGATTACTGGAATAAAGTAGAAACAGTAAAAGTAATAGCTTTATTTTAACACTGGGCCTGGAGCTGTGAGTAGCAACTTGTCAGTCAGGTTAGTTGACCGTTTTAAGGGCAAGCATAAGTAAAAAATCTGTTAGCCTAAGTGCCACCATTTTATTAATTCTCTTTCGAGAATGTTTCACCTTCTCCACATCTCAGCCAGCATATTATTTCCCCCCTTTAAAAAAATCCATTATAGCCATCCTAAGAGATGTGAAATATCTCATTTGGGGTTTTGACTTGTGTTTCTTGAATTACTGATGATGTTAGATGTTAAGCATCTTTTCATGCACTTATTGGGCATTTGTATATCTTCCTTGAAGAAATGTCTACACAAGTCCTTTGTCCACTTGTAAATTGAGTTGTCTTTTTACTGTTGAGTTGTAGGAGTTCTTTATATATTTTGGATATTGAATATTTATCAGATACATGATTTGCAGTTATCTTCCCATGTTCTGTAGTTTGTAGATTGTTTTTTAGCCTTAATAATGTCCTTTGATGCACAGAAGTTTTAAATTTGGATGAGGTCCCATTCATCTATTCTTTCTTTTGTCCTTGTTCTTTTAATATCATATCTACGAACCCATTGCCAAGTTAGGTTTACAAAGATCTGCTCCTCTGTTTTCTTGTAAGAGTTTCATGATTTTACCTGTTAGGTATTTGGTCCATTGACTCATTTTGAGTACTTTTTTTTTTTAACATAGTATGAGCTAAGTGTCCACATTCACTCTTTTGCATATAGGAATCCAGTTGTTCCAGCACAATTTGTTGAAAAGTATTCTTTCCCCACTGAAAAGATTAGGCAGCCATATTGAAACCCAGTTGGCCATAAACATGTAGGTTTATTTCTGGACTCAGTTTCATTCAAGTGGTCTGTGTGTCTATCCTTATGCCAGTACCAGGGTCTTCCAACTTTCTTCTTCTTTAAGTGTATTTTGTCTGTTTGAAGACTTTTGCAGATTCATGGGAATTTGAAGGTTGGCAATTCCATTTCTGCAAAACGTTGGAATTTTGAGACTGTGTTGAATCTTTAGCCGACTTTGGATAATAGTGTCATCTTTAACAACATGAAATCTTCTAATCCATACAATTGGGATGTCTTTTTATTTATTTAAGACTTCTTTAATTTCTTTTAGCAATGCTTTCTTGTTTCCATTGTGTGAGTTTTCATCTCCTTCATTAAATTTATGAAGGTGTTTTAGTCTTTTAAATACTATTTTAAGTGGAATTTCTTAATTTTCTTCTTAGATTATTCATTGCTGGTGTATAGAAACAACTAATTTTTCTGTTGACCACGTAACATGCAATTTTGCTGAATTTGTATACTTGCTCTAGCAGCTTTCTGATGGATTTAGGTTTTCTCAAATTAGCGAAGTGTGCAGCTATTATTGGTTAAAATATTCTTTCTGCTCCTTGTTCTCTCTCTTCCTTCTGAGATTTCCATGCATGTTGTTCTGCTTGTGGTGTTTCTCTTTGGCTCAGTTCACTTTTCTTTCTTTCTTTCTTTCTTTTTCTTCCTGCTCCCCATGCTGGATAATTTCTATTATTCTATCTTGAATTTGCTAATTCTGTCTTCAGGGTGCTCAGATTTTCTGTTGAACTCCTCAGTTGAACTTTTCATTTCAGTTTTTGTGCTTTCTAGCTTCAGATATTTTTGTTTTTTTAAAATAATTTTTTCTTTATTGAGATTTTCATTTTATTCACATTTTTAAAAAAACTTCCTTTAGTTGTTTGTCCATATTTCTCTACAACTCTTTGAGTATATTTAAGATAACTGTTTTAAAGTCTTTCTAGTAAGTTCAGTGTCTGAACTTCCTTGGGGATAGTAACTGTCAATTTATTTTGTTCCATTAATTAGACCTTATTTTTCTGTTTCTTTGTATGCCTTACGATTTTTTTGTTGTTGTTAAAACTAGACACTGTAGTGTAACTCTGGAAATCAGAGGTTTTTTGTTTTGTTTTAATTTCTCTTTCCTATATTTTACTGTTTTTTCCTTTCTGATCATTAAAAGCTGTTTAGTGACTTTTCCACTGTTTTCACATTAGACTCTGTTTTATGTCATGTGTTTCAGTGAAGGGGCTGTTCCCTAGTTTTTGTTCAGCTAGTGTTTTGACAGAGTTTTCACTGAACACCAAAACCTAAAAACAAACAATAACAACAAAACACTTCTTCCTGTTTCTACTTTTTGGCCCTGTGCTAAGTCCCTCCTTAAACACTTAGCCAGGCTTGCACTGAGCTTTCGGATCAGCCTGAGGTGAAAACTTATTCTCAGGTATTTTCTGAACATGAATCTTGCCCTCAGCGTGTGTGAGGTTCCAAAGCACTCTTTATTCACAGGTGTTTTTGATTACCCTGATTTCCCAAAGAAACACACTCTCTCTCTGGCTTTCCTAAGCAGGCCTTGTTGGTCTTTTTGTGTATCGCAACTGAAATCTCTTGCTTTAGGCGTCTTACAGATTATTTTGCCAGCCCTGTATTGTCTTTGGGCAACGCCCAGCCTGACTGAGTTCTGAGTTCAACAAAACAGAGAAAACCACCTCCTGACAGTCCTTCATAACCCCTGGGAAGTTTAGAATAGACCTTCACAGTAATTGTGAATAAGGTTGCTTGTCTCCATTTGGAAACAGAGACCAGAGTCTCACGTGTCTCCCAAACTTCTCCCCAGCTAGGAAGTGGGCATGGCAAGGTCAAGTAAAAATTCCACAAAGCTTTCCTACCGTTTTCAAGTTGATTTTTTTCTTATTCAACCTTGTCTTTGTTGCTGTAAATCTATGACTGCTTTCCATATTTCTGGCAATTCTGTTTCTAAGAATTTCTGCTTGTTTTTGATGTTTTTGTGGAGGAAGAGGAAGTTGGACTTGCTTTATGCAAAATTTTCCTGACGTCACTCACCCCTACCTATTTTAATAAATAAAGTCTTGTCAGAATACAACCATTTCCATTCACTCACATATTCTCTATGGCTTCTTGTATGCTATAATTAGTTGAATTGTTGCAACAAAGACCATGTAGCCTACAAAGCCAAAATATTTACTGTCTGGCCCATTACAAAAGTTTGCTGATCCCTGCTATTGGCTATTGAAGGCCAGAATTAGAAAAAGCCAAATAGAGAACTGCTTGTATAGCCTTTTTTAAATTTCTTTTTTACACCTTCAGATTTAATGAGTTTACATTTACTGAGTACTTAGAAGGTACCAAAGATTCTTGATTTCTTCCTTGAAATTTTACCTCTTTTATGATTAAAAAAAAGAAAAAACTTGGAATTCAGAACACTTCAGAAATGTTCCAGCTCAGCAAGCTAGTGAATCTTAGGACTAAGATTCAAACACAGGTCTAACTGATTCCAGAGCCAAAGCTCTAATCAGTTTAATCATATATTTTAGATAAAATTGATCTGCTTGCATAACACTTGGCCTGTAAATCAGTTTTGCCTATAAAGATATTATTACCATGCCAATTTATTTCAGAAGAGCTTTGGTATTCAAAGCTATTATCCCAAGTGTCAGTCAGAGCCAAAAGTGAGCCTGTAATGTCATCACTACTCCCCCATTGAGCAAAGAGGTTTAGAATGACCAATTTACTTGCCTGGTCTTTATTAATCTGGGCAGCCTAAATACAATATTAGATTTAATCATAATAATGAGCCTCCTGTCTATAGTAGTGTAGATAGGGGTTATGGTGTGTGTTCTTTAAATCTCTAATGACATATTGTATACAGTATAATTGTATTATTTCAGATTATATTACATCATGTCAAAGTACAGACTTAACAGAGTGCCTGCAAACCCCATGCTGGTCTGGCCAGATATAGAACCACCATTTCCGTTATCTCTACCTAAAGTAGAATAAATTGTCAAAGAGTCCTCAAATACAGCTTTCACTGAACGGGATGGAACTTCTCAGATCATCAGTGACTTTTATAAGGATTTTTATGACATAATTCTTCCTTAGTAAGCCATCAACGTGATTAGTTTTCTATTTGCAACTCTATTATGGATATTTCATAGCAATTTTGAGAAAAAATATAATGAAGGAAAAATGAGTGAGAATTATTAACATTACACACTTTGCATAGTCATTAAGTTTCACTGTTTTGAAAGGAAATTTAGATAGTAGCAGCGTAAGTAATGGACAGAGCACTGCATTCATAACTGGAGTGTGGAATTCTGCTCACAGTTCTGATAATACTTAACTTGTTCAATTTGGGTAAGTAATGACTGGTGTTTTGCAGGTTCTTCAATGATAAGATTACTGTATAAGAAGGTATTATCTCAGTACAAGATGTGCCTTATATGATTGTTCAAGCTGCTAAAGAGACTCCTCTAAATTAAAGGTGGCTCCCCAACTCCAGTGTTATGTACTTAGCCTTGTTATCAGACTCACAGCCTACATTGTAACTGCTTATTTATTTGTCTGAGTTCTCTAGTTAGAAATTAAGCTTTTCAAACTCAGTGGTTTTTAAATAGCATTTTCCTCAATTGCCTTTTTTAATATCTGGTTCTAGTGGGCTCTCTACAAATATCTATCTGTTAAGGAAAAAACTAATCTCTATCATTCATTCCATTCTGAAACACACACACACACACATACACACACACACACAAGCAGATAAATGACAAATAGGTAGATAGGTGGGTAGGTAGATGGATTATAACAGTTAATAAGGGTTAATGTCTGCAGGTTTTATAACAGAATCAAAGTGTTTATTGTTGTTGTTGATTGTGTTTGGAATTAATTGGCATGACCGATCTCATTGACACTGGTATCCATCTATCTGATACTATTATCCCTGACATATGGTAACTAGATGTTTGTATGATTGTCTCCCGTTACCACATCCCACCTCAGTGATCCTTAGTGATCTATTTAAATTAAAATTCAAAATGAAAAGTAATTTCCCCAAAGCAAGTTGATTATAAATTTGTAAAAGACAATTTTTTCCCCAAACTAACTTCACATGTCATTGAGCCTATTTAAGCATAGCTTTATATCGCAGACCTTATGTTCAAGTCTTAGTGTACAACCAGATGGACCTAATGAGGCAAAGAGAATCAGTCTTCCAAATATAATCATAATCCTAGATTTCCTCCCAAAGTAAAATTTCAGTTTACACACTCTAGCCGAGTATGTGTTTACGTTAGATGAAGTATACATTGGTCATTTTTCTTGTTTACACTTGTATTGGGACTCACCTTTGTTCAGGTAGTTTGTCTGAAGGTCCTAAAGCATCTGTGTGTCTCACTAAACCTCCTTCCCCTTGGTGACGTATTTCACATTCGACAGCAGCATTTCCTTTCACTCAGACCTCTCAAGTACTCCTGTTTGTATATAAATGTTTCATGGTAATTGTCCCTTTTCCCTCTAAGGCTAAGTCATGGTTCTTTCTCTGCCTAGTTGTGTACGTGTAGGAGGAGGCACAGATGTTCCTGCCAAATGGGAGAGGACAGGCAATGGTAAAAATTTCCCATAATATTTTTTTTCTAGCTGTGAACTAGTGGTGTTTATTTTTTTCTAAATCACAAAGTATGATTGTTGTAGCGCTGCTTTGGATGCCTACTTTCTTCTTAAAAAAAAAAAAAAGGAACAGAAAACAACAACTACAAAAAACTAGATTGACATGGATAGGCAGTTTCAAGTAACAATAAAAAGTAACTTACTGGCCTTGACACCTGTGGTTTGTAGATTCTAGTCTCTAAATTCTCTAGCTTCTAATGTTTATGAGGTAATGCATGTAAAGAGTTCACACCTAATTTATACTAACTCCATCATCTATCATAGAATGTGCTTTGAACAGAGGTAAGAGTACATTGTCTGTGTGTAAATATGCTCAAACTGAAGGATGCTACTTTACAAAGCAGTTTTTACAGTGTAGCTCTTCCATCACAATATGCTCTTTTAGCTATACAACTCCTGCAGAGATAAAATTATTATAAATATTATTTTCTACACTTGTATGTACAAAGATGGATGGAAGAGAAATGCTGCTGTTCCTCAGAAATCGTATTTGTAAACAAAATTTTTAAATTAGACAAACGAAAGTTAGTACACTATGGAATAATTTTGCTTTGTTTTGTTTTTAATCAGTGAACAGAGATGATTAGCTTATTCAGTAAGTCGTTCAGAAAAGTGTTAATATCAAAATTATTATAGTGTTTGATTTGTTCAAAACTCAGTTCCCACAAAAAAACAAT
Source organism: Vicugna pacos (assembly GCF_048564905.1). Classification (NCBI taxonomy): domain Eukaryota; kingdom Metazoa; phylum Chordata; class Mammalia; order Artiodactyla; family Camelidae; genus Vicugna; species Vicugna pacos. The sequence continues at coordinate 62,693,360 of NC_132997.1, forward strand.
GTTGAAATCCTGACAACTCTGAGGGAAACCTAGTATCAAATACATATACTGTTTCTCCATTTGCACAAGAGAGCTGATTTGTAGAAAAGTTAAATGTGGAATTTTATAAATTAAATGTGTTTCATAATAATTTCTATAACAAAGATTCTCTTGTGGCTTCTAGAAAGAAATATCATAAATCTAAAATAACTAAATATCTGGAGGGCCAAGAGAAATTTGTATTCTCTTTCATGTTTACAACTAGGGAAAAACAGTAAGAACTTGCATAATTTGGAGAGCAAAATATCCATTGAGATAATGTTTTATAAAATGAAATATTGATTTAAAATAAAACAAATGGATGCATTTTTAGATGTGTATGTGTAAGGATGGATACTGTGGATGCATGAGGGCTTTCTTGATTAAACCACAGCTGGTAGTCCTGATAAATGTAATATTTGCAATATTTAAATGCGCATGGTCAGAATTCATTCCTGAGCTCATATTATGGACAAGTTTCATTTCACATTTGGAGGCATCCTGTTGTTTGGGGAACTGGAGAACAAACAGCTGTATCTGTGAAGTATCTGTTTACCTACTTTACATCACATTGTTTGAGCTGCCACATGTAAATAATGTAGACATTAAACCGACTGGCATTCTATCTACTGCAATGGCAGAAAATATCTAGGAGGTAATCAGAGGAGCATATGCATACCTGCTAAGTAGCCTTGCTCTCCAGTAGTCAAGCAAGTATTGCTGAATTTGTTTCACTCCTGAAAAATCAAGCTTATATTTGAGCTACCGAGTGCAATAACAATCAATTCTTTTCTTTGAGGACTTGAGGCAATTTACATAAATTAACATATAATACTATTAAGTCCTTTATTGTTCCCACTTATAAGCAAGGAAACTAAAGCCTGGGTTATTTAAATAACAAAAGTCACAGTCAGTCAGTGACAGAGTCCAAGATTAAACATTCGGTCCTGCCCCCAAACTGTGATCTTCAGAGAAAAACATTTTTGCGTAGTTATAAATCTGAGTACATAGAGTCCACAGTGAGTTCTTTGCTGACCTCAGGAGGTTCCAGGCAAGCAAAAATTTGTCTATAGTTTTACCTAAAAATTTTAAAATGATGGACAGTTTGATGGATAGATATGGGATATAGAGATAAAAATAAAATCCATTAAATTAACAGAAGTGTAATTTGGCATACAGAAGAAGCAGCTCCTTTTTTTAAAAGTAAGAGTTTTGTCATGCAAACATAATTATCTAAAATAAAAAGACTCAAATCTATTTTTCAAGATAGACTTCTACTTCAGGCTGCTTACAGATCTAAATTGGATCTACATCTAGAAAAGATAAGATACATTGTTAATTGAGGTATTTCTAGCTCACAGTAAGTCCAATATGGAAGCCTTTATGTCTTTATATACAAAGTGAATCTATTTGATGCATAGAATAGCAGCGTTGAAGGTGGTATTCTGTTAATACAGCAACAGCTAACTCAGAATATAATGGTGACACTTTAAATCCTTCGAACATCTAAGAGTAATTTTTTTTGTTGTTGTTGTTGAATTGCTTTTTCAGGCCTGTAAGGCACTTGAGCATTCTCACTCTAAATACAATTATCTCCACTTTTTTTCAACCTTTCTGTCAAGGGTTTTTAAATGCCTTTCTCTGGTTCTTTATGCAATGTAGGTGACAACACTATTTTATTTTCTACTTGAGTGTTCTGTAAAAGCTGAATATCAATCTTCAAAACACAGACAAACATGCATATACACATACAAACACACACTGGCCCTTTTATTCAGTTTGTTAATTTGTTCACTTGACTCACAACAGGGTATACACACACACACACACACACACACACACACACACACGAGTGAATGACTTTTGTAAAGTGCTGTTTCTCACTTGTATTTCCTTTATCTGCACTTGATTTTTTATGGATAATTTTTCTACCTCTAACACTTTTATTTTAAGAAGAAAAAGAAAATAATTTGGATAAAAGATCTAAGGTCTGTTACTTTGAAGGGTTTTTCCCACTCAGAATATGTACTAGCTGTTTCACTTCTTACTTTTATAATTGTTGGATGTGATTGTCTGATTATCCTACAGATCTTCAGGGGAAAGTGGACACCATATACTGTGTTTTTCAGATAAACACCATTAGGAAATATAGAAGTGTTTCAGAGTGAGTTTATGTAAGTTAGGACTCTTTTATTAGGTTAGTTTTAACCTCAGGTTGTCACATGAACATTACAGTCACTAAGTATGATACATACTGAAATGCCTACTGATGGAGTTAATAGGTAACAAGCTCCTCTCTTACTTTAAAATCACCAAAATTAATAATATGCCATCACTATTCAGATTCCCAGTTGGCTGCTCCTACCACACCATGTCTTCTCCACCATGCACACACACACACACACACGTGCACACTTACCTCACAAATACACTCTCATGGGTTTATCGAAGGTAATCCTATTTCTTCCACTCATGAAATCCTTGAGTGAAAATAACTGAGTAAGAAAAATTGTTGTGTTATTATTAGCAATTAGCTCATGAATGAATTTGGGAATGATCTGCCTGCATCTTAAAAATAATTAATTTTAGAAATTTTATCTACCAAAATATGGAGTTGATAACAATAGCCTATCACAGAGTGTCCATGAAGATTAATGGTAGACTATATCTAAAAAGCCTGATGTGATAATTATAAAGACTCAACTTACGCTGAATCTTTACTCCTTTTCCCCTTTCAAAACGCAAATGATATGCTTTTAATAATTGCCCACAACATTGATATTTTATAAGTAATAACTCATGGTACTTATTACCAAGAGTGATTCCTGGTTTGGTCAGTCTTATTTTACATTTCAAAGTTTCACTTGGATTTCTTTCTTTCTTTCAACTTTGTTCCATAGAAGATCCAGTACCCTGCATCAAAACACTTTGCTATTTGGAAAAAAGTGAAATTACTTGGTTATATATCAAGGCTAGTTTTGTTCTTTTACATATATAATATTTGACTATTTAGCAGTTTACTTCAATTATTAAAATGTACTAATCAAATTATCTAATTATACTTCCTAGCAGCACTAAACAGTGAGTTAAGAGTCAAGAATATTATTTTTAGATCTGTCAGTAAATTCAGTCCTTGGGGACAATTTATTTATTCTCTTCACTCTTCCTTAATAATTTAGCATTGCTTTCCTAGATGTGACTTAACTTTAATGCACAGTTTGAGACTTCATGGGTTCTATTCTCAAATTGGAGGAAATAATACAAAAAAGAGAGGAAAAAAGCCTCCGGGTCAGAAGACATCTATTGCCATCTCAGAGCAAGAGTAGGAAACTGAAATGCTTACATTGGATAGAAGAATTAAAATGAAGGAAGCAACCTGGGTATGAAAAACAATAACTGAAGCATGACAATAAATGATAAATGTCACTCTCATCACAGTTAAGGACACTATTGAGTTAAGGACACATTGAGGATAATTAGAGAAAACAGCCAGCCTGACCATGATAGCAGCTGTTAAGACTTACAACTTTCTATTGAGAAAATGAGTAGATACTCTGCTTTTTCAAGATTTTTGCTGACACTGCCATTATTACATATCTCTTAAAGTAGCATTGAAAATAACTGATAATATTCCTGCTTTAATGTATTTGAGTATCACATTCCTGTCCCCCCACACAAATACCCAAATCTTTTTTCATTTATTTTATAGATATGGTTGGATTTTCTTCACCATCCAGATAGGTCTCCCCTGACATGATAAAATCATTTAATGTTCTTATATTGTAGAGCCAGGGCAAGTGCAAAAGGACTAGTAATTTACCACGTATTGCAACCGCTGTATGCAAATAATCTTTGTCGTGGGAAATTTCTGATTGTTCAGATGAAGTCCTGCATCTGTTAATTTTTTTTAAATTTTCTGAAACTTTATTTACTAAAAAGTAAATAAAATACACTGCAATCATTATAAATATACCATTAGCATTTTTAAAGCCTGCTCCGTTTCTCTTCTTCCTGTTTCATGGGCTCATTCTGAGCCACAGTTCCATTTTCTTCTCGTGAGTAGAATAAACATATTTAAAAGCGATAGTAATTTTTTCTTATGTCTGCAACTCCATCCACAATAAGCGAATGGTTCCACAATTTTCTCAATGAACTGGCTGCCTTTTGTATCAGTTCCCTACATTCCTGGAGGGCCACTGGTGCTTTATATTGTTTGTCTGAGGTGACATTCTAGTCACCTCTTCTGTTGTCCATTCTAAGTGCACTTGTTGTTATCTCAGATTTGGTCGTGCTGTCTGTTGCGTGACTTCCTCATCTCTGCCCAGGCTATTTAGATGCATATTTTCTGGTAGGCTATCTGCTTCTGCATTTAACATTTGGATGATGTAAATTACTGAGGAGGTGAAATGGAATATTGTGTGATAGACACCATTTTCTCTTACGGAGTTTCCTTCTCATACTGTCAAGCACAGTACAGTTCAGTGCAGTGCTAACAGCTTCTGTTCTAAGCACACATCTAATTGGGTTCATAGTCCACATTAGTTTAAACAAGTTATTTAACCTCCTTAAGTTGGCCTTCCTACTTTATGAACTGGTAATGATAAAACATCTACCATACAAATTTGCCATGAAGATTTTAATAGTACTGTACCTAAGACGCTTAGTGCACTGTCAGTGTCTGACATATAATAAATATTCCCTGCATCTTGGTTCCTGCTGTCTTTAGTATTTTCACCGTCAGCTTTCTACATCACCCCTGGAAACTATGGATTTTTCGTCTACCACCGCCGTACCACCGCCGTCCCATGACGAGAACCTAGAACATTCACCCTTACCTGGTTCCTATATCCTAGAGCCCATAAATATAGGAGGGGAAATTTTTGCAGTAGTATTCAAAAGATTTGGAAGCAAACTGCTGTTCCTTCGGTTTGTGGTTTAGGGTTTTTTTTAATCTGACATTTTGCTTCCTTAAAATATCAAAATTGCATACACTCATAATTTATGCTGTAAGTATTTATTCAGGTAAAATCAAAATTTTCATCCCATGTTCTAATTTAACTAAGCTTCTATTAATAAATGTAATCTTATTAAATATTACTTCTCCAACTGAAGAGAAAACCTAGGAAGTCGATTACAAATGAACCAAAAGTGAGAAATTTCAAGCAAGAAAAATCATTTATGTTCTTGGCAAGTTGCTAAGTGGTAGGGAATAGAAACAAATAAAACATTGTTCCACTAGTAATTCTTCAGACCTTTGCTATTTGCTGCCTCTTTGTCTCCCTTGATTTTGTTTGCTCCCTAATGTAGGTATGAAACCACATGATCTGTGGTCTTCCCTTCTACCTTTAGAAACGAATGAAAATCATCAATAAAAGCCTGCTAAAAACCATCTTTTCCATCATTCTTTACATCAAGGCAGCTGTCAGCCACAACTGAGTGCTCAACAGGCCACCTTTTGGGCCATCTGATGTACTGTAGTGATGATGTATTATTCTCCCTTGTAATAACTGTTATTCCCATGCTCCAAATGTCAAATATTGAACTAGACACAGGCCTGCAGTTGTCTCATCAGTTATACTCTTGAGCTTGGCAGTCTTTAGGTGAAAGTTCCCAAACAGAAAACAGGTATCTGTCATACAACATTTTATTTCACATCCTCAGTAACTTATGCCATTCACAGTTGGTAGCATAAGTGACTGTGCTGAGTGTAAACAAGTGGATTTTCTATTTCAAAGGTACAGCTGTGTTTTTCCTTTGTATTCAGTACTGAGCAGGTGGTGTTTTCTAATCATTTATGTTCAGTTTTTCTTCCATCATGAGAGAGAGCTTAGAGATGTGCAGAGTGACATTTGTAGTTAAATGACAATAAATAAAGATTGTTCTGTACACTTTGATTAGTATCGCATTCAATTTGGGACCATGGAAACGGAAGTGTGTGAGGTGGGGCTGAGCCCTGCCCTCAGGAATTCAGAAGTCATTCAACATCATCTAGCAGTCTTTGTCTTGGTTCTTGTCACTTGTTAAGAAATGATGAATTGGAACATGCAGTCAGTAGAAGTGTTCATGACACTGTCTGCATAAAACCAAGTAGCAATTAGTAAACATCTTGTGTGGGAAAGCTCTGAGGATGGTGCAGAAAATGACCACAGCATCCATAACACAAGTTACAGGGTCTCCTCCTGTAGTTCAGGATTTATTCCTAATCAAAGATACTAGCTTTCTCATCCAATGATATCAATTAAAGCCGTCTTTTATAGTTCCTACATTCCATTCTCATTATAAAGGAAGTAAAACAGACATCATGCTGAGTAAGAAGGATTCTGTGTACCAGCTCACTGCCTTATATAGGCCATGTTTTCTTTCAGTTTCCTCTTTTAAATTCTGGAGTATACACACATACATAAATTTGAATTTGTCTCCTACTTGTGAATGTATGTGTACAGGGAAAAAATGGGAAAGTGTTTGTAAGGAGATCTAAGAAAGGGCTGTTGACCTAAAACAAATAGACTGCCTGATGTTTCTCCAGCAAAGAAGGGTTTACTCAGGATCATCAGAGAATTGCAATTCAGAAGTCACCCATGGTGAGCCACGTGCAAGTCCCTGCAGGGCAAGGGAAGGAGTGTGCTTTTATATAAGATAAAAGGAAGTTGGGAGGGCTATGGTAAACGAAGAGTCCATGACTTTTCATTGGCTGAGTCCTTGCCAGGAAAGAAGGGGAATCGGCTTTCTTTATGTTAGGCTCTGCTACCATCACAGGGCATGAGAGTTTCCCCTCTAAACAATGGACTCTATTTAATTAAGATTTCTGATTATTAATTTTTTAACAAATTAATCAATTTATGAAAAACTTATGAAAGTTATGAACATTTATGAAAAAAGTGAGATTATTGCCTTTCCTTGGAGTTTACTTTCTGTTTCTTATATCCTTCCAAACTAAAAGGACTATTTAAAAAATTTTGGATGGAGTTTTGGCTGAAAGGAACTCTAACAAGTAGGATGATCCAGGAGTATACCCAAAGCAAGAAGGGGATTTTGAAGGCAGCATAATCAATGGAAAAATTCGACATATGGCTCAGAAAAGAAGAAACGATTCAGAGCTGGAACATTAGTACTCTTAACAGATTAGGTTAGTCTAAAACTGGGGGAGGATGACTTATGAGACTAAACACAATAAAGAGTAAGAATAGGTGACAACAAATGATACATAATGAGCTAGGTCAAGAATTTTAGGACAAATCCACCAAGAACTGTAGTGAACCAAGAGTTTCTGTTTATGAGTTACTGGCTATGTGTTTTAAAACGAGGCAACCAATTAAAGGAAGTAGGCATGATTTGACGATACTGGAAAAATGCAAGAATACATTTTCATTTGTTCAGTTATTCATGGCTTTATTCATTCTTCAAAAGACTATATGCGTTGATGTTTCAGAATGCTAAGCCAAATGGGGTTAATTATAACCACACAGAAGCCTCATATTAAAATGGAAATGGAATGCATTTCTGCTGAAAGAAGTTTTTTAAATCAAAAAATTTTTTTCTGTCTTTATCAGGAATCCACTTGAAGTCCTACATTTTCTCCAAATGTTAGCAGCCTTATTTACATAATCACCCTTCTCAGGTTTTTTAGTTAAATATTTTTATGTTGGTAAAATACCCTCTTTCACACTCTCTATTTCCCTTTTCTCAAGTAGAAACTATTTTCTTTTTACCTTTTTCTTGATACTGTGAAGTGCCCCTCTAGGGGAAAGTTAGAGAGTAATAATTCTATGAATTTTCTATTTGTTACAGGAGCTTTGGCAATTTAGGACTTTTCAATGAGGAATCATGCATCCAAGTAATTAAAACCTTGAGCTCAAGCAAGTAAAAGACTTTGGTTTCAATCTTGTCCCAGTTACTTATGGGCAAGTTCTCTGTCCTTCCCAAGATTTTTTAGATCTTTAACACTGGACTAGTAATACTGTGTACTTCATATATTTGTTATAATGATTGGCTGAGTGTCTAATAGTGCTTATGTTACAGAATCTGGACCATAGTTAGTGAGTACTCAATTAGAATTAAATATCATCATCCCTATTATTTATATGGTGCTAGGCAATGAAAGTGAATTTAAATAATTATCATTAACATTAGTAAGCATGACATGTTTTGAAGAGTCAGAAATTATATTTTCTTAGCAGTATTTTTCATTCACATTGGTAAAACAATTTTGATTGAAGACAATATGTACTGTATATATATTCTTAAGTTTGCGTATATATAACTGTGCTGATATATTTCGTACATCACAATATACAGACATGGAAACTATTTAAATAAGATAAAATAAGAGAGAGAATTAACAATACAGCCAAATGGATCATCTCACGGAGAAATAAGGATATACAAACCACCCAGTGGAAGCCATGGGCAGCAAGATAGTAAATAAATTCTCCAAAGGCCAAGTATTTCATTCCTGTATTACTGTCTCTTTTATGAATGATTTTGTTTGTACATTATGTATTCAGGTGACAGTAGAAGGTGGTAGAATTAGAAGAAAATGGAAAATTCATTGTCATTATAGTTAAGAGTTTATGAATAAAGTTATTATTAAAATGAAGATTTCCATTGTTAACACAAGTATATGCAGTGTCTCACACTTATTTCTAAAATAGTGCCACATCAAAAGTATTTAATGGGATAAAGTGACTACACTCCCAAAGCAGTGGGAGTGCTTTTTATGTATCATGTCAGCCTTAGAGAATGTTTAATTGCTAATTGTAAATGATGTACCAACAAAAAATCATCAACCCTACCTTTTGGATTTATTTATGCAAAATAGACTTGTGTAAGAGAGTCTTGAAATTGATGAACCTGTTCTATATAAAACATGAGATGATCAGGATAGTGTATTCTGAGGATTTGAGAGTTTTGAAAATTCCTCACCAAAATATGAGTGGGTAGTACATGTGTGCTTGAATCTGTATACCCTGAGATATGTGAATTTCTTCACTACTTATCAAAAATATAAGGAGAAATACAAGAAATGTAAGGAAATTTACCTGTCAGTTGGGAAACCATAAATGAAGAAAATCACATGAGTCGTTTATATAACAATAACTGCAGTGAAAACCATGTTTGTCAGCAACATGTAGGAGGCACTGAACACAATATAAGCCACTGAGATCATATTTTATCCAGTAATTTCTAACAATTACAATTAATGTCAAGTCATTTGCAGTGTGAATTAACAGATAATTAAGAATAAGACTAAAACCTAGGAGGCTGCATCTCTTGCTCCCTCCGCTTTGGAGACGGCTTGCACTCTGTGGAGTGTGTACCTACTTTTACCTTAACCTAAGCACCCAACCCTTACACCTTGTGGCCTTTCTTCTACCTTCTGAAGCAGCCTACACTCTATACAGTATGTATCTCTCTAAATAAATCTACAAAAAAAAGCAAGAGAGAAAAAAGACTTAAGACCTAGGAAAGTAAAACCCCCCTTTAATTCTGAGATCAACTCTGATTGCTACAATGTTAAGAGATAGTCTCTTTATGGCTACTCACATCACCTCAAAAGAAGAATAATCCTGTGAACGTCTCAAAGTTCAACAGCCTCTTTCTTCAGTTAGTATTGGAAAGCATTTATGGTAGTTAATGAATAACAAAACATTCTGTAAAAACAATTGTAATCACTAAAGACAACAAAAACTTTTTGAATACCATTGATATGTAAGGATGCTAATCTATTTTTATTAGAAATCACTTGGCCACCCCAACATGTATTGAGTATTTTCTGTGTAGTTAATATTTTAATAGGCTCTTCAGTTTATAGGAGAATATGTAGTGAATAGATGTCTTCCTTCAAAGACATTCTTATTTAGTTGGAGAAATAAAACCCAAGAAAATGACTAGAATCAAATAATTTTGTGAGGACTAAATTAACACAGATCTAAAATTCTGATAAATAGGGAAAGACTTTCTTGAGGAAATAATGTTTTGAAAAATCTGATAGAAATAGAAGTACAGGTGGCAGCTGAGGAAAAGGAAATTGAAATAAAGTCAAGGGCATTTGCAAAAGTAGACAGATAATTATAAGGCAACATTACTTTGAGGTCTGAGGATCACATGGGTTGGCGGGAGCCCAGTGACCATTTCAAGAATCAGATTAAATGAAATGAATGAACTTTAGCTTCTCAGGATGGATGGACAAAATTATGTATAATTTACTGAGGAGACATTGTAGGTTCACGGGCAGGTTGGTAAAATGAAAAAGGCAATTCTCTAAGATGACAAAAATAATTGCTAACATCTACAGAATGCTTTTTATTCTAATGACATGCATCTACTAATTTAATTCTTACAAAAAGCATGCAAGAGAAATACTATTATTATGTTCATTACATGAAAGAGGAAATCTGGAATCAGAGCATAATCATCATGGCATACTGTTTCTCAAGCCAGTTATTGGAAAGGATTAGGTCAGGTATCATTGCAATGAATACAAGTGGAAGGTAAAATAAATCATTTTCAAAAAGGCATCACTCTTAGGTAAGAGGAAAAAGAATACTAAAAGAAAAAGAACAAATGTGATGTCTTCTTCTTTAGCCCAATATGGTAACACCACCACCACTAAATTACTGTTGCCTTTTGGCATGGTAGAATGTCCATCTATTCATACAGAGAGCTGGGTGGGGCTCAAGTATAAACAAGAAAACATGTGGCAAGCATGAGTTAGCTAGAAACTGCCTTTAGGCAGCATCCATTCCAACTCTAAGCATATATACAGTGAACCAAGAAAGTGGCAATGATGTGTAGGCTGTAACACATGAAGTCTCTAGAAGAAGGCTTGGATGCGTATGAGAAGGAGAGCAAGAGGTTCAAAATACAGAAGCATTTTGGAAGAGGAATCTTTTGATTATTCTTATTCCCCAAATGGTGATCTACTAATCTTTTATATTTTATGATCATATTCTTAAGAAACCGAATTAGGATTTCTTAACTAATAGTTAATGAAGTAACTTAATTCCCAATACAATCTCCATTAAGTAATTGGGTATAATATTTCAAAGGTGCAAAACATTGTTGTTCTGGTTCATTTAGTCATGATTTTCATCCCATGAATATAATTAGCAATGAGATTTTAAAATAGGAAGCATGCACTTTATTTAGTTTCCCTCCTGTCTTGGTTTAAAGTGTTATTTCTTTCTGTTTTTTAATTTCCTTACCTATCTTAGTTAAGTAAATAAGTTGATCTAGGGGCTTGTTTATGATTGGTATTAAATGAAAATTTGAATCTTTCTGGGTTTTCATTATTTAAAAACACAAGTAATGTGTGTTTGTATGGTGACAGATGACAATGGCTTATCATGGTGGTCATTCTGAAATATATAGAAATATGGAATCACTATGTTTTTTACCAGCAATTAACATAATGTATAAATCAATTATACTTCAGAAACAAACACACATATAGAAAAAAAAAAGATTAATTTAATTACCACAGGCTCAAGCTAGGGAAGAGGGACACTTGGATGAAGGCAGTCTAAAGATACAAACTTTGTTATCAGATAAATGAATTCTAGAGATGTAACGCACAACCTGACAAATATTATTAACTTTGCTATATGATATATATGAAAGTTGTTAAGAGAGTAAATCCTAAGAGTTCTCATCATAAAAAATACTTTTTTCTCTTTCTCTAATGGTGTATCTGTATGAGATGATGGATGTTCACAAAATGTAATAATTTCATGATATACATAAATCAAATCATTGTGCTCTACACCTTAAACTTACACCATATTGTATGCCAATTATATCTCAGTAACAGTGGAAGGAAACACACAAGTAGTATTTAATATCTGTGTGCTAAAGAAGGTCTAGTGAGGAATCTGAATTTTATCCCAACCTGGCAGTAAAGAGGTAGCATCTTGTCTTCTCTTGTCACGTATTTGGAAAAGTACTAGTACCAAGAATATATATTTTAAAAAGCATTCAAATCTGAAGAGTGAAAAAACTATACAAATGGAAAATATTCAGTATTTCAAAAATACTTCTGAAAATTGTAAAGCACAAAAGAATCTTTCATTCAACTAAAAAAAGGAAGAAAATAGGCAAAAGACATGAATAGACATTTCACTAAAAAGGATATACAAATGGGAATTGAGAATATGAAAAGATGTTATCACCATGAGTCATTAGGAAAATAAAAATTAAAACCACAATGAAATATAAACACATACCTAACAGAATGGCTAAAGTTAAAAAAAAAAAAGAGAACACTAAATACTGGCAAGGCTGCATAGGAACTGGATAATTCGTTTATTGCTGGTGGGAATGTAAACTAGTACAGCCACTCTGGAAAACAGTCTGACATTTCCTTTATAGAATAACAAATGAAAAACTAAAAAATAATTTAATATACATCTATTATACAATCTAGTAATTTCCTTCCTGGATGTTTATAACAGAGAAATGAAAATTTATATTCATACAAACAACTTTATGCAAATAATCATAGCAACTTTATTCTTTTTGAAGTATAGTTGATTTAAGGCATTATGTTAGTTGTAGGTGTACAGCATAGTGAATTGGTATTTTTGCAGGTTATATTCCATTATACATTATTATAAGATAATGGGTAAAATTTCCCGTGATATACAGTAAATCCTTGTTGCTTGTCTATGTTATATATAGTAGTTCGTATCTGTCAGTCCCATTCCCCTGATTTTTCCCTCTTCCCTTCCCTCTCCTCTTTGGTAACCACAAGTTTGTCTCTCTGTCTGTGAGTCTGTTTCTGTTTTTTATATATACTCTTTCATATTATTGTTTAGATTCCATGTATAAGTGATATCATATGGTATTTGTCTTTGTCAGACTTACTTCACTAAGCATAATATTCTCTAGGTCCATGCACATTGGTGCAAATGGCAGTATTTCATTCTTTATTATGGCTAATATTCCATTATATATATGTGTGTATATACACATATATAATATATGTTATATATATGTGTGTATTACTTATTATAAACAGTGCTGCTGTGAATATTGGGGTGCACATGTCTTTTTAAATTAGTGTTTTAGTTTTTTTCTGAATATATACCCAGTAGTGGAATTGCTGGATCATATAGTAGTTCTATTTTTAGTTTTTTAAGAAGCCTTCATACTGTTTTCCATTGTGACTACACCAATTTACATTCTCAACAAAAGTATACAGGGGTTCCCTCTTCATATCCTTGACAATGTTTGTAATTTGTAGACTTTTTGATGATTGCTATTCTGACAGGTGTGTGGTGATACCTCATTATGATTTAGATTTGCATTCCTCTAGTAATTAGTGATATTGAGCATCTTTTCATGTGCCTGTTAGCAATATGTATGTCTTCTTTGGAAAAATGTCTATTCAAGTCTTCTATTCATTTTTTGATTGGGTTATTTGTTTTTTAGATATTGAGTTCTGTGGGCTATTTGTACATTTGGAAATATTAACCCACTGTTGGTCATCATTTTGAAATATTTTCTCCCATTCCCTAATTGTCTTTCCATTTTGTTGATGGTTTCCTTTGTTGTCCTAAAGCTTTTAAGTTTAATTAGATCCATTTGTTTATTTTTGCTTTTATTTCTTTAGCCTTTGGAGTCTGATTCAAGAAAATATAACTACATTTTATGTCAAAGAGTGTTTTGCCTATGTTTTCTTTTACTTTTATGGTTTTATATGTTACATTTAGGTCTTTAAAACATTTTCAGTTTAGTTTTGTATATGGTGTGAAGAAATGTTCTTATTTCATTGTTTTACACGTGGCTGTTTGACTTTCTCAGCACTGCTTGTTGAAAAGACTGTCTTTTCTCCATTGTATTCTTGTCTCCTCTGTGGTTTGACCAGCTGGCTCCCCAGAGCAAGGTCCGCCCATGGGAACTTTCTTTTTCTCTTAGACCCCACCCAGGGGTACAGGTACAGCAGCTTTTCTCTCTCATCCTACACAGTTATGTGGGGATCTTTCTTGCAACCTTGGTTGTGTAGGAGTTCTGCCAGTTTCCTGTTGGTTTTCTTTGAGAACTCTTCCACTTGTAGGTGTATTTTTGATGGTTTGTTGGGGGAGCTGAGGACAGATCAGTGATTGTCAGACATTATGGGTGTGTGTGTAAGAAATTACGTATGGCTATTAAAGAACAACAAGAGGGTTCCTGGAGACAATGGAAATGTTCTTTACCTTGATTATTTCCGTAGCCTTACTGGGATACTTTAGTATAGTTTTGCAAGATGTTATTAATGGGACAAACTGAGTAAAGGTTTACATAAGATCACCCTGTATTATTTTTTACAACTGCATGTAAGTCTAAAGTTATCTCAAAATAAATATTTCATTTAAAAAGAGAGTTATTAATTTAATAACTAAATTTCTGAAATTTAAAACAGATAAGTAAGACTGAACTAAACTCAAAGGAAGTAAAACGAAAATTTAATCAAGATTAAAGCTAAAATCAAGTAGAAAACAAATAAAAACTACAGAGAAATTTAATGACCCCAAATTTAAGTCTTGAAAAAATCCACATATTTAGTTAATGAATAAAAGAAAGACTACACATGTCATCAAAATTAGAAATAAATCTTATATTTATAGGACTAATTCCTAAGAAAGATGTAAATTACCAAGACTGAAACAAAAATGAATAGAAAATCTGAATCAACCAATTATAATAAAGATATTGAATTACTAATTAAAAGTCTTCCATATAAAAAATTTCAGGAGCACATGGCTTCAATGGTAAATTATTTCAAATATTCCATTGAAAAATGTTCATGAACTTTTTCAGAAAGTAGAAGAAGAAAGATACTTCCCAACTCATTTTATGAGGCCAATATTACCCTAATATAAAAATTGACCAATAAAATGTCAAATAAAGGGAAAAAAAAGAGAGAAAAAAAGAAAACTACATACTAATACATATCAGGAATACAGACACAACAATTCTCAGTAAAATCTTAGCAAACTAAGTCCAACAACATGTGAAAATTATTATACACCAGGCCTAAGTAAAATTTTTTCTAGGAATGCTAGATTATTTTAGTATTCAAAAAGCAATCAAAGTAATATATTGTATTACAAAGAACTAAAACCACATGTTCATCTCAATATGTGCAGAAGAAGCACCTGACAGAATCTAACATCCCAATAATGATTTTTAAGAAACACTTAAAAAAAAAAAAAAGAAATAGAATGGAACTTGCTCAACCTGATAAAGAGCATCAACAAAAATCCAGCATTTAACAACATGTCTAATGGTGAAAGACTGAACATTTTCTCCCCTAAATTGGTTAACAAACCAAGGATTCTTATGATGTTGTTTTGTCAGATATATTCAATATTGCCTGAAGGGTCCAGTAAATGCTGTAAGGAATAACAATAATAAAGGCATACAGACTGAAGAGAAATACCACTGTCTTTTTCATAGATGACTTAGTTGTCTGTGTAGAAAATCCAGAGGAATCCACAAAAAAGTATTATATTAAACAATTTTAATAATATGCATATCAATTGTATGTCTGTGCTCTAGCAAAAACATTCTAAAATGAAATTAAAAATTAATTCTATTCACAATACTATAAAAATAAAATACTTAGAAATAAATTTAGCAAAATAAGTGTAAGATTTGTATGCTGAAAACTACAGCATATCACTGAGTGAAATTAAGATCTAAATAAATGGAAGGTCAATCCAATATTGTTATGCTTGTAATTCTCCCAAAATATATCTACAGATTTAATACTGTTGCTATTATACATCAGCAGGAATGTATTAGAATAAAGATTTCCCTTGTCTTACATCTAAATATTTGTTAGTTACACATATAATTCATTTAATATGGGCTCTTTTAAAAAACATTAAAAATTGGTTTCTAAAAACTTAAATTTTACATAAATATCTATTCTAAGATTTGGATAGTAATTATGCTCTAGTGGTATAAAATTTTAAAGCAGAAAGGCATTGTATGTTGACCAGCATGTCTCCATTAAAGCACATGTTTGATGTATAAATATGTTATGATTCAAGAAAACTCAATGAAGTTTTGAAAACAATCAAGTAAAAATTATCCTTTGGTACTACCTTGGGTTCCAAGTAGATATGGACCCATTGAATGGTTGATTTGTAAGCAAGATAGCATCTTCTGTTCTATCTTCCTATTGAAGAAACTAAGTTCCATTCCAGTGCATTGAGTAGAAAGAGGGAGTTGGAATACAAATTTCCTCTTTCTCTCTTTACTTTAACGTGAAAGGAGGAGTTGGAGTCCGTTAATTGATCAAGTCCTGACATTTATTCAGCCATGTCTGTTTAGTGCCAGCTGATTTTCCTATGCTTGCATTCATCAGATTCTCTTGAGATATCTTTCAGTATAAAACGAATTTTCCTCAGGATGGAAGTCAAGCACCTCAGTCATAAATGTTTTATTTTTCCCATTCCTAACCCAGTGCCATATATTGTGGAGTTGAGATTTAATTCTTACTCTGAAGTTTAAAATAATGTCATTTGATCGAGAAAAGCATATATGGAACAGTAAAAGAATACATGTACCTGATATATAAGAGAGTCGTGTGAGCTGATATTACAGTGATTCCTTATAGATGTTGAATTTATGCAGCCTTGAAAATGGGTAGTATCTGGATATGGGGAGAGTCAACCAAGTACGAGAAACATCTCAGGATTTCTTATACAATGCTAAAATGGCTTTTTTCAGAAAAAGTTTGATGGGCTTTTAAATTTAAAATATAGTTTATTACAGATAAATATATCAATACCATTTGCCCTCAGGCCTAACACATCCATAGAAAGTATCTAGGTCAATGCTAATAATTCTACTTCAAAATCTTTGCATGCGTCTACCTTCTCTAACTGAATAACAGCAAATTGTGTTTTCAAGTCCCTAATACTTAAAAATTATATTTTTTCAAGAAATGAGGTAGTATAATGTAGCCTTGAAGAGTATTTATTCCACTGTGATTCATTGAAGAATAGGAAAAAGTAAGAAAAATGTAATTGTTTAAAATTCTCCCCAAGTGTAAAGTGGGTAAAATAATACAACATTTGCTGAGTCATTACAAAATATTATATGTCTTTTGTTAAAATGAATTATTTATTGGAGAAATAGATGATTTTTATCAAATATTTACTAATAATCTTCTTGTAACAGAACGAAAGTTTGTGTAAACTTGAAACAAAGATATATTCACCCCATAGGAATTGCTAGAGGTTGGGTAGGGAGCAAAGAGGAAGATCAGGAACTGCATCTAATGTTGTCTGCAAGAACAAAATAAATCCTGTCAAGAGTTTTCATACAAGGGAGAATAACATTAACCTCTATCTTCAAGATATTTATTTTCCCAGGCTCACCCAGAGAACTTTTAAAATCCCAATGCCTGGTCTATCAAATTAGAGTATCTGAAGGTAAGATGCAGGCAGTGCTATTAAAACAAAACAAGCAAATAAACAAAATACTTCATTCCTACCTAGAACTAGGATTAAGAATCACTAGATTAGAAAAAGAAAAGAAATTCATTAACACTAAGCATCTATTACCCTTAAAGAACTTAGACCTCAAAAGAGCCCAATATAAAAAGTTTTAGCTAGAACCTGGGAATTCATATTATAATGAGTATTTGAATTAACTCTAACCCCTCATTCATACCATCCACAATATTTAAGTTGCGATGGATCGCAAACATAAATATGAATTCTGAAACTTCTAGAAATGAAACTTTGATGAGTATCTTTATGATCTTGAAATTAGCAATGATTTTTGTAGAGCATAGAGTATAAAAAATTGTATTGTTAAACATATTCATTTACTCATCAAAAATTCCATTACCTACATAAGGAACTCCGACAACTCACTGCAAAAATAAAACAAATAATTCAATTAAAAATGGGCAAAGGTATCAAGTAGACCTTTCTCCAGAGAAAACATACAAATGACCAACAGGTATATTAAAAGGTGGTCAACATCACTAATTATCAGGGAAATGCAAATCAAAGCCACAATGAAATATCACCTCAACCCTGTTAGGATAGCTATTTTCAAAGCAAAACAAAACAAAGCAAAAGTGTGGGTAAGGATATGGAGAAATTAAAACCCTTGTATACTGTGGGTGTGAATGTAAGTTGGTGCAGCCACTATGGAAAGATTACTCAAAAAATTAAAACTAGAACTACTGTATGATGCAGCAATCCCACTTCTGGGAATATAATTGAAATTAGGATTTGAAGGATTATCTTCACTCCCAGATTTATTGCAGCATTATTCATCCTAACCAAGGCTTAGAAATGACCTAAATATTCATATACAGATGAATGAATAAAGAAAATGTGTGCCATGGAAATATTATTCAGTCTTAAAAAAGAAGGAAATCCTGCCATATGCAACAACATGGATGAACCTGGAGGACATTATACTAAGATAAACCAGTCACAGAAGGACAAATACTGCGTGAATCCACTGATATGAGGTTTTTTAATAATAAACAAAAACTGGAAAATTTATCGAGAGGAGGAAAGATTAAGAATTATGATATAGACCTATGAAGTAATATAATAAACAGGAATAAAAATGAGGTACTAATATATATAATAGTATGGACAAATGGAGTTAAATTCTATATGACTCCGAATAAGTAAAGTTCAACAATAAGCAAAAGAAAATTGTGCTGATAGTAGTTAGAATATTCTTAGCCCTGGGTGGTTATTGACTGGTATGGAGCACAAGAAAACTTTCTGAGGTGCTGTAACTATCCCTTATCTTGACATGGGTGGTGTGAACATGACTGCATAAATACATAAAATCCATCAAGGTGTATGCTTAGGATTTGTGCATTTTACTAATTGTAAATTTAGTCTCAGTGACACACTTCTAAAATATTTTAAGACTATAAATTATTTATATACTTATCTATATTTATTAAAATATGAGTGATGTATTATTTACATTTGCATATTTTTCTAAAAGATGACCTTGTGGTCTAAGATCAAGTATTCCATTTAATACTTATAATACATTTATAATTGAGTAAGTGATTTATAATTGAGTAATAACATCACATATAAATCTTTATTACAATCTATAATTTAGCTAGTATTATCTTCATTTGAAATTAAAGTAGTAGTGCAGTGGTTTTTATATGGCCTGCCTAAAACCACACAATTATTCAGTGGTGAATTTGGAACTCTAATCCAGGTCTGCTTCTGTGTAGTATTATGCTCATTGTTCCTCAATTTCATAACTTTAAAATATCCTTTGAAATAATTATTTAATTAATTAGTTAATATGCTCTCTTAGTCTGATATAAATTATGTGGATCATGTAACCCTAGAAGGGTTGAAGTTGTAGTTATGCCTTAGTCTAAAACAGTCATCTCAGCTTGGCTACTCAGCTTTCTTTTGACAAAAGGGAATGATATTATCTCCCATTTGCAAGGCTATAATATAGTTTACATGGAATTAACTTTCTTGAAAGATTCTATCAGGACACAGAGTACGGAGAGTATTCTCAATTTTAAGAAGTCTCAATTTTTCCTTTACTTTCTCCTTATTGTCACCTCTCTCTCCTCAACATTCCTGCTTCCAATATAGCCTATTTTGGGAAAGTTCTCTCTCTACCATTCTTTTAAACTTTTAAGCTTAATGCAATTTAGATATATAATGGAATATTTTTGATCAAAACTTAAAATTGCAAGCAGTAGCCATTACAGACATGATTTAATAAAGTTCATGAAGTAGAGATCAAGAAAATCAAAGACATTCATTCTCTTTAAAGACTGGATAAAATTGAGCAGTGTACAGCTCACTCTGTAGAAACTTTCACTGCATGTTAGACTAATTGTCAATTCCATTCTTAAGACCAGATAGATTGCAAGATTGAATCCCAGCCTTGACAAAGATACATCTTCAAGATTCGTATGGTTAGCTCTTAGTTCTGTAAGTGACACTTCAAATGGAAGATGATTCATCAGTTTCAAACCTTTCTTGCAATGTAATACAGGATGAAAATTAACCTGGCAAATATAATTAACATTCATGGATTATTAATTACTTCTGTAAGGAAAGTGTGTTCATTTTAAAAGGCTTGATTAAAACACAAATTTCCTTAATATGGCAGTGTAAATGGAGTGTGTGGTAATATTTAAATGATTTTTACATTAGACTCTTACAACATACGATGGTTTCCTGAAACTTGATTTTCCACTAGGCTCTCTGCTTTATTCAAGCTTGTTTTAGTCAGGTCAGGCTACTATAACGAAATACCATAAGCTGAATGGCTTAAACAACAGATATTAATTTCTTACTGTTATGGAGGCTGGAAAGTTGAGCATAAAGATGCCTGCAGATTCTGATCCTGGTAAGAGCTCTCTTCCTGGCTTACGGGTAGATGCCTTCTTTCTATGTCCTCACAGGTGAGAGAGTGCTAGTTCTGATTGGTCTCTTTTCCTCTTTTTATAAGGAGACCAATCTCATAATGAGGGCCCCACCTTCATGACTTTATCTAAGCTTCATTACCTCCCAGAGATCCTGCCTCCAAATCCAAATCACATTGGAGGTTGAGGCTTCAACATACAAATTTTCAGGAGTCACAAACATCCAATCCATAAGAAATCTTTGTAAATTAAAAAAGACCTGAAGTCAGAGGAGTTGGTATTCAGTGGTGATCCATCCAAGCAAGACATATAGAATAAAATGCACCTGATTAAATATAATTCTATCCATTGTTAAATAAAAAAATCTGAAAATAAACTGTATGTTTGCCTTAATCAACATGGATGGCCATTGTTTCAAAAAATGTGTGATAGTCTTTGTTTAACCAAATATAGGAGATGCATATTAGTTTCATAGGACTACTAGACAAATTACCACACAATTGGTGGCTTAAAACAAAAATTTTTTTCTCTCACCGTTGTGAAGGTCTGAAGACTGAAATCAAGGTGTTTGTAGGGCCATACTCCCTCAGAAGGCTCTAGTGGGGAATGTTACCTTGGCACTACTAGCTTCTGGAGGCTCCTGGACTCCTTGGCTTGTGGCAGCATAATCCAGTCTCTGTCTCTGCTTTCATGTGACTTTACTTTTGTCTCTGTGTCTCTCAAATCTCTCATTTTTTCTCTTATAAAACTGCCAGTCATTGGATTTAGGACCCACTCTAATTCCAGGATGATTTTACCCAAAGATTCTTACCTTAATTATATCTGTAAAGATCTTGATTCCAAATAAGCTCACATTCATAGGCACTGTGGGGAGAAGGGGAGCATGAGGGCCTATAATTTGGGCATACCTTTTGGGGAATGCTATTCAATCCATAGCGAGGCACAAAATAATTGCCACAGGATAATTGCTGGCTAGAGTTCTCTGCTGTTTGGGATATAGTTATGTTTCCCTGTAAAATAATTTGTCACTAGCTCAGTTCATCTTGGCATCAATATAGAAGTGGGATTCAGAGATGTTTAGATTTGGAGTATCAGATCTTGCTGCACTTAAAAAAAAAAAAAAAAGGAGCATTGCTCTCTTAACCCCACTTTGGGAGGCACTGCAGGACTCTGGAATTTTCCCATCACTTCCACATATCCCGAGGTCATAGGTGTTGAATTCTAAAAGACCAAACCAAACCCAAAGAGCAAATAAGGAATGCAGGGTGCAAGATTGTATATGCAATAATATTATTACATTACACAATTTGTACTAAGTTCAAGCAAAATGTGGAGTCTGAGTTTTAATTGAAAGGTTTGGTACCAAACAAATGGTTTATATACCTAATAAGGGCCTTAGCCATGCTTCCAGTAATTTTTCCCACCATTGAATGCTAAAGAATGAAAACAATTAAAGAAAAAAATAGAGTGAAAATTATCCACATTTAAGTGGAAAAATTATCAATGTATTTTTTTTCATTGTTTTAACTTTTAATAGTCTTCTCTTTATAAATATATTGAGGATTTGGATAAATTATATCAAATCTAAGAATAAAAGTTACAACGTTTTTGTAAATTTCTGAAGAAAGATAAAGTAGAGGTATGATACATTGTGATGTCTAAATTAGAGAAATATGAACTGGTACTATTTTCTGTTAAAACAGCTCATTCTAAGTACTTTTCTTAAGCTTTAATTTAAAATATTATACTGCAGTTGTACATATCAATCTTTGTAAAATTAGAACAATAGAAGTCATCTATATTCTTGTGTTATTGGGATTTTTAATAAGAAATATATATTTGATCTTCATCCCTTTTTCTGGTATGGAGCTCCTAAACTCTTAGAATTTCCTAAGTGAGAAAAGGAGTAACCTAAGTTAACCTAAGGATGGGGACTAGTTACTAGGGTAACCAACCATGTGATTAGAGAGTTGGAACTTTCAGTCCTACCCCTGGCCTCTGTCTGGGAAGGCGAGAGGGGCTAGAGGTTCAATCAGTTGCTGGTGGTCAATGAATTAATAAATCATGCCTGGGTAATGAAGCCTCCATAAAAACCCAAAAGAACAGGATTTGGAGAGCTTCCATGTTGGTGAACACATGGAAATTCTGTACCCTCTTCCCATATCTTGCCCTGTGCATCTCTTCCATCTGGCTATTCCTGAGTTATAGCCTTTAATTATAAGCCAATAACCTAGTAAGTAAAATGTTGCTCTCAGTTCTGTGAGCCACTCTAGCAAATTAATCAAACCTGAGGTGGGGGTCCCGGCAACTTCTTTTTTGTAGCCAGTTCATCAGAAGTACAGGTAGCCCCCTGGACTTGCTGTTGGCATTCTGAGTCGGAGGAGAAGGTTTTGGGAATCTCTAATTTGTATCTTGGTCAAAAGCATAGGTAACCTAGAGTGGGGTTTGAGGAGGGTGATCTTCTAGGACTGAAGCCTTCACCTGTGGACTCTGATACAATTTCTAGATAGATGATGTCAGAATTGAGTTAAATTTTAGGTCAACCATCTGGCATTAGAATGTTGTTTGTTGGTGTGGGGGGAACCGCCCAACACACATTGAATTTTGTGACCAAAACCTAAATTAATTCAGTTTATATATCTGATCAAGAAGAATTGTGTTTCAGTTTTACTTCTTTGTCTATCTTGATTATTTAGAAGGGAGATTCATTATTTACCAACCTGGGTTGTAAATATTCTCTATTCTTAGCTTTCAGTATCAGCAGAGAGAAGTTTTGTAACATAGAGCCTGAATGACAAAGTGTCCTGTATTGTTTCGGTTTAATTAAAGCTGATTCCCTACTTTAAAGAGAGACTCACATTTTGGATTTTATATTTTCCTTGATTAAAAAGGAAAAAAAAATGAGATATTTGTTCTTCCAAATTTCCCTTAAGAAAAGAAAGATATATTTTTCTTAATCCCATGGCCCTAGCTAGCTACCTTACTTTGGGCAAAATCCTGAACCTCTCCCTGTCTCATTTTCAAGAACTATGAATTGAGGATGATAAATGTAGTATATTCCTCATCGAGCTGTTACATAGATTAAATAAAGTAATCCTCAACAGACTATGCTTAGCATAGTTTCTAGAATATAGTAAGCAATAAGCTTTAGTAACTATTTTTATTTTCATTTGCTATATTGCATAATGAACCTTTTTTTATGATCTTCTGGAAAATTTCTACAGATCTTAGAACCGTATATCGATGTTTATGTCTAGACAGCTATGTCTATTTTATCGTATGGTCTGTGGATTACATAAATGATCAGCTCTACTTTCTGCTAAAAATCTTAGAGTCAGGTTTAGCACTTTCTTATTAACGTATTTGTATTACTCAGGATAAACTAGGTTATTTAGCTGTAGCAAACAACCCAAAAATTTCACTGATTTAATACAGACAGAAAAAAAAAGTTTATTGTTGCTCTCACAAAATCTCATGTAGGTTAAGAAAACCCTCTGGGAAAGATGTGTTAAGCCCATGTATTCTAGGTGGCTTTGATTTTGTGCACTTTAATTAACAAGTGTTTCCTGATCATTTTGTCAAGGTAAGAAATAGGATGGAGAATCAGGGACCAGCTTTGTAATTCTTTCTCCTGTAAGGAAAACATATCCTATGTTCTCATGTTGCCTTGGCCAAAGCCATCCCTTGGCTTCATGCCTCTTTTCCCTGGAAGGCAAGGACTGTCCTCCCATGTGTGTGGCAGCAGCAGAGAACTAACTCTTGGTTAATAATAGTATCTATCACAATGCTGGAATTTTAATATTTCTTGCTTAATTTTATATCTCCACACTTGTTCTTTCTTCCCCATCAGACTTAATATTTTGCTTTGTGTATGATTTATATGTCACCCTAAACTGTTTTAGAATAAGGTGGGGTAAAATGAAAATGTGTTTCCACATTGTATCCACGTGCATAGTGACTCTCAGTAAGTATGTTAACTTTATTAATGGATACATAGTGAATAAATTATAGTTCCATGCATAAAACTATGAATTTATTGACATAATTTTGGATTAGAATTTGAATTTATTTTACTATATATCATATATTTTTATTATTTTTCATATTATTTAGTTTTTTTTGTGACCAACACTATGTTTTGACACTTTTTGTTTTAAAACGTTTTTGTTCTTTTTTTTTAAAGTCAATTATTTGACCTACACAAGGATGAAATAAAGCCTTGACCATCTTAATGTACAGAGTAAATTGCCCTCAAATCAGAAAAGGGAAGATATAAATTATAGCATTAAGAAATGAAGAATAATGATTGAATCCCTAATACATTAGATGTTCTACCTCTTTACTTTGTATTATATTACTTTGGGCTAAAGAGAGTGCACAGCAGGAATACAGGTCACTAACAGCCAATCAGAAAGGTTTGATCTGTGAGCATTTCTGATTAATATAGTGATTAAGCAATGTACTAAAACAAAAATTGAAAAATTGTAGCTTTGTCAGTTGAAACTACTCTAAACTCTTGCAATATAATTTTTATGTTTCATCTATGACTGGAAAAAAGACATACCTAATAAGACTGAAAGTTTTTGGTGTCTAAGAAATTAAAGCAGAAAATGGTTAAGTTTTGTTGTATATATATTTGAATAGTTAAAAAGATTTAATTGCAAATATATCTTTGGATATATATTTACTTTCACTGAGTTCCCTCTTTTATGTTCTGAGAACACATGCAGATGAAATGCTTGTCAAAGAGACCTAAGCTGATTGCAAGCACATATTAAATGAAGTCGCACTCACCATGTCAAGCCCTATAGCATAACGTATATACTATAAATCACAGTCTGTCAGGCAACTACTGGAGGAGCAGGGAGTAATAAGACAAAATGATGGATTTGATCTTTCCTGCCTTTGATTTATTAATAACTAGGTGGACTATGGAATGACTTGAAAGACTCACATCAAGGGTAGGAACTTATTTGCAGAAACCTTGTTTTATTTTTTTATATCAGTGTCAATGATATTTGATATTCCCCTGTGAAAGAGGGCTGAACCACTTTTAGATTTCTTATGCCATCTATTAATAATCCCTCTTTAGAAAAAAAGTCACTTTTTATCTTTCTGCATATTGACATTGTCTGTACTACTTTATTTCTGCTGATTCCTAAGATTATCTTTTATTTACAACAAAGCATTCACAGATCGCTGTAATAGATTTTTCTTTATTTAAATCTTATAAACCTCAATTGAATTATTCAAAGGATCTTATAAGTCATTCTGTTAGGTTTTGTTTTGTTTTTTACATAAAGAGCAGCAACAGCATTATATTAAGCTGATTTTGTTTATATTTTTAAGTATTATATTTAAATGACTTTTAACAGAATCTTAGACAATTTTCAAAACATCTATTATTGTACTTGGATTTATTAATCCATTCAACAAATATATACTGAGAATCTGTTACGTGCAGGCACTGGGCTAAGCAGTGGTGACATATAGTGGTGAGAAAAGTCAGGTTCTCTCTGTTTCCTGGAGTTTATAGTCTGGCTGAATGCTGTGTAGGGAAAATACTGGAGTATTCGAGGGAAATCAAGTGAGAAAAGGACTCACTTGATTCTATATAGGCTATTCTTAGGGCAGATTTCTGAAGCATGTGGTACCTGGGTTTTAATCAGAAGTACAAGGAGGAGTTAACTATGTAATTGAGGAGAAAAGGTGCCTCCTTGGCAGAGGGGACATGGTGTGCAAGGTTTTTGAAGTCAGAAAAGAGCATGGTGCACTCTCAAAACTAAAGGAAGGCGCGAGTGGCTGGAATGCAGAAAGCCAGAGAAAAGACTCCATTTTCTTCTTGGAATTGAGAGTTTTTCCTACAAAAAATTTAAAAAAAAATTGAAAAAAATTAATTACGGAAACTAATGTTATAATACTTATGTTTTAAAGTGGTCTCAATTTCTACAGTGTTTAATCTTTTGGAGGGGCGAAAAGAACATGTGGAGAAACTAGTTGACATAAGATAATAATAGTTTGTAGCAGATTAATACTGATCCAGTCTTCAAGTAAAATGTTAACATTTTATTCAAATAGAATTTTTGTATTACTTTTAACTTTGTAAATAACAGTAACTATTTTGCCTGATTATTGATTTTTGACACCCTTTTAAATTTTGTGCCCAAGGTGAGTGCATTATTCATCTCATGCAAATCCTGGCCCTGTGTGCTGTTTTATTTTTTTCATTGAAGTATAGTTGATTTACAGTATTTTATTAGTTTCACTTGTACATCATAGTGATTCAAAAATTAAATATTGGCTATATTCCCTGTATTACACAATATATCCATGTAGCCTATTTATTTTATGCATAATGCTTTGTACCTCTTAATCCCCTGCCCCTCTCCTGGCCCTCCTGCATTTTGTCTCCCTAGTGGCAACTTCTGGTTTGTTTTCTATATCTGTGAGTCTGTTTCTGTTCTGTTATAACCATTTTTTTTTATTTTTTAGATTACATATATAAGGATAACATACAATATTTACTTTTCTCTGACTTCTTTACTAAGCACAGGATGCTCCAAGTCCATCCATGTTGTTTTCACATGGCAAAATTATATTATCTTTTATGGCTGAGTAGTGTTCCATTGTGTGTATGTGTGTATGTATATGTATAAGGATATGTATATCCTTTCTTTTTTGATACATACTTAGTTTGCTTCCATATCTTGGCTGTTGTAAATAATGCTCTATGGACATTGAGTTTCATGTATCTTTTCAAATTAATGTTTTTGTTTTCTTGTGTTATATATGCAGGGGTGAAATTGCTGGGTCATTTGGTAGTTCTATTTTTAGTTTTTAGAGATACCTCCATACTATTTTCCATAATGGCTGCACCAAGTTACATTCTCACACACAGTGAAGGAGGGTTCCCTTTCCCTCACATCCTTGCCAACATTTGATATTTGTTATCTTTTTGATGACAATCATTTTGACAAGTGTGAGATGATATCTCATTCTGGCTTTGATTTGCATTTATCTGGTGATTAACAAGGTTGAGTATCTTTTCCGTCACCTGCTGCTCATCAGTATGTCTTCTTTGGAAAGATATTCAGATCTTCTGTCCCTTTTTTTAATTGGGTTGTTTTTGATATTGAGTTGTATGAGCTGTTTATACATTTTTGGATATTAACCACTGTCAGTAATATCATTTGCAAATATTTTCTCCATTTTGTAGGTTGTCATTTCATTTTGTTGGTGGTTTAGTAATAATTGAAATATGTAAGATTACAGTTTCTTTTGTTGACTTTGAAAATTACCTCAGAAAGGCAGAATTTCTGTATTGAATATATTATGTAGTTTAATAAAGTTGTAATAATCTGAGGAATATCACTAAACAAAACTTAAATTTTCTTATGCTGTCTATTGTATGAAAATAGTATAATGGCATACTATAATTGATTCTGAATTTAGTAATATTCCACTCCATCTATTTACTCTTCCTGCAGTTATTTAATACTTGTGTAAATGGTCCTGATGCTGTTAATATTATCTCAACTTTTATCTTCAGTAAACCACCAATTTCCTGGAAGTTGAAGAATAGAGTAGGGTTCTTGCATTCCATTCTTAAATACTGTCATTTATTTTTGTTAATCCTAGTATGCACTGACTATCTGGAGTTACTCTTTCTAGTTCTCATTGGGTGCTTTGAACACCATCAACTGTGTACTAATAGGGAGTTTTCATTGAGGGTTATTTGTAGTTTGTGTACCAAGTGAAAAGCAAACTTTCTTGGGAAAACTAATCACAGCACATCTATAAAAGGATTTGTACAAAATTGCTTGAAGAGGAGAAGGGACATAATCCAATGAGCAAATTTGTCATGAATGCCCTGAAGACTGGTGATTTCTATTCCTACATATTGTGGGACTTGAACTTTGCTGGCTAAGGGTGTACCTTAGACTCTTTTGAGAAATTTATCTAGTAGTCATGGGAGAAGATCACAGAAAAGTATCATTTTGTTTTCCTGTGATTTGTTTTGTTTTCTAATAGCTTTTGTAGCCATGCAGCCCATCCCAGATTCAATGTTCACATCTTTTTATCTTAAGAGAGCCTTAGGTAGAACTGTTAACCTTAGGTAGCACTGAAAATTTGTTTTACAATGTGCTACCAAATTCCAAATGGGACATTAGGAGATCTTGGTTTTCTGTGAAAAAGTAGCCACTCATCCCTTCCTTGTCCAGTGGCATCTATGTGGGGAGCTAATCCTTGAGTCCAGATACCTGGGAAATGAGCCGTCCCTCCCATTCATTTGCAAGGGCTCTGATCTCATGCAGGAGGAAAGTCAAAAATAATTTTGTTAAATTAGAAAGATAAATAAATATAGGATGATCTGGAACATATAACAAAAGAAACTAACATGATTTGGGGAAGGTAGAGTCAGAATAAAGATCCCTAAGGAACAAAAGGACAAAATATTTGAAGGTACTTAAGAAAAAGGAATACAGCTGGAGATAGAGAAAAAGATTAGACGAGGCTAGGGAGGAAGTCAAGGTTTCTAAACTTCTATTAAAATTGGGGTTAGAATCAATAGAATGCAACTGAGAGGCTTTTTTAAAAAGGGGGTCATGACACAACCATAACTGTGTTTTCAAATCATGGCACTGACTTTAGTGTGATGTATAGATTACCTGGGAGCAAGGGTAGAAATGAGGTCACCAGGTAGGAGATTACTTCAGTAGCATGAACAGTGAAGTTAGCTTGTGTAATAGTGGTAAATGAAGAAATGTTGCAAACAGAAGTAGAAGGAGGTAGAAACAACACCATTTTGATGGCTTTGTTTCTTTCATCAAATATTTATCTAGGTCATCAAATGAGACATAGTTGTGAAGGAAACTAAGTTTTTTTTCCTCATGGAACTTTCAATGTAATGAAGGGAGACAGACAATAATCAAATAAACAAACACATTCATAGATATAGAATATAATGATAGATAATCTGGCAGATGAGTGTCCAGGCAGACAGAAAAGCAAATCCAGATGCTGTAAGATGGAAGGATGCTTGGTGTTTGTGAGGAGCAACCAATAGGCCAGTGTGGCTAATGTATAGTGAATGACATGAAAAGTGATAAGAGATGAGAATAAAGAAGCAGCCAAGGTCTTATAGGGCCCTTAGGTCATGATGAGAAGTCTGAACTATACTTTAAGTGGGATGGAAATCCACTGTAGAGATTTGTGAAGAGGAGTGATGTTATCACTAATAAGATTACTCAAAAATACAATTTAATGTCTGAGTGTTTTATTTATCAACTGAGTGGAGAATAGCATCATTTACTGAGAGCATAATCAAAACCCTGTAAAAGGAGTAGTTTTTGTTTGTTTTTGTTTGTTTGCTTTCTGGAGGGTAGAAGTAGATGCTGAATGGTGTGATTGGAGAGACTTCACAAGTTCAATTTTCTTTAATTGTTCAAGTAGTATCCTGGATAGTATTTGGAAACAGAGAAGGCCCTATTTTGACATACTTTATTCACATTCATTGTCCTACTTTTTGTTGAGTAATATGATGAAAATAAAAGACCTAAGAAAATGTTGCAAAATGGGGCAAGAAATAAAATTTGTATGCACTGTTATTTAAGGTAATTTCCTACAATGACCTTCACAGAAAAGAGATTAAGACCAAAAAGCATGGCATTCAGTGACTCTGAAATCATTCAATCAGGAAAATCGACTACTTTAGAAATGTACCTAGAAAGTATAAAGAATGATTTGTTCTACTAAAGAATGATACTTTAAGTTCCATTTTTGGTTTTGAATGTTATGCTTTTCCTATATAGTCTCGAGAAATGTTTTAACTGCAGTTTCCTTTAAATATCATTTTCATGATGGCCTCAAATATCCATTCCATTTAACTGAGTTTTATTACTTACGACATAAATACTAGACCTGGTGTATGGTTAAATTCCCTTTTTAGTCTAATGATAGGCATAGGATTGACTATTTCTCATCATGATGGAGATATAAAGGCAGATAGATAGATACATGGTCAGTCACAGGTAAGAGCCTTTGAGAAGTGGACTTTGAGGTGGAAGCTGTCATAACTAAAATATTTACTATAGAGTCATTTTCTTAGTTATCATCAAAAATTTTCAATAGTACAACCAAGAAGCATCTAAATGCAGGACTGAGTACCAAATATATTCCTCCCTACTCCCTCCTGAAAGTCAAGGTCTCTCTGTATGAAGGGCCCAAGAGCCCTGTTCACTGGTACTTTTATTGTATCTTTAAGGGAAGTCTTGATTTCTAAACTTTGGAAACTTTGGTCTGTAAACCCACAGAACCTAGAGATGTGAGAATGGAAAGTATAAGCTCCTCAAATCAGTCATTGGGAGTTTTGGTAAGAAACACCAGTCGTGTTTCCATTTCATGGTTTCTAGACTGATGACACTTTCTTCCTTTTAGGGACATCACATAAATATATGTACTTTAAAATGCAGAAGAACCATCACCTCTCGTTTGGTGCTTCACCAGGCCATTCCAGTGCATATTCCCATACTTTCTTGCTATTAAATGGGTGACTTGGTTTAAATGATATTATGGAACGGTCTGTGCCATTTAATAAAGCACACTGTAATCCTTCGAATAGTGGCACTAAATGATGCCCTAAAGCATGAAATGCAAACCTATACTTGGAATAGCAATTCCTGTTAAACAAATAGCTATTCTTTCAGAAAAGAAGAGTTCCTTACAATCAAGTTGCTACTAAATGATCTTCTCAAGTGATGGTGCATGATTAGAAACTCAGTGTTTATCTCTGTTTCTGGCAGGTTTGCCATTCACTGAAGTACTGCCTAGATTAGGCTCTGGATATCCTCTTGGACCCGTGTCCACTCTCTGTCCCTGCAGTAATAGATATTGTGTGTCTGCATCTATTGTGCCAGTACCAAAGAAGATTAACTAGAAGAGTCATTTCTCTTTTCTGTTTTTCTATATTGTAGACATTAATATGCAGTGTTAAGAATTCTTCATTGTCTGTCTAATGCATACATCTTCATATAGCTCTACCCCTAACTTCCTTATTTCCAGTCTTGCGAGCTTTTGTCTTTAATCCCCTGTCTAGCCAGTGAAGCCATTTGCCGTTGTCCTTAGGTCTGTTTGTGTATTCTATCACCAATCCAATTCTTTTTCTATACACAGTGGATGACCTGGTACACCACCTAACTTCAGCACACAGGGAGAATTTTCTTTTACGAGTCTTCCTGACTGAACATTTTCAGTGCCACTGAGCTTCTACAGTGTCACTGAAATTTAATCAGTGTCTTTCAGGGCTAGTTTTGAAAGGAGCTCTAGTGTAACTGGTGTGCATTTTCAGCGTGCAGTCACATAGTGAGTCTGCTTAGTGTGACATGTGGTAGGCAGAATAATGCCCCCACCCCACCAATGTCCACTTCCTAATCCCTGTAACCTGTGGAAATATTACCTTACATGGGAAAGTGAAATTAAGATTACTGTTAGGTGACCTTAAAAAAAAGAGATTATCTTGGAATTTTGGGGTGGTCTAATATAATCACAGGGGACCTTAAAAGTGGAAGAGAAAGACAGAGGCAAGAAGCAGAGAGATGACAGTGTGAAAAGGATTTGCCTTCACCTTGATGACTTTGAAAGATGGAAAAGGGAGGCTGTGAGCAAGGAAAGTGGACAGCTTATAAAAGTTAGAAAAAATCAGTAAATTGATTCTACCCTAGTACCTCCAGAAGGATACATAGCTCTGCCAACACCTTGATTTTAGCCTACTGAGACCAATTTCAGGCTTCTGACTTCCAGACATGTGAGTTAATAAAGATACCGTGTTTTAAGTCACTAAGTTTGTTTAAATTTGTTATGACAGCAATATAAAACTAATACGTGAACCAACCTTAGGTTTATCTGTAAATCAGCTTGTTAAAAGGGGTCTCTCATGAGGCCGTGAGTGACAAATGACAGGGAGATAGTAATACAGTAGTGGTGGGTGACATGAGCATCTGGGCTGCCTTCTCATCCAGCTTGTGTGTGTCCTCTGCATATACTACCTTCATCTTCTATTGGGCTGTTACTGAGTTTATCCTTTATGTTCAGTGTGAAAAAACTTCTTTTCACTTTTCTTTTAGTGTGGATCTGCTGGAGATGAATTCTCCCAACTTTTATCCATCTGAAAACGACTTTACTTCACCTGCATTTTTAAAGTATATTATCACTGAGGGTAGAATTCTAGTTTGAAAGTGTTCCCCTTTTAGCACTTTAAAGATGTTCTGTTGTCTTCTGGCCTCCATTGATTCTAGTATAGAGTCATCCATATGTATCGTTAACCCCTTGTATTTATGATTTGATGAGTCAGAGAGAAACCAGCTCCTAATGGACAGTTCTGGTTGTGAGATGACTTTGTGTCTCATGGTCACTTGGTGTCCTAGGGCCAAGTACTCTGTCTCTACCATGACTCATGAACATGATAGAAGCTGTTTTTCAAAAGATGCATAATATCCCATTGAAGATGGCCTGTTCTTGTTTCAGATTGCTAGGGGTCTACATTGTGATTCATCTATTGTAACTTACTTTAAGCGCCACCTGATGCCGTTTTCCATCGCTAATACCACTTATACCTCTAATACTGTAGGATCTGATATGTCATATGACAGTTTGTTTATATTATACCCTGAGCCAACTGCTGTGAACTTTCCTATTCTGAGCCTCACTCAAAGCTGACAGCTTTTCCTGTTATTAGTATGTGGATCAGAGCAGTGTTCTCAAGTAGGGAATATTCATTTTCCAGAATCTGAAAAGGTTCCCTTTCCAAGCATTGTGCTCCTTTCTTATTGGTTGGAGGTGAAAAATTCAATTACTTAAATACTTTGAAACACTGAACTCCTAAAGCTTAACTAATCTGGTTTTTGAATCTTCATAGTGTTTATCTCACCTTCTGGAACACATGGTCCTCCAATGTGGTAGACACTGGATCTGGTTAGCATGATTGTATCAATGTCCTGGATCAGTGATAAGACCTGCAGATGTTCAGCTTGTCCAGATTCTTTGACATTTTTTTATGTCACAGACCAAGGGAATAAATAGTGCAGGGGCAAGACTATGCATGTATATATCACTGTTCATTCCAAAACAAAGCAAATTCTTTCTGATTTTCCTTTCTAAGGATGAAAAAGAACTTATTTATGAGATTAATGGTCAGGCACCATATACCTGAGGCCACATTAATCTGCTCTTGCCAATGTAGTACATCAGGCAAAGTGACTGCAATCAGGATTTCTGCTTCTTCAAGTTCATTGTCATATTTCAGCCTCCATCTAGTGTCTGCAGGTTCCAGGCAGAAAACAGAGATTGTGTGGAGGACTACCATTTCTCCATCTGATAGGTCTTTAAGTGTGACTCTGATTCCTGCCATTACCCCAGGTTTGTGTTATTATTCTCTATTTGCTACTTTGGCACAGATGAAGGGGAATCCATTTCAGAAGTTTCTGCCTAGCCTTTCCCACTATGATAACTCTCAGTAGGCCAAGGAATTAATGTGAGAATCATGGCAAATATCTAGTACGTCTGATATAACTGCATATTCAGG
The DNA here is from genome assembly GCF_048564905.1 of Vicugna pacos. Lineage (NCBI taxonomy): Eukaryota > Metazoa > Chordata > Mammalia > Artiodactyla > Camelidae > Vicugna > Vicugna pacos. Next base: position 62,727,340 of record NC_132997.1, read on the forward strand.
GACCAGAGAAATGTATAGCAAGTCAGTCTTTGGGCTCATTGGACTTCATGGAACCAGATATGGGCCAGGGCTCAATGTTTACTTGGCCTTATACAAATACTTTATTGGTGGAGGAGGATGGCTCTTTGGTCTCAGAGTATCTTTGCCAACTCAAATCTTGATAACAGTTTTAAGAATATGTGTGTGTTTCTTTTCTCCATTAAATACTTAGCTTAGTAAATGAACAGGCCTTTTGATGAGGGACTGGAGAATCATTACCATGTATACTTCATAGTGTTACAAGGCATTTCCTTAAAGGAACTGAGAGCTGTAAACTGGCTTAGGTCTGGAAACTGGGCAAGGGTGTGATTTTTTTATTGAGGCAACTTCCCTCTACCTCCTAATTATCCAGGTTTGATTTGCTTTGATTATAGAGATACAGCTATAGTCTTGTTGGCTGCCTATCTGTTTGTTCACTAGAGCAGGCAAATTCTGTCAATTATTTCCATAACCCTTTACTGGTCAGACACTCTTGGGCACCACTCTAACTTTACCATATATTAAAATAATTATACACACTTAGTTTCTGAAGTTTAAGTATTATTACTTGGCCTCTTTCATGTCAAGATTCTGCCATCCCTATGGGTACTTATGAATTATTGTGCAGCATCTCTTACCTGTCAGGCACAGATTAGAGTCCAGAGTGCTAACCATTACACCATGGAACCCACCTATGTCAGGCACAGTTCAGAGACCACACATAACACACAACTTATGAGTGCTGCTCTCCTACACGCTTCTCTTTGCATTATAAAGGGTGTCACCTTTGGGCACTCAAGAGAAGGTAATCATCTGATGGGATTCCTGGAATTACATTTCTCTCTAATATGCCCTTCTTCCACCATCTTCCAGGCAGATGTGATATTTCAGTCTCACTTAGTATGAACAATCATTTTATTCTTAATTCTAACCCATCCTAGCATGTATTTGCACCATTATCAATAGTGAAATTGAGAGTGCTCTCATACTGATAAACTATTTCATCCAAATCCATATCTCAGTATCTCTCAGCATCTTCAGATTCCAGACGTATGCATACTCTCCTGAATTCTGTAGTTCCTTTGTGCTATAGTTGGTACCTCCTGTATCAGGTCGTAAGGCCATTAACAGACACTTCCCAGAAAATAGACATGTCACTTTGATAAAATTTTATTACTGTTAATTATCTAATGGAAATATATATATTAGAATTAGAGTTTACTCAGAAAATAAAAAGATGGCTTCCCAAAGAATTGAAATAAATGAATAATGCTTGTATACCAGTGTAGCTATCCCAGTATTGCCGCAAGTAAGTTGAACATTTAAAAATTTTGAGAAAGTAGTTTATTCATACATACAGTCAGAAAATAACATCTCTAATATGCGTTTTATATTAAAATATTATCATAAAAGCCTTTTGATAGTTAATACTTAAATAATACTATGGCTATTAAAAGCTTGCTACTCTTTAAAATGCATTTGGAATAAAAATGTCACATAATAGTGATTCTGTAGATCAAAATAATAGCAATTTTCTGGGACTTCTGGGATTAAAACAATAGTTGCTCCCAAGGTGATTTATTTGTTATTTTAATTTTTAATGTATATTTCCTTATGTAACCATTTTATTTTTCAACTATCTATTCTTTTTGGTAACCAACTGTTTATTATTAAGACACTATTACCTCTAAATATTAATTTACAGTTCTCATAATCAAAAAATTTCATTTTGTTGAACAATATATCTGATTTATGACTCTACCAATGTTTTAACATTAATTTATTTTATTACCATGGTATTTATTTTTGTGGCCATAGCTAGGTTTATGTAGCAATTTCATTCCACTTTTATTTATATATCTAGAAAATTCATAATTAATTCCAGGTTGGATAATACCACTGTCACCAAATTTATCACAAACCCCAACATGACAATGCAGTAGAATGAATCTTTATTTCACTTTACCTTTATATACCTTTTCCAGTGAAGTGACCCTCTGAGATTAGAACAACTTGAACTCCTGGAACAAATACATAAATTGTCTAGAAGGAAGCCTTAAGATACTTAAACTCATGATGAAGAATATTGAACATGAATATAGAAAAGATATGACAGCTTGGATAATTTTACAATAAAATGCTAGGCATATTTCCCCCTCAAGAGGAAAACTTCAAAGCAAAATTTCAAATTGACTCCTAATCAAACAGCAATCATTTAACTGTGCCACGTGGACTATTTTGGGAATGGTGAATTCTAACAGAATGGACTGTTAGAAATTCTCAATCAGTTTGGAAATATGACCTTAATTTTCAAAGCTACAGAGCTATTACTAGAAGTTTTTATCTCATTTTGTGTGTATCTCAGGGCCTACCCTGAAAAGCTCTTAATGGTGTTTGCTTTATTTTTGCCAAAATATTTCATAAATGACACACCAACAGCACATTTGTGTTTGCTCCAAAGTCCTTTGGTTAATAAATTTTAGTAAACTATGTGAATATGTTGTGTGTTGTTTGGACTTAGATGATGTAGAATCCAAGGTCAGGAAAAGAAGGCTGAACAGAGAACTGAGAAACAGTCCGCGATCAAGGCAGTGGATTTGTTTTTTGTTTGTTTGTTTGTATATCAATTTCATTCACTCCAGGGCAGCATTTTTTTCTCTCCTCTTTGATTTTTTGTATCTCCAGTTTTGCAGCCAGCACCCACTGCTCACATGTGGCTTCATTCTGTAACCCTTCCTGAAATTTTATAGCTTTGCCAATCCAGTATTCTTCACTACTATATTCTCCATCCCAATTGGGATTCTCAAATGAAAGAGGCCTATTGATTTCTGATCAGTAGGTGGATTGCCTCTGCTTGAATCACTTGTCTATCCATGGTGCAATCCGCAGAGCCATGTGGATTTGAATGACACATACCAGCAAACTTCTGAAAAAGGATGTATGGATTAGATCTCAGAGAAGAGTTCTTAAGTAGGCAGGTTACCTTAAAATGCAGAGTACTCTTAAAATAGTGGTGTTCAGACAGCTCCATGGATCTTTAAGAGAAGCATGGAGGTGAATCAAAGGGTAACATGGATGGTCAGATGATGTGGACCCTGTGAGCTCTGGGCCACTAAATTTCATTTGTGTTGTATATCGAGCCTTATTTATTTCATGAGAGTTTTGTTTGGAAAAACAAGTTTAAAATACCCTCTCTAAGGAATTCTTCCCTTAGAAATTAGTGGCTTTATAAACCTGGAGCTTAGCTTGAATTCCGCCAGGTGAAATGTATAAACCCTTTAGATAGATTAACAAACACTTGGAAAATTATAAAACTTATTAAGTAGGATTCTCTAATATGAGGTTTCTAAGTTAAAGTCTTAATTATTTGGACTTACAGAATTCAATATACCTGCCACTTCAATTTGCCCAGGGAGACAAATACATTTCCTATTACAGACGGCTGACACAAGACAGCTTTATTTTGTTTTTATTGTAACTAAAGCACATTCTAATACTGTTTTAGATGAATATAGCAATGTATATACTCAACTACCTCCCATTAGAGAAAAGAAAAAAAAATGTTATTTCTTTAGCCCATAGCTTTATTTCTCTTATATAACAGAAAGCACAGAACATACTTAAATTGGAATAAGACTTTTTTAAAGGTAATAAGATCCCATAGAATTTTAATGAAAGCCAGTAAGAAGACCGATTTTACATATCATTGGGAGAATTCAGATAAGAAAGAATAGAGAAGAGTAGATGAGGATAAAAATGTAGTTAACCTGGAGAACATTTCTAGTATGGCTCCCATTTCCTGGGGTTATAAAAGATGCTGAAACATTTGAACATTAAAGAAAACAACCTAGGGACAAATACGATGTGTGTATTCCATAGTATGATATGTTTATTCAATTTCAATAAAAGCCAGCACAAAGCTATATACACAAAAGTCACCCAAAAGGAGATGTTTAAAAAAAAGGAATATACATGTAAAATATTAATTAATATAGGACATGTATGGATTACTTTAGAAAACTAAATATGTACCGTAATTATTCAGTATATTTTAACTTACAATTTAGTAAATGATAATATGATCCTTATCTTACAATTTTATTTTTCATAGTGCACTTAAATATATATGCTAATACTTTTAAATAAGTACTTCTTGCAATAAAAATATTTTAATAAGAAAAATGAAAATATAAAGCAAGTTCATTTATGTTTTGTATCATTATACAGTATTGAAATTCCACATTGTATTAGAGATTATCTAATTTTAAGTACTTAAATCTATATGCAATTCTCAGTATTAATGCCTAGGGAGCACAAAATAAAAATAGAAGATTAAAAATTCATTGTAAACTATACTCTGCATATGAATAGGAATATTACAAATACCATGTTTATATATCTCTCTACTATGCCAAAAAGTGCATATGGCAGATATAGGAAAATACAATTCCTCCCTATCTATTTAAAAGCAAGATAAATTATTTTAAAAATGTTTTTCATTGAAGCAAAATTGACATACCCTGATTCTCTAATGTATATAATATAATTTGATAAGTTTTGTCATATTGGCACTGGAGAAATTACCACCACCATCAAGATAATGAAAATATCCATTTCCCCCAAAAGTTTCTTTGTGCCCTTTATACTCTCTAACCTCCTCCATCATTAAATTTCCATGCAACTTCTGATCTATTTCTAATGCTGTAGAATAATTTGCCTTTGGTAGAATTTTATGTAAATGCAATCACACAATGTGTGGTCATTCATATCTGTCTTCTTCACTCAATATAATTACTTCGAGATTGATCCATGATGAGACATGTAACAATAGTACATTAGGGTCTTTTTATCCTTTTTAAAATTAGTAGACTTCATTTTTAGAATGGTTTTAGGTTTACGGAAAAATTACACAACAAATACAGAGTTTCCACACAGTCCTTTCTCCTCCCCTACAACATATTCCTCCATAATTAATATCTTGCTTTGATGTGATACATTTATTACAATTGATGGATCATTATATATAATATTCATACATTGTGAATAATATAGATATACATTGATAATATTGATAACATTACTATTGATAATATTAATGATATAATATCAATGATATTGATACATTATTAACTGAAGTCCATGATTTACATTAGGATTCATTTTGGGTGTTGTACATTCTATAGGCTTGGACAAATGCATAGTGTATATCCACCATTACTGTATAATAGAGAATAGCTTCATTCCCTAAACTGTTTCCTTATTCATCCTCACCCTAAGACCCTTAGCAGTTACTAATAATTTTTCATTGTCTTTATAGTTTTAGCTTTCCCAGAATGTCATATTGCTGGAATCATACATTTTATATCCTTTTCAGACTGGCTTCTACTTAGAAATATGCATTTTAGGTTTCTGTGTGTCTTTTTATGGCTTGATAGTGCATTTCTTTTTACTGCTGAGTAATATTCCATTTTATAAATGTACCACACTTTGTTTACCCATGCACCTATTGAAGGGCATCTTGGTAGTTTCTAAGTTTTGGCAGCTATGAGTAAAACTGCTGTAAACATCCGCGTGCAGTTTTAATGTAGACATATTTTCAACTCATTTCACTAAATACCTGGGAGCATGGTTGCAGGTTCATATGGTAAGACTACTGTTTAAGCTTACGAGAAGCTGCCAGGCTGTCTTGCAAAGTGATTGTACCATTGTGCATTCCCACAAACAGTAAGTGCAAGTTCCCATTGCTCTACGTCCTTACAGACATTTCTGCTTTTCAAGGTTTGGGATTTTAGTCATTCTAATATTCCTGTAGTAGTATCTTGTTGTAATTTGAAATGCTCTAATAACATATGATGCTGAGCATCTTTTCATTTACTCATTTTCCATCTATGTACCCTCGTTGTAAGGTGAATTTTCAGATCTTTTCTCCACTTTTGCTTCCTTAGAAACATTGAAAAAATTTATACAATTCTGAAAAGATACTTTCTGTTTATATTTATTACAAAATATTAGCTGTATTCCCCATGTTATGCAATACATTCCTGAGTCTATCTGACACCCAGTAGTTTGTACCTCGTGCTCCCTAATCCCTTTTTTGCTACCTACCACTGGTAACTACTGGTTTGTTCTCTGTATCTTTGAGTCTGTTTCTGTTTTGTTATATTCACTATTTTGTTGTATTTTAAAATTCCACATATAAGTGATATCATACAGTATTTGTCTTTCTCTCTCTGACTCATTTCACATAGCATTTTTTTTTGCCCTCCAAGTCCATCCATGTGACTGTAAATGGCAAGATTTCATTCTCTTTATGGCTGAGTAGTATTCCTACTTATCCATTCTTCCGTTTATGAAAACTTAGGTTACTTCAATATTTTGACAATTGTAAATAATACTGCTGTGAACATTGGGGTACATATCTCTTTTCAAATTAGTGGTTTTGTTTTTTTCAGATATATATCTGGGAGTGGAATTGCTGGGTCATATGACAGTTCTATTTTTAATTTTTTGAGAAACCTCCATACTGTTTTCCACAGTAGCTACATCAGTTTACCTTCTTACCAACAGTGTACAAGGATTCCTGTTTCTCCACATCCTCACCAACGTTTGTTACTTGTGTTCTCTTTGATGATGCCATTCTGACAGGTGTGAGGTGGTATCTCATTGTGGTTTTGATTTGCATTTCCCTGATGATTAGCAATACTGAGCATCTTTTTATGTGCCCGTTGGCCACCTACATTTACTCTTTGGGAAAAATGTCTAGTCAGTTCTTCTGCCCATTTTTTAATTGGGTTATTTGGTTTTCGATGTTGAGTTGTGTGAGCTGTTTTAAATATGTTGTATATTAGTCCCTTATCTGTCATATCATTTGTGAATTTGTTCTCCCATTCAGTACATTGTCTTTTTGTTTTGTTTTCTTGTTTTTGAGTTTTAAGTGTTCTTTGTATATTGTGCATATAAGTCCTTTATTAGATATGTAATGTTAAATGTTGCAAATATTTTTCTCTGAGTCTTTCACTTGTTTTTTTAGGTCTGTTACAATATCTTTCATAGAGCAGAAGTTTTAAATTTTAATGAAATACAACTTCTCAATAATTTTCTTTAATGGGCTATGCTTTTGCTGTTACATCTATAAAGATATAAAACCCATGGTCACCTGGAGTGTCTTCTATTTTATCTTCTAACATTTTTACAGTTTTGCATTTTACATGTAGGTTCATGTTCTATTTTTGCAAATAGTGTGAAATTAATACCTAGATTCACTTTTTGTGTATGGATGTCTAGTTGTTCCAGTACTATTTGTTGAAAAGACATTCCTTTTTCTATTACTGAGTTATATTTCACTTTGTAAGCATACCATATTTGGTTTATCCATTCACCTGTTGATAAACTTTTGGGTTGTTTTCCATTTGGGACTATTACAAGTAAGGCTGTCATGACCATTTGTGTTCACATTTTTGTAAGGATGTCTGCTATAATTTCTTCTTTGTAAACACCTAGATGTAGAACAGGTGGGTGCATTGGTGGATATATATTTAAATTTGGAAATGCCCAGTTTTTTCCAAAGAGGGTATATATACCATTTTGTATTTCCACCACAAATATATCAAAGTCAATTTTTCCACATATTGCCTGCACTTGGAATGATCGATTTTTTAATTGTATTTATTCTAATAAGTGTGAAATGGTATTGAACATATTTTGATTTGTGTATTGCTATCTCTGTATCTTCTCTGGCAAAATATATTTTCAAACCTTTCCTTTTACTTATTATTTTTTATTAGGTTGTCTTTCTCCTTATTTTTAAGTTTATATATTCTGTATACATATCTTTTATCAGACATATGATTTACTAATATCTTCTCCTCATATGGTTTATAGAGTAGAAGTGTAGAATTTCTTATTTTTATGATATTTAATTTATCACTGTTTCTTCTTTTATGGCTTATGCATTTGGGGCATCTCTAAGAAGTATTTATCTAGTCAAAAGCCACAGAGAATCTCTATTTTGCTTTTTTTCTGGATGATACATAGTTTGCATTTTACATTTGGAACTCTCACCTAATACAATTAAATTATTCTCTATAATATTACATTTGGATTGAAAGAAAATTGGTAAGTATTAACAAGTTTTTGATTTTTAAGTAGTCAAATCCTACAATCCATATGTAATAATGAACAATAGAATATTCCTATATTCCTGCTCTTCTTTCATACCAATACAATTTTTATTTAGGCATTTAGTTCCTCAGGATAAATATTGCAGTCATCCAGTTTTTATCTACACTTGGTTATGCGACTGCATGATGACAATTGGGATGTGAGCAGAAGTGATGCATGCACATTCTTGTTAGTGTCTTTAATAGAATGAATACTACTTCCTTTTCTGTACATTTTATTACACAGGATATTGACATGTAATTCTCTAATCTTAGAATGATACAATCAGATAATGAAACAAATCTCAGAGTGACAGTGTAAAAATACAGAAGTTGTCTAAGTCTATCAACAATTCTCTAGATTAAAGCTCTCATAACAGTCCTGGATCATTTAATCACCAACTGTCCTGTTAGGTAAAAATCAGCTTTCAAGTCATTTAAATTTTTTTTATGTTCACTATGCTTAAACTTTCTGAGAACTAATCAAGAATTTTATACCAGAAGTGGATTACTTCCTTACGCACGTGACATTGACTTTGAAATAGCATGAGAGTGGGATATTATTGACGTTTGTTATGTCATGTCAAAATATTTGTTGAATTGCCACTCTTAATGCCTTCATATCAACCCATTTTTATAACACTAAGAAAGATGAATAAAAAATAATTCAGTGTGTTTGAATGTTGGCTTATTCTTACCATTTTTCCTAAGTCTATAAGAGAAAAATTCCTTCAATATCCACATAAGTATTTTCCGAGTGTCTTCTTTGTGCCTTCAACTAACTAGATGCTTGGTGAACAAAAATCACCAGTTAATTATATAATTCTTGATGTTTTCTGAAAATCTATTGATCATGAAACATGTACAGTAGATGTATTTTAATAGTGAGTTCACACATAACAATTGACCTGTTTGAAATAACTTAAGAAGCTCTCTTATGTCTTTCTATTAAAAACACTGCAGAGCAGGAACAAAAGGCATTATGCAGTTATTATGGTTTTGGATGTTTAGATTGCAATACACTACTGGAAGATAGTGGAAACAAAATTCAAACAGTATATTTAATTGGGCTCAGTTGCATTATTACATGCCAAATGTTTTAAGCCATCTGTTTGCTCATAATGCTCATTTAACTTAAGTGAAATGAGTTATCATAAAAATGTGCAAATTCATTTTATTCAATGTTATTCTTCATTTATTGTTAGGAACATTTCTTATAAAATTTTATTTCTTTGTACCAGTTCTTATGCCCTTTGATTCAATTATTTTATAATAGTATAAATTAAATGTTATCACCCCTTTGCAGAAGTTAAATATCATAAAATAAATTGGGCCCAAAATCCAGGAAAGATCTGGAGTCAAAAACGAAGTGAGTTTTCCTTAAAGTACATGCCCCCTTTTTCTATACAAAACTGCAAGACGTGGAAAGAATTTTAATAAAACACAAGCTTATTTTATGTTTGAGAGAATGAAAGGGAGGATATCAAAGGTACTATTTGGCATATTATTCAGTTCATTCATTCTTGCAGTTGTGCTTCACTGGTATAACAGGAATTGCACAAAAATTTTGGGACAATAATGGTAACTTTTATCTTTAAGTATAGTAACTAATTTTTCATAGCCCATATGTTCTAAGCCAGTACACATTAGTATTGCTGTCATAAAATTAATTTACAAATAAACATGCTCAATGAAGTTGAAGGTAGAAACTAAGGCAGTGGCAAATGATGTAAAAATGTTTGGCCAACAATAAAAGTTCTCAGATGTGGAATTGATGAAGTTCATAACCAAACATAAAGGGAAAAAAGGTCAAGATTTCAAGTGACTCTACCATGTGTCTAACATGCATTCATCTGGGAAGATACTATTGAAAGAAAAATTAGTTTAATATAAAAGATAATTAAATGTGCCTTTTAAAAGTTCAGAAGAAATTCTCAGTAGACAGAACTATAAAAATCTTAAAGAAGTAAGTAATAGCAGAAGTAGTATGTGTATTGAGTACTATAGAAAATCAATGGGCGTTAGTTCAGTGGAGGACCGAAATCATACACTGGTAACAATGATACTTAATGATTGAATCAAATGACAGACGTGTACAATATGTTCTCCAAATACTTGACACAACAGTGTTCACAATTTTCTCATTACAATAAAGACACATCTGGGAAACAACCCATATGTCAATTAATAGTAGGATGGATAAATTATTTATGTTTATTCATTTCAAAGGAGGTAAGATAATGAGAGAATTATGGCTACACACAACAATATTGAAGTAATTCCCAAAATATTAGTTTTATCATACTGAGCAAAATAAGCCATATGCAAAAGAATACTCTATGATATGTTTATATTAAACACCATTGATATATCAGTCATCATGACAATAATGGAGGCAAGAAGTTATATATATATTGTTTTATAATTTCTTTCATCAAATTCTCCATATTGATCTTAGTGTAAAGCAAAGACAGCTGAGCCTGTTAACACTGGTTAAAATTATGAGAGCTATCCTTCTTGGGCTAATATTGAGGCAGGGAAGGAATGAAAGGCATAGAACTGAATGGCTACGTGTAAACGGAACATTTGATTGGCAAATGTGGGAAGAGTAAGGTTGTATGGATAATGAAGAGTTGGCTTAAGTTTGAGATTTGAACTTGAGTTCGGTCCCAATAAGACACAAGTGACACTTCTTTGTATGTATTGAAAATCAGCAGTTATTGTTTTATCATGGGAATATATTGCCCATTAGGTTGACAAAGTGTGGAGATTTAGTCATAATGGCTCCCTTTAATAGGGAGAGAGAACCCATTGCCCAAGGTCAGAAAGGGATGCAGATCTGAAGGGACAGCACTGTGAGATACAGCATCACTAGAAATGAGCATTTTCTACTGCCTGGCTAATGCTATTAAACATTCACCAGAAAACTGTATTCTCCAAGATGTATGTGAATACCTTTGAGATGCTCTTAGTTCTGGTAGCAATAGTAAAATAGGCATCTGAGAAGGATGCTAGACAGAGAGCTCACCAATCTCCTTCCTCATCCTGATTTTCTCCTCCTGACCTTGCTCTTTTTTATATTATATTATACTGTGGAAAGAAGAAAATGTCCACAGGCTCGAATCACCCTCCTTCTAACATTGCTGCCCATATACTCTGCCTCTTACCTGTTCCTGTAAGTGGATTATATTTCCCTCTCTGTAGTCAAATCCTTAATTCTCTCTAATCTACTATGAAGTGTTGCACTCTTAGTTTTTCCTTCTATCTACTTCATTACCAATTATTCTCTGCCTTTCTCCCTTGAAACAACTTTCCCAGTCAGCACTGACTTATTTCTCTGCTTTCTTTTCCAGGAAAATTCCTTGATAAAATTGTCATTGTCACTATGTTCAATTCTTTCTTCTCGTTTTCTTTTAAACTCACAGTAATTAGTCTTTCATATCCACAATTTCGAAACTACTTTTGTTAAGGTTACTGCATCTTTCCGGTTGCTAAATCCATTAATCAGTTCTCAATACTTAAGTCTTAGCCTAGTGTGAACATTTAACACTTCTTCCACCTTGACCCACTTTCTCCAACGTTACTAGGCACTGAGGGATGTTTACCTTAGGGCCATAGTATATTAATATAATTTTTATAAACCTTTTCCAGCAGATGGCAGTACTTTGCTATGAGGAAAAGGACACATTTTTGATTTGCCCAAAATTGCCATTTTTGCTTTGAGGAAAGGACACATTTTTGATTTGCACAAAATCGCCATTTGTGCTTCCTGGAGCTGAGTATCACCCACTTTTGATTTTAATTCTGCTTTACTGGTTACTCCTTCTCAGTCTCCTTTGGTAGTTCATCTGATTCTCCTCACCCATTTTTTGTGTAAGGCCTTGGACATCTCTTCTGTATCCGTGCTCCTGCGTTTGATAAACATGGCTGTAAACAGCCTCTGAAAGCAAGTAGCTCACACATTTTTATCTCTATCTCAGCCCGCTTTCTTGAGTTCCTGACTCTTATTTGCATTTCCACTTTTTATATCGATTATATAGTTAAAAATTTGAAGTTCCAAAACCGGAATTCCTGGCTTCCCTTTACCTACATACATCTAAACCTCATCCACCTGTACGTTGACCTGTCCCAATTGATGACATCTCAGTCTTATGTTACACAGGCCAAAAAGATGAAGATACCTGACTCATGTTTCTTTCCTTACACTCCTGTTTAATCCATTTGGAAGTAATATTGGCACTACCTCCCAATTCCACATTCAGACCACTTCTCACCAGGTCTGTTACTACTACCCTCGTCTAAACTACTTTTTCTCTCACTTGAGTTACTCCATCAGTCTTCTGATGCACCTGCCTCCTTTGCTACTTCCCATCTTGTTCCCTTTAGTCTATTTTCAACAAGAGTCAGAATGAACATTTTGAAATGTAGCTCAGTTATTGTTATAAATATGTGTTCACTCATAGCCCTCCATGACTCTACACGTCTATTTAGAGAAAATCCAAAATACTTACTGTGGCCTGCTAAGCCCTGTTTGGCCTGATGTCTACTCCATTTCTGATCTTTTGTTTATCCTTCCTGTGGTCCATCCTAGCTTGCTGTTTCACAAACATGCTAAGCATGCTATTTCCTCGAGAACATTGCTCTGGTGGTTGCTTCTACCTGGAAAGCTCTTTCCCAACTCTCTACAAGATGTACTCCCATTTTAGGAGCTATAGGAACTGAAAATGCTCCCTTTTTGCTTTTTAACCTTCCTTGTGACTGTGGCACAAACAGGTGACCTAAGTTCTCTAATCAGATATACCCAAATTTAATTCTCAAACTTTCAATACAAAGGCAGACACACAGTGTGCAAGGGACAAGTAATTTGGCTTTTTTTTTTTTCCCAGTAGCTTACCAGTTAAAATTCACTGAAATGATTTGAGGCACTTTTCTCCTCATTGCTTACCTTCCCAATGATCTGCTGACCTACCTAGTATACTCTAATAAATTTTTTTGCTTAACTTAGCCTCAGCTGGTTAGTGTTGCTTATAACTAAGAATTTCAAGAAATAAAATAGCCATAATAAGCAAAACTCATACAAGTTTATGAGAAAGAACCAAACAGCCCAATGAAAAAAAAAATCTAGGAAGATTTGTTACATTATAAATGCACCCATCTTTTGAGCCTCAATTATTTTTCTGAGAAAGCACTAGAGGGAAAGGTTTAGTTTATAAAGATTTAATACCAGCATAGTTATTTCATCATTGCTTGTTGTAACAAAAAACTGGGAAGAGCCAAAATACCCACAAGTTGAGAAATGCTTAATACCTTTAATATAGCAACAATATGAAATATTATGCACCTGTTACAAAACAATTTTAATTTTTTCTTACTATCCCAGAGATGTCTAGTAACCCTAAAGTGAGGAGATAAATTTCATAGAAATATTAATAGTATAGGAGCATTTTATTAAAAAATTTTGTATGTGTGTTTATAAATAGGTTTAAAAGACTAATTCATATGCTTTAAATATGCATTGATAATGTACATTAGTAAAGAATACTTATTTTGTGAATGCTAAGAATTTATGGAAAACATTGCTAACACATGACTTAAAACTGTCAATGGATAAAGCAAATATTCTTTATTGCTGAAGATTTCATAGTCGACAAAAATTATTAGTCACAGCATCAGCAAGGGAATTTGTCACCTGCCTCTGCCAGAATAGTAAAATGTTTCTTTCAGATTTTCAAGATCCTTGGTGAAGCAAATAGCTACTAAACAAAGATGTAGGCAAATTGTCTTGTGATTCAAACAAGGTCTTTGGAACATCCAGCCCTTCCGTCTGCTAGGTTCTCTCCTTCTAAGGCTTCCAGTGATTTGTGGAAGGCACATCTCAAATTGCTCACAAATTCGGTGTGTGTGTGTGTGTGTGTTCAAATATGTTTGTGTGTGTTAATTATTACCTAGTGGCTTCTATCTGTTTTATTCCCCTCTGCTTTATCTCATCCTTGCCACATCTCTCTGTACAGCAAGCTGCTTGAGAGGGATTAAGGTAGTCACTGTTGACAGTGCTTTAAGTTTGAATGTCAGTGCCTGTGTCTCCTGATGCTTGCACAACTCCTCATCTGCCATGAAGTTGCCAGGCTTGTGCATTGTGGCCTCTCGCAAAGTTACATCTCACACTCTCACCTGGATGCACTGAAGTGGAATTCCTTGTGTTGGAATCCTGTGAAGTCTTTAAAGAAATCAACTTTTCCCTTCCTCTGAGGTTACAAACATCCCATGGAGTATAGTTGGTAATTTAGTTTCCTTTTTTTAAAAAACAACTTTATTGTGGTATAATTTCTATACAGTAAACTACACATGTTTCAGAGGTACACTTTGATGAATTTTGATAGATGTATATACGTATGAAACCACCACCACAATCAAGATACCTAACATTTCCTTACTCCCCAAGAGATGCAAATTTCGAACTCCCAATTTATCCCTTCCCACCCCTTTAACCCCTTGGTAACCATAAGTCATAAATTGGTAATTTAGTTTCCTTTTTAACCATCAATTTTTCAAGTGAAAATATAAAACATTTAAAAAACACAATAAAAACCATTTCCTTCTCTTCCAGTGTAGATCACAAAAACACTGTCAGTTTGTCACAAAAACATTAGGCATCCATCCCTGAATGTTTACTTGGGCTCTCACAGAGTAACCTTTTGTTCCATAGGAAAGAGAAAAATGAACAGACTCATGAAAGGCCAGTTTACATATCTATGTCATTTGGTTATTTTAAATTAAGTTTTTTAACTCATTAATAACAAGTGCAAATATGTGACTTTCCTGAAGTTTATTTAAATGTTATAAACTTTTACTGCATTGCAATGTGTGATAGCTGTTAGGGAGAATTTATTTTGTGCTAGATACTGCTGTGAGTTTTTTGTTTTTTTAAACCTACATTAATGTATTCAGTCATTAAAGTGAACTCTTTAGGGAAGGCATTGTTACCACCCCCATTTCATAAATAAGCATCCTGAAACTCAGGGGGATTCTCAAGATGTAGGGCCAGGAACTTTCACACATTCAATCTGGATGAAATTCTGTGTTTCAGAATAATACACCATCTTTCTAGGCCTGTCAAAGCCCCCAAATTTCTGTTTTATTATATGAAATGAATGAAACATAAGAATAGATAACCAATTTTTATCCTCCTCTGCCAGGTAAGATAAGCACTCCATTAGAATAAGGCAACAATATTTAAGGAAGATGGAAATAATTTAGAAGAAGATTCATTTGAAATTAATCTTACTTTGAATCATATATGTAGAAAAAGAAAACACCTTAAGTCATTATTAAAAAATGGAACTACATGTCATATCACCTTTGAGGATCATTTCCATTTAATCAAAACAAAATGAGATTTTCTTGCTTACTATAGGCAACTGATAGAAAAGAAAGACTTCTGTTCTTACAGAGCACTGGCTACACTGTACCATTTACCATGATCTCAAAGGTGTAGACACTGAGCTAAAAATGTGTTAAGGGTTTAATCTCAACACATTTTGGTGTCACCTTGGGTACCTTATGTAATATGGTCTATGAGTCCTGACAGTTAAGCATTAATCTTCTTATTTTTAAAAAAGTATTATCTGGTCCAAGGTCAAACAGAAGTGAAAAATAAAGCACTGAAGATATTCTTGATGAGTCCATTCCTTTCTTCTAACAGAAATATCCCACTGAACATAGTAAGCTGAGAAGCAGTGAATACCTAACTAAGACAAACTCTTCAACATAACCGAGACAAAAGTATCCAGTTTAGTAGACTAAACCACAGTGGCAACCACATCATTTGGTAGTAATATCCTTAAATTTTGCAACATAATAATGTAGAATGGCTCATAAAACAAGTTAAAAGTTGTGTTCCATTCTTTAATTCCATAGGCATGAAAACTGTAACTAAAGAATGATACTTTGTCACAAAGGATTTACTAGTGGCATTCCTTACTTCTCCAGATCTCTTTAACGCTGTAAAGAAAGATCACTGGATTAAGGGAAAACACCAGAGCACAGAGATGAGAGCTGCAGTATGTCTGTGAGTTCTATTCCTGATGCCACTGGGGGTTTTCCTCCCTGAAATGGAACTTTTCTTTCTGGTATACTACTTTTGTGATCAGGATGTGTTGTAGAGGCAGGAAGTCTGGTGACCTTTAATATAAGTGTCAGATCTTCATTAAGATACATGTGGCAGAGAGATTTTAGTTTCCTAGATGTAAGAGGTTCAGTAGGTAATTTTCCTGTACGAGAAGATGGAATACACTTTTTCTCTGACAGATGATTTGATATTTCGTTTCAATTTTTTGTCATATCTTCTGGTAGTGTTTCTATCAGTAGAGGAAAAAGTTCAAATCCACATGATGTGTGATTTTAACAGACAGAAATATGTATGTCAATTGATTTTCCTTTAATATTTCTCTGTATGTGGGGGTGTCTGCAGGAAAGAGTATGTGTAAGTATGTAGTTTTACTGAAGAGAAAAGATGTCCTGGCTACAATGAAATGTGGAATTAGAAATCATACAAACTTTCTAATTTTAGGTCTCTGAAGTCAATATGAGGAGGTCTTGACAGTTATGTCATAGACTGAGATACAAGATGTATATGTTTAGACAAAGACAAAACCTCTTATTTTTATATAAGACAAACCATATTTCATATTAAAAAGTTAGTTTAGCATCCTGACTTCATTTTTCTAATTGTTTCACTGGTAGATATTTCACTAGTTGCTTTACTCCCAATACCCATTAGAGACTGGCTCAGTTGTCAGTTATTTATTATTGAGACATTTAGAACAAGATCTTGATGGCTGTAAATGCCTACTTGCAATTTATAGCCATGTGTTTTTACTACCTCAGCTGTCTGTGGCTGGACCAAGAAGTCCAGAGGGATACAACTATTGAATTTTTTAAGCTTTAGGAAACAACCCTTATGTGCTTAGTCTCATCTGACATTGATCAGTAAAACTAATATTTCTCAACTAAGAATTGCCCAAAATATAGAATGTTCTGGTTATAAGCCAGCTTTCAATTTCATAAACTCATTCTGAGAACACAAATGTGCAAGGTGAAAAACGGTACAAATAATGCAAAAGAAAGGCAGAAGTTGCCATGAGGTGAATTAAACATACATCATTTATCTTACCCCTGACTTAGTAGCTGTACACTTGAATAATTTCAAAACAATATTCGCTCTGAAAACAAAATCAACTCAATATCTCTTTGGCAACATTGACAATGACAAAAGAAAGACATTGAGGAAGAAAAAAAAAGTGCGTTCAGAGGGAGAAGTTGGAAATGCAGAGAGAAGAGGCAACATCTAATATCCAGGACTCTATTTCTTGATACTCTACTTCTTGATAACAAAGCAAAGATGCCCTCAGGTCCCTCTTCCTTCAGTGCTGAGATAAATTATTGATATTTTAGCTTCAGTTTTCTTTATTGCTGAAATTTTAATTTTATTCTCTGGCTCCTCCAGTTTAGGCTGTTTTTTAACTCACTAAGTATGCTGGAAAGATGGATTTCCAAATAGTTTCATCTGACTAGTCAATACATTAAGTATCAAAAATTGCCTCCGATGCTCTGTTGGCCTAAATGTGATTAATTATATCAGCTATCCACTTCACATTTGTCACCTAGTCATTGCCTTTCTTATTCCTACCAGGGAAAAAAGCAAAATATAAATCAGCTATGCAGTGCTTCAGATCATTTGTTCAGTTGGGACTGACTGGTCAAATGGTAAAATGGGGTTAACAAGTTCACTTCTTTCTTTTTTACTTGTAAATTTTTATGTAGACTTTCTGAGATATGGTTTAGTTCTCTCATACAAAGTTGATAATTGTTTAATATAAATTGAGTTTAAGAATAAATTTACTTTCTTGTATTTGTCCTTCCTATTTCCCCAATATATATCTCTCATTAATATACTGTCATACAAGTTATAATTTTTCTTTGTAGCATATACCATGAGGATAAATAATTACATGGTTTTGTATTAGGCAGAGCTCTGTAGTTATTACAAGCCAGAAATAGAACCTAAAACAGTTAAATAAAAAGAGGTGCTTTACTGATTCATGTTGCTGCCAAGCCCATAGAAAATACTATTTGAATGGTTACATCCACATGTTCAAATGTTCAGATAAAGCAACCCTGCCACACACATATGCACGCACCCCACTGCCCCATCTCTATTTTTCCATCTCTCATTTCTCTAAATATATAAACTAATTATCTCCCTTTAAAGATAAACTTTCTTCAAGAATAGGATCTTTCTAACTCCTTCTTAGAAATGAAAGAACTGTCTTTAAATTTCTGCCATTTGATGATTGACTTCCAGGTGCCTTTTATCCCTGTGTATCTTGGTTCAAGATCAAAACTACCCAGATAAATAGCCAAGTTTGGGCTTATGTCAATATATAGCACATCGACTATGAAAGAGGGGAAATAACTGAAAAAGGCAAAATTAAAGGGTGAAGGAGATGGTGTTTATGAGGGAAGAAAAAAACTTAAAGGTTTATAACAGTAATTAAACACCAGGGGGATATGGCCAGTTCTGTATCTAATTCTGCAGGATAGCCCTGGACAAACAAAGCAGGTACTCAGTAAATACCTGTGATTGATTATTGATGCATCCAAGATATGTCTCTGTAATACCATAATTTAATGCTAATTGTTTTCTTCTCATTCATTTTGTAACTGTCACTAACTTTTACGTTAGTGACATTTTCCATTCACATCTCACAACCCAAAGCATACGGAAGTATTTATGCCATCCTGGCAACATACCAGTATCAAGTTGGATTCTGTTTTCCATCATGGTCTTTGCCAAACTATGATAAAAAATTGAAATGAAATATAAATATTTAGTATAGTAAGAGAAGAGTTTTATTATGTTGTTATATATTCCCATTATGGTCCATGTCCCCACAGAATATAGATGTTTAATTCCCATACTCTCTCCCTTTTCTCCATGTTACTTAGAGGCCCAGCTGAAAATTAATCGGCCTGTGAAACAGTCCTTAAATCTCACACAATTATTTCTCTCGCTCTGTTTGGTTTCCAGGGTACTTTTTGCATGGTCTCATTAGTTGTACTTTGTTGTACATAATTGCATCTAATATCTCCACATTTCTATGCTATCTTGAAGGGTAATATCCCTGTTTTTATTTAAAGTAAGCATTGTGCTAGACAGAGGGAATACAGAGATGAACAGCATGTGACCTCCAACCAGGAGAAGCCCAGACACTGCAAGGGAAAAAAATAGCAATATTGTATTGCTGTTAGCTTACAGTTTTGAGACTGATTTTTTTTTAAATCCAAAATTACTAGTTTCCCAGTTATTATTACTTATATATGTAGTAGTTATTTGATGAATATTTACTTACCAGTGAAATATTTAGACTCCTAGATACAGCAATCTAAGATCACATAGGTAATTAATAAATCTGTTAAATCATTATTTTAGAAAGTAAATATATCCTGACACTTTAATCACTACACACAAGGATGATACTTCTTACTAGTTCTCTCATCAGAGTCCCTCACTTCAGGTTTTCCTTTCCAATGTGCCTAACATAATTATTGTCACATTAATATTAGCATTCAGCTTTTGGCATACCACTCTTCTGCCCAGAAAACTTGACTAATATTGATTCAACTTTCTAGAATGTCTCTCTCTGTTTCTATTAAGTCTGTTACTCGCATGACCTCCCTGTGCTCATACCCTAAGCTGTCACCACATGGCTGTTCCCCCTCTGATTTCCTACAGTCTGAATCATTTCCCACAAGAAATCTTGTCTACGTTGCTTATGCTCTCACATTGTTTATTCATATATGTCGTATTTCCTTCATCTAGGCTGAATTTAAGATGAAGACAACAATTGTGACTGTTTTTCTGTTCCAAAAATCTAGTAGATGCCTTCTGCAAATAATGCCCTCAAAAAAAGTTTGCATGGACATTAGTAATGGTATAATAGCTTAGAAATTATTTAAGAAAAGTTAAGATATTAAAACACTCTGCAATCCCAGCACATTTTATTAAAATTCATATATTTAGTCTTGCAAAATGATAGGGCAAAAAAATATGAGTTCTTTTCCTTTGTGCAAAATGCCACCATATGGTTTTAATCATTGAGGCACAGTTAAATTGTTTAACTATATTTCAACTAGTTGTGCAAAGAATAACAGTATAAAATATAACGTATTGTAATGTTGGAGTTTAAAACTAAAGGTATGCGTTTCTTCCAAAGTTACCTGAGTGTGTCATATTTAAAAAGAAAGACTGTGAATTACCCTTATTTTTACTTTGTACTGTATAAAATAGGAGAAACAACTCACAGGAGAGAGTTTATTATAACATATTGAGTTATACCTGTTACTAGGTTTACCAATGAAACACAAAAGTGAAGTGAACTGAATGTCTTATAAGTATAATTGCCGCAGGGAAAATGAACAAAGTCTGTTCATAGTGAAACTCATTTTACATGGTGACAGGGTAGAAAAGTAAGTAGTTAAGAGATTTGGACTTTGACGATTCTGATTTTAAAATCCTGGTTTTCCACTCTATTAAATAAATGTAAGATTTTTGTAGGTTCATTTGACCTCTCAGGTCTCCTGAACCTCGTTTTTCCTTCACATGTGATATTGGTATAATAATCCCTTATCTCATAGGGTTATAATGAGAAAAACAAAATAGTATACATGAAGTATTGATCACAGTACCTCATACATTGTAAATAATCAGAAAATGGTAATTATTGTTATTTTAGATATTTTGAAATTCCAGATATTTTTTCCAAATTACTTGTCTCTGAGAGGCTCTACTCCACAGTCTAATTCATTTTAATGATAGCTATATTAGAAGACCATATTACTTGAGTCAGTAAGCAGACTGAATAACAGAAGTATTTCAGAATTTCGCTGGCAGTGGTAATCATAATCACTTGTCTGATAGTTTTCATTACTAAAAGAAGACTAATAAAATCGTCAGTCATAAATTAACCTATTCAACAATTGAATTATTTGAAAAAAGCTAATAATAGTTTTCCATCAATTAATATTATTAATAAATAAATTCCCATTAATATTTACTCTTTGCATGTAACGATTACTTGTATAACATAGTTATTTATTCATATTATTGAATTGTGAATTAATTGTAGTATCAATAACTCATTTAATAATAACAAAAGACATTTTTAATTTTTAAGGTTTAGTATTCCCTATAGAAAATCACATTTTAATGCAATACATAATTTTGTGACAATGATCAGATAGGCTGATCAATAAAATAGTTCTAAACAATAAGTAGATTATATAATAATGTAATTCTATAGGGGGAGTGGGAAGAATGCTTGAATACAGAAAGAAAAAACAGCATAAAATATTGACAATAAAGCACATTCATAGTTTTAAATTAATGATAGGTATTGAATCATCTTAACTTTTAGATTCTATTAATCCATATAAAAATGAAAAATTTTATCTTTGACAGATGTTAACATTTTGCAAATTATATTATTTGCAAATATCTAAAATATACACTAAAATAAAATTGAATTCAAAGCCAGATAAGAAATTACATAGTTATATAAAATAATTTTATGTCATTTAGAGCAAGAAATTTGAAGTTATACTTTCATAACAACCAATGCAATAAAATAGTGAAGTAAAGGCCTGAAGTTTATTAACGTATTGACCAAATAAGATACAATTAGTAAAACTGATACAGACAAATTTTATTACTTAATCAAAGCAGACACTGTATTTTAATGGTTGAGAAGTGAATATATATAAGTTGAGGAAGTAGGGACTCAAATTTAAATACTCATTTTGTATATAAAACATTAGAAAACAGAAAATTATATTCTTTCTCGGAGAGAAATGACCTAATTTAAATAGACTTTGTTAAAGATGATCAACATTAAAGATTATGTCTATAGTCTACTTACTTGTTCAAAGAATGGAATCAATGAAGTTCTGAAAATTAGATTTCTGTGAAGTTGACGGTTTGATATTTTTGCTTAAAAACTTGATGATACAGACTTAGCATGATATAAATTAACTAGGTTTATATTCTACTTGAAAAACACTCTGCACAGTGAAAAGCCAGAAAATAAAAGTCTTAACTGAACCTAGTGATAGGCTAGAAGGTTTTTCTTGACTGGGGCAATATATAAAGCAGCATTGAGATTGTGCTTTATTCATGGAACTCAAAAGGCTAGATATCATGATAAAGTTCTCTTTCTTTCTCTCTCTCTCTCTCCCCTTTACTTCTACTTGTCTACCTACTAAGTGAGATATTTCTTTTCCTGGCATATTATGTGATTTTTACCAAAAAACTAAAAACTAAATAAAACATATCCCAAAACAGTCTGATGGAGTGGATTAACATTAACACAAAGATCCTTGTGGTATCGGAATGGTTCAGAATTTGACTGTTAGTAGAACCTATACAGATGATAACCCTGGATAGAGCATAACACACAGACACACACGAGTGAAAGTAAAACTGGAGAAATCTGAATAGCATCAGTAGATTGTAGCAACGTCAATGCTCTGGTTGTGATGTTACACTATTGGCAAAATGCTAACATTGAGAAAAACAGTAAAGTTTACTAGGAATCGCTCTGTATTATTTCTTACAACTGCATGTGGGTCTACAATTATCTCGATTACAGAAAAAGAGAATCTGGTTAAGTCACACCTTTGTCAAATCACATTTGATTAGCAATTTTTATTTTTTTCTTGTATTGTTTATAAATTGTTCTTTCTTTGTAATAGATTAACAATCATCATCAAACAGATAGAATTTTATGTGAATAAGGATCCTCTGTGTTATTTGGCATTATGGGATGTGAGCAGCCACTGCTTCCACCTATAAACAGCCCTGCTTGTGAATGAATTTATTCTTAATTTTCAGCATTTTAATTTATTCATATACATGCATATAAATAAGTTGTGTGTGACTTAAAGAAGTGTATAGATAAATTTAAAAACATACAAGTGATCTCTAGTTCCTCATATAAGGACCTTAGAAGTAGCCACTTCATCCTAACAAGTAAAAAGCTGAATACACTGAAAAACTAACAACTCTTCTTGGATTTACAAGATCAAGGAGGACACAGGACAAATCCCCGCCTTGAAGACGGAATGATAGACAGGCAAACACATTAATATACTATCATAATCTTGTTTATAATATAATACAATTAAATCTAATGCATACTATAATATATAATTGTGTTTGTTTTCGTATTTCTTCCTTTATTCTATGAGCTATGTGAAGACAGTTTCTGCCTCTTACTCACTTAAATCATCAGCTTCTTCCGTAATTCTTGAGTCTAAGCAGATAGTTATTAAAATAATGCTGAATGAATGCCTGTGAAGAATGAATGAATAAGGATAAAGTATAAGAGTTAGCAAAATCATTAGCTCTGACAATTTCACTGCCTTACTCGCTGCTTTGGACCTCACTAGTGGGTGAATTGACTGTATTTTTAAATTTGTAATGTAAATTAGTGCATAAAATGTAGAGAAAAAGCTAAAGTAGTGTTCAGAACATTCTGGGCCAATTTGTATCTGATTCTTAAAACATTGTTAGATGAACCAGGTACTTCTCCAGGATGCAACAGAAATCTTTGAAATGTTGGATATTGTGGAAGAGAACAAATTAAACAGAATAAGCCAATTTTTAGTTCTTCCTAACATACTTCTCAATGATTTGCCTACTCGTCATATGTTATAAAAACTGAGCGACTAAATCAAACTTGAAAATGTGAAAATTAAATATGAAATAAACTATGAAAATTTCTTCTAATAATTTGCATTAAATGTTCATCTTTATAGAATATTTATGATGATTTAGACATCACTTAATCATTTGATCATGTTTATTATTTTTTTAATCTTTAGATGTTACATTTTATGAAATTAAAATGTTTGTGTATTCCATAATGACATATATGTGGAATCATATAGTATGAACTGTTTTGAGTATGTCTTCTTTTACTTAGCATAGTGCATGTGGAGTTCAGTCTCATTGTTCCATTCATCAATATTTCCCTCTTTTTTATTCCTAAATTCATAAATACTGTGTTTATCCATTTCCCAGCTGAGGGACATTTCAATTGTCCATAGTTTTGCACAATTATGAATAAAGCCACTTTATTCAATAAACATTCATTTACAGATTTTGTGTAAGCAAAAAGAAGGAATTACTGGGTTATATGGTAAATTTAAATTTAACTTAGTAAGAAACTACCGAACTATTTTACAAAATGTTGTAACATTTTGCATTCCAGCCAGCAATCAACAAGAGCTCTGCATCCTTGCTAGCACTAAAAAAAATTTTTGTTTATTTTTTAAAGTAATTCTAATAGTTTTATAGGAGTCTTTCATTGTGGTTTTAATTTTCATTTCTTTAGTGACATGACATTTATGTGCTTATTTATCATGCATATTTTCCCTTTGGTGAAAGGTATGTTAAATCTTTTGGCCATTTGTATTGTATTGTTTATTGTCTTATTAACTTTTGACAGGTCTTTACATATTCTCAATCAAAGTCCTTCATTAGATATGCAATTACAAAGATCTTGCAGAACAGCCTTTTTATTCAGTTTAGAATATCTTTTAAAGAACAGAATTTCTCAATTTTCATAATTCCAATTTTTCATTTATCTCTTTTTGGGGGAAAAAGACAACTGTTATCATCTTATTTATGAAATCATGACCTAACCCAAAGTCATAAAGATTTTTTTCCTATGCTTTCTTCTAAGAGTTTTATTATTTTGAGCTTTACATTTAGGTTAATGATCCATTAGAGTTAAGTTTTGTATGGATACCAAATGCAAACCATCTTTTTGCATATTGGTTACCATTTGCTGTGTAAAAGAATTTCCCTAAAAACTTAGCAGTTAAAACAGTGTCATTTATTATTTCAGTTTCTGTAGGCTGGGAATTGCAGACTGGCTAGCGTGATGGCTTGTAGCTCATGGTTTCTCACTAGCTTATAATCAAAATGTTCTCCAGGCTGTGTTCATTCAAAGGCTTGACTGAGCAAGAGTATCCATTTCCATGAGCCACACTCACACGATGTTGGAATAAGGCCTCAGTTCTGCCAGATGGAAATCTCTTTGCGGCTGCTCTAGTGTCCTCATGACATGACAAGAGCATTTTCCAAACTAAGTGATCCAAAGACATGTCAAGGAGGAAGAAGCAATGCTTTAGATTATAGTATTAGATAATACACATCTTCATTTCTGTCACATTTTATTTTATAAAAATGAATTTCTAACTTCAGACCACATTCAAGGGGAGAGGATTAGACCCCAATATTTTGAAATAAGGTATATCAATTAATTATTAGGTATATATGATAACCATTTCACATTTATTTTTCTATCATTTATTGAAAAAAAACTACCACTTTTCCATTTAATTGCTTTTTGTTTTGGAAAGAAATCAAATGATCACACGTGTCAATTTTAAAGGCAATCTATTCTTTTGCATTAATTTATATGTCTATCCTTTATTCAATACAGCACTCTTGATTACTGAAGATTTGAAATCAGGTAGTAGAATTCTTCAATTTTGTTCTTCCTTTTTAAAACAGTTTTGGCTCTCCTAGTTCCTTTGCCTCTTCATGTAATTTTTTTCAGTTTCTGCAAAAAATCCTATTGGAATTTTTATTTGGGTTGGCATTGACTATAGGTCACTTTGAGCACAAGAGAGATCTTAACAATATTGAGACTTCCAAACTATAAGCCAAATAAGTTTATATGAGATTATACATATATATATTCCTTTAGTTTTTTGATTTCTTTCATCAGTGTTTTTTTTAGTTTCCGCATGAAATTGCACATATTTTAAGAAGATTTGTACTTAAGAATTTCATGTTTTAAATAATGCTATTGTAAATGGTATTTTTCCAGTATCAATTTCTAATTGCTCTTTGAAGTTTAAACAATTGATATTTTATGTTGACCTTGTATCCTGCATATTTGCTTAATTGATAAATTAGTTCTGTTGGCATTTCATTAGTTCTTTGGGATTTTCTATCTAAAGAATACAGTGTTTGCAAATGATATAATTTTGCTTCTTATTTTCCACTCTTTATTATTTCTTTCCTTGTTATATTGCACTGGCGAGGAGCTCCTTTATGATGCTGAATAGGAGCAATGAGAGTGGACATCCTTGGTTTTTCCCGAACTTAAGGGGGAAACACCCAGTTTTTCACCATTAAGTTTTATGTGAACTATAGCTTTTTGGTTTATTTGTTTAAGATACTCTTTTTCAGATTGAGGAAGTTCCTTTCTGTTCATGGATTGCTGAAAGTTTAACATCATAAAAGAATGTTAGATTTTGTCAAGGGCTTTTTCTGCATCTATTAAGATTATCATATTTTTTCTTTAGTGTGTTTATACAGTGAAGTATATTGAATGAATTTCCAACTTTAAACTTGTCTTTAAAATGACCAGTTAAACCATAACTGATCAATATGTATTACTGATTTTGTATATTCCTGGATTAAATTTACTAATATTTTGTTGAAGATGTTTATATCTATGTTCATGAGGGATACTGATCTATGGTTTTCTTTTATTGTAATATTTGTGTTGAGTTTTGGTGTTGAGTTGATGCTGGACTCACACAAACAAGTGAGTTTGGAAATGACCCCTTTATTCTTTATTTGAGAACAGATTGTGTTGAATTGGTATCATGTCTTCATTAAATGTTTGGTAGAATTTCTTAGTAAGCCATCTGAATGTGGAATTTTGCTTTTGATATGAGAAAGACTATAAATGAAATTGAATTTATTTAAATTTCTTTAATAGATGTAAGAGTATTCACTCTATTTCCTCTTCAAAAATCTTTGACAGTTCGTTTCCTTAAACAATTGTCCAATGAATTTAACTGTTCAACTTTAAGAGCATAAAGTTGTTTGTGATACATATCCCCTCAAAAACCTTTTAGTGTCTGTAGAGGTTATAGCTTTTCTTTGTACCCTTTTTCTTTCTTGATATTGGTTATTTGTATCTTCTCTTTATTCTTTTGGTCCACTTAAAGAAAGGTCTGCAAATTTTATTGATCTTTTCAAAGAATTATTTGTGACTGATTAATTTTATGTAATTGTCTATTTTCAGTCTCTTTTGTTCTGCTCTTACTGCTATTCTTTCCTTCCTGCTATTAGTCTTGCATTTAATATACATTATCTTATCATAGATCATTTCTGAGACGTTTGTATTCTTCTAATATAGGCACTTAATTTTATAAATTTCTCTTAGAGAATTATTTTAGCTTAATTTTACAAATATTGATTTCGTACTTTAAAAAATTTCACTTAATTGTAAATATTTTTCAGTATCACTTTCAACTTCCTCTTTGACCTATTGCTTATTTAAAAGTATATTGAGATTTACAAATAGTTGGGTTGTTTATATTTCTGCTATTCAATGCTGTTTAATCATGTTTCAATGAATATACTTTTGTGTTGTTTTAATGTCTCAAACTTGTTATTTTTTATCAGTAAGAACAGGGTCTACTTGGGTAAGTGGCATGTGTGCACTGAAAAATAATGTATATTCTCCTTTGGTTGTATAGAGTATTATTGAGATGTCAGGTAGATCAAATTGGTTGATAATGTTGTTCATTTCTTTTTTATCCTTACTGGTTTCCTATATACTTGGTCTGTTGATTCTATGCAAACCAGAAATATAAGTTTTGAAGTCTCCAATTACGTTTGTGGGCTTGTGTATTTCTCCTTTCAAGTTTTGTTTCAGATAGTTTGAACTTCTACTCTTAGATGCATGGGCATTTAACATTGTTATTTTGTGTGTGTGTGAATTGATCCTTTTATCATTATTAATGTCACCGGCCTAAGGAAATATTCTTTGCTACCCTTCTTCCAAAGGCTAAGGCTTTTTTTTTTCATAGACAATATGGAAAAATATCACCTACGTGGCCATTCTTCCCTACAGAAACTTCCGTTCTGCTCCCCAGGCAAGCACCGTAAGGATGGCTTTCTCAGATACCTCACCCTGCTTTCAGCCTTTCTCACGAGTTCCCAGTGATATCTATATCCTCCATGAAAACTGGAAGGCTAATTACATTGATTTTGAAATTTCACCCACAAAATATTTAATCTACAGCCCCATTATTATCTAACTTTTTACAAGAAAAATGTGATTCTTAAAGAATTTATAAGTTGCCCCAAATCACACAGCTAAGTAGTGAAAGAGCTATATTGCTCTTGATTTTTCACTTCACCTCTTTATTCACTAAATAGGAAGTAAAAGCAAGATATATTCAAAAAGTAGATATATTTAAAACTGTTTAATTATTTCTTAAATCAGTGGATCAGTGAAAGATCATTTATATTCCTTTTTTCCTTCTGCAAATATTTTACACTTGTGTGAAGGGCTCTAAAAATAACAAAAATGTTTCTTGAAAAGCAGTGTCATATTGCTAGGAAAGTGACAGTAAAATGATAGTTCTTAGATTCTACTTCACTTTCTTGCATAGTAAAATTTAACTCTGTTATTTCAAAAGGCTCATATAATTGCAGTACTTGAAAAGCATATTTTATAAAAATGGACTATAACACCAAAACAATTATTCCAATGTCCACAAGCAAAAGAAAAACCTTTATTTAGGAAAAGCATTTTAGTAAGGCTAAACGTCGTGATGAAAACTTAGGAAGAGTGTGAGCTGAGGCTGGATATGGAAGCAGAGATTCAATCATAGAAGGGAAAAACAGCATAGAATTCTAAATCACAGTTGTAAGTTTGACTTTACCTCCAGTTCAGTGAGGAACCACTGAAGGATTTTAAAAAGGGACGAGATAGGATTAGTTTTCACTGATTATACATTGTTTGTTAATTACAAAATAGACAAGTAGAATATATGATAAATTCCACTGTCACCCACAAGAACTTACTTAAAATCAAAACTTTAATTGAATTTTCAAACCATCAAAGGCTTTAATAATACAGAACATTTCAAGCCAATGCTTTTAAAATATATCAACAATTTTTATAGGAAAAAATGGGGAGAAGTTAAGGTAGGAGTAAGGGGAAGGAGGATAAATAAGCCTGTGCAGTGAGTGCTTCAGGGTTCTATATTTACTATTAGACAAATCTATAGTTAAATACTCTTCTAATGTATATTATGTAAACTCAGTTACCATTTAATAAACTGAGGACCATGCAAAGTCGTTGAATAATTCAGTAAATTGTGTTGGTTACCATGATATCCTGATATGAATGTCAATATTACTGTAGATATCTATGTGTAACTTCATTTTTTTATAGAGCAGAGAATGTAAACAGGAAATTTTATTATGAGATGGTATCAAAATAGGGAAAAAACACATTTAAGAACCATTAGGTTCTTCTGATTATTCAAAATGTTGGCTGTAAGAAGATAGAGCTCTTCCTATACATATATATATATATATATATATATGTATGTATATTGTTTTTTCAGAGTGGAATGAGACTGGGTAAAGGAAGGCTTGTGTTTACACTGTACATCAGTAAAATATAAAGTTTAGTAAAACATAAAATTAGAAAAGTTTCCATATTTATGCCTTTTTGTGAGTAGTCTCAGTACTGGAATTCTAAGAAGGTTTGATAATATCTTTAGCCACTCCCTAGTTCATAGACCCTTAGAATAGTACAGGATTTTAGAATACAACTAGTTTAAATTTTGGAAACAAAAGTCAGGTTAGGACAAAGGGTTATTTAAGAGAAGAGACAGTAAAAGAGCCTGGCCCTGTGCTCCTTTTGCTCTGCCTAAGGCTCATCCCTATACTTCTCTAGCCAAAAGAGAAGGTATGTCTGTCTGTTTATCTCTGTTCTTTACTGAAGTATAACATATAAACTGTAAAGTGCATAAACTGTGTTGCTCTGAAGTGCACAGCTTAAATACATTTTGTATATGTGTACACTCCTGTAACCACAATCCACATTTATACATAGAACGTTGCCAGGTCCTCAGAAAGTGCCTTGTGCCCCTTTAAAGTCAATACCTGACTCAGAAGAACATCCACATAGACATCAATCACAATTTTATCTTATTTATCAAGAGGTCAGCCTATTTTGAACTTCATATGAATATCAGTATTTGCTCTTTTCTGTTTGGCATCACTCGCTTGGGATAATAACTTTTAGATTCATGCTTATTGTTCATATCAGCAATTTGTTCTTTTTAATTGCAGTTTATTAGTCCATATCACATGATTAGATCAGAATAGATTTCCATCTGCCGCTTGATAATCATTTGGTTTATCTCCAGTTTGGAGCTATTAATATAACTGTACAAACCATTGTTCTATTTATCTTTTAATCGATAGGTTTATCTGTATTTACCTATCAATCTATTTAGATGGACTGTGCTACATAGTTAGATATAGATATGGATATTAATTTTTTTCTTGTCTCTATATCTAGGAATAGGATTACTGGGTCATAGAGTAAGTATATGTTTAGCCTAAGATTTTACTATTAAAATATTCCAGTGTAATTTGATATATTTACACCCTTATCAGCAATGTAAGATGATTTCAGTTATTCCATATTCTTTCCAAGACTTGGCATTATCAGTGTGTTTTGTTTTTCCTCCCTTAACAGAGGCACTGGGTATTGAACCCAGGACCTCATGTATGCCAATTACATGCTCTACTACTGAGCTGTACCTCCCCAGCCCCCTGTTTGTTTTCTTTTTAATTTCAGCCTTTTAAGTGGGTATATAGAGGTGTTTCACTGTGGTTTTAGATCTGCAATCTCATCTGATAACTAATGATATCATATAATTTTTAATATTCCTAGTGTATGTCTTTCATATTTTCTTTTTTAATATATATTTTTATTGAAGCATAGTCAGTTTACAATGTTGTGTCAATTTCTGGTGTACAGCACAGTACTTCAGGCATATAGGAACATACATATATTCATTTTCATATTCTCTTTCACCATAAGTTACTATAAGATATTGAATATAGTTCCCTGTGTTATACAGTATAAACTTGTTGCTTATTTATTTTTTATATATTAGTTAGTATCTGAAAATCTTGAACTCCCAATTTATCCCTTCCCACCCTCTTTCCCCCCTGGTAACCATAAGTTTGTTTTCTATGTCTGTGAGTCTGTTTCTGTATTGTAAATAAATTAGTTTTTGTTTGTTTGTTTGGTTTTTGTTTTGTTTTGTTTTTAGATTCCACATATAGGTGATATCATATTATGTTTCTCTTTCTGGCTTACTTCACTTAGAATAAAATTCTCCAGGTCCATCCATGTTGCTGCAAATGGCATTATTTTATTATTTTTATGGCTGAGTAGTATTCCATTGTGTAAATATACAATAACTTCTTTATCCAGTCATCTGATGGACATTTAGGTTGTTTCCATGTCTTGGCTACTATAAATAATGCTGCTATGAACACTGGGGTGCATATGTCTTTTTGAATTAAAGTTCCCTCTGGATATATGCCCTGTAATGAGATTGTTGGATCATATGGTAGGTCTGTTTTTGTTTTTTGTTTTTTTTAGGTCTGCTTTTAGTTTTGTTTTTTTTTTAACTTTTTTTTATTGAGTTATAGTCATTTTACAATGTTGTGTCAAATTCCATTGTAGAGCACAATTTTTCAGTTATACATGAATATACATACATTCATTGTCACGTTCTCTTTCGCTATGAGTCACCACAAGATCCTGTATATATTTCCCTGTGCTACACAGTACAATCTTGTTTATCTATTCTACATTTTGAAATCCCAGTCCCTTCCAACCCCCTGTCCCCCTGGCAACCACAAGTTTGTATTCTATGTCTATGAGTCTGTTTCTGTTTTTAGTGTTTTGAGGCATCTCCATACTGTTTTCCATAATGGCTGCACCAAACTACATTCCCACCAACAATATAGGAGGGTTCTCTTTTCTCCACACCCTCTCCAGCATCTATCACTCATGGATTTGTGAATGATGGCCATTCTGACTGGTGTGAGGTGATACCTCATTGTAGTTTTGATTTGTGTTTCTCTGATAATTAGCAATATTGAGCATTTTTTCATGTGCCTATTGACCATTCTTATGTCTTCACTTGAAAATTGCTTGTTTTGGTCTTCTGCCCATTTTTGAATTGGGTTGTTTGCTTTTTCTTATTAAGTTCTATGAGCTGTTTATATATTCTGGAGACTAAGCCCTTGTCAGTCTCATCTTTTGCAAAAATTTTCTCTCATTCCGTAGGTTGCTTTGTTTTGCTTATGGTTTCTTTTGCTGTGCAAAAGCTTATAAGTTTAATTAGACCCTATTTGTTTAATTTTGCTTTTATTTCTATTGCTTGGGTAGATTGCCCTAGGAGAATGTTGCTGAGATTTGTGTTGGATAATGTTTTGCCTATGTTTTCTTCTAAGAGATTTATAGTATCTTGCCTTATGTTTAAGTCTTTAAGCTATTTTGAGTTTATTTTTGTGTATGGTGTGAGTAGTATTCTAATTTCATTGATTTACATGCAGCTGTCCAGTTTTCCCAACACCATTTGCTGAAGAGACTGTCTTTACTCCATTGTATGTTCTTGCCTACTTTTGATTAATATGATAAATTAATCTAATAGTTTCCAGTTTATTGTCCTTTTTGATGGGTTGTGCTTTCTGTGTCCTTATTAAGAAGTTCTGACTACCATAAAGTCATGAAGACATTATTTTATATTTTCTTATTAAAGTGTTATTATTTCCTCTTTCATTTTTTAGGTGATAATCTTAAAAAATGTTTCTTTATGGTATGTGATGGGGTAATGATTATATTTACTCTGACTTTTTCTGTTGTATTTCATGATTTTATATATGTGTGTATATATATATATATATATATATATATACATATACACATACATATATATATATATACATACACACACTTACATACACATGTGCACATACTCATTAATATAATGATCAAATGAAGGCACAACTACTCTTTGGGTTGCCTTTGCGAGAGGAACAGTGGTTAGAATTCATCCTACTCTATGTACACTTTTAATTTTTATAGTTTTCTGTTATTTATATTATATTTCAATTAAAATTTACATAAAAAGAAGGCCATGTAGGAGAATATCAACTAAATGCAATGTATGGGTTTGTTTCCCAATTCAACTGAATACAATGGATGTACTTGTTTTTTTCCTGCTTCACACAGATACATTTATAAAGTAACATTTGTAGGATCATTGGGGAAATTTGAACACTGACTTATTAATAGATAATATGAAGAAATTACAGTCACTTCTTAGTATCCATGGGAGATTGGTTCCAGGACCTGCCACAGATACCAAAATCTATGGTCACCCACATCCCATAGTTAGCACTCCTTTTCCAGAGTTCCACATCTGCAATTTAGCCAATTACGTATGGTGTAATCCTGTAGTATTTATTGAAAATAATCCATATATAAGTGGACTCTTGTAGTTCAAACCTGTATTATTCAACTGTACTGTTATATATAGCATGATAATGCCATTGTGATTCTTCTTAAGACTCGTATGTCTCTTTGATTTTTTACATGTAATATATTTATGGATGAAAATTTTTTTAATGTTTTGAATTTTCTTTAAAATAACTCAGTGGAGGAAAGTGTATCTCAAGAGAGGTAGAGATGAAATAAAATGGGCCATATCAACATTTCAATGTTGATCATTTTTTAAAGTAGATAATGATTGCATGTTACCTTATTATTCTATTTTCTTTACTTTTATGAATGTTTGAAATGTTTAATAATAAAATACAAATATATTCTTGCCAAATCCAGTCTTCGGATGAGGACACAACTGGACTGATAACTTGATCGCAGACTTGTGGACCCTAAGCAGAAGACTCAGTTAAGCCAAACCTTAACTCCTGATCCACAATAATTCTGAGATAAATGTGTGCTATTTTGGGATGCTAAGTCTGCAATACTTTGATAAACAGCAGTAGAACTAATACAGTTACCATCAAATTACTGAGTATAAAGCAGTCATTCTACTCGACTATATTTAATTGTCACAACAATCAAACAAAGTCATACAATATTCTCATTTTATAGAGTTTTGAGGCTCAAAATGGTTATGTAGTTTTCCAGAGTTCAAATCAATCAACAGATGATTGAACCAAAATCATAGCTGGTTCCATAAAGTTGCAAAGCCCATGACATTTCTTCTGCACTCTATGCAGAGATAGACCTCTGTGTAGAGATAGACCAGGGCAACTCCTCAGTGACACCAAAGAGCACAGGCATATGCAAGCTGTTAGGTCCAAATATCTGTTATGATGTTGACTGCAGTCAATTGAATGTGAGATCTCTGAAAGTTGGGAAGTAAACTATGGTGAACAAATATAAACTCAGTGTAATTCCCCTGCCGTAACTTTGTTGTGTCCACTCCTATTAATGAAACTTTTCTTGTGGATAGTGAGCACTACATAAGTAGAATGAGAAACCATTTAAGATCCTGGAAAAATTCAGAAAGAGAAACTGTCTTGAAAAACACAGCCAGCTATAAATAAGTTAATCTTTTAACATATATCATCTTCCTCCTGAGCTTTATTTCAACATTTCAGTCAAAAATATTTATGAATTCTCTTTGAAGGGCATTGACTCCTGCTACCTAATAACTAAGAGAAGACTTGGATTTTTAAATGAGCAGTCTAGACTCAAATAGCATAGATACAAAAGCTGGATGGTTAAAATTGGACACATATTTAATGCTTTATGAAGTTTAATAAACCTTATTATTTTGACTAATAGTCAAGTCTTTTAAACATCATCATCTTGTAAGGTGTCTCAATGATTGCAGAAAGCCCAAAGAGGAGTAAAATCTTATATTCAAAAAATAAAATGTTCCTAAGAAGGTCATATGAGCAGTCAAATTAAATTATGAATCTAACTGTTTGTTGTGAGAATTATTAGTAGACAGCTATGTGGTACTTTTAGTAAGAAAACATGTACTCTCATAGTGGTGACAGAAAGTTTTCATCTACTTAGAGTTGTCCTAGGTAGAATAGATACAGTAATGAAATTCTAAAAATTATTCAACTTTCAGTAGCTATTGGGAGACAATGAAGACAAAGTAAGTTAATAGGGAGACAAGTTAGTCTGAGGAAAAAGTCTTTGGAATAGAGGAAAGTCGTAACTTCTAGAAATACTTGAGTTCATTTGTGTAGAGCAACTGTAGAAGCAGTTCCAGGTCTGATTTTTGTTTGAGTGAGTGGAGAGATTTCTGGGGGTGTGGCACATTACTTCTAAACATTTTAAATAGATTTTCCTGTAATGCTATGACAAAGGAAATATGACAATACAGCCTTTTTTCCATTGTGATTTCCTTAGGACAGGTACCACCCAGGTTGCCCGGCTCTGGCCTTGCCCTTTCCAGGTTCAGCACCTAGGTATGAACATGAAGATAGTAAGCATAGTAGAAGTGACTAAATCATAGCGCAGGGCCTCGAAGTAACTATAGGAACTATACTTAAAGGGAAATCTAAGAAATGGAAGCTGGGAGAAAAGAAACCCGACTAGATCTTGCCACATGCCAACCAAACTTTTCTGGAACTAAATCTGAGTAAGATTATGCTAATCTACCCCTGATGTAGTTGGAAACCATGAAATATGAATCAGATATACTAAGGAGTTTACACATAAAGAAGACTAGTGGCATATTCTAAGTTTGTATTTGTCTTTTGCAACTTCTCAATGTTATTTTTATTCACTCTGTTTTCTGTCCACAAAAACATTTTCAGAAATAAGTTTTAAAGACAAATTCTTATTTCAGTGAAATACAGGAAGAAGTGAAGTTGAGAAATTTGATGTTACCCAAAAGAGAATCATCCAGCAGATGCTGCTGGTACCCCATCTATGTGATCCCCCTTCACTCATTCATCACAAGCCCAAATCTCAATAAACAGCATGGGTATTTCTTTGCCTGGGATGCTTTGTCCACCTGAATCCATTTTGATTCCTGTATTTCCTGGCAGGAGAGATGGGAATTACCAGGAAGTTAGCTTCCCCTTGTTGTCATAGTCCACAGTCCTCAACTAAGGATGAACACTGAGTGTATATAAATACCACAACTTTCTTACCCATTGGATGGAATAACTCTTAGGTGCTGGTGTTGCAGTAGCTTTTGAGGTTTTCTAGTGAAATTAAGTTTTAGATGACCTCAGAGATCACTTGGATGACAGTGTACACTTAATTGACTTGTTGACTTCTCTGTTTTATTTCGCCATTCCCTAATATTTCCTAGGTTCGGGTACAAAAACAACTTCTTCTGTACTCTAATTCTTGTAGCAGTGTCTACTTCTTGAGGGAAACCAAACTCAGAAATTTGGTACCAGAATTGATCCTAAGAATTAGATACTCAGGATACAATTCTGGAAGTGATCACCAGCCAGCTTGATGGTAAAAGTGACCCCATTATTGATAATTTGGGTAGAGATGAAAACCCTTTCCATACTGTAGCATCACAATTGCTATTACTCTAACCTGTGGTAAATCATGGGGAAATCTAGGTGGAAGAGAGTGGTTTGGATGATCCAATATCCTTATCATTTAAGAGATATGAAGGCATTAGTGATTAAAAGGACTATGGAGTTATTTGGGTACTATCAGTGCCAATTATGGGATGAAGGCAGGAAATAACAGATTCCAGTTATCTGAAGATTAAGTCAGAGAATGGGATAAAATCAGTGTTGAATGAACATTCATCTCTTGCAGTTAGCCCCTACCTCTCTTTACTGCTTCCAGACTGAAAACAAGGGTCAAATTCCAGTGTATCATGATTCAGAGAGTATTATAACAGATTCGAGAAGGAAAGAGATTATTCCATTCTACCAAAGAAGTCACAAGGTCTTAGGAAATGGACTTGGAATTTAATTTTGAAGATTTTGGAACTGGGGACAAGTGATATAAGGCTTGGGGGGAGCATGTAGGGAATGCTCGTCTATGCCTTAGGGCTAAATATCCCAGCAAGGACACTAGGAGCTGGTTCTAATCTACTACTGAGGTGGCTCCTTGAACCTTGGATAAAATGATGGCTTACAAAAAAAAGCAGGTGGAAATGCTAAAACTATCTTGTGAGAGTGTTGGAGAAATTGTCAGAAAGCTCAGAGAGCTAAATGTGCTAGAACAGATACACTTTATAATACCAACCAATTAAGTTTTCCAGGAAGGACCAAAGTCAATACAGGATTTACTAAGTACAGGGGTACTAACATTGTTTATAAGCACGAAGGTGTCTCTCCTCTATAGTCCAGGGTTGCTTTCTGAGGATGCCTCTATGGCGATAGGAGCATTCCACAATATCATAAGGCAAATAACAGTACTTACACAACAAAGGCAAAGTGACATAATGACTTTAATGAGATAGATGGCAGCTAAGAAGGGCATTAATTGAATTATATATGTAAAAACCCTTAAGAACTGGTGAACAGAAGGCCAAGGTTATCCATCATAATAGAAAAATCACAACTTCTCTTTCAATGTTCCGTACTTGAGCTAGTCTCAAACTTGGAGCCAATCTATAGAAGGAAAGCCTGATCATTTTAAGAAAAGTCCCAGCAATGTCACAGCAAGTGTATAAAACAGCAAGTTTACTAATCCTTTAATCAAACAGTCCTACAGTCTTTTTTCCAGGAAAACTGTACACTGGTGAAAAAATATATGGCTCTTGCAAGGCTTACCACATACAGGTTTTGAGCTGACACTGGTACCAGTGGGAACACAGTACCATGACAGATCCTGTTAAGAGTAGACTTGTACAAAGACAAAAATTCCATCTCACCATGGGGCCAATGTGTCATTATACACCCTTCAGTCATTTCCCTGGTCCCTGAGTGTATAATCTGTAAAAATATAGTTAGCTGCTGGCAGAATCATCATACTAATTCCTAGATCTGTGGAACAAGAGACACACAACAAAATGGCCAAGTGTAAGCTACTAAACCGCTCCCTTCTCTAGTCAAGTAAGTAAATCAGAAATAATACTTTATCCTAGAAAGAATGAAAGAGATTATTGCCACATAGAAAGGCTTAAAGGAGGCTACATTAGTAGTACCTCTCATTTTTTTTAATTCAGTATCCCAGTTCCTTTAAAAATGAAATGGGTCACATTGCATGGCAGTAGACCACAGTAAATAAACCAAGGGTTAGCCCCAATCATATTAGCTATGTGGGATGTGGTATTTTTAGTAAAAAAGCTCTTAACACAATTTAGGGAAAATAGTAAGTGTTAAACTATCTAGTATATATGTTATTTTTAACCATCACCAGGTAGGAAGATGACAGTAAGTTAACGTTCACTTGGAAAAGTCAGCTACGTATTACTGTGGCTGTCCTGCTTGTTGTCTCAGAAGGTCATGTGATCTCCACATAACGTCACCTGATAAAGTGAAAGTGGCAAGTACTTATCAGGAGATGGGACACAGGCATGCCAGAAGCTGGGGGAGAGCCCTACAGATATTCAGGATAAGCCACATTAGTGAAGATTTAAGGGACCCAGTGCTTTAAACCGTGCCAAGACATCTCCTCCAAATAAAAGATGTTTTATTGTATCCTGCATCTCCAGCACACGAAGACAAAGGGCACTGAGCAGATCTTTTTAGATTTTGGACATATGTCACATTTGGGAATGCTCATCTCACCCACACAGAAAAGTTACATAGAAGGCTGTCAGTCTTGGGTGGGACCCAGAGAAAGTAAGCCCCTGCAGGGAGTTTAGACTGTGAAGCCTATATGATCCGACAGATCCCATATTATAGTTGGTAGACATTGTATGAAATTGTGGAGAAGCTCTAATAAAAGAGTCATTTCATGAACTTCTAAGGTTCTGGAGCAAAGCCATATCACATATAGTAGAGAAATATTCTCTATTTGAAAAGTAGCTCCCAGCTTACTGTTTGGCCCCATAAAAGATAAACTACCTAGCCATGAGACATAAAATCATTATGTCTAAAACTGTCCAGTGTAAACTATGTGTTGTAGTAATATAGGGTAGGCAGCAGTGAGGAGGAAATGGGACATGTAGGATTGGGTTTGAACATATCTGTAGAATAAAAGTTAAAGAAAGCAACTGGAGTGAGGAAGTTTTAAATAATATTTAGGAACCTTGACAGTGGCAGATGGCTTGATTGATTGATAGGGATATTGAAGGAATAGGATTAAATATAAAAGACTGGCTACAAAGGAATCTAGGAAGAATCATTTGGTTGTCCTCATGGGAGTCAGGGAAAAATGTATGGATTGTAGTGACTTGAGTCATTCAGATTGTCGACCCCAAAGAAGGAAATAAACAAGTAGGTACACAATGCTTGCAGAATGGGTCATAGAACAGCATAACCAAGGTGGCAGGAATAGAAGTTTCATATGAATCCAAAAGAGTGTTTCCCTCATTAACACCTCTGAATTCCAGGTATTCCAGAAGGGGCCCAGTAACCAGCACAGTAAGAATGGGGCAGAGTTGGTGGGTCTTATTCTCCTTAATGCCTATTTTCAGAAGAGCACTCTCCTTTGATTTGATTCTAGTTGAATATGGAGTTCCAGGAGTTGAAAACAAGTAAACAAAATTAGAAACCACTGCTGGAAATGAAAAGTTTAGGAAAGCATGTTACAGATCTGGCTCTCCGGGAGTTTGCAGTCTAATTTGGAAAATAGCACTAGGGTATTTATGCCTATGCAAGAATATGAATAAATTGTGTTGCTCGAATTATTCAGAAGCAAAGAGGGATTTTCTTCCAACTGACACGGAAATTTTCACGGAAAAGTGGAAGTTGAATGCAATTTTTAAGAATGAACTTTGACTAATTAAAAAGTTAGGTTAGTTAATGAGAAGAAAGTATATTCCAGGCAGGGGATACCATGTAGTGAGGCCTTGGGTACGTACATTAATTCTCTATTGCTGCTGTGACAATTTGCCACAAATTTAGTGGCCTGAAACAGACGACTAACTACCATACACTTCTAGGTCAGAAGTCCAACATGACTCTTACCAGGCTAGAATCAAGGTTATGGCAGGTTGTGCTCCTTTTTGGAGGCTCTGGGGGAGAATCCCTTTCCTTGCTTGTTCAAATTATTGTCATAGTGGCTGTAGGGCTGAGGTCCCTATTTTCTTGTTGGCTGTAAGCTGTAAAGCCCTTCTAAAGCTTTAGAAGTAACCATATTCCTTAGTTAAGGTGGCATGTCACATACCACTTCATCCTTCTGCCTTTTCTTCTTCTACTTTAAAGGACTCAGGATTACACTTGGGCCCAATAAAATCACTCAGGATAATCCTCTTATCTTAAAATTAGCTTATTAGCAACCTTTAGTCCATTCACAACCTTGATATCTTTTTATATAATATAGCATATTCATAGGTTCCAGAAATCAGTGTGTGAACATCTTTGAGGATAGGGGAGTAGAGCATTATTCTGGCAACCAGAGTCCAGAAGATCTAAAGAAGAGTGTAATGGGTGGGGCAGAGAATTAAAATGAAAGCCTAGTGTGAGATGTTGGGGTGGTAGTGATGGCTAGGATATGTAGACTAAATAGTACTTTTAAGAAATGGTGACTTTATCCTAAATGCAAATGAAAAGTTATGAAAGGAAAATGTTTCAACATGGGGGAGGTTGGGTGGGGCAGCTGACAGGATTCAGTGTGCATTTTAAAAAGTTGACTGCATTTGTATTATGAGGAATAGATTGGAAGGAAGGGGACGTGGATGAGTTAGACTAGTCAGGAAGCTACACCTGCAGTTTATTAATGATAGGAGTGTAACACAGACAAAGTTGGTGGTAATCAAAGTGGAGAGGAGTAATTAATTGGATTTGGCAGGAGGTAAAATTGATAGGAATATGTGTAGACACAAAGTTTTTGAAGTTTACCACATATACGGAGAGACAGGAAACTACAGGTAGGGAGATTTCCCCCTAGAAAG
The DNA here is from genome assembly GCF_048564905.1 of Vicugna pacos. NCBI lineage: Eukaryota > Metazoa > Chordata > Mammalia > Artiodactyla > Camelidae > Vicugna > Vicugna pacos. The sequence continues at coordinate 62,768,472 of NC_132997.1, forward strand.
CTCATATAGTGCAAGCATGAGTAAAGGTGAATGCATATTCGAGTAGGGCAGGGAGAATGAACTACAAGGGGCTCGTATGAAACATTTCTAACCTGTAAATACTTGAAGGTAGAGGATATCCCCAATTGTCTTTATTATACTTACATAAATAGGAGCCAGACCCACTGAGTCAGACTCTTGAGGAGGGAATTTTAGAAATGTGTATTTGAATAAGCTCTAAAGAAGAGTTTCAGAGAGCAGACTACCACTGATCTACAGAGAAGACTTGGAGTACAGCCCTGTGTGACCTATGAAGTCAAAAATAAATAAATAAAAATGAATATTACATTGAAATATATATTTTAAAGGAAGTTTTAAAAATATGTAATACACAGTACAGAAATCAACTAATATTTATATTTAACATTTGGGCCTTTAAATTCAATGTTCACATATATTAAACCATTTCCTCTGTATTTGATAATGCTTATATTCAAAGTAATGAAAAAGAATTTGCTTTAAATTATAGTACGATCTTACCGTAGCAGAGTTTCCACTCAGAGAACATCTGCATTTATCACCCTGCAGTGTATTCCCCTTGACAGAGTATCTAAAATACTATTCACAGAGGAAGTAGCTCACTAATTTGAGCACCTGGAGCATAATGAGAGCTATAAGTACAATTCAAAGGATTCTTTTTAGTGCCTATAAGATTGGTTTGGAAGGAACACTTAATTTGTGCACTGGGGACACATCTTATCAGCAAGCAAATCACTTCCTGGGAGCCTGCTGTTGGTGAGACAGGAGAAACTTTCCAAAAGAAGATTTTATGTTTTCTTCTCTTGGGATTTTAAAGAGGAGAGGGAGGGATTGTTTCAAATCACTTCTTTCTACAATCACAGTCATCTTTCTAAGATATAAATCTGATCATTTTTCTTTCACAGTTTCTCAAATCCCTCATTGCCTGCAGGATAAATTCTAAAAACTTACAAGTTACTAGACAGAGACTAAAGTTACTAGTTACTAGTCTAGACTAATTACTGGGCAGAGAGGCTCAGAAAGAGTGGATGTGCAAAGAGAAACACGTCTTGTAATCTAGACCCTATTGAGTCACAGCTCCACTTCCTGGGTGTCCTTCAATTCTGTTAGATCATTCTACTTTTTATCATCAATTAACCTTTGTTTTGATTAAATATCTTGAGTGAGTTTTCTACCAATGTTAGGATAACTGATTAAAATGTTCGCCTGTGAGAATCCTAGTTATAGTTATAGTCCTGAGTCCCATTCAATTCAGATCAGCATCTCCTGATTTCCATTTTTAAGAACATATTGCTGTTTAAAATGTTTGAAAATAACCTGTGATGGTATCCACAAGACTCCACGTTGTACTTTCAACTTCTGCTATTGTCTAAGCACTTTCAGTGAGGATGTTTGTCATTTAATAGGCTTAAATATGAAAGATGGCTAATAGTACAACTCTATCCTTCCCTCAGCTGTTCTAGATGAAGCATTACTAACTCCTTCCTTGCAAAAAAACAAAAACATCATGGAGGGTAAGCTCAAAAGAAAAACTGGAGAAGTGTTGAATGCTGTTAAGCCTGACCGGCATTTGCGGGATGTTTGGCAATGCTGTCATGGCTTATCTCCTGCTTTCAGAATGCTCTGCCATTCTAGGTTGCTAGTAGATAGGACCATGAAGAGATGTGAGAAACTACGTCAGGGTATTCACAAAATAGGCCTCACAAAGTGGCCAGTTTTGCTATAGAGGTTAGAAAAATTAGTATGTGCATTCTTGCTACTGAATTTTGATTTTAGTTTTTAGGAACACATTTTTATTTGCAATAATCCCCTTTTGAAATAAGTTGAATATAATTTTAGTTACTGCATTTTAAATACTCAAAAGGGTACTGATTAAAATTTGCATAAAATATTCATTGACATGTAACACTTACCATTGGGGCTATAGTGATAGCAGTGATATCACAGGAAACATGAAAATAAGAAGACATGAATCTATTATAGAAGCATTAATGCCCACTCCTGAAGACAGTATTTTAGTAGACTACACATGAAAACAATGGAAACAGATTCAGCTGCTAAGTGGGTTTATCTCTGAGGAGCCTGATTCTTCACTGAGGAAAAAAAAAACAGTTCTAGAGCACAAATATAAGTGGAATGGTGACTTTTAATATGTTAGCATTGCTATTAGAACTACCTAAATATTTAAATTATGCTTGACTTATATCAATTTCAACAGGTGTTTCGAATAGATTATCTCCAGTTAAGGGTTCCATTTTTTTAACACAAATCATGGCAGCAGATAAACTTCTAGAAGTTGATGCCACAAAGATAAAACACCTGGCATACTTATTAATGCTACTGTAAATTCATTTGAAAGTTTAATATTTTGGGAAAAATAATTTGGTGACAAAAAATTAGTTTTGGCTAGAACACAATATTGTGGTTAAAAATGATCATAGGAAATTAAGACACTCATGAACATAAATGTACTTGGAATTGGTTATGGAGCCACATAATTATACCATGTAAGCTTTAATATTTTATAAATCAAACTAGAAATTACAGTCTAAGTTACAAATATTTTCAGTATACAGAGATTAATATTACTACCACATTTGGTAATAATTCTTATGTTAAAATAAAAACATACATCATGGAATACACCCATTGACTCATATATATATGTATATATAAATTTTTTTTATTGAAGTATAGTCTGTTTACAATGTGTCAATTTCTGGTGTACAGCACAATGCCTCAGTCATACATGAACATACATATATTCATTTTTATATATTTTTTTTACCATAAGTCACTACAAGATATTGGATATAGTTCCCTGTGCTATACAGCATGAACTTGTTGTTCATCTATTCTGTGTATATCAATTAGTATCTGCAAATCTCTAACTTCTAATCTGTCCCCCCACCGGAACATGCCATAATCTGCATCTGGGAGGTGGGAGAACAATTCCCGAGTTCTAGTTGCATCCATCTGGAGTTGAGTTTCCATTTTTCTGGGCTCAGGGAGGTGTGCAGGAGGGAGGGAGGGATTCATGGTTCAAATGCCAGAGTCTCAGTGTCTTACTATTAGCAGGTTTTCTTGAATACATTATTTCTCCATTTGCAGTCTGTTCTTAAGTCCCATTTCATGAGACTTTAGATGTTTTATTTTAATTGTTTTTTCAACAGTCACTGTGGTCTAAATGTTTGTTCCCTTACTCCCCAAAATTCATATATTGAAAATCTAATGCCCTGTGTGAAGGTGTTAGGAGGTGAGGCCTTTGAGAGGGGCTTACATCATGAGGGCAGAGCCTTCATGAAGGCTGATTTATGCTCTTATAAAGGAGACCACACAGAGCTCTCTTGCTTCTTCTACCATGTGAGGACTTAGCTAGAAGATACTAGCTATGGACCAGGAAAAGGATCCTCACCAGAATGCAGCCATGCTTGTAGTGCATTGATCTTGGACCTTTGGTGTCCAGAACTGTGAGAAATAAATTTCTGCTGTTTATAAGCTAGCCAGTCTGTGGTATTTTTTACAGCACCTCGAACTGGCTGAGACACTAGTTACACCTATTTCAATGGGGAGCATATCTTGATAAATTTTGCCTGGTACTATTAATTTATTGTGGATTATAGAAGGTAGAGTGCAGTATGTATGGAGTTAAGATAATTGGTTGGCTAGATGTATAAATGTGTAGAGCAATGAATGAAACCTGGATCACAGACCAATACTGCTAGGTTTATAAGGAGGTCAAAGTTATCCAAATGTAATAATTAAGAGAATAATAAATATGCCTTAAAATTACATCTTTTAAAACATTTTTGTGAAAAATTCATATACATATGAATCATATATATGATATTTATATATAAATATATAATATATAATTCACATGGTTTATATAGATTATTTTTATATATTTATATATAAAATTTCATATAGATAATCTATTTTATTTATATTTTTATATATATATACACACATATATATATAGTGAGACAGGTTATTTTAGTGAAACTGACAAAACCCATCATCAAGATTTAACAACTTTTAATATTTGCCATATTTACTTCTTTTATTTTTAATTTACTCAAGTATTTCAATCAAGTATGCAATCATGAAATGATAGCATACATCTCTTAAAATAAAGGTTTTTAAAAAATTATAACAGAATTCAATGTCTCTTAATTGCATCTAGTACCTATTCCACATTCTAAATTCTTTGATAGCTAAAGCAAAACAGTATTTTTATCATTGGCTGATTGAATCACTATCAAAACAGATTTTTAGGAGAGAGTTATTTATGAATCTTTTAAAATTGAACATATTGGCTTATTGGAGAGAGGACATCAGTTTTCCTTTACAATGTTTGAAAGTCTAGAAATCTGATTGCTTCTTTGTAGTGTCATTTAACTTGTTCTTATATTTCTTGTATTTCCTGTGAATTGAAAAATAGATGCAAAGCCTTCAGAAAACTTTGTTTAGCGTTTTTTCAAGAACATAAAATAGGTGGTTCTGTTTCATTTTATGTTAGGTCATGAAGCACAGGATGCTGGAAGTTCCACCGTCTGGTTCAGATAGTGACAGCCTGATCCCACTAGTATAAGTTGACTATTTTTCTCCTTGTCATGAGCAAATAGGATAGCAGTACTTTGGTGTCTTATGAGTGTGCAGACCCCAAACAAGTTTTCAAGTAATTGTTTTAGCATCTATTGATAATTGTTGACTGCAACAATTATATCTTTAAAGGGTATAAAAAGGCAATTTTCTGATAAAATTATTTACCTATATTTTTAAAATCAGAATTATAATGTAGTAGAGCCTATTTGCTTAATCATGGCCTTTTGGTTATCCTTACAGACAGTGTGATCAGGCCAATCCTAATAAAAGCTTAATTCCTTTCCTTTTAGTTTATTAATTTCAACGTCAGTATTTGGTGAAATAACTATTTTTGACAGTGACAAATTATTTTATTGTTTACTTTGTTGAAAATTATTATAAAATCATGGACTTTTAGATAATCCACATGCCTCAGTCAGTTTCAGACATTGTTATTTTTGTTACCAGAATTATCACATCGTTGCCCCATGGGCTCCTTCTCAGACTTGCATCATGCCTTTTTGTTGTATCAGTTAATCTTTGACTTTTTGTTTGTCTTCTGCCACAAAAAAAATCATGTTCAAGTCCTATATTATATTTCTTCATTCAGGCAGTTTTTTTCCAAGAAGCTCTAGTTCTTTCATTTGAAAATGAAACTTAAAGACAAAAATATATACATGATTACAGTGCATATCATTACTAGCAATTGCTTCCTCATAATCATTTTTTTTTTGGTGGCCAAAATGACAAAATATACATTTAAAAAAATAATGAGTTCATACTGATATTTCTAATTCCCATTTAACATGAGTTGTACTCATTTCTTTTAGATTTTACTTGTATATTTTTTTCTTTTCTACCAAGGTATTTATTCCTAACAACATTCCATAACTCTTAATTTAATAGAGTTTCTTATAAAGTACATGCAGTTATTTAAAAATTACTTTATTTTTTGATCTGAAACATTCAAGTGTCTATACTCTAAAAAAATAAGTGAAAATTAGAACACAATGTAGAAGTCAGGATAGAGAACTTTTCTAGTGTTCAGAATTGAAATTCAGTAGGTAAAAATCACAGCATGAACAATCTAAACAGAAAAAAGTTTGATTAAATCAGAAGTTTTCCCCCTAATGAGTAGTTGTTATCAATTTCATTTGCAGCAGAGATAGTGTGTAATATGTTTATTCCAAAACATTCCCTTACCTCTGTCCATAGTGTTTGTTAACCAGCAGTTAAAGGAAATCAAAATTATCAGAAGGTTTTCAGTTAATTTTGAGGTCTATAGTATACCAGACTGTGCCTTGGCTGATACTTCTCTGAAAGCTTTTTGATGCTTTGTACAAAAATGAATTACCAGAGTAGCTAGTAATAGATAATTCTCATGTAAGCTCCAAATTGTTGCTTGGAGAGCTGCAGGTGTGCTTGAGCCAAGAATAGAGGCAGTAAAAGGAATGTGAGAAGCAAAGATTCCTATACAGAACTCTGTAATGAAACAAAGCATTTGAATTCTACAAAACATTCCATGTTTACACTAGGCTGCATTTTAAAAAAATTTGGCTGTATAAATAAGAGTCTGTTATCACATATTAATCATGTCATTCTTGGCAAGATTTAAATCAAACTTATGTTCCTTGAAAAAAAGTTTCTGTCTCCAAAGTAAAACCTTACCATCTTGTGACAGTGAAAACCAATATTCATTTGCATATAATGCAGGGTACCTTAGTTACAAAGATAGTGTAATGACCTGTGTCACAGCTGGTTGGCCTAGAGTTTGGGAATTCAGATCTACATATATTCTGTTTGGCCCTACCTGCTAATACATATTTCACTTACATATGCCTAAGGACAATGTGAAGTCTTACAGCAGGCCGGCACTTCCAAGACAGTGGCAGAGATTCTAAGAATCTCCCAGTTCATTGGTTCTCACTGTATACTACTGTTTGGGAAACACTGGGCCAGTAGGATAACGGAATGTGATGTAAAATTGGACTCTTCCCCCTCCAGCAGCTCCTGCCCACCTAACAGAACAAGCCTGTATTTGACAGTAGCAGTTGGGTAGAGGCTAGGAGTCAATCCCAGTCATCCTTCTGTACTGCCATCAAAGAGGTTATATTATTATTGTCATCTGACCTTTTGAAAGTAAAAGGACTCAGAAACTGGAGAGATACTGGCTTTAATATCACTTATTTTAGAATATTTGCTTTTTAAATCTTGAAATACTATTTTGCTGAGCTCTGAAGAACTTTGGAACTCATTCACTGCAACCTCCTATTTACAGATGAAATGTATACATTGTGCCAATTGCTAGAGTGATTAAATGACTTAACCCAAGCTAATTTATAACAGGTAGAACTGGAGCTCAAATATTTGTAGTTGTAATTCAGTGCAAATATTAGGGAACTGCAGTTTAATACAGCTACTTTGTAATGCAAGTCAGTAGGTCAGCTCGGGTTGTACGAATAAATCCCTGGCTCCCTAACATTGAGTATGTTCTTTCTTTCTTGTTTAGGTAGAATTTTTAGCTCCTACCTTTTGCATGGCTACTTTAGCTTATTAAAGGCAAAAAAAATTATGGTAAATCACAAAGCAGGATTCAGATAAAAGACATTGTTTGGCTCCCCTCCTCGGCAAAGATCTCTTCTCTCCTCTGGGTAGCATGGGTGGAAAGGAAAGAAATGATTAGGAAGTAATTGATGGTGATCCAAATGGGACTTGCTTCATTCAGTTGTAGACTCATGGTTTTGTTATCTTCATTCTTTATTTGGTGACACTATAAACTGACTAAAATATTGTGGGTTTGTTTTGTAATAGTGTGAGCCTTTATTTTATATAATTAAATTTTAAAATTCACTTTATTAAATAAAACTTCCAGTGAGACCAAGACACCAAACAGTGCTAATGCTACTTTGCTGAGGATCAACCAGTCTAGTGGGGCACTGAACACTTGAAAGAAGGAAAGAACTGGAACAGTCAAAAAAAGTGTCAGTACTGAAAGCCAAGTCCCCCATAGTAGTGTGCATTATACCAGCCAAATATTTAAGATCTAGAACCATAAACAAGGGTAATTAGGTAGAGACAGAGGGAGTAAGGGAATGACTGAAGGAAAGAGGTCTTATTTAAATATTTATTTTTAAAGCTCTCAGTTTTAAGGATACAATAATAGAGATGGTTTCCTGAACTGAGGAGATTCAGCGGAGATGAAACACAAAGTGACCTCATCTCCTATATTTTTGTAGTGCTGAGATATTTTTTAAATGTTATTTTCCCCTACCACCTCATCTTAATTAAAACAAACTTTTAAATAAAGTCTAGAATAATGAAAGTATATACCTTATCATCCTCTTCAGTCAAGCAGAACATTTTATTTTTGCTCCATGTTTATTTTGTTTGCTTAAGAACTTATTTAGCATTTAAAATCGTGCAAAGGTATGCAGATACACCATCAACAAGCCCACTGTCTTTAAATGTCAAACTGACCTCAGTTACTGAAATCGGGAAGCTGGTTCTGTATTGCTCTTTTTGAGCAATTTGTGATTGCCACTCAAGAAATCAGTCATGCATGTTGCATCACCTAAGAAGCAGCTCAGAACTCCAATGTTCTATCCATTACTGTCCCAGTTATTACACAGTTAAAGGAAGCAGATGCAACCATAGTCCATTCAGAGTATTGACAAATGCCTTACAGATAAAATTTCTGAAATATGGATAGCGCCAAATTATCCAAATGAAAGTGTTTTGAACAGAGTTGTTTGGTGGTTGAGGCACCCCTGTAGCCCAAAGAGATGACTGTTGAAATACCTATATCCATTTTATTCCTGATCTGTAAATAATATATTCGTTCAATGTCTCCAGGTTTCAGGTTTTTTGTCAGCATAATCCACATAACAAAAAAATTGAATGTTGAGATGTTTTCCTCCTCTGTGTCTTAAGATTTTAAAAAATCGCTCCAAGTTCCTGACTTGCCATCTCTTTTATGTCTAAGTCTGACATAATACTTAAATATTCCTAGTTAACAAAATATTTGCATATAGAGAGCAGAAGCTGTATTAGCCTTGTATATGGAGGAGAACTCTCCCATAATAATACATTGAAAGTAAAAACAAACATAGAATAAAGTCACAAAAATACAGAGCCTTCTTGTGTGTGAAATCTTCAGACTCAGGAGAGAAATAATGAGGAAAATTTTTAAAAATCCTCTGTGCTTCAGAAGAGAATACCTAGTTCTGAAAGGTCATTTTTCCATGGAGTCCCTCTTCCGATACATCTTACCTCGCCAACTCTTTCATAAAGTCTAAATATTATGTCAATTTTTCCTTCACACTTTCTTCTGTATATCACTGAAGTTTTAATTCTTACTGACTAGTAAACCTCATCAGGCATTTATTTTCTCACACTTACACCCCTGCAGTAGCCCCCTAACTCAGTTGACTTCTTGCTGCAATCTATGCTACTTTGACTGCCAGATCCATCTTCTAGTACACAGTTTTTCAGCCTTATGCTTCTCTCTCAAACACAGCAGCCACACAAACAGAACTAAAATTTAATTACTTAAGAGATAAAGTGAAAATATCAAGATCATGCAACATAAATTTCCTCTCTCAGTTGCTCACTCTTCCCAGAGATAAACACTTGCCCCTAGCAAAGTAGTCCATCAATTCAGTGTCCAACAAATTGAGTATTAGTTGCTTTTGCCTCTCCAGGAATCCTTTCCCTTTTTTGGTAGAAGCACCCTGGCTTTTTTTTTGTTTTGGTGATGAACCTATTCCATGTGATTCATGTAGATGTCTCTGTACTCATGACCTGAAGGGTGAACTCATTAATCTGGTCCATGTTAGTCTATTTTACCTCTTCCATCACAATCACTATTTCAGTGATTTTGTTAAGCAGCCTCAAAGATAATCACCAATGATCCCCACTTGCCAGAATGCACATTCTGTAGCATCCTCTGCCCTGGACTTACCAACTTGCTTCTTATGACTAGAATAGGATATAAGTGATGGTATGTCACTTGCAAAATCACATAACAAAAGGACTATGATTTCTGTCTCCATGTCTCTTCTCTCTTTCTTTCTCTCCCCCACCCCCCAGCTAATCCCCGACCCTCACCTGGGAGGAAGCAAGCTATCATGTTGTGCATAATTCCACGGAGAGACCTATGTGACAAAGAACTAAGTGTCTGTGATCGAGGTATAAGTAAACAAAGGTCTGTGGTCTACCAAAAGCCATGTGGGTGACCTTGGAAGTACATCTGTTACAAAGCAAGCCTTGAGATGATTTCAGTCCCTGCTGACACCTAGACTGCAGCCTTGTGAGGGACCTAAACCAGAGGTGCCAGAGTCCTAATCCAAAGAAACTGTGAGAAAAAAAGTGTTTGTTGTTTTTTGCCACTAAATTTTGGAGTAATTTGCTATGTAGCAACTGATGTGCTTTAATACATGTGCTTTCCAGAAGAGTAACTCAGTCTTTTCAAAGTTTTTCTATACAGTGGGCCCTCAGTATACATGGATAGGGTGACCCAACTGCACTGTACCATTTTATATAAGAAATTTGGGCGTCTGCAGATTTTATTATCTGAGGAAGTTCTGGAACCAGTGATACTGAGAGGTGACTCCATTGGAGGGTATCTGTAGGGGCAATCTACACCTGGGTCTGACAGCAGTCATACTTTCTGCTGCTTAGAAGTAGTCCATTTGAGAATTAGTACACGTAACGAATCAGAACCCAGAAATGGAAATATATATGGGCCCCTGACCTCAGCTGAGTCCCTGGATGGAGCAGTGCCTCAGCATTCTTAATTGCATGAAGCAGTTCTCTGCTTTGCATCTCAGTAAAACAGATTGCCCTGTCAAACTCCTCCTGCCCTTGGTGATCCTGGTCCTCAGGCCTCTGTGATACAGGAAAAACAGACGTGGGGCATGATGAGGGCCATGTCCCAGGCTTTGGTTGAGCCCCTGAAATGTACCCTGCCAAGTGTGGGTCCTTGGCTTCACGCAGGAAAGAATTCAAGAGTGAGCCACAGTTGAGTAAAGGTGGATTTATTCAGAGAGATACATTGAAAGGCAAGAGAAAGGCCATGAGGTGTGGGGGTTGGGTGTTCAGATTAAAAGTAGGTACACATTCCATAGAGTGTGGGCCGTCTCCAAAGAGGGCAGTGGCCTGTGAGGCACTGTTATGGCACCTGTGGGCATGTTATTTACCATGTTAATATATTACAGTGGGCCTATAATGAAGCTCAAGATCTGCTAGAAGTCACATCTCCCACCATCTAGAGCCTTAAGGCCTACTGAGGGTTGAATCTTCCACCATTTGGATGTTAATTGCTGTAGCATTCCTTGAATGGCTGTGTCCTGCCCCCTTCCTGTCTCATTTGGTCTCAGACAGAATTACTCCTCTGGGATTCCAGCTTGCAGACAGCAGATCATGGTACTTCTCAGCCTCCGTAATTGCATGGGCCGATTCCTTGTAATAAATCTCTCCCTATATATAAATCCTATCAGTTCTGTTTTTCTAGAGAACCCAAATATCTTAATATCCTAGTTATCCTTTAAGACTCATTTAAGATTTTTTTTGTCTAAAGATTTTTCTATTTATTCCAACCAAGTCCACTGATGTATCCCCATTCTTTGACAACCCATTTGATGATTTTAGCTTTTAGAATACTTTATTATTAGTTTAACTATGTGTGTGTTTGTATATTTTGGTGTATATGGCATATTTGTGTAACTATATTGAAGATATTTGAGGAAATCAATTATTTTATATACTTCTTTGTATTTGCCCTAGCATCGAAAATAGTGTCTTAAAATAATACAGTTATTTATTCATTAGATAGTAGTTTCTAACTATACATCCAAAAGAAGGAAGCTCATATATGATCTGTTATTCAGGGTCATAATTATTCTTCTATATTGAACAATAACCCTTTGTCATGAGTAACTTAAAATTACTGTAACCTTAAATTCACCAGTGCCTATCAAGTAGAGATGATATGTTTGATTTATGGAACATGTGATCCATATGCAATTTTTAAATGTCTTTTACAATTTTTACATTACCATCATAATTAGTAATAAATTTTTAACTGGATATGTCTCAATGACACTCAAAATCATAGCTAGCTGGGTGTGTTTACCTTTTTATGAGCACATTAAAAATAGTGTTCTCCTTTTTTACAGGCCTTATTGAAAGAAATACTTATTCAAAAGCTCAATAAATTACCTGGCATCTTCCTTGAATTAAAACAAGCATGCTTTGCTGCATGAGATAAGGACATAGAAGCAATTAACAAGTCAATTTTTTTCACATTTATGTTCTAGATTTTAAATATGTGTCAAATGCCAGTGGTAGTAAAGAGCAATGGAGCCCAATGATTCCAAAATAAAGAAAACCTTCCTACAGATAGAGAGACTGTGAAAATGAGCATGCAACTAAACTGACATGGAAGCTACTCATCCTTACACCATGTCTCCCTGGGAAACTGAAGAAAAAAGCAAATTTGTAACCTCCATAACTGTCATTATTTCCCTCCAATTCTTCTACTCTACTTCAAATAAAAATATAATCTAACAAACATAATTGACTAAATAAAATATTTGAGAAAATCCCTAGATCTTTTTTCCAAATAAACCAATGTCCCCTATCCTTCCTAATAGAAATTGTGGGGCTGCCACTAATTTGGTAGAAATTTGGTTGCAAGATATTTGTTAATTGTCTCAATGAATAAAGGGATAAAAGAAGAGAGCTGGTGGAGGAGGGAAGCAAGGAGAAAAAAGTTTGGAAGGTAAGAAAACAGGGAAGATTATGCCAAAAATGCAACATAGCAGAATCAAGTGTTGGAAAATAAATATTATTTATGTAGTTGACTAGATTGACTAACTTTTTTACAAAGTAACTTGTTTTTCTTTTTTCCTGGAAATACAGCAGAACCACACTTTTCAGTATTCTTTGATGTTGATTAGATGTGGTCATACATTGAACTTGTGGCCAGTGGAACGTTACCAGAAGTGTAATGTACCTCATCCAGACTGGGAAACGGGCTTGTTAATATGTCCTGTACCTAATTTCCCAGGATCTTTTCCTCACTTAATATAGATAAATATGGCTACTGTGGAGCCTTCAAGTTAAAATAACCCTGTGTCTCCGAATCCCCACTTAGAGGAGAACAACTTAAAGCAGAGCAGGGGAAAAAAAAAAATCTCTGTTTTGGGGCTTTGTGTAAGCAAAACATAAACTTCTCTGTTTTGAGACATTTTGGGGTTAGTTTGTTGAAGCAGCTAATGTTGCCTTAAGAAATATGCTTCTTCTGATGAGTATGCTTCTTTTTTTATGTCCCAGATAAAAACAAAAGGCCAGAACTGGTTAGGACTTAAAGAAAAGAAATTCACAATAGAAATGTAAAAATTAAACTTACATTAAATGGAAATTAAATTGCACCTCTGCTTCTATGAACTCTTTTTCAATGCTCTTAGTTACTTTAATAGTCTTTTTTTCCCCCCAGGATTATCTATAACTGATCTAGGAATAGAATCTACTAGCATTTTATAGATAACAATATTACTTTATCTTGAAATCATAGCAAAATCAAACATAAGTAGTAATTGGTAAAACCTGTTATTCGCCCACCTTCCATAGTTCTTCGGTATAGAAGTCATAGAGAAGAGCCTCTTGAAACCGTACAGATCTACTGACTCAAGCGAGCAGAGCCCTTTTCTGCCATCAGCAACTGTGTGTATGCTTGCAAACTGAAAAGCTGATGCAAGGAGGTGCTGGCTCTGCTGTGGTTATTTTAGGAAACTGATACCTCATTATCCATCTATTACTGAAGATTAAGAACCTCAGATTTATATATAAAGACCTGTAACAGAAGCTTCTATGGGACAGGCATCCCATTTGGGAGATTATATTACTTTTTAAAAGGTGAAATGGATTAGGGACATGAGGACTTTTTAAAATACATCCATTTGTTTGTTCATTCAACAACTATTAAGAACCTGCTTTGTGACAAGCACCATTTTAGGCACTGGTGGCTAGTGATAATTCAGTAAATAAAAGAAACAGTTCTCATAAAAGTAATCTTCAGATGGGAAATTTGGCTTCTGAAAGTGCAAGTAGTTAGAGGGCTAACTCAACCATGAAAGCCTGAGCTCACAGTTAACGCAGTTGTGATTTCCAAGATTCCATCACAGAAGATCTTACAGTCTTTCTCAGTGGATTGGATTGATATTCCCATCACTCTATTCTAAATATAAAGATAGAAATATAAACATTTTAATTAAAATAGGTATGTTTGCAGTATATAAATCTGAAAGAACTCATTTATTTATGTGTAAAGTAGAAACTTGAGTCCCTGACAAAACTTGGTTTGGAAGCTGGTTTGGTTAATGGGACAGAGGTAGGTGGGCATACTTGAGAGTCGTTTTTAGATGGAAGTAACCAGCTCTTGTAGAGCATTAGCCAGTGTATTAGGCAGAAGGGATGTACAATAGTGGCAGATTATGTAAGTGGGATCTTAGACCCACCTTTTTTTGAGCTATGATTAAGACAGATATGGTACACTAAAAATAGCAATGAGCTTAGAGTCAAAAGACATAAAACTCAATCATAGCCCCAATGTGCTGTATGATCCTCAGACTTCTGAATCTCTACTGCCTCAACTGGAAATAATGCTTTAAAATTCTGTAATAACATAAATTCCAACTCACATTGACCTGTACTGTTTCTTACAAATGACTACATTCCTGCAGGCAGTGTAACGTGGTTGTTAAGCACATGGCAGAGGTCACTTTGATTCTAGGCTCTACCTCCTACTAATTGCATCACTTTGAACAAGGGATTTAACTCTTCAATATCTGTTTCCTTGTCAGAGAAATGACTATACTGTTGTTCCCTTCACCATAAGTTTAATGACTATAATATGAAATAAGCAGGTATAATAACTTAAATGTATAATATTGTTGCCCTCACCATAAGTTTTGTGACTATAATATAAAATAAGTATGCATAATAACTAAAATATTTTAATTGCTAAAGAGATGGGAATTACTGTGATTTTCACATGAAAAGCAAGTCAACTAAGATTAGGTGAAGGAAGGTACTTTAAAACCTATATAGATACTTTGCAAATGCCAGGTATAATCATTTGATCTGGTTCCAGAAAACCAGGGTACCACAAAATTAAAGCACATTGAAAAACATGCTTCAATGCTATGTTTGAAAGGATTCTGGAGTAGTATCCCCATTATCCAGGAACTTTCTCTTATTCTCCAGCTTCTGAGCCCATAATGTTTCCTTTGAGCATTCAGTGTTTATCTAGTATTTATCGAAATATTAATTGAAATAATGTATTCTTTACATTTGCATGTGGTGTTAGAGCCTATTAACTAAGTTTGCTGATTGAAGAAAAGGATGAATATTTCCGTTTGCTACAAGTGAATCTTGAAAGCTTCAATGATTACATATTTTCAACTATAATTTCTTTTATTTCAGTGACTAAGATGGAAGATTATTGCACACTAAATTTTCTGAAAATCCCTATGAATCTGTGATGATACACAGAGTGGGAACTGAATGAATATTCAATACCTGAATACTATTTAGGTTAAATATTCTTAAAATTATGGAAGTTTAGTTCTGTAAAGAACTGTAAGAACTTTCTGAGACTTTTTTTAAACCAACTAGAAAACTGAAGTACTGGAGGGGAGTTGATTTGGAATAGGGCCTGTATTGGAACTAAATTCAGTTCTCTTTCCATGAAACTGCATGACCCCTCTTATACTATATATTATTTGAAATTGTAATACAGCAAATATTTTGTGTAAAGCGGAGAATAATTCACAGAAATACAGAAAATCTTGAGTTAGAATTTAATGTGATTAAATAATGGTTGGTCTGGTTTTACTGACACAAATGTGATTTTCCCCTAATTAAATTATATTAGTCATTTCCTTTCTGAATTACCTCCCAAATACCAATTTCTAGGATGAATTTTAAGATGAAAACTAATATAATTCTCTAGTTTAGAAAAATACTAAGGATACATTATTAAGAATGTTTGGGAAACATATTTAAACTATTTTATGAGTGGCTGATCACTGCTCATGAAAAAAATGATATCCTTCTACCTAGTAGAGTTCTTGGAATTTAGTAGCTAGTAAATGATTATTGAATGAAAGGTGAAATAAATGAGTAAATGAATTAATGGATGACCTAAGGTAATAATTTGTTGAATAATGCTTTCTTAATCTGATGTGTTTAAAGCACTTCTCAAAATTAGGTGGGAAATTGCCAGAGAATCACTATATGCTCAGAATATTAATTTCCCATGCATACTTCTAAAGCAACCACCAATAAACTTATTTTACAACTTAGAGAAATGAACTGAGAGACAAAGAGAAGGGAGGTAGAGAGAAACAGTAAGAGAGGGCAAGTGCTATCCTGTATATTTTGTTTCCAAGGATGCTGATGTATTTGACTGGACCCTTGTGCATACCTGTACACTAAGTAGAATTGTGAACAGTAAAGTAGCTGAACAGATGGCTCCATTCTCTTAATATTATGGATAGATTCATTTCCAAAGTATAATGATAAAAGCTATCAGAATTTATATAATAGCTATAAAATAGCTACATGGAATGCTCATGATAGTTGATAACATATAATAAAGCTACAGAAATCCCATGTAATAGATGAAGAGAATAAATTATGAAAACATGTTACGTACCTTAACTCATTGTGTTTCTTCCCAACTTTAATTCACTGTAGAGAGCTTAGATTCATTGGTTGAAGGGCTTCCGTAGGTGTGTTTCCTTTGACTTCACTCACTAACCCAGTTAATTATTCAGGCTGTAACCACTAGTTCCCCACATCCTTTGTACCCTGTCTATTTCTCTTCTCCAGCCCTTTATTAATCTCACAGGGATTTAGATTCCTGCTGAACTGAGCTTGTTAAAGTTTAAACAATTGAAATATTTATAACCATTTCATACAGAATATACAACTCCAGAAAAGATCTACTTAAGCTCTCACTTCCTGTTATACTCTGGGGAGAAGTGGTTCCTTATGTTTCATACGTATTTGTGTCAAATATGCTGTTCTGAGATGCATTTGAGACGTCAAATTACTTTCTGTTTGAAAGCTCTTTACTTCAGGGGTATAAAATAATTTCCCAAATGACTGTAAATCTGTTTTGTCTTTGTTATTTTCTAGGTTACTCTTGGACATGTGGAGTTCTGGATAAAGAGCCTCGGGCTTTCTCAGTAAGTGATTAGTCATTCTGGTCTCTACCTTCTCATCGCAGGTTTTACAAAAATACAAATACACAAAGTCTGAGTCATCTCAAATTTCACTTTTGAAAAGGCAAAGGTAGATCCAGTATCTGTTTCAGATTTCTGTGATTATCAAAGTCCCATGGATTTTACTGCCAATCCATTTACAGACTGGTTTATTTCAGAACTATCTCAAAGATCCTCCAGCACAACCGTATACAGTTTAGCCGTTCTATTGATAGTATCTTGTTAGATTTATGGAAATGAAAAAAGTGTCAATTTTTAAAACAACAATACATTGAAGAATGGTATTGATATTTTCTTTTTAAATGATAATTCTATTTATAGACTTTTTCATTCTTTTTATATACTAAAAATGTGTTTTCTAAAATTGTTTTGATAAGAATTTGATTTTTGCCCCTCCCTAATGACTATAGGCTCCATGAGAGTGGGGACCCTATCTATTTTAGTTATTACTGTTTTCCCTAAGCTTCTGATACATAGTAGAGGCTCAATGAACGTCTACAGAACGAATGAATTGTGACAAAAATTAGAGGCATTTATGCCACATGTTTGAGTAAAACTATTGAATTGTACTTGCTTAGAGTAGAGACATAGATCCAGATATGTGTAAGACCTAGTTCCTAATCTGAAAGTTTTCACATGTGGTGGGGGGTATCGACATATACCAGACTTACTATCATCAAAGCAACCAGTACTCAATAAAATGTAGCTAGAATTATTGTTAGACACGAATTCCAATACTGTTTTACTAGCACTATTACCTTGGGCAATTTGTTTACCCTCTTGAACTCAGTTTTATTATCTGTAAAATGTAGTTAATACCTGTTTTTACTGCAGGAGTATTAAATGAGAAAATGAAGATAAAACATCTAATGTAATGCTTGGCTCAGAGTAGACATTCGATAAAATTTGATATAGAAATTTAAAATAAAATAGTTTATCCAACAAATATATTTTAGAAACCTATCAAGGACAGCATGCTGATAATTGTCTCAGAGATCAATAAAAAAAAGGCATGAGTTATGCAATTGATGTCTCTTCATTGTTATAAATCACATCATATCTCTATGCTGTTATAAATGTTGCATGTTGTCAATGCCTTTCATTCTGTCATTACATGTAAATTGAACACCTGCTCTGTGCAACGGTCTTACTTTGGGGCTGAAAACAGTATGAAAAGATAGTCAACTCTATGTTTATGTGTGTGTGAGAGAGAAAAAAACATTCCAGGAAGATGAGGAGCCAATGTTTGCAAAAGCCCTCAGTCATGGAAGCATGACATGAATAAGGAAGTGAAAGATCTGAGTTGCCATATTATTGAAAGTAAGGCAGAGTGGTGTGAGATAAGGTGGAACAGTTAGGCCAGTTTATACATAACCTTTGATAATTATGTCTCTACCTCAAGAAAAGTAAATAACCATCAAGTAGTTTTATGTAAGACTGAGGAGATGTGCATGGTATGTGCATGCTAAATATTTTGTTTGAAAATACTCTTCTGAGACTTCCAGTATCAGCTCCAACATGGAAAGGACATCAATCCTACACATATAGCAAGAAAAAAGCTGAAAAATTTAAAACTCAGGGTCTTTATTTAGACCCATTAGAGAAAAAAAAAGTTGAAGGGCAAAAAATTGCACTGAAATCTGAAGAGACAGGTGAATATAGAGAATCAGAGCTGATATCTGCATACTAGGAACAGAAGACAGTGGAGCCATAAACTGGTAGAAAGAAGTAATAATTGTGAGGAATTGCTAGAGGCTGGGTGTGGACCACAGTAAGGGGAAGAAATTCCTGGTGACCACAGTACTAGGGGGTACCCAAACTTTTATGAATTTGCTTCCAGTAACTCTGCAATAGTCTCAAGGTGAAGAATCAAAAAAAGCCCTTCAGAGGGGAGAGTATAGTTCAGTAGTAGAACGCATGCCTAGCATGCACAAGGTCCTGGGTTCAATCCCTAGCACCTCCATTAAACAAACAAACAAACAAACCTAATTACTGCCCCCCTCCACCAAAAAAAAAAAAAAAAAGAGAAAAATCCCTTCAAGACTTCAGCAGGGGAAAGGGAAAATGACCAATTTACAAATATTCCCAGAGTGTTTTCCATAAGAAAGCCCCACTCCTCAAAGGATAGACTTTATTAAAATTTTGGCTTACCAAGGGAAAGACTATTCACACATTCTAACAACATCTAGCTTTCCTTTATCACCTAATGGGAGAGCTAAAAACCACTTGGGAATTTAATAATCCATGGACAAAAGTCAACTAAATGAGTAATACTTAATCATAAGATTATAGAATGCTTTCACTCCACCACACTTTACCACCAGACAAACAGGACATCACTATAAAAACAGTGACTATCAGATGAAAGTACTGGAAAGTACAGACTTGAGGAAGAGTTCTTAGGAAATCCAAAGACAACAGGAGCAACAAAACAAGAAGAATAAAAATTTTGAATTCTCTGACAGAAATAGCTGCAGCAAACACTAACAAAAACTCCCAGCCAGATCAACATAAAACCCCACACTATAGGCCTTTTACCCCTGTTCTCATTACTCAGTACATCATGCCTGGCTTTCATCAACAACAGCAGGAGTATTCAAAACATGATAAAAAGCAAGAACGAAAAAACAGTCTGAAGAGACAAAGCAAGCATCAGAGCCATCCTCAGATATAGCTCTAATGAAAAAGGTAGACGGCATGCAAAAAAGATTGTGTAATATAACACAATGGAAACTCTGTGATAGAATCAAAAGGAAATCAAAACGAGTGCAACAGAAATGGAGTATGCCTTTGATGGACTTCTTACTAGACTGGAAATGGCTGAGGAAAGAATCAGTGACCTGAAAGATATGTCAAAAGAAACTTCCCAAACTAGAACTGAGAAAGAAGGATAAAAAAATAAATAAATAAATAAATAATTTAAAAAAAAGAACAGAATATCCACGAACTGTGAAGCAGTTTTGAATGCTTAGCATGAATAATAGAAATATCCAAAATAGAAGAAGGAGAGATGGAACAAAGTATAAAAGGTTGAGAATTTTCCAAATTGTTAAGATGCACAAAATCACAGGTCCAGTAATTTTAGAGAACACCAACTGAAAAAAATTACAGTTAATCATATCCTATTCAAGTTGCAGAAAACATAAAAAGAAAAATAAGCCTTACTTATAGAGGAATAAAAATTAAAAAAAAAAGAATTACATCAGATTTCTCCTCAAAAACCTGGAGGCAATAAAAGATGTAGAGTGAAATATTTAGAATGGTGAAAGACAAAAACCCTACAATTCTATACTTGTTGAAATTGTCTTTAAAGATGAAAAATGAATACTTTATCTGACAACAAAACACATACACACACACACACACACACACACACACACACACACACACAGAGTATTTATTAACAGCAGGACTAGTCCATTAGAATACTAAAAGAAGTTCTTCAGGGAGAATGAAAATCAAGTGGTCAGAAAATTTATCTACATAAAAAGGGAGAGAATCAAAAGTAGAATGAATTAATTTACTTGTTCTAAATTGACCTAATAGATAATTATTTGTTTAAAATAATGACAGCGCTTTGGGTGCTTACAGCTTATTGATAAGTGAAATGAATGACAACAATGTTGTAAGGAGTAGGAGGGAGAAATTGGAAATATCCTATTATGTTACCTGCATTACCTATTAAGTTGCATAGTGCTAACTTAAAGTGGGCCTAGCTTAGTTATAAATGTATATTTTTAATTCTAGAGCAATCATTTAAAATTTTTAAAGATGTAAAACTTACATGTTAAAAGAAGAGAGACATTGGAGTCATACAAAATACTCAAACCATGGGAGGCAGAAAAAAAGATTTAAAAAATCAAATTACTCATCCACTTGATATAATTGACGTGTTTAGAAGATATATTCTTCTGAAACTCTCATAGAACATTCACTAATATAGACCACACTCTGGGCAATGGAACAGAACTTAACATATTTAAATGAATATAAATCATATGGAGTATTTTTCAGATCATAATAGAAGTTAAAATAGAAATCTATATAACAGAAAAGATAGTAAGGAAATACTCAAGTATTTAGAGATGAAAAACAAACTAATAACACATGGACCAAAGAAGAAGTCACTAGAAATATTTTAAGATATTTTATTTATTTAATTGAAATAAAAATACAACTTGGCAAAATTTATGAGATGCAGCAAAAACAGCATATATTAGAAAAGACAGAAGTCTAAAATTAATAATCGAATTCTCAACATTAGGAAACTGGGTTAAGAAGAATACGTTACGCCTCAGCAAGCAACAGCAGAGAAATACAAATAAGCGCAGAAGTCAATGAAATTGAAATGGGAGGGGGCAATCATTGAAACAAAACCCAGTCCTTTGAAAATGTCAATAAAATTGATAAACATCTAGCCAGACGAGCCAAAAGGGCAGAAAAGACAGAGAGGGAAATTACAAATTTCTAATGTCAGAAATGAAAGAGGAGTCATCACTACCAAATCCAAAGATAATGACAAAAATAATGAGGGAATACTATCAACAACTTTATAGCCACAAATTTGATAATTTAAATGAAATGGAAATTTTTCTTTAAAAACGCAAACTGCTGAAATTTACACAAGGAGAAATAAATGACCTGAATAGCCCTGTATCATATGTTAAAATTTTGATGAGTAATTAATAGCCTTCTAAAAGAAAAGACCAGACCTGGTGATTTCACTGGTGAATTCTACCAAATATTTAAGGAAAAAATGATACCTGTATTCCTCAATCTCTTACAGAAGTTGGAAGCAGAGGAAACACTTCATGGCTCATTTTATGAGACCAGCATTACACAATGCCAAAACCAGATAAAGATATTATAGGAAAGGAAAACTAAAGGTAAATATTTCTCATGAACATAGATACAAAAATCCTGATCAAAATATTAGTATATTGATAAACAGCGATGTATAAAAAGTTTCATATATCATACCCAATACATTCCAGGCATACAGGATGATTCAGATTTGAAAATTGATTAATTTGTTACCTCAACAATATAAATAGGAAAAAATTGTATGATCATATCCATTAATGTAAAAACATAGATAAATCCAAAACTCATTTAAAACTTAAAAAAATCAGTAAACTAGAAAGAAAGGGAAACTTCTTCAACTTTCTGAAGAAAATCTACAAAAACCCTATAGCTAGCATCATACTAAATAGTGAAGAAATTTGGTGTTTCTCCTTAAGTTCAAACAAGGATGTCCCCTCTTAACGCTCCTATTAATCATTATGATAAAAGACTAGCAAGCTCATTAACAGGAAAGCAAGAAATAAGGCAGTATATAAATTGAGAAAAAAGAAATAAATAGTCTTTGCAGATGACAGCATTTTCTATGCTGAAAGCTCTCTCCAAAGTTACCCCAAACTACTGGAACTAAAAAGTGATTAGAGCAAGATTATACAATGCAAGATCAATATACAAAAGGCAATTGCTTCCATATATACCAGCAATGAACAATTGGAAGCTGAAATTTAACACACAGTATTATTTATATTAACAGAGAAAACAGTGCAGTACTTAAATATAAACTAGCAAAATATGTATAGGATTTATGCACAGAAATTTATAAAACTCTGATGAAAGAAATAAAAGACAAATGGAGAGATATTCTGTGTTCAAAGAGTGGAAGACTCAATATTTATAAAATGTCATTTCTATCCAGTTTGATGTAGATTTGTCATGATTTTAATCGAAACACAAGCAGGTTATTATGAAGCTATCAACTAACATATTCTAAATTTTATACAGAAAGGCAGAAGTCCCAGAATTAGAACAAAATTGAAATTTCACACTAATGGATAAGAACAAAATTGGGAACATAAACATTTCAATTAAAAATGGTCAAAAGATCTGTATAGCCACTTAACCAAAGAAGATAGAGAAATGGAAAATAAGCATAATAAAAGATGCAGGTGCTTGGCACAATTTTCATTTGGGAATTGCAAATTAAAACAGCAATGAGATAACACTACACAACCCTTAGAAAGGCTTAAAAAAATGCTGGTGAGGGTGCAACAGAAACCCTTTGTGGTAATACAAAATGGAAAAGCCATTTAGGGGTAGAATTTGTTGATTACTACAGAATTAAATATAGCCTTACCCTGAGATACAGCAACTGCTCTCCTAGATATGTTACCCATTGATTAGAAAAAAAAAACCCTATATTCATACAAAAATTTGCATGTGAATATTTGTAGCAGCTATATTTATAATCATCAAACCAGGAAGCAACTGAGATGCCTTTCAATAAGATGAATGGATACCAAGCTGTGGTACATTCAGTCACTGGAATACTAGTGAGTGATAAAAAGACATAAAAATTGATTTTCTATTAGAAAGACAACGAGGAATCTTAAATGCAGGTAGATACATGAGAAAAGTCAGCCTGAAAAGGATAGATACTGTAAGATTCCAATTATATGGCCATCTGAAAAAAGGCAAACCTATAGCAACATTTAAAAAATCCTGGCTGCCAGGATTTGGGGAAGGGGAGAGGGAACAAGAGTTGAATAGGTGAAGCACAGGGAGTTTTTAGGGCACGAAACTGTTCTGTGTGATACTGAAATGATGGATACATGACATTATTCATTTTCCAAAATCCATAGAATTTAAAGCAGTAGAAATGAACCTTAGTGCATGCAAAATTTAAAAAATCTTCTAAGACTGTGGAGGATCCCATAAAGGAATGCAGACTGACAGGAGTATCTAAGTACTTTACAAATATATGAAACAACGGTACTGAAGGTTGTTCTAAGGTGTTGAACTAAGTCTCTTCGGATATGAGTGGAATCTGTAAGACTCTAGGCATAAGGAATAGCACCTAGCCCATTAACTTTTTTTTGTATGTGCTCTGTCTTTACAATACTGATACCTCTATACGTGTATACTGGAACTGAACAATTCAGTAGATAGATGGCTGATGGTGGGGGCAAGGTTTCTCACTATTAGAGTTTGAATTTACAGATAAGCAAGGGGAAAAAGCTAGAATGACCTATTTGGTATGATTTAAGGATTGGAGAAATCAGTATTAACTCACATTGAGCCTAATATAGATATAGATGTTTACATATATACATATGTACAGATATGTATATATAGATGGTAGCAGATATCCATATAGTCTCTTTCTCAGTCAACTGAGAAAACCTAAAAGCAACCACACTCCATTAGCAGTGCCCAGATCTAGGTTCCCAATACCATTCTCCAATTAAAGGAACCAGGACTCTTCAGAAAAATACCTCATTCTAGGACTGAGGCAACATCTATATTATATGAGTGTGGAGCATCTTGTATTATTAAAAAGTAAGACAGTGCTCAAAAAATAACTATATGCCAAAATATACAAAATGGGTATATTATTTACAAGTTATTACATACAAAACAAGTCCATGAGAAGAGCTCTTAGCAGCCAAATGTAGCACCATTTGAGCAACAAAATAAAGTAGTATTGGATTATAACCCAAAGAGTAAACTAAATACCCACCAGCCCATATTGATATACATTATTGTATACATAAATAAATGAGGGAGAAGACAAATCTCCCATATATAAGTATTTCCAAAAACTTTTGTAAATAATTCATCCTCAAAGAGGGGGAACATCATCTCTCAATTCCTTAAGTGTAAGCTGCACATACTTACTTATATAATTAGTACAGTATGAAAAGGGGGAGAAAAATTAATGACTTTACAGTAGAAAAACCTGACCCACACTGCCTTAGGCAGGTGGTCAGGGTCAGCATCAACAGTGATAGGTCGATAGTGAGGACCCTTGATATGATGTGATGAAAATAGCACTTTCTCTCTGCAGTCTTCTTCCCCCAGACAAAAACACCAGACACATTCTAATAAAAGAAAATTCTTAATGTACTCCTGAAAACCATGAAGGCCATCAAAAACAAGAGAGGTCTGACAAACTGTTACAGCCAAGAGGAGCCTAAAGAGACATGACAACTTAATGCACTGTAATATCTTGGATGGGATCCTGGAACAGAAAAAGGATATTACCTAAATATTAAGGAAATCTGAATAAACAGTCAACTTTAATTCATAATAATGTACCAATATTGGTTCTCTGATTTTTACAAATATACCAGACTAGTGCAAAATGTTAAGAATAGGGGTGCTCCTACCAATGTGTTCTTCCGGTGGCAGAGCAGTGGATTACCCTGTGCCTAGCAAAATGGAGCTTGAGGCCATAAGCAGAGACACCAGCCCAGTGAATCCGGGTGTCTTCCCCCTTCTGACCATGGTGCTGCTGGCCATTGGCATGCTCTTCACCACCTGGTTCTTTGTATATGAGGTCATCTCCACCAGCTACACTTGGGATGTTTACAAAGAACTCCTCACTTCTTTGGTGGCCTCACTCTTTGGAGTCCTCGTCTTGCTACCCTGGAAATCTGCATATGAGCTCCCAAGGGTTCCAACCAGGTGACTTCACTGAATCCTTGCTTTTGTAAATTATTATTATTATTATTTTACTATTGCTGGAAGTGTCTCACCTGCTGCTCACAATAAATGCAGATATGTAACAACAACAACAACAACAACAAAAGAATGGAGGAAATTGGTTAAGGAGCACAGGGTGCTACTTCTGTATTACATTTCAGTTTTTCTGTAAACCTAAAACTAACATTTAAAATGTATCTCAAAGATATCCATTTGGGCTGCTTAGGTCATATTGACTCTTTTTACAAATTTTGAGATTTCTCAGTTGCCCATAAACCTCAAATAGGCATGCCCATTATATTTGGAATTCCTTCTCTATTATATGCTGCCTTCACCCCTTTCATTGAAGGAAACCACCTTCTCTGTTCATAGTTTTTCCCTACTTTTCATTGGTTCTGCTTCATAAAAAATTTTAAGATTTGTAAAATTATTTCTATCATTTTAATAGCCACAGTGGTTCAGCATTCTGGATACAAGAGACCGTGACAAAAGTAATTAATAACTTAGAAAATAAGTGGAAATAATGGTAATTATTCTGACTAATCCTGAATTCCATATTTTCTTGCCTACAAATATAAAGCTCACAGACAGTGTTGGATCCTTGACCTGAGAAATTCATATTGGCTTCACTCAATAAGCTGAAAGGCAGCAACATATAAAGAACATGAGATGTAGGACCTGAGCAGACAAGAGGCTTAAGCTCTGATTCAGTCTCTGTCACAGATGAGAGTAGGGGAATTCTGAGCAGTTTTACTTTTTGAGGTCTATTATTTCCATCTTTCAAGTTGAGAGGATAGGTTTAGATGTACCCTCTGGTTTTCTCCATGTGTTTTATGGGTCAATAGACAATAGTAGTGATTTTTAAAAGTGAAAGAAAAGAGACAGGAAAGTAGAGAGATTAACAAAAGAGATCTTAGTTTTCTGGTTTTTCACTGCTTGTGTTCTGCACCCACTTGCAACTATTCTTCCCACGGCAAAATAAAAAAAAACCTGTATCTAAAGCCACTTAATGATTTAACACTGAATTTATAATATAAGGTCAACTCATTTAAAGTATCTTAAAAAGTCTTGCATGACCTGGCTTCAGCATCGTTTTGCTAATTAATGGGAGTCTTAACAGTCTCCCATTAATCCCGGCCACGCTGGCCTTCCTCCAATATGTGGAGCCCTTCCTGTTTCAGACTTTACACACATTACTGGAAAACCCTTTTTCCAACTCTCTGCTTTTCTAATTCCTGGTCATAATTCAGAACTGTTTTAAGTCACCTTCTCTGAAAAGAATGCCCTTGCTCTGAATCTAAGGTCTCACTGATATTCTAGTTCATTGCACCTTTTACCTTTCACTTACCACATTTTAAATTAATATGTATGAGCTGGTTTTTAAATGTGTTTATAAAAGCTTTGACATTCCTCCCATCAAGAAGTGAGTTCTATGTTCACTTTCCCTTGAATCCAGGTCAATCTTAGTGATTCACTTATAATGAGTAGAATGGATCTGAAATGATGAAAGATAACTTTGAGATCAGAAAAGCCCTTTAAAAGGTAATGCAGATTCTGAGTCTTTGGATGTTATCTCTAGGGAAAGCCAAGAGCCATGTAAGAAGTCTGACTCTCCTGAGAAAAGCAAGTGACAGACCACCTGTAGGAACTTCAGTCAGTATCTAAGTCCCCAGCCATCTTGGCAGGCCAGGCCAGAACCATCAGATGACTGCAGTCCAGCCGACATCTGACTAACTGCATAAGAGACCCCAACCAAGAACTGCCCATTCAAATCCTTCCTAAGACCATGGCCCACAAAATAAAATGGTTATGCTGATTTCTCCAATAACAACTAACAATTAAACACGTAAACTAATGCAACTGACAAAATTAATCCCCTGTTCTAAAATATAACTTCCCTTTCTGATGCATATTATGGTATTGAACAGCAAGATAAATTTAGAGGGCTAATAATAAAATAACCAAGATTATAGATCTTTTATGAAGTCTAAGAAATTTAATTATCAATATAATCTAGCTGATGAGTAATTTATAAGCCTTCTGTAAAGACTGCTATATTTCATACTAGCAAATTATCACTGAAACAAAAAAAAATTAGATCACTTGAACTGTTTTTGTTTTGTAATGTCACAAGATTGGTCACATTAAAAAAAATTGTCTGCTGCTGAAATAATGAAACAACACCTCTTTGGGAGCAAACGTCATTGAGTGATGATCTTTTATGAATAGTGATCTTTCCCTATGTTCTGAGGTCTTTAAAACTTGAAATTCATTTGGATGGAAATAGGCCTTCTTTATTAAACTTTATATTGGTATGAAGTTATTACTTCTTGATGTGTCTGGCTCACCTTTAAACCATATATAATTTTTCAGGCCAGGGATATATGAGTATATATTCCTGGGTAATTTGGAGATTTTAAATTACAGTAAATGGACTTGTATCATTTTCATTTTCCAGAAATTGCTCAATACCTTTTCCTCTAATATTGTTTTTTCCTTCTCATTTCTGTTGTGTAGCTTATTTAAAGATGACCACTCACTTTCTGTACCTAAACTACTTTCTAATATGAGTTAAAACTAAACAAAATGCCAAAATAATGGGAGAAGCAAGGCTTATTTAATAATTAAATGTCACTTGACATATGGCATGAAATCAGGAGGGTCTGGACCAAAGGTTTCAGAGTAGCCTCTCCCCTTGCAAATGCTATAAAATGCATAGGACTTAATCCAATATTCAGAAGCTTATGTTGAGTTACTTTTATAATTAATTTATATTTCTATAGGTTGAATTTGGTGGAGTCTGAATACTTGATAAGTAAGATGTTGCTTCATTGATGCCCTAAAATTTTCAAAGGCGTAACCAATTTTCCATTTGATCTTTAAAAATCTTTTTCTCAAATCAGAGTAAATATGTGAAAATGAACTGTAACTTCAGTTATTTTCAAATGTTTGCCCAGTTTCTATACTTTCATGTGTTATATTCCCAAACCTTCAGTTTATATCGTACTCTGTAATTTCCCCCGTTTGTACGTCTGCTTTTCTCCTTAAACACAGCTGTCCGAAGTCAAGAACAGTGATCTATAAGGACATGAATGCCAAGTTATCAGAGGATTATTCCCTTCCTTCTACTCGTGTACCTCCTGTTCACTGTCATTTGGAGTGCCCTGGTTTATTTCTTTAGATTTTAGTGTTTGTGTCCTTAAACCTGAATTGTCCTCCTAGCACTTGGGAAGTTTTTTTCTTACTCTGTAAGAATGGGAAAACATCATTCTCAACCAATACCTCACAAATTTTGATTTTGTTAGAATATGGAGAAACTCTGAACTGAAGCCCTGCCTGAGAATTGCCCACTGCAGATTTTGTGACAAAGAATAGTGTCATTGTGTCAGTGATAGAGGAAGAATGTTGCTCTCTGCTCATTCATGTAAAACAACCACAGTAAAAAATATGTGTCAATGAATCTATTTTTTATTCAGTTTCTCTCTCCACCAAACCACCTTCCTCAGGTGTCTTCATAAAACCCAAGGATTAGACCATTTTATACCATCTTGTCTAAACAAAGGATGTAGTTTTGAAAGATGATAAGATTAAAATGAGTGTATCAATAAAGGCATAAAGAAAAATTCTAAAGCAAACATCTCATTGAGGACTCTCTAACTTTTAAGTAAGTATTATTTTAGGCATCCTTCAATCTAATTTAGGAAAGAAAAAACAGTTCAAGAGTATCCTATTTCTTGTGTTGTGAGGAAATAGTCTGGAAAAATTTCTGAAATATCAATTTATTATGCCAATTGAGAAAAAATACAGATATTCAAAATAGCAAGAGCCACTATCAAGTAATGTTTTTATTTCCTCTTCTCAACTAATGAATCTAAATTTATTATAGAAATGAGAAGAGCTTGCATATTTTGTGCTTAAATATCTGCTACCCAGATTGTCATAGAGTTCTTAAGTGGCCTACCTTAGCCCTAGAATTGGAAACTAAGTGAATTTAAGTCATGTACTCCTTAGTGCATTGAAGACATAACTGTACATGGTAGATATATGAGCAAAGTTAGCCTTTTTACTCTTTCTTCTCAAAAGTTGTGCAAAGTGTTAATGCCTGTAAATAAGTGCTCTGAACTAGCTAGTTGATTTTTTTTTTAAGAAAAAACATTTTAAATGAGAACTTACATACAAGTTGAGGTACAGCATTTTTTCTCTCTAATTTTTAGGAGTCGCATGACAAATGGCATTTCTTTCATTAAACTTAGCAAAAAGAAAAAGACAGTTCAGAAGAGAAATGCCATAGAATTTGATTCTCTTAGGTCCATTTCTTTTTGTTTGCTGGACTGAATTTGGAAAGCTGTAAGTAACAGTGGTATCAGTGTGAAAAAATTTTAAATGCCTGAAGTTCTTTTGGAAAAAGACTGTGATGTGTTCATCAAAACCTGTTTCTTTTTCCTACCACATACTCTGCTAGGCCATATTTTACAATTTTTCTTGCACTTAGATGATGTAATTTCCCGAGTCCTGGCCAATAAAATGTAAGAATGTAAAATATAAAATGTCTGTTTCAGGCCAAGTGGTCAATATAGGAGTGTTCTTTCCATGCAGTCTTTCCCCCTATCTTCTGGGAGGTGGGAGAGGACTCTGAGGACCTGGAGATTGATGGCATCATAAGAAGGAAGTCCGAGGCCCTGACTAGTCAGATGTAAGGCTAGAACACCTGCACTGCACTGTGACATGAAAGAATAATAAGCTCTTTATCAAGATGTATTGATAGCTGTGAGTGATAACTCAATTAATAGAGAAATTAGTTCTTCAGAGTGGGATGCTGCAATAAAAAAAAACTATAAAACGTTTGACATTGGTTTAGCAATTGGTCTTACAGCAATACAGTAGCAGACTGGAAAGCTAGAAATCCACATTGTAAAATATTTAATAAAATCACATATGTGATCATCCGGAAGGCAGAACAGGTGGTTGTGACGCACGTGGTCCAGGAAAGTGGTAGAAAGAGTAAGCATGTTTGTGTGTTCTTGACACTCTTTACCTTTCCACAAAGGACTGCAACAAAGAAATGAGCTCAGACAGGAAAGGGCTGGATCTCAAAATAAGATTAAAGGGAATGTATATAGACAGTCAAAAGAGCAGGAACATTTACCAAATAGAAAATTGTTTTAACACTCACCTACTCATACTAACACTTTTCCTTTATTCCGCAATTACTTAAATGCTTCTATTTATACAATAGTGTTTTCCCTGGTAATATTACTACATGTGGCGGTGTTTTTTTTTAAAATCTGATTAGAAATATCAGGATCTGGCACATAATAGCTCCTTAACTAAAGTGTAAGAACATTGTTTATATTACTTTCTCAAATGTTGCTAAGTCCATAGACGAGTGTCCAACATATACTAGACACTCAGAAAATAGATTTATTGAATGTATCTATATGTTTAATGTATTAAAATGGTTAAATAAGGAGAAATGAAAGTTTAAGTTTCTATTCTGGATGGTCTCAAAGAGAAAAGAGAGGTCATCCATACAAATAAGTTACGTGAATGCAAAAGAGTCCTATATGTTTACAGGGTGTCATATATGTACATTGAATAGTATGTGCCAAATCACTACTGTGCAAAGTCACGCTACTGCCCTTCGGTCAAAGATCATCAGGAACATCTATACAGGCAAAGGAGGTTGGGTGTATAGGTTCATTGCAACAAGGAAAACAGCCTATCATGGGGAATAAGAAGCATCTCAGCAAGAGGATATTAAGAGGACCTTGTTATAAGATTTGAGCTTCTGTTAGGTGACTTTCGAGAGGGTTCAGGAAGGCAGTGTTCTGTTGGAAAGCAAGGGTACTTCTAGGATTGGATATTTTAATATGTTTTATGTAGATGGTGGGAGAATTGGAGCAGGTCTAAAGCTGTAATTGGTAAAGAGCATCATTAACTTATGTTATAATGAAAAAAGGGAATGGTTGGTCATTTTTGTGGTTTGGACAGAGTTCTTTTTTTTTTATTGATTTATAATCATTTTACAATGTTGGGTCAAATTCCAGTGTAGAGCACAATTTTTCAGTTATACATGAACATACATATATTCATTGGCACATTTTTTTCTCTGTGAGCTACCATAAGATCTTTTGTATATCTCCCTGTATAATCTTGTTTATCTATTGTACAATTTTGAAATCCCGTCAATCCCTTCTCACCTCCCACCCTCTTGGCAACCACAAGTTTGTATTCTATGTCTGTGAGTCTGTTTCTGTTTTGTATTTATGCTTTTTTTGTTTTTTTTGTTTTGTTTTGTTTTTTTAGGTTCCACATATGAGCGATCTCATATGGTATTTTTCTTTCTCTTTCTGGCTTACTTCACTTAGAATGACATTCTCCAGGAGCATCCATGTTGCTGCAAATGGCGTTATGTTTCAGTTTTTATGGTGGAGCAGTATTCCATTGTATAAATATACCACATCATCTTAATCCAGTCACCTGTTGATGGACATGTAGGCTGTTTCCATGTTTTGGCTATTGTAAATACTATTGTAAATAGTGCTGCTATGAACATTGGGGTGTAGGTGTCAGAGTTCTTATTTTCATCTATGTTCAGACATGATTAAAGAATGGTTTTGAGTTGTCCATCTCCTTCATGATTTAGAAGGACTTTATCTGATGTTGGTGAGCTCTGAAATTGTTTGTGTTCAACAAGAGAAAACCATGGCTTACCTGTCAAAGGCAGACCCACTCCCACCTAATAGCTGTCAGGGACTCCTGTTGCCTTTCTCAGTCACATGTTTGAAAGTGAGAAATGATGACTGATTTGGTAAACCACAAATAAAAAAATCATGAAAACATCATCACTTTCAAATAAGATGAAAAAATATCCATTTGTCCTGGTCAGGAGAGGGGAGACGAGTTGTAATATGATAATCTTAACTTTAAAATCTCCATACATTCCAGCTTGACTTTTTCTCAAGTTATTCTCCTCTCGAATAAGAAAATAGTAAACATATAAAGTGGACTTTGACTACTAGCCATCTATTTTTCTTCCAAAACAATTGTGTATGTTCAGAACAACTTTTTTTTTTTACAGTAAATTAGCAAAGCCTGAGAAATTCTCAGAAGAAAACTGTATTTCTCACCTGTATTTTTCTAGTATGAAATTTCATACTAATCAATGTAATTTTCTGAAAAAAGTAATCAGAGTGTAATATATACCTGTCTAGAATGTAAACTTGTAAATATTTAGGATGAGTAGCAATGGAATTCTTGAGTCTAGATAAGCTATGTAATCTTCTATATTGACTTTATTCACTGGGCAAACTTACGATACAGTCAATAATAATTCTTTAGGATTATTGCTTAGATATTACCTTTAGAATTCTATAGCAATTTAAGGTTTAATATAGATGAAACTTGGAATTTCCAAAATACTCATATTTTTAATTCATTTTAAGTTAACTGTAGTAACATATCTTGACAACATGGTAAAACTCCTAATCTTTGAAATATGTAATATATTTCCTTGATGATTATGTTCCTTTTGATTATTTACAAAACTTTTTTTTGATAAAGAGAGGGCGATAGCAGTTGAATTTATGCTCTTTAAAAGGAAATTAGGGCAAGCTGATCAAACAGTTACTTATGAGGAGGTTTAATGTATAGGCGAGAAAAGTTAATTTTAAATCTGAATCCATAAAATGGAAACATTTTCCTTTTGAATTATAATAATGAAAGCTCTCAGTTCATTGGAGATACAGATCATTAATACCTTGAAAACTTGAATGTATTTGCAGGCAGTGATTTTTTTTTTTTTAAGAATGGCTAATTAGAATACATCTGAAGATTTTTGCCCAGCTTGTTTCCATTAGCATACTAGCCTAAGAATATTTAACTAGTGATCTCATATAAAGACTAAAAGTTAAAATGAAGCTTATATTCCCACTAAACTTTGTTTTTCATATGATTGTATTTCTCAAGTTAGAATTTTGACAACTAGTATTATAATCACTTGAAATTATGGAAATTCATGCTGGAATAACAAAATTAAATAAGTCCTAATAGTATAATTTTGCTAAGAAAATGTCCTACATTCCTAATATTCAAAACTGAGAAAATTATCAAAAATTCAAGAATGAGGACAGTTTCATAGAGAACATCTTGTCTATATAATGCTAATTCCTTATGAATCCATCAACAAAATTTAAACTTCTACATTATTTTTCCAGACTTCCTGTTAAATAAAATTTTATTGTGTAATACTTGCACATTGAGCAGACTTAAGTCATATCCCCTGAGTATACAGGCTGCTTGTAAATTTCATAGCTATGGTGAGTTAGGCTTTAAAGTATTTAATATAAAATAAGTTTAGATATGCATAGATGTCTCAGATTGACTAGTTTCACAGGCAGTTATCTTAGTAAGTTTAATGAATAATTTGGGGCTATAAGAAAACTGCCTGATAATAAAATGTACAGTGTTTGTAAGTTTTGCTTTTGCTATTTCCTCATTTTCTCTTCTCATTTATTTCTCATCTTTTCCATCTTATAATATTCCAGAAGCTCCAAAATCCTCCCTTCTTGTATTGAAGGTAAGTTATTATCTTAGCAGTAATTGATAACCAAGTCTAGGAGTCTCAAATATCCTCTCTAGCACTTACTATTTTCTAACCAAATTTTTTCTCCCACTAGTGTCTAATGGCAGGCATTACTATAGAACTAATACAATATTTTATTTGACCTTTTGATGTTTTTTATTATATTAATAACTTTGTAATATTATGGCATATTTTCATTACTTGGAAAAGCTCTTTATGATCATAATATATTTTTAATTAAAAAGCTACAAGCTTAAATATTTTATAAGTACAGGTGTCCCTCAGTATCTGCATGGGATAGTAACCAGGACCCCTGAAGATACCAAAATCCCTAGTTGCTCAAATGCCTTTTGTAAAACAACATAGTACAGTTTGCCCTTCTACCATGAGTTCAACCAACCTTGGATCCAAACCATGGATGTGGAAACTGTAGCTATGGAGGGTCGTCTGTATATGTGCACATACAATGTATTTCATCTGGTGCATTCTTTTTTTCTTTCATTGCTTGGCTTTTTCCCACCCATGTCCTTCTTCTACCTAAGTTCAACAAAGTTAAAGAAAATCTAGTATGTGTTTATATATTTACTTAAACACTGATTTTTTTCATATGCATATTCGGTGTGTGGGAGCATGATGGATATTTCGATCATTGAAAACGTTAGAAAAACTGAAGTTTTAACATCTGATAATGCTTCATTCCATTCTTTTTAGTGAATGCATAACATACCCCTGTTTCACTCTTGGAAATGACTACATCATATTCCATAGCACGCAACCGAGCTCTTTTTGTTTTCTATGATAGGATTGCTCCACTGCTTCTTCAGTCATGTCACCAAATGCTGTTTTTCCGCCTTGATGAGCAATGTTACCGTATTCTTCAATTTCATGGTCCGTGTATTCTCCCTATATTGAGATCAAAGTCGTATATGAACTATAGAATCAGATGTCCAAGTTTAAATTCTAGCTCTCTTACTTTCTAGAATTTCTCCTTCGCTTTTGAAGGATAATTCTCCTGGATATAGAATTATGGGTTAGTGGATTTTATTTTTCTTTCAACACTTCAAGCGTTGCAGTCTACACTCTTCCTGCATGCGTGCTTTCTGAAGAGAAGTTCGATGCTATTCTTATCCCTGCTCCTCTATAGGTTATGTGGTGTTTTTTCCTCTGGCTTCTTTTGAAATGTCTTTCTATGTTTTGAATTTCTGCAATTTGAATTTTATATGCCTCAGTGTAGATTTTAAAAATATGTATCGTCCTGATGTTCTTTGAACTTCCAGGACCTGTGGTTTGGTGTCTTATATTAATCTAGGGATCTACTCAGTCATTATTGTTTCAAATATTTTATCTTTTCCTTTCTCTCTTTCTTCTTTTCCCAGTCTTCTCATTGTACATATGTTTGAGGATGTTTAGTATGTTTTAGAATTGTCCTAGTGCAGATCCAATGCAAGTAAGGGAACCAAACTAAATCCCACTAAGTAATACTTGAATGTATTGGAAAATGTTGTGTAAGTAAGTTCATCATGATTTGTTAATTCTTGGGATTATATATTTTTAATAATAGTGTATTTCATGGAATTTTGAAAGTACTGACTTAGTCATGGGAACTGAAATTATTCTTTATAATGTATGTTTAATATATTATATTTCAGTATGTCATATAAAACTAGAATATGACAAATGACAGAATTTAATAACTTGGCATTCCCATTTATTTTTCAATTACTATCTCAATTTTGGTACATTAAGATAAGATATCTGAATTGAAATTATTCATAAGAAAATTACTCCTCCCAACTTATTTCATTATCTAAATATATTTTAGGATTTTTCCAAATCTTGCATGTATTAACAGAATTAACAGAAACTCATTTTAATTTTTTTCTCCTCATTTTGGTCTACCATGTCTTAATCTCATTGAGCTCTTAGCAGCATTTCTGTAATTTAGAAGCCATCACAGCACCACTGTTAGCAAGAAGTGTACATTTAATAATAGCATCTACCTCCCTGGATATCCATTCTGTTAACAGACCTAACAGGAAGCTAATCGTCATTAGTGTGATCATTTCATTTCAGAAACCCCTAACCTCCTTGTTGAATGACTATATTAGCAATTGCAAATTGTTAAAAGTTACTGCAAGAGGACCAGACTTACTGTGAACTAGCTCTTAAAGAAATCTAAATTACTGGGAGACATCCTTCAAAAGAATAGACAGAAAACCTCTTAGTAGTAGGCAGAGAGTAGATAATGATAAAAACGTCACCAAACCCCCGAACACACAGAAAATAATCCTTTAGAGGTAATACTTTGTTTAAGTAGCCCCTACTTTTAAGTGAGACAGAGTCACTCTGTCTCCCTAAAGCTTATAGAATTGTTTCTTTTCTTTTACTCCAATAATTGATTTAACATAACGTGGAGAAGTGACAGAACCTGGATTCATTGTAAGTAGCATGGTTTGAACACTGTGCTCGTAAAAACTGAGCTAAACTGAAATTTAATTTTAAGCATTTTTTTGATATATTTCTTGGTTTGTCTCTATACACTTAACTTAGTTAATTTTAGTTGCTATTTTAATGTATATATTTTTGAAAATCAAATACTTTTAATACTTTAAAACCAAAATGTTTATAATGAAAAGCAATAATCCTTTGTCTCACTTTAACAGTTCCCCAATTCCACATCTTAGAATACTCCATTTAGTTCTTTGAATGTTTATTCTAGTATATGCTTCTGCCATTATGTTTTGTTTTATGAAGGTTAAACCCTATCTGTGGACAAACTACAAAAGCATATATTTAAATCATTTGCATATTTGCCCTATGACTTTCCTTATCCTGCCACCCAAAATATTACTATTTCAGTTCTTCCCTTTGATGGATGGTATACATAAAGCATTTATTTTGTTTGCAAGTTATGGACTAAGTGTCTTTGTTATGTATTTGTAAGGTCAGAACAGAAATGATCCTAACCCAAATGCAACATTTCTTCTTCCCAAATCTGTCATACTCTTTCTAGTATGATATATAGCTTACCAAAATTGAAAATCAACAATTTAAAAAATATTATTGTAAATAAGAGTGTTTATTATAATGCAAAGTGATGTGTGATACCATTTCTTTTCTCATTTAGTTTTTTTGTACTTAGCTTTGTCAATGCATGCCTCTTTTTCCTGTTCCATTTTCCTTAGGTATATTCTTAATTTTTCCAAGTACGTATCATATCTTCTCTGCACAGATCATTCCCTTTCTTAGGGCACTCCACATAGCACAGATGCTCCTGCCTCTCACGTTCATTCCTCGTCTAGACCTGTTACCCTCCAAGTCTTTGTGCAGCATCACCCTGGGATCTTCTTCCATAGCTCTCTTGAGTTAGATCCACTCTATCTTATATCTTCTACTTTCTAAATTTAATACTTTATTTTGCTGAGTTCATAATCAAATAATTAGCTTACAAAGGATTTATAAATACAATATTTCACCCATGAATGCCTAAAAATATCTTTATTTTACCTTAACACTGGATTGATAGTTTGGCTGTTTATAAAAATATAGATTCAAATTAATTTTCCTTTAGTAAAATATGAAATCAGAGCAGGAACTATGAGGAACTTGGCAAATCCTCTCCCTAAAATGCAATGATAAAATTGGGCAAACTTGACAAAAACAGTTAAGATTCTGGAAATTTACCAAATGCATAGCTTTTTTTTTTTTTTTTTTTTTTAAGAAAATCACTGAACTGCTATCAGAACAGTGGGCATCTGTGGGGACAGGAAACACAAGTTACACTAGTAAATCATTAAAAGGAGTAGTAAGTAGAACCACTCCTACTTCAACTTCTTTATTTTCTCATCTATATATTCTACCATTTGGAGTCACAGTAGGGCATATTAATCATTGATACAGATTGTATAACTTTCTATCCCTGCAAGGTATTATCCTCTAAGCTGTCATCTCAACTGCATTTCCAGAAGAACCTACCTTTGGCCTATCAGCCTGAATGAACATTCTATACACCCACAGATGTGGGCAATAACTGAAGTTCTGCATGAAGGAAAGACAAAACCAAACTGAGAAGATATGCAGGTTCTAGCCAACATGAATAGCTTTCCCTTTCAGTTTGGAAGAGCCCTAATGTAACCAGCTGGTCTCTGTGTTCCTGATTGATTTCCTCAAAGAATGGTGCTGATATTCAAAGCTTTGAGTTGGTCTCTGTTGCTGGAGTGATTGGACATCAGGAGCTGTTCTTTCTACTTCTTGATTAAGGGAAGCCCATGATATTGGGTCCGTTCATAGCCTGCATGCCTACTGCCTCCATGACTACTCATGGTTCAAGACTGAGGTGACTTAGGACAGAGGCTAGTTTAAATCAGCTGGCCAAATCATTCTGACTGTTTAGTATTTCTTCTTGGTGAATACTTTCTGGAGGACATCAAAATACAATGAAAGATCTTTATGCTTTCTGTCCCATTCAGTAGGTCTATCCATGGTTCATTTTCCCAGTTCTCTAAAGAGAATTATTAAAATATTAAAATATTCCAATCTTTCCTATTTCAGAACCCTGATTAACCAGCCAGGTAAATCACCATTCATTACCCGTGTGTCCACATATTGTTATAATCTCTGACCACTTCTCTTTCCATACAAAGTAGATACTCAGGGGCATTGCCTGAACCTCTGCTGTTCAGTAAAATTGTCCTTCTACTCTTTTTCAAGTCCTCCCCAAAACAAGACTGTAATATAGCATCAGGACCCAGTAGCAGTAGTGAATGCTGCAGTGTGCCACTCAGATTCGTCTTCGAGTCTCAAGTGCCTGTATCTCTGTCATGAGTGTTGGCTGCTGACAGCCCTCGACTGAATCCTTTCTAAGTAATTGATCTTTTTTGAAAGGATCTTTCCTTGTCATAAGTTGCATTCCTTCTCTAGTACCGGCAAGTATCCGTGGACTGGGTTCTCACAGCCCTATATAAAATCCAGTTCTCCCATTCTGTGTTTTATTAACAACACCTTGGAAATTAGCTTCTGCCTGTTTGTGTAGTCTTGATTTGTGCATGGACAGCTGTATTTGGACAATGATTTAAGGGGAACCCATACAGATTTCTGCAGTGCATTCTATAAAAAACTCCTTTTTTCTGGTACCCTGTTCAGAAATCTCAGCTATGTCAACAATCAAG
This sequence comes from Vicugna pacos, assembly GCF_048564905.1. Classification (NCBI taxonomy): domain Eukaryota; kingdom Metazoa; phylum Chordata; class Mammalia; order Artiodactyla; family Camelidae; genus Vicugna; species Vicugna pacos. The sequence continues at coordinate 62,807,621 of NC_132997.1, forward strand.
AATACCAATGTGATATTCTTTAGATCAGCAAGATCATTAGGCTCTGTTTGGGCTTATTTCCTTGAGATGAAGTCGACAAGTAGCTACAATGAAAAAGTTTGGATTATCAGGGTGCTTACCTTGTGACTTTCCATTTCACCAATGATCCCTGTCCTACAATGCTTGTTGTCCAACATGTGAAAATAGTTTATCCAGTTTCATACTTGTTTATGATGAGAGACCTAGTCTGTTGTTAGTTACTCCACTATGGGCAGAAGCAGATTTATTTTAAATGAAAATAGTACTCATTCAATGTCTATATTTTAAATGAAAGAGGGAACATATTTTTGTTTACTCACAAAAATATATAACTTGTAAATATAATTGATTTTCTTATTCTACAATTAGCTTTGGCATAACTAGGAATAATATTTTTGAACAAAAATTGAATATAACAATACCATAAACATTCAAAATTATTTCAATGAAATGCAAATTATCAGAAAAATAAAATGCTGTACATAAAATTATCTCAGACTACTCGAAAGACTAAAATCAAAAAAAAACTTCAGAGACTTTATAGCTCTTGATATTTAATTCTTGAAATTGTTCCTGTATTCTTAGAGCAATCAGTTCCTATAAACTTATTATTTATTTGTGAACAAAAAACTAATATCATGCATTTGTATATAGCCTGAAAGCATTTCCCATTCTTTTTGAGTTGGAAGTGACAGTCTTCCTATGAAAAGGGTAATGTGGGTGTTTTAATCCCTTTTGCATTGGAAAAAATGAAAGTAAATTAGCAATTACTTATTTGAGGTTTCTGTTTAAATGGCCACATACATTTTAAACTAGTTGTTTTTATACTACAATTTTGTCTTCTATACACAGCCTCTGTGTAGTATGAGGTTATGTCATAAATTATTTATTATTCTCTCTTTTTTTCCCCACCTTTAACACCTAAAGCCTAAATTTTTGTATAAAATTATTTATTTAAAGTCTTCTTTATCAATAGCAATCTTGAATTTATAATGTTAAAAAATTTTTTTCACAAGATTTGCCTACCTAACCCCTTTCCAAGGAAGAAATTGCAAATGTTTGTTTGTTTGGTTGGTCTACCTGTTATTATATCTGAGTTTTACAATTAATTAATTTGTCTCAGTAATACATCATCTTAAGGTTCCAGTAGTGGCTTCAAAAGTTATATTAAATGTTTATTATTTTGATCTCAGCTGTCATTAAAATGGGAGATTGCTATTTTGAGTTTACCGAGGCCATTGACGTGGAAATAGTAATGCGTATTTAATAAATGCATTTTGCAAAATAGAAGGAAGACGTTTAAGCTGTCGGTGTTAATTGTACATTTTTTTGGATGAGCAATAAGTATGTTTTGGGCAAATAACAGTTGTGACATAACACAGAGTAATGAGCAGACATCAAAAAAGGGAACACTCTAATAAGGTAATTACCTCCAAGATAGTAAAACTTTCCTTTGAATAATAGTGAAGTTTCCTTTAAAGTACTTATCAAATAATCATCATTTGCCTGCATTTCTTTTATGTCACATTTTCTGAACATGTTTTCTGTTTGATCTCTACAATAAAAAACATCCTATTAAGTGTATTTTAGACTGCAGATCAAAATTAGTGTGTTGTAGCATTGTAATATGTTTTCAGACGTTGCTAGAAGCCTTTGAGAAGTAAACAAATAATGCACATTGATATGTGTAGTCAGAGAGCACTCATTTTGATTATAGGAGGGTCGAAGGACCAGGAAAAGCAAAGGAATGAGAAATAAGAAAAAAAATATGTATAGGTGTAAAAATAGTAACTCATTAAGAATAATGCTTTAAAGTTAGAATATATAAAGATTATTACCATTTTATAATCAAAGTTTTATTTGCTTAATGATTTCACTGATTCAGCAATCTTGCCTTCAATATTCAAGGCCTTATAAAAGGCAGTAGCACTATATAGGAAGAAATATGGGAAGGTTCTCAGATCAAGAATGATTATGAAGAGGGTAGAATTAGTGAAGATGATGTTGATGAATCAAATATAATGTAGTAATTGGATGAGAGAGATTCAGAACCCATGAGGATTTCAGAGCAAAGAGAGATTGCTTTCAACAAAAACTTTTCAGAAGAAAATGTATCACCTGAGCTGGATCTTTAAGGATACATAATTTCTTCCTAATGTAGTAAAATGCGAACTAAAGAAAGGGAGGTGACTTGTGTGAGCAAAGACGCAGAAGCTAGTAACTATGGAAGAGATAAACAAAACTGAAAGTAATCTAGATTTATGTTAACTTGCTGTTTGGAAATGTGTAATGCCAAGTAAGTTTAGGGTGGGAAAAACCCTGATCTGTAGTATGGAGGGAATAAATTAATAGAATTTTGAATTGAAATGCCATTTAATTGTTGCAGAGAACACTGAAATTCAGAATTAACTAGTATGTAAGCTGCTATTAGATATAGTTACTGTGGACATTATTGCTTGTTTTGAAGAGCAAGTCTAGTCTAGAGAAGTTTATTGCAAAACAGCACTACGGTATTCTAGAATGTAAATGGGTTTCTGAAATACGGCGATTGCAGTTTGATTCAAAAGGAGAGTGAAAGAGAGATAGAATTATGAAAAATCAAATACCAGTCCAATATATAAGATGACAAGAAGAGCTTGAGTTGATTTGGATATTTCCTCCAACATGTGATAAAGTTAGAATCTTAAAAGAAATAGGAAAGTTCAGAATAACAGATTAGAAGAAGGGAAATTAGATTTGGAAAATTTAAATTGAGTTCCTGGCATTATCTCTGAGTAAAGTTTTCCATGAGGCACTTTGTAATGTACCTCTGAACTTTAGGCACAAAAGCAGGGGAACGATTACTCAGATTTGGAGTAAAGTTGTAAGGAGATAATAGTTCAGACTGTGTCGGTATGTGGGAGTGCCACAGGCTCTACCTGGACTGCATTGCCAGAAATACTGAAAAGGGAAGCCTTTGGGATATGTTTCAGGGATAGAATACGTATCTGAGAACTGGAAAAGTGTTTATGAAAATATTGCTAATGAGAGATAAGTATACCTCTTTCTGTGATCCCCTAAAAAGGGTCAGAGATCTCCAATGTAAAGAGATAATGTAATTTTAGAAAATATAATGTCAATAAGATGTAAATGGTAAAAAGCCATTTTTATGCAGTTTTGAAGGATATTAAAGAATAGTTCAGGGATAATGAAAAATAGGTCTGTAACATTGTTTAACCAGTATTCTTTAAAAAGGAAAGGTTCTCTGTAACAGATGCGATTACTCACTTCGCTTTCAAAGTATGCTTTTTAATGGGTCTGATGTCCTTTTATGGACCGAATGGAATCTAGCAAGCTCTCCTGTTACTGCACGGGGGACAGGTACTGTAACCTAACACTGCCTACTATTCTTTTAAAGAAAGAAAATATGGCTTAATAGACTATCTTATGTTTTGAGGATCAGAAACACTTTGGTTAAAATCTCATTTTCCAACAATTAGCTCCAGTGAATTCTTTCTGCTGGTCAAGCAAATTTTAGATGCTGAAGTCAGACTCCCAAGTTTTACTGAATCTTAGATGGTTAAATTCTAATGTTTTAAATTTACATAATTCCATTGCAAAATGTAAACTATTTTTTAATATATTAACCCTTTCTACTGTGAGTTCATGAGCATGAATCTATTCCCAGAATGGAACTCCAGCTGAAATATTTACAGATTTGAGTTCCTCACCCTGTAGAATGATAAGCATGTAGTCACTCTGAAGTTCTTTTTGAAACACTGTGGGTTTTTTCCTTTCCTTCTTACTCAGTTTTCTCAGTCATTTGTACTGTGTTACCTCATGGACTGGTTGCAAACCAAGAGGCCTGTGGGGTCAGGAAAATAATGAAAGTGGTGAAGGAGTACAGGCTTCATAATGTGGTAACCACCACGTACTCCCGGTGGTAACAAGGCATGATGTGTAAATCACTTAAATGATGATAAGCCTGTGCCTTTCTTCCACGAGACAGCATCGGTTATGTGTGACAATAAACCTAGAAGTCAATGTTGTCAATTCGAAAGGAAAAATAAGAAAAAACTTAAGGCAAATACAATTTTCAATCATTTGCCTGGGAAAAAATTTAAAATTAACAAAAATTAAAACTATGTGGTACAGTGACTCAAACAGTAAAGAAAATTAACACTTGTATACTTTGAATGCTTAATAATGATAGAGACATTATATAAGCAAAAATACTTTAGCCACAATTATGTCTTCCTTTCTGGTAAAAGTAAGATGTTGTGAAAGAAATGTATCTTTTTAAAATAGAATTTTACCTGCACTCAATTCCAACTCTAATCTTAAAATGTATAAATGTTAAATTTTATTTTTTCTCTACATCTTTTTAGAATCATTTTAACTCACTGAAGTATTCAATTTAGAGAAACTTATTTCTAGAAATATTTAGTAATTTCACTGTAGATAAAAACTAAGGAAATCATTTTAATGACATAGATTATTTGAACTTAATCCCACTCTTCTTTGAGTTAGGCAGGTATGATGCAAATAAGTTAAATAATACTTAACAAAGTTATTAAAACAGGGTAAATTGTTTGTTGCATATCAAAACGCAACACCTTGTCTGAAAGTCAGATTTTGTATTTCCTCTCCAAATGTCCTCATTAGGCAAAATGCATGTTGTTATGACAACTGGATGGTGAATTTAGCCTGAATAATTTTTTAATACATCAAGATAAGACTTTTTAGCAGTATATATGGCTTTTAAACCATGGCCTTTTTTCCCTATCCCTGGTTCCTCAAAGTATTTCTTACTTCTAATATTTCTAAATAATTTGCCTAAAAGATATTCACTTTTCTGGCATTCAGATATATACTTTTACATGTTTAGGTCAAAAATATTCTTTCCATTTGTCAACATATATAAATAAAACAGGTGTTTGAAAAATTAAACATTTACAGTAGCATAATTTTTTTCAGATGCTATTTTGTAGACGTTCTTAAAATATTAGAGTATAGAATCTGTATACTGTGCAAATCCAAAATTTGCAACAGTGTTTATCCTAATATAACTTTCGATATATTTAACCTGAATATTTGATAGTCACCCAATTATAACATTTGCAAACTGAAATCATGGAGAATTGAAAATTTATACTGCAATCAAATAAGTCACCCGATTATAACATTTGCAAACTGAAATCGTGGAGAATTGAAAATTTATACTGCAGTCAAATAACCTGAGTGTTTACTATACAGTCTCTAAAACTGGAATAGAAGTATTTTAATATATTGTAATAAAAGTTACCCGGAAAATACTATTGTTAAATGTACACTAATTTGGGGAAGCTTTTTTAATTTAAATGAGAAAATGTTACTTAATGAACACTGATATTATTAAAGAAATTCTTCAGTATTTCTCAGTTAACTTTAATTTTCTTTAATGTGATTAGAATAATAGTAAAACTAAGAACTTAGTATGAATACATTGACTCAGTTAATGTTCACCAACACCCTGTGGGATCAGCAATTTGCCCCATACCATATAACTGGAATCTACAGTACTAGGATTCTGACCTGGGTGGTGGTAGTAGTAGTAGTAGTAGTAGTATTAAATGAAAGCTCTATAAATTCTATACTGCTTTGCAATTTTCAAAAATTTCACACATATTATTTCATATAATCCCATAATAATCCTTTTTTCCCTCTTCCCCCTTCATTGTCCCCACTGGTAGCAACTAGTTTGTTCTCTGTATCTGAGTCTGCTTCTTTTTTTGTTTTATTTATTAGATTGTTGTATTTTTTAGATTCCACGTATAAGTGATGTATTTGTCTTTCTCTCTGCTTTTTTTCACCTAACATAATGCCCTCCAGGTCCACCCATGTTGCTGAAAATGGCAGAAGGCAGATATAAACTGCAACATTTGGGGGGGGAGGGGTCTATCTTCTAAAGCAAAGGAAACAAAAACAAAAATAAACAAATGGGACCTAATTAAACTTAAAAGCTTTTACCCAGCAAAGAAAACCATTGACAAAGCAGAAGGACAACCTACTCAATGGGAGAAGATATTTGTAGATGATATGACCAGTAAGGGGTTAATATCCAACATATATGAACAGCTCATACAACTCAACATCAAAAAAACAAACAAATCAACATTAAAAAAACAAATAACTCAACTAAAAAGTGGGCAGAAAAACAGAACAGACGTTTCTCCAAAGAGGGCATGCAGATGACCAACAGACACATGAAAAGATGCTCAGCATTGCTAATCATCAGGGATATGCAAATTAAAACCACTGAGAGATATCACCTCACACCTGTCAGAATGGCTATCATCAAAAAGAACACAAATAACAAATGTTGGTGAGGATGTGGAGAAATGGGAACCCTTGTACACTGTTGGTAGGAATATAAATTGATGTAGCCACTGTGGAAAACAGGATAGAGGTTTCTCAAAAAAACTAAAAAATAGAACTAAATATGACCCAGCATTCCAATTTGGGTATATATCCAAAAAAAAGGGAAAACACTAATTTATAAAGACACATTTGCTCCAGTGTTCATAGCAACATTATTTACTGTAACCAAGGCATGGAAGCAACCTTAGTGAACACCAACATGTTGCATGGTAAAGAAGATGTGGTGTATTCATACAATGGGATGCTACTCAGCCATTTAAAAGAAAAAGAAAAGAGAATGACCTGGATCTTTCTGACTCCACACTGCACTCTTAACTCTCTCCTCATACCACCTTTGTTTTGACAAAAGAATTAACAATTAAGCTGAAAACACTGCTATTAATCTTCAGCTATGCTGAAGGGAATATTTCTTTTTAACCTGAATCAAAGAATTGAAACAAAATTAAAACTAGCCCCAAATAAATAGTTTTCTTTTATGATTGCTTACCTGTAAGGTGATTTTAACGCTTGAGACAAGATTAAAATGTTATGTTGTCTCTAGGAGACACACTACTGATTACACAGAGAATCCCCTTATAATCCGTAGGTTAAGTTTGTGGGCACATAGGGTAAAACTGGAGACTCGAGAGATGTGGCACACAACTAAAATTCACCCGTATTTCCACATGCAGGAGAACCTTTCTAAAATATATTTCCTATCCCTTAAAAAAATTAATGAGCTTGTATGTGTGTGTATTTGTGTGTTTTCATTTGTGTATTGGCTTAATGTTGACAAACTTTTTTCAGAATTTAACATCACATCATGACAATTACCCCATTCCATTAAATTCGTTGAAAACATAGTTTTAATTAACTTAAGATAATCTTGCTTTTTTATTGAGAGCATCTTTGAGAGTAACAAGTTTCATATAAGAATGCCTGCTATATTAAAATAACAAGTTACTTTCTGTTAATTATTACTTGGTTCTATGTCCAGTAGAGTATATAAATTATTTTCCTGGTATTTAATTTTTTTTCTGGAATATTCAAGAAGAGGAAGTGTTTTCACTGGTCTCTAAAAAACATCAGCACAAGGAAGAGTGAACTATGCAGAATTTCAGAAGTCCTCTCTAATATGCTAGGAGCATTCATAATAATATTAGCGGCTCTCCAAGTTTAACTAGAGGATGTAGATTCATTACACAGAGAGCTCACATACTTAATAAACTGTCCTTAAGCATGAAGATGGAAGTTGGCAGAGTAATCATAGAACTGATACTAGTAGCTATCAGACTCTGTATTGCTAAGTGATAATGTTTACTTCAAATTTCCATGACAGATGAAAACTTACTCATTGCTAGAGAGAAAAAAGAATGCAAGGTGAACTTTTCACCTCTTACTCACTGATACATCTAATTAGAGATTTGGGGAGAAAGTATAAGAATGTGTGAATTAGCTCCTTTTTCTCTTGTTTTGAATTGATCTATCCTCAGAATTCACAATTCTGTTTGTTACCTATGTTAGGTGACCTGTGCTTATTCTACTGGTCTTCAGCTGTTCACTTTAATAATGACCGATAATAAGTTGAACTTTGAAGGAAAACTTACATAGTCTCCCTAGCCATAGATGTAAGTCGTATTCTCTAATTATATTTATTAGAAATAATACTTTAAACATCAAATCATAACTCAAGAAGAAAAGGAAGAATATTTTTATCTTCTCATATTCTAACTTATATAAACAGCAGAATGAGAGTTCATATGTCATGGAAACAAACATCAGTAGTTTCTCTAAGGTAATTATATTTTCTCATGCAATAATGGATTAACTTAAGCAGGAAAATATTTGATAATACTTCCTATTGCAGTGCTTCACAGTCGAGACCACGGATAGTGGAAATGGTCAACTCTGGTCATACGAGTGTTTCCATATGTGTTTGTAGGACTGTGTGCAACCAGGCTGTAGGTACTAGCACATTCTACTCAGTAAGATGACTCAAAAAAAAAAAAAAATCCTGCTGCTTTACATGGAAGTACTTGGATTAGGTGTGGTCCCCTGAAATGCAGGAAAATGCCCTAATGCTATGGTCTGAAACCCATCCTAGAGAAATATAAATAATGTCAGCCATATAGATTCAAGAATGGGATTTGGGAGTAGCAGGGATTTGTCACTTAAGAAGTAAAAGGTTATCTTGTCCAGCTACCTTTAACTGTTCTCTGCTCACATATAAGGTTAGTACCTACCACAAGAGTGATAAGTCAGAAACTCAAGCAAAATGACTGTAGTAAAGTGAAGTATATAGAGTATTGAAAAGAAAAAAATAATAAGCCAACCTGGAATTCTGTATACAGTGAAATTATCCTACACAAATGATGCAGAAATAAAGACTTTATTGGGCAAAGAAAACTTGAGGGAATTTGTTGCCAGTAGAACTACCTTGCAAAAAATATATTTTTAAAAATTTTCTCTGAGAAGTCTTTTAAATCCTCTCTGAATTTCTTTAGAGAGAAGGAGAATAACATGTATCAGAAATGTGGCTCTACATCAATAAGGGAAGAGCATTTGACAAGGAATAAATGAAGGTAAATCCTTTTTTTTAATGCTTAATTGGTCTAATGTATTTTAAAATTAAAAATGGCAATAATATATTGGACAAATATGCTTATAAATATTTGAAATGAATGACAGAAATATTGTAAGGGATGGGAAGAAGAAATTGAGAATTAATTGTTTTAAGGTAATTGCACCACCCATAAAGTAGTTTATTTTTATTTTAAAGTGCAACAAAATTAGTAGTAAATATATATTGTAAACTCAAAAGCAACCACTAAAAATTAAAATAAATACAATTAAATGCTAATTGAATAAAGAAAATGAAGTCATATTACATTCTTAATTAAAACAACAAAAGGAAGAAAAAGAGTGAGAAGGAAAAAGCAAATAATAAAGGTAACAAGTAGGAAACAGTTACAAATATGGTCAATATCACTCTACCTGTATAAATAATCAAATGAAATATAAATGGAATAAATACATCAATTCAAAGACTGTCAGAGGTGAAAAATAATAAGACCCAATTATTGGTTATCTACAAGAAACCCACTTTAAATATAAAGATACATATAGATTAATGGTAAAGGAATGAAGAAAGATATAACACAATAACACTAATCAAAAGACAGCAGGAATAGCTATATTAATATCCAATACAGCAGACTTCAGAGCATGGTAAGTTATCAGGGATAAAGACAAACATTATATGATAAAGCATCAATACTCCAAGAAAAATGTAATAACTCTTAATGTATGTGCCTAACAACAGAGCATCAGAGTACATGAAGTAAAAACTGGTAGGACTTCAAGGGGTGATAGACAAATGCATTATAGTTAAAAACTTTAACCCCAGAAATGAACATATTTGAGAGGCCAAGATTAAATAAGATATGATACCAACTTCTCTAGAGTATATTTTAGAAAACATAAGCAAATGGAACACTCCATAATTTACATATTAGAACAGGTATGCAAGGCTAATTCAACATTCAAACATCAATTAAGGTAGTCCATCATATGCTCAGGCTTAAAAAGAAAAATCATTCAATCATGTCAATAGGTGCAGCATAAGCATTTAACAAAACACAACACCCATTCATGATAAAAACTCTCAACAAACTAGGAAAAAAGGGAGCTTCTGCAACATGATAGGAGCATTTACAAAAAATTACAAGGAACAATCTTAATTGAGAAACTGGATGCCTCTCCTGTGATCAGAAACAAGGCAATATTTCCTTTCACCACTCCTATACAACATGGTACTGGAAGTCCCTCTAAAATAGTAAGATGAGGAAAGGAAATAAAAATTGTATAGATTGAGACTGAAGACATATAAAGCCTTTGTTTGCATATGAGATGATCATTTATGTAGAGAATTCCAGAGAATTAATAAAAATGCTCCTGGAACTAATACATGATTATAGCAAGGTTACAACATATGTTTAATATATAAAAGTTAATTGCCTCTTACATACGAGCAATGAACAAGTGGAATTTGAAATTAAAAATACAATACCATTTACATCAATATCCCTAAAATTAGATACTTCAGTATATATCTAAGAAAATGTGTAGATGATTTATATGAGGAAAACAATACTCTGATAAACAAAATCAAGGAGAAATTAAATAAATGGAGAGCTATTCCATGTTTATGGATAGAAAGCTTCAATATTATAAAGATGTCATTTCAACTTGAACTATAAGTTCAATGAAATCCCAATCAAGATTCTATCAAGTTACTGTTTGAATAATTACATATTGATTATAATTTTTTTATGGAAAGCAAAATGCCCAGAAGAGCCAACATAATGTTGAGGAAGAACAAAATTAGGTTGATACTACTCAACGTTAAGAATTACTATAGAGCTACATTAATCAAGACAATGTGGTATTGGTGAAAGAATAGACAACTAGATACATAGAACAAAACAGAGAGCCCAGACAGACCACACAAATATAGTAAACTTAGCTTTGACAAAAAAGCAAAATCAATTCAGTGAAAAAGAGGTAGTCTTTTCACAAAGGTGCTGGAGTGGTAGTACAAATGCAAAAAGTGAATCCAGATACAGATATTACACCTTTTAAAAATATCAATTCATAATGGATTATAGACCTACATGTAAAATAAAAACTATAAAACTAGAAGGTAACAAGGAAAATCTAGGTGACTTAGTTTGGCAATGATTTTTAAATTGAACACCAAAGGCATGATTCATAGAAGAAAACTTAATAAGTTGGACTTCACTAAAATCAATATATTCTGCTCTGGTAAGAGAATGAAAAGACAAACCTCATACTGGGATTGTGGATTTGCAAAAACATATCTAATAAAGAACTTCTATAAAAATATGCATATAACACTTAAAATTCAACAAGAAAACAATCTTATTAAAGTGGACAAAATATCTGAATAGATACCTCTCCAAAGAAGATAAGCAGATGGCAAATAAGCATATGAAATGATTCTTAACATCTTTACATTTAGTAGAAAGCTAAATTCTAAAACACTAACAACAAGTGCTTAGGAGTGTGTGGAACAAGGAAACTCATTCATTGCTGGTTGGAATGCAAAATGGTACAGCCTCTTTGAAGACAACTTTACATTTTCTTGCATGAGTAAACATACTCAGATTATCATACAACAATTGTGTTACGCAAATTAGTGAAAATCTTATGTACATATAAAAACCTGCAGACAAATGATTACAGAAGTTTATTTCATAATTGCCCAAAATTGGACTCAACCAAGCTATCCTTCACTGGAGGAATAGATAGCCAAAATGTAGTATATCTATATGTGGAATATTAGTCAATGATAAAAATAAATGAGCTATTGTGGCACTAAAAGATATGGAGGAATCTTAAATACACATTATTGAATCTAAGAAACTAGTCTTGAAAAGCTTACACGCTGTGTGTTTCCCATTATATGACATTATGGAAAAGACAAAACTATATAGACAGTAAAGAAACAGTGGTTGCCAGGAAGTCTTGGCTGGAAGTGGTGGGGGACAAGAGTTGGCAACAGGATAAATAGCTAGAAAAGAAAGAGCAATGAAGCTATTCTATATGGTATTTTAATGTTGAGTGTATGGTATATGCATTTGTCAAAACTGTGCAAAACAAAGAGTGAACTGTAATGTATTATGGAATTTAGTTGAGAACAATGTATCAGTATTGATTCATCAACTGTAACATATGTGTCACACAAATGCAAGACATTAATAATAGGGAAAAATTTGGGGAAGGATATATAGGAACTCTCTGTACTTCCTGCCCAGTTGTTCTATAAACCTAAAACTACTCTAAGAATGAAGTCTATTAATGTTGAAAGTCATAGCGATGATTAAAACAAAATGTATACTATTTTTGAGGTGAAGAGATAGGAATATATTTAGGAAAGGCATATCTAGGCCTTTGAATCATTATTATGTACTATTCTGTATGTAGAGTGTGCATAACTGGGAATATATTACTCAGTATTTCATATCTATAAAAAGCATTATAGGTATAAAAATTTAGGAGAATAACTTAATGATGAAGTTATTTGGTTTTGTAGACTTCTTAAATTGTTTAACAATATCCCTTCAGTTGATCTTGCAATCTTGTCCTTGAGGAAACCATAGCTCTTTTTCTAAAGTGTTAAGAGGAGATGTTTTTATTTGGTATATGATTTTTTCCTCAGAAATACTGAACCAATAGAAATTGAATATGTGTAATGCCATTTTATGTTTCAAGGTGGTTTGTTGTGGTTTTCTTAATACCTGAGGTAGAATTTCTCTTTTCTACATTGAAATCATTACATATGATTTTTCATTTGTTTGTTTTAGCATGGGCATTTTTGTGCACTATTGAGCAATAAAATGTATATCAAATTAATTTAATTTATTATTAAAAAGCCATACTGTATTCAGAAACATATTAACATCTATCAAGAAACCAATGATCACCAAAATACCATATTAAAATAATGTATAGTATAAAGTCTCCTTACTCTAGGTAGAAATTAATAAGATGGTAGATATCTAGAGGATATAGCATATTTAAATAAAGTAACCTAAACTTTATTGATATTATGTTTAAAAATGTTCATTATTATGGCTTTCAAGGTGTTGCCTTGGTTGATCATACATCTATTCTGGTGATGCCACTTTTGCCAAAGCAAGTTTGTCAGCTCTCTTTTGCAGATTTGCCTTCACATTTTACAGCACATTTGTCTGAGCAAACTTAATCTTCTCAAATATGTGTCTGGGGTCTGTGAGTAATGTAGCTGGGATGACTAAATGGGATAATAGCATCTTATTAAGACATAAATGTTGATTATAAGATGATATAATGTGTGTGTGTGTGTGTGTGTGTGTCTGTGTGCTGTGTACTCTCAGATATTAGCTCTAGAGTTACATCCAGAGAGGGATTCTATAATGTTTGGGGACAATAAAAGCATCCTCAAAACAACATGAAATACCTAGGTCATTGCGAAGGCAAGAGTCATTTATATGCATAGGATTTGTTAAACATGTTAAAGAAATAAAATAATTAAACTGGTGTATTTCTTTTTAGATCTGTTTTTATCAGGAAATTCAATAAAATATGGCAATTAAATTTTCAGTGCCTTAAGTTCTCAAACCACCAACTTTTTTTATTCAGAATATATTATGAATCTTGGCAACTTTAGATCTACTAGGAATAGAAATTTAAATGGTCATATAAAAGGCTTGTCTCATTTGTTTCTCCCAATATAATTGAGATGTTATATTTTTCAGATAATTCCTTCTGACGTAGACACAGTGCCATTTGTAATTATTATAACTATAATTGTTATTTGCATTGAATGATTAGAATTCATTTATTCAAGAAACATCTGTGAAGTATCTACTATGTATCATATACTAAGAGCCTTCTATATATTATTTCCAATGCTCAGAGGAAACCACTATGCAGTGGATTCTTTTTTTGCAATTCTCAGATAAGGAACAATATTATTAAGAGAATTGAAATAATTTTCCAGATGTCACCATAATGTCACACATTAGATAAGCATTTCTCTTATGTCTATTTCCATTATATAGACATGCAAGATCATTTTGTATATGATTTGAGAATTTAAACATATGTGCAAATCATTGTTTTCTGAATTACAAGAATCTGCTCATGATGAAGTTATTGTTGTTCTGTGAAAAATACTCTTTAGAAAGGTAATTTTATTTTCTTTCGAACTGAAACACATTTAGCTAATTAGTCATCTCTATATTTTTGCATGAGTTTATGCATGTTTATACAAGTCTTTCTCTTTCACTGAAGATTTAATGTTATGATTTAACTGAAAACAACAGAGATCTAGTAGAGAATATTGATACGTAGATACTAGCTTGGGGACAGTTGAGAACTTTCTATGTTCAGATTCCTCTGAACTGAGCCCACAAAAGTGGCACATTACCCCCATCAGAAGAGAGTTCCCTTTTCCCTTATTTCAGGATCATGAAGGCACCTTACAAAACAACACTCTCCTGCCTCAGGATTCACCTTTATGTCTGTTCTGGGCAATCAGATGAATAACAAAACTCAAACCTAGCATAGTCTGACTGAACGGTAACTGGGAATTCAAAGGGAGGAGCAGTAATAAAAAAACAGTTTCAGAATCTGGTTAATAAGTATTTTCATGAGCTGTGACTGGATCCTGAGGGTGTTTGCTAGAGTAAGGAGAACATAAAATTGATAAAAGGCAGAGTTTGTTGATATGGAAACACCCTCCTGTGATATAAAATTTAACACCCTGACAAAAATCCTGGTAGATGCTGCCGCCATGCTATTAGAATTTCTCTTTTAAGCTTGGATAAGGTGATGACTCATGTTAAATGAAATAGAAATGCCAGAACTCTGTGATAGTGGAGGAAAGGATCAAGGGCTTAGAGAATTGGGAATTGTAAGATCAATGTAAGACTTAAGGTTAGAAATTCCACTGGCCAGCAATATTCCGCTGATAAGCCTGGAGGATACTCCACTTACCAAAGTGATTTAAAAAATGTGCTGGTGAGAAGTACCCCACCATCTTTGAGTGATGTCTCCTTATTGCAGGTCAGAGCTAATAGTAGGTGATACTGTAAAGGAATTGGTCCCTTGAGAGGTCCAGTGGTGGCACTTAAATGTCAGAAGCCAGATGAACACAGTATTTGCTATGAGCAGCAACATCAGAGAGGCTGTTGAAGGGGCCCATCTTCAGAGAGTCCTGGAAATTATTGATATATTTGCAGTTGTTTCTAGAAGGAAGAAACATGGGGAATCAATAAAGTATTGCTTAATCTTTATAATAAATTAAATTATCAATGGATTATGAGGAGATTGAGAGAAGCAGCCTCAAAATAGTCAGGTAACTAGATATATGAGTCCAGAGTCCAAGTGAGGACAGGAGCTGCTTTTAGAATGCTCTGTTGTCTCTAATGCAGATTCCATGACCTTGATTCAGAACCCTAGGCGTTCACATTGACTTTCTTTTCAGTTATGACAAGCCATAAGTTCTACATAGATTATTTTCCTATCAACTATATCTTTAAAATATTAGAGATTAGAGGATTTATTTGGTCCTGTGCCCAAGTGGCACAAATGTCTGGAGTTCCTGCAGATTTTTTTCTTTTTATTCTGTACCTAATTTAAAACAAATTACTTAAGTCATTGCGTGTCTTTTGTGGGAGGATATATATCTACCAAAGATACTTGCCATGATTTTCCATTGTCCTTCCAAACAGGAATGTGGGCTCTCTTTCAGTATGATTTCATTGTCTAAGAGATGGCTCAGGTTTGGTAACTGAGACCTAAGGGTAGTTGCTATATATGTATATATCCCATTTGCAATTACAGCAATGAGTGCAAGGCAACAATTCTTTGGTCTGCTCATTTCACCCTTTGAGAACAACAGCCCCTTCTACAAAACTTGCCCTACTCCAGATTTGCCCATAGTTCAACTTCTTTATCATTCCATTATCCAGTGAAACCCTGGCCATGTGTAGAAAACAAATCCAAGCTGGGCTAACTAGAAACTTTATCTAGGATTATAAAATTTGAAATCAGGAAAGGGTTAAGGTATAAAACATTGAAGGTATGAAACTTTGAAACTGGAGGTTGCCAAGTTACCATCATGTAGGAAGAAATATGTAAAAAAATAAAAATAAAACCAATACAAATGGAGAAACACATATTTGATCAACCAGTCAATGTTTGAGATACAGATGTATTTTTGGTCCAAGTTCCTCTCTGTCTTTTTGCTGATTTGTGTAGTGAACTGCTCTTTTTAGCCAACAAACTTCACCCCTAACGTTAGCCCTTAGGTTAGGATGCCTGACATGTTTAGCTGAAACAGTTCTAAATAATGAGGGATACATTTGGATTCTTTAATGGCAATGAGAAAATATAGACCACTAATCACATGACCACTTGAGGATTTAAATAGAACTACACATCCCGCTCATCTCCTGGGAATAGATATATACAAAGGCATGTTATCCACCCAGTGGACCAGTTGCCAAATTCTGCGTAATTTTCTGAATGTCAGTACCAGGTAATACATCTTCCCAGCTGAATTTAATTTGTCCTTCACAATCAAAATTTCAAAGCCATTCACATTTTCTGCATTTTCTCAGTATGAACTCTTTGTTGAATTTTATTGATGCTCAATTTAGCATTCAGATTTCTTTTCAATTGGAATCTCAAAGTTCTGTTAATTAAAATAAGAGCCTTTTAAAAGTAGCATGCGAATGTAGGCACAAGGTAAATGCCTTTGAGTATTTGATTGTTAATACGTGACAACATATATTTTTGGTATCTCTAGTATAATCCTCATTATGATTACTGTCAGCAGGTTACAGTGCCTCATATCAAATGGCAGTGTAATGTACAGTAATTTCTATTTCTAATTCTACACTGTTCTTTAAAGACCTATCATTTCTATTTTATTGCAATTGTTAAGCAGGACAAGAATATGATATGCAAGCTAGTGTTTTACTAAGCCATTTCACAGTGCACACTTAGTTACAATAATAATTCATTTTATATGGTCTTAGTATATATTATGAAGGCTATTTCCCAGAATGACAATTTTGTTGGTTTATAAAATGAAATTATGCTTTAGTTTAAATTGTGATAAACAACAAGATATAAAGGATGGAGTCTGATTTGATTATCAACTATATTATTTGCATATGTATTTTAAGGGAAGCTAGTTATAAAATTGCATATTTATAATGAGGTTGCCTAAGATATTTGGGAATGAGACATAAAAATATGAATAAATGAAACTCTTTTTGTTTCTCCAAAATCTTGTTAAAATTTTGGAAAATACAATATTTAGGGGAGATACAATATTAAACTGAGGTAATTTATAGTATTTAAGAGTCTACTTTTTTTTACCTTTGTATTACTTAAGCTAATTACTTCTCTCTATTCTTTGAGAAGCAAGGTTTAAATATTTGAGAATAACATTTTTTAGTTCTGATCATAAAGTATGATTTTTAAAATGTATCCAATATTCAGCATTAATTCTTGTAAAGGTAAGTTACATGTAATTAATGTAATTCCAACAGACTTCTCCTTGATTCAAAACATGAGTCAGTGTGTGAAGAGGTATACCATTGGGGCAAATACTTTAGGCTCACTAATGTCATTTCTTCTGGATCTCAGTGTTGTCTTCCATAAAATGAGAAAGTTAGCTTAAACAATCTCTAATTCTCCTTTTACTGTTGACATTTTATGAAACCAATATGTATACTCTCAGAAGAAGTAAAGTAATTGAGTCTACCAGGATTCTTAAGTTTGGAGAGCTTTAATAATTCAGAAGATGCAAAGATTTGCAATATTTAGGGTAACAAAATTTAGAATTAGAAAGCATTTTCTCATCTGTCTAGTCCAGTCACTTAACCCAGGTGAAACACCAATGGTAGGGAAATGCTACCAAATGCTACCAAAAAGTTGCCTGGACAGCTGGCTAGAAAGAATTGGAAAGTTGTTTTTTCTTTTTCCCTCACCAAATAATTTATGTCTTCATTCTATGTCTATCATCTGTAAATTTTAAGGAGCTGATGATAAGAAAAAAATTAAGATTCATAATATGTATATTTAGTAACAATATTTAATTCCCTATCTCTTCCCCCATGTGAATTTGTAGACTGATCTCTAATTCATTACTTGAGAGGAGGCCCATAGAAAAGCAAAAAAACAGAAGTTGCCTTTGTGCCTGGTGGGCTTTTCCCAGCAAAAAGTCTAAGCCCAGAAAAAAAATCTTAAATGTTGTGCAGAGAAAATAAATGAAGGGGAATAAGAGTATAATATCTTGAAGAAGGAAAAATGGTCCTGAAACTAAAAGGATATACCCCTGGTTGGGTTAGAGGAGGAAAATAAGGAGAGTTGTGAAGTTCCTTAAGGCAGAAGTCACAGTAAGCCCTGGTGCTTAGGATCACTGTGGACGATTGATGGAGCTGTCAGATAGAAATTCCTGCATGGCACAGCTGGACATGGGGGATCACAGATAATCTGAAAGAAGACTCCTGTAACCCAGTGGTGCCACAGAAGCAGCCAGGTATTTCTAGGCCAGAAAGGGCCACGAGAGCAGGAATAATGGACATTTGAGCCACAACCTTTGTTAACCTGTGACTAAGGGTCAGATGTCACCTCTCCTGACTCATCATTTTCTGAATTATCTTAGGATAGTGAAACTAAACAGCCCAGGGAAGAAAGGGGCTTGAATTCAGAGCTGGGTTGAAAATACGTTGCAATGATAGAAAATATGTCTTTTTATGTTAACTGTTCTTGCACATCTGAATCTATAGACTAAGATTAATTATCATTGGAAGAATTTTTAACATGGCATGAGAGAATGAAATAGAAAATTGGGCCACTTACCCTATTGATATGCTAGGCAAGATTCAAGAATTTTCTGATGAATTGCATTTAAAAAATGTAAACTACACTATGTGCCACTACATGGATAAATCACAGAAATTTAATTCTGAACAGAAGAAATTCATTAAAAAGTTTATACCCTATTATTTCATGTATATAAATTTAAATAAGGCAATATTATACTATGGTCCTAGAGGACAGGATCATATTTACCTTGTACACAGGATGGTGTCTTGGAAGGGGTGTAAGAAGGCCTTTCTGTTGTCCCACTTGTGTTCCTTTGCTTCATCTGAAGGCTGATTTTGTGGGTTTTTAAAAACTTGTGATAAATTAGTCCAGTTACACAACAATGATCTATATTCTTTCTGCTTGTTATTTATGTTTTGACAAATATTTAGGGAAAAAAAGATATGTTACACATTGCCAGCTAGCATTTACTCTAAGAGTGCTACAATTTCAGAAAATCTTTAAATGTAAATCATTATGGCAGTAATTTAGAATAGAAACACCATATAATCACACGAGTCTAATTAAAATCCCCAGTAGGAAAATAAATAGAAGGAAGTTACACATAAGATAGAAACACTTTGCAAAAAACTAACATCAACCTCTTCTAAAATATAATCCATTTTACGAAAAAGGTAAAATTATATATCTATATGTAGACCACTTCAAAGGTGGCTCAGTGAGGATCCTTGGGATCCCTCGTGATAGCCAAATCCAGCTCAGCCAGCCCTGCATGGGTGCTGGGATCACCAGCAAGTCTAATTTCTAGAAATAAAAATAGAAATGGTAAGGCTGAGTTAATCAGGAGGAGGAGTCAAGCAGTCATCATGGGCAGAGCAGGCACACAGATTCCAACTGGAAGGCCAAGCTAATGCCATAGGCTGATGCAGGAGTCACAGCTGCCCAGGCTGCCGAGGTCGAGTGGACATGGTCACTGAGCTCCTTCTCCAGACCTCTGGGGGAGTAGACAGACTTGGCTGCTTGCAGCCTAGAGGCAGGAGAAGTGCCATCCTTGTGTGTGTGTGTATGGATCTAGATATAAATCATCATTCCAGGTAATTTTGTTCTGTAAAGTCGTCATAAGCACTGAATTAGGGAACACTGAGCCATTGCTTTTAGGGAAAATAATAGGGTTCATATTCTGCGACTCTGATCACATATTTTTATCAACCAATCAATACGTAACCTTTTTTTAAATCCAAGTATAGTTGATGTACAGTATTATATTAGTTTCAGATATACAGTGTAGTGACTAAATACTTTTATAGATTACACTCAATTTAAAGTTATTACAAGATAATGGATATAATTCACTGTGCTGTACAATACATCCTTGTTGCTTATCTATTTTATACATGGTAGTTTGTATCTCTTAAACCCATGCCCCTAGCTTGCCCCCCATACTCCCTCTCCCTGCTAGTTCACACTAGTTTGTTCTCTACATCTGTGAATATGTTTCTGTTTTATTATATACATTCATTTCTATTTTTTAGTTTCCACATATAAGTGATAACATACACTATTTGTCTTTTTCTGTCTTATTTCACTAAGCATATTACTCTCCAGACCCACTCATCTTATAGCTAATGGCAGGATTTCATTCTTTTTATGGCTGAGTAATATTCTAGTGTATATATAAACCACAGCTTCTTTATCCATTCATTTGTTGTTGGACATTTGGGTTGCTTCCAAACCTAGGCTATTGTAAATAATGCTGCTATGAATATTGGGGTGCATAAATCTTTTCACATTAGTGTTTTCTTTCTTCTTTTCTCCTAATGGAGGCACTGGGGATTAAACCCAGGATTTCATACATGCCAGGCATGCACTCTACCACTGTGCTATACACCCCCAGCCTCAAATTAGTGTTTTCATTTTTTTTCTGGATATACACCCAGGAGTGGAATTGCTAGATCACATGGTATTTCTGTTCTTAGTTTTTTGAGGAACCTCCATGATGTTTTTCATAGTGGCTGCATCAATTTACATTCTCACGAATAGTGGACAATGATTTGCTTTTCTCCACATCCTCTCCAACATTTATTATTCATAGACGTTTTCATGTTAGCCATTCTGACAAGTGTGAGGTATTATCTCACTGTGATTTGGACTTTCATTTCTCTGATAATTAGTGATGTTGAGCATTTTTTCATGTGCCTGTTAGTCATCTGTATGTCTTCTTTGGGAAACTGTCTATTCAGGTCTTCTCGCCATTTTTAATCAGGTTTTTGTTTTTTGATACTGAGTTGTACAAACTGTTTATATATTTTGTATATTTACCCCTTGTAAGTTAAATCATTTGCAAATAATTTCTCCCATTCAGTAGGTTGTCTTAATTTTGTCAATGGTTTCCTTTGCTGTGCAAAAGCTTTTAAGTTTAATTAGGTTTCATTTACATACTTTGTTTTATGTGTGTTTCTATTTAGACACTTTGTTTAATATATATCGTTGACTTAATACCATTGAACTCACAGCCAAGAGCCATATAACTCATGACTGAATAGACCTTATTGAAACCATGTATTTTCTCCATATGGCACATCACAGCCTTCTTGCACTCAGGAACATAAGAGAGCACTTCACTTCTATGCTTGGAGTGTGGAGGGGCATTTTAGACATCAGAGTCACCAGAAAAAAGCAAAAGATGCAGAAAACATGTCATTATATAGACCACATAAAGGATGCTTGTACAGAATTGAGAGATGAAACAAGAAGATAGAGCGTCACCTTGGTCAGCCTCAGCTGTTGTGCATTGGGCAGCTTAGTTTTTCTGCTGCCGTATGCATGTTCACAAATGATGGTAAAATTCCCTTGAGTATTGATTTTGGGGTTATAAGTATATTTTAGCAGGCTGGTAAATTCACAAATGTAGAATCCATGAATGAGTATTTACTATATTTAGTTTGTTAAAGGGAACTATTAAAAATTAAAAGTCAAGTCAACACTGCATCAGGAGTAGAAATTATTACCAAATTGTAAATTTAAAATTTTTATTTATACCTTAGTAATGATATTTCGAGACATAATAGTGAATTTGGGATTGCTGTGTGTAGAATACTAGAAAATATTATGAAG
Organism: Vicugna pacos; assembly: GCF_048564905.1. Taxonomy (NCBI): domain Eukaryota; kingdom Metazoa; phylum Chordata; class Mammalia; order Artiodactyla; family Camelidae; genus Vicugna; species Vicugna pacos. The sequence continues at coordinate 62,829,542 of NC_132997.1, forward strand.
TTGTTAAAATCAGTTCTCCGTGTAGTTCTTGTGTAAGATAGGCAGTTTATGAATGCTGTTCAAATCATTTGAAAACATGGGTGGGGCAACCTGAACTACAACAACTGTGATACTTTTCTTCTCAATTTCATCACTGCTCCCTAGGTAAAATAAACTGTTAATAATCTAAGACAGCTTTTTAAATCTTATATGACATTTTGGTGAGTACTTGTTATCCTTAGGAATATTTCAACTGCAAGTAAGAGAAAATCAAGTTAGATATGGTTTTAAAAATAAGAGGATGCATTTCCTCATACTATCTAGATGTTGGGAGGTAGTTCCTTTCCAGAGGAAGTTAATTCAGAGTTTAAAAACTCATCAAATTCTCAGGGGCTTATAGTTTGTATGCTGCCATTTTTCTGTGTGTCAGTGTTGTCCTCAAGGCAGTTACTCTCATGGTTGCAAGAGATTAACACACATCAAGGCATAAATTCAAGTCTTAAAAAAATTTCCAAAGAAAGAAGAAACTTTGTCTTCATATAGTATCATCTTAATCCCTCAGCAGCCTTCCTCTAATGTTTTATTTTCTTGAATTAAGCCAAATGCCCCTGCCAAAACAGTCACAGGGAAAGAGAATAGAAATACTCAAGAGGTTGAGTGTTTCATCTGTGAATCACATAGCAGAGTGAAAGAGAATGAAAATTTGAATGAATTCTGAACTTCTATAAAGAAGTAGGAAGGGGAAAGTGGATGCTTGGTAGGCGATAAAAAAGGCCCACTACAAATCACATCTAACACTTCTGTAAGTCATGATACTGATTTAGGGAGAGATGTGGCATTACAATTTCATATACACTTTGTAAGCAAAGAATCTCAGAACTATTTAAGATGTTCCCCAATATAGTTTTGAAAGGTATAAGTTTTTTAAATTAGTTGAACTTATTTATTAGTGATTTTTAATTCAATTTGCCTTATTTATTCACATGGAACTTTTATTAAAAAAGTTTTCTCTGCCTGTAATTTTTACATGAACAGTGTAACATTTTTAAAAACAGAATCAGTGACTTAGGGCACAGTCTCAAAAAGCAGAAGCCCAGTTAAGTTAGCTTAAGTAAAAAAGAGATTTGTATATGATTTTTATGAGCTTATTATAAAAGATTTTTATTATTCATAAAATTATTTATTAAAATGAGTTAATTAAATTAATTAAAATTATTTATTTATAAAATATATAAAATATATTTAGGCAACCTTCAGTCTCACAGATGTTGAGTCAAAGCATATATTACTTGGAAGGCAAACAGGCTAAAGAGTTAGTTCTGAGAATCATTTTATGATTAAGTACATGACTCCAAAGAAGAGAACAATGTGAGAAGTTACTATAGATAATAAAGAATACCTTAAAACAACAATAGTAAAACTAGTAGAAAATGAGTAGGACTGGGAATAACAACTACTTAATGGAACAAAATAGAGAGCAGAAACCACAACATATAGACACTTAGTCTTAGGTAAGGTGGCATTTCAAATTCTGGACAATATATCAGTCAATTTGAATAGAAAGTGTTGGCTAAGTTCCAAATTGGTACCCTTGATCATCGATTTTACATTTTCCCTCTATTAGGCATCTCAACCTGACAAGACCAAAATAGAGATCTTGCTTTCCCTCAGTGTAGCAATTGCCATTTCAATAAATGACAAAACTGTCTACCTGATTACTCTAAATGAAAATCTTGTGGTGGTCTTTGATTTCTCCCTTTGTCTAAATCCTAATGCTAGCTAAAGTAATTATAATAAAAAATTATACTACCATTAAAATAATGAAGTAGATCTATAAGACTGTATATGCAAAAATGACCCTGATAAGAGCTGTAAGTAGTACAAGCAAGAAACAAACAAACAAACAAAAAAACACCTGTCTATATGTAATTGTATATAGCACATAATAACTGTAACTAGAATTAAATACAGCTGGTTATTAGTAATTATTTCTGATATGACAGAGGTGATGGGATAGGCTTCGTTTATCACTTTCTCTTTGTGGATTCACAGGAAGATCATATTTCTCAGCCTCACTTTCAGGCATAATGAAGCTATGTGGCTCAGTTTGTTTCTAAAAGGGAGCTGTGGGATGAGAATGATATAAAGCACATCCAGTACTAGCCCCTTAAAAAGTTCAGATACAAACCTTCAGTAATAACCTTGGAGGTCCTATGTTCCAAGTAGAGAAGTTACAAGGTAGATGATGGCTAAATTAACTTACACCAAACTTTGGATGAGTGAGAAATAAATATTTATTATGCTAAGAGACTGGTTAATATACTTTCAAAATAGGATAATAACATTCTCTTTCTACTTAATATGTTACTAAATTGCATGCTGTAACAAATTAACTCACAACCTGAGGGAGTTTGTTTCATTATCCAGCACATTTTTTTTTAACTTTCCCTCAAATATTTGTAGATGAAATTCTCAAAATATAATACATCTGTTATAGATTGAATTGTGCCTGCCATCCGAATTCATATATTTAAGCCCTAACCTCCAATGTGACTGTGTTTGGAGATGGGGTCTTTAAAGGAGTAACTTAGGTTATATGTGTTCAGTAGGGTGGAACCCTAATCCAATATGATTGGTATCTTCACAAGTAAGAGAAGATGCACCAGGGATACTTAGGCACAGAGCAAAAGCCATGTGAGGATAAAGCTAGAAGAAGGCAGCCATCTGAAAAGCAACATGCATAAATATATATTATATATTTATATATATATGCATGCACTCTAAAGCACTGAGAAGACACAAACTAGGCTTTAGCACAACTGGGGGCCACTCACATGTCACTTCAGGGGAAACTAAACCAGTCGAATGCTGGCTCTTGAACTTCTAATCTCCAGAACTGCAAGAAAATTAGTTCCTGTTTTTTTAAGCCACCCAATCTGTGGTATTTTTTATGGCAACCCTAAAGCCCTAATGTAACATCTAAAACTGATTTTTTCCATTTATATATATCCAATTCTATATGTGTTATTTTTATATCTGTCATTTAGGACACCCATATTTTATATTTCACTGACTTTGCTAGATACTATCTAACGTTACTTACTATGTTGAATCTTTCTCCCCTGTGCATTTCAACCTCCATCACTTTTGTTTACCTCCCAATCTTCTGTTGTCTGAACTTGTGCAGCAGCCTTATAAATGTTGTCCTTGTTCCCAGTTTCTTCTTGTGTAAATCTACCACTTAAAACTGAGACCAGAGCAATTACTATGGAATGCAAATCTGCTTATATAACCCACTTGTTTAAAAATTTATTTGACCCCCAATATTTTATAGTATGGCAAAAAAATACCTTTACAGTTTATTGTCAATCAACTTTTGTGCCTTCCTCACAAGACCAAATTTCAATATCACTGTTTCCTTGCAGTCTTTCCTCATTAACCAAAAAATTATTCTCTTCCCTTCTAACTGCATATAGACTACAACTTTATCATAGTGTTTACCATGTTGTTGTAATTATTTTCCTGTCTGCCCTTTCACTTAATGAAAGCAACAGTCTCTTATTTATCATTTTACTGACTACTATGTGGGCATTTGCTAAAGCATGTTAAGTACTTAAAAATTGTGTTCTGACTTAATTAATAGATTCTTCATTCACTTTTCTTTATTTCTTTTGTAATAAATGGAAGGGTATCCTAGGCTTTACTAACATCTCTATTATTCATATATTTTGTAGTATGATAAATGTTAAAATATTAACATGCTTGACCAAATAAGTATGTTATAGTATTCTTAAATTTAATGATTATATTAGGTGTTCAGCATTTATAACAATGCCTTATGAAGACTTACATAATTTAAAAAACACTAGCTTGTACTTTCTTAACTAACAAAATATTTTAAATGTGTTTAAATGCATAATATAGAAATATTCCTTTTTTCATTTGAAAAAATAGAATTTTTCATTTCCCATTAGCAGTGAAACAAGTTTGATTAATTCTGACCTGCCATACCCCTCCTCAAAATGTATTACTTTAATAAGCCATTCATATTTGCTTCCTTGTTATTTCTTTACTTGTCAAAGTAATAATAACTGTAAAAAAATTAAGATCTCTTTCTCCATACTGCATCAATTTCTGCCTTCGATGTTCTATGGAATTTTATGGTAAAATCTGCTCTGAGAAATTATATTCTGCCTGCTTCATTTAGATAATTGGTCCATCAGGATCTTGTGAAGAATGAATTTTGGAAATCAGACTCAGCGTGCAGTATTGAAGCCATCTTTTTTTTTTTAAGGTCACAATGAATTATGCATGTCACTCAGAAGACTTTCTTTTAGATTTCCAGATAAATTAATTGATTGCTTTAAAAACAAATTTAACAAGCGTGCCAATCTTCGCATAATAGGGGTCCCAGAAGGGGAAGAAAGATCAAAGTGGATTGAAAAGGTTTTTGAAGAAATCATGACTGAAAACTTCCCAAACTTAAAGAAGGAAGCAGATATCCAAGTACAGGAAGCTCAGAGGGTCCCAAACAGGAAGAACCCAAATAGACCCACACCAAGACATATCATAATCAAGATTGCCAGAGTCAAGGATAAAGAAATGATCATAAAGGCAGCAAGAGAAAAGCAAAGAGTGAGTTACAAGGGAACCCCCATAAGGCTCTCAGCTGATTTCTCTACACAAACACTACAGGCCAGAAGGGAGTGGCAAGATATATTCAAAGCCCTGAATGAAAAAAAAAGATGCAGCCTAGTATACTTCATCCAGCAAGGATATCCTTTAGGATAGAAGGAGAGATAAAGAATTTCACAGACAAGAAAAAGCAACAAGAGTTTAGCAACACTAAACCCATGCTAAAAGAAATATTGAAAGATCTACTGTAAATAGAAAAGCAGCAGGATGCTACAGAAATGAGAAACTCACAACTGGAAAGGTGGTAACTCATGAATTACAAATAAAATAAACATGAAATTATAAAAGAAGACATACAAATCATTGAGAGTGGGAGAGGGAGGCAGGAAAATATAGAATATTTGTTTTTCTTTCTTTTTTAAATTTTTTGTTCTCGGTAGGATGGGTTTGAGATCATGTTATTATCAGTTTAATAAAAACAGTTATAGTGATGGGCTAATAGACTTACAAAAAAGGGTAACCACAAGCCAAAAACTTACAAGGGAGTCACAAAAATTAAATAAAATCCATGATAACACAAAGGAAAATTACCAAACCACAAAAGGAAGAAGAAAGGAAGAAAGAGGAAATACCAAATCAACTGCAAAGATAAGTTCAAAATGGCAATAAACACATATCTATCATTAATTACTGTAAATGTTAATGGACTAAATGCTCCAGTCAAAAGACATAGAGTGGCAGACTGGATAATAAAGCAAGAACCTTCAATATGCTGCATACAAGAGACTCACTTTAGGGAGAAGGACACATATAGATTGAGAGTGAAAGGATGGAAAAGGATATTCCATGCAAATGGAAAAGCCAAAAAAGCAGGTGTTGCAGTACTGATTTCAGACAAAATAGACTTTAAAACAAAGGCCATAAAGAAAGACAAAGAAGGACATTTTATAGTGATTAAAGGAGTGATGCAAGATGAGGATATTACACTCATTAATATATATGCACCCAATATAGGAACACCTAGTACATAAATCAGTTACTAACAGAGATAAAGGGGGATATTGATGGGAATAAAATCATAGTCGAGATTTTAACATCACATTAACATCACCAGACAGATCTTCCAAACAGAAAATAAATAAGGCAACTGAAATTAAATAATACAGTAGAAAAATTAGATTTGGTGGATATTTTCAGAGCATTACACTCCCCAAAAATAGGATATACATTCTTTTCAAGTGCACATGGAACATTTTCTAGGATTGATCATGTACTTGGGCACAAAAGAAACCTCAACAATTTTAAGAAGGTAGAAATTATCTCAAGCATCTTTACTGACCACAATGCCGTGAAACTGGAAATCAACAACAGAGAAACAAAGGAGAAAAAAGGGACAGCATGGAGATTAAACAATATGTTATTAAAAAACCAATGGGTCAATGAGGAAATCAAAGCTGAAATTAAAAAACACCTTGAGCCAAATGAAAACACAACCACACAAAATTCATGGGACACAGCAAAGACAGTGCTAAGAGGGAAGTTTATAGTGAAACATGCCCTCCTCAAAAAAGAAGAACAATCTCAAATAAGCAATTTAACCCACCAGCTGAAAGAACTAGAAAAAGAAGAACAAAAAACCCCAAAAGGCAGCAGAAGGAAGGAAATTATAAAGATTAGGGAGGAAATAAATAAAATAGAGATTTAAAAAAACAGAAAAAAATCAATCAAACCAAAAGCTGGTTTTTTGAAAAAGTAAATAAAATCGACAAACTGCTGGCCAAACTCACAAAGAAGGAAAAAGAGAGAGCACAAATTAGCAAAATAAGAAAGGAGAATGGAGAAATTACAACAAATAAAATAGAAATACAGAATATCATATGAGAATATTATGAAAAGCTATATGGAACCAAACTGGATAACCTAGAGGAGATGGGCAAGTTTCTGGAAACATACTTTCCACCAAGACTGAATCAAGAAGAAACTGACCACTTGAACAAACCAATCACTAGAGATGAGATTGAAGTAGCAATAAAAAACCTCCCTACAAATAAAAGTCCAGGACTGGATGGCTTCACCAGGGAATTCTACCAAACATACAAAGAAGAACTCATACCAGTCCTTCTCAAACTCATCCAGAAGATTGAAAAGGAGGGAATACTCCCAAGCTCATTCTATGAAGCCACCATCACCCTGATATGAAAACCAGGCAAAGACACTACCAAAAAAGAGAATTATAGGCCAATATCACTGATGAACATAGACGCCAAAATCCTCACCAAAATATTAGCAAATAGAATCCAACAATACATAAAAAAGATTATACATCATGACAAAGTGGGGTTCATCCCAGGGACACAAGGGTGGTTCAACATACACAAATCCATCAATGTAATACATCACATCAACAAGAGAAAGGACAAAAAGCACATGATCATCTCAATTGATGCAGAAAAAGCATTTGATAAAATTCAACACCCATTTATGATAAAAACTCTCACCAAAGTGGGTATAGAGGGAACATATCTCAATATCATAAAAGCTGTATATGACAAACCTACAGCCAGCATAGGACTCAATGGTGAAAAACTCAAAAGCTTCCCACTAAAATCTGGGACAGGACAAGGATCCTCACTATCACCACTCGTATTCAACATAGTCTTGGAAGTCCTAGCCACAGCAATCAGGCAAGAGAGAGAAATAAAAGGGATCCAAATTGGAAAAGAAGAGGTAAAAGTGTCACTATATGCAGATGACATGATACTATATATAGAAAACCCTAAAAGGTCCATACAAAAACTCCTAGAAATAATCAAAGAATTCAGCAAGGTAGGAGGTTACAATATTAACGTTCAAAAATCAGTTGCATTTCTTTACACTAATGATGAATCAACAGAAAAAGAAAGTAAAGAAGCAATCCCCTTTAAAATAGCAACCAAAGTAATAAAATACCTAGGAATAAATCTAACCAAGAAGGTGAAAGAATTATACACAGAAAACTATAAACCATTGATGAAGGAAATTAAAGAAGACTTAAAAAAATGGAAAGATATCCCATACTTTTGGATTGGAAGAATCAGTATTGTTAAAATGGTCACACTGCCCAAGGCAATCTACAGATTTAATGCAGCCCCTATCCAATTACCCAGGACATACTTCACAGAACTAGAACAAATCATAATAAAATTTATATGGAACCATCAAAGACCTAGAATTGCCAAAGCATTACTGAAGAGAAAGAAAGAGGCTTGAGGAATAACTCTCCCAGACTTCAGACAATACTATAGAGCTACAGTCATCAAGACAGCATGGTATTGGTACAAAAACAGACATATAGACCAATGGAACAGAATAGAGAGCCCAGAAATGAACCCACAAACTTTTGGTCAACTCATCTTCGACAAAGGAGGCAAGAATATACAATGGAATAAAGACAGTCTCTTCAGCAAATGGTGTTGGGAAAACTGGACAGCAGCATGCAAAACAATGCAACTAGAACACTCCCTTACACCATACACAAAAATCAACTCAAAGTGGATCAAAGACTTAAACATAAGACAAGATACAATAAATCTCCTAGAGGAAAATACAGGCAGAACATTATCTGACATACATCTCAAAAATGTTCTCCTAGAAGAAATAAAAGCAAGAATAAACAAATGGGACCTAACGGAACTTATAAGATTCTGCACAGCAAAGGAAACCATAAGTAAAACAAAAAGACAACCTACGAAATGGGTAAAACTTTTTGCAAATGAAACTGACAAAGGCTTGATCTTCAGAATATATAAGCAGCTCATATGACTCAATAAGAAAAAAATAAACAACCCAATTCAAAAATGGGCAGAAGACCTAAACAAACAATTCTCCAAGGAAGACATACAAATGATCAAAAAGCACATGAAAAAATGCTCAGTATCACTAATTATCAGACAAATGCAAATTAAAACTACAATGAGATATCACCTCACATCAGTCAGAATGGCCATCATTCAAAAATCCACAAATGACAAGTGCTGGAGAGGCTGTGGAGAAAAGGGAACCCTCCTTTACTGCTGGTGGGAATGCAGTTTGGTGCAGCCATTGTGGAAAACAGTGTGGAGATTCCTCAAAAGACTACGAATAGACTTACCCTATGACCCAAGAATCCCACTCCTGGGCATATATCCAGAAGGAACCCTACTTCAGGATGACATGTGCACCCCAATGTTCATAGCAGCACTATTTACAATAGCCAAGACATGGAAACAGCCTAAATGTCCATCAACAGGTGACTGGATAAAGAAGAGGTGGTATATTTATACAATGGAATACTACTCAGCCATCAAAACCGACAACATAACGCCATTTGCAGCAACATGGATGCTCCTGAAGAATGTCATTCTAAGTGAAGTAAGCCAGAAAGAGAAAGAAAAATACCATATGAGATCACTCATATGTGGAATCTAAAGAAAAACAAACAAGGCATAAATACAAAACAGAAATAGACTCACAGACATAGAATATAAGCTTGTGGTTGCCAAGTGGGCAGGGGGTAGGAAGAGATAGACTGGGATTTCAAAATTGTAGAATAGATAAACAAGATTACACTGTATAGCACAGGGAAATATATACAAGATCTTATGGTAGCTCACAGAGAAAAAAATGTGACAATGAATATATACATGTTCATGTATAACTGAAAAATTGTGCTCTACAGTGGAATTTGACACAATATTGTAAAATGATTATAAATCAATAAAAATGTTAAAAAAAGAAATTTAACAAGTTTGTTACTATAGTTGGGGTGTTTGTTTAGCTGTCTAATTGGTATAGAAATCTAAGAGGGAATCCCTCCCTATAAATTAAACCCATTGCTATGAAATATCATTGTATTTGTTCTAATACTTTCTCTTGTAAACATTTCATTGCCTTGCATTGCCAAGCAATTATACCAATGTTTAAGATAGATAACTTTTAACTTCTTTTGAGGTCTAAAGACGATATCCCCAAAAATAATTCATGGAGGTGTTTCTTTTAAAATTATATGACTAGTATATCTAATTATCTCAGTTTCTTTCTTTAAAAAAATGTGTTTGACTTAAAAAGGAAAAATTGAATGAAAATAGCTGTTGAAGACAAGACATCATATTTCCTCTATTCCAGAAACCAAGTTTGATAAAAAAAAGGTGATATCAGTTAACTTATCAAAAAGGAAAGATGAATTTAATCAATAAATAGCTATTTTTCCTAAGGTATTTCTTCTTATTAAGGACAAGATTTATCTGTGCCCTTAGCAATATTAGCTTTAGGCAAAAAAGTGATGTACCTTACATTTATGACAGATTTAAATTCTAATGCATTTTGAGTTCAAGAAGCGAAGTGAATGACTCTACTTCACTAACATTTTTAAATCAGGTTTGTTTGTTTGTTTTTGATACTGAGTTGTATAAGCTGTTCATATATGGTGGATATTAACCTCTTACAGGTCATAAACCTTTTACAAGTATTTCTCCCATTCAGTACGTTGTCTTTTTGTTTTTGTCAGTGGTTTCCTTTGCTGTACAAAAGCTTTTAAGTTTAATTAGGTCCCATTTGTTTATATTTACCTTTTTTTTTTTGCTTTAGGAAATAGATCCCCCCAATATTGCTATGATTTATGTCAGAGTGTTCCGCCAATGTTTTCTTCTAGGGGTTTATGGTTTCCAGTCTTATATTTAAGGTCTTTAATCTGCTTTGAGTTTATTTTTGTATATGGTGTTCAAAAATGTTCTAGTTTCATTGTTTTACATGTGGCTGTCCAGTTTTCCCAGCACCGCTTGTTGTAGAGACTGTCTTTTCTCCACTGTATGTTTTTGCCTCTTTTGCCATAGATTAATTGACCCATAAGCATGTGGGTTTATTTCTGGGCCATGTATTCTGTTCCATTGTTCAATGTGTCTGTTTTTGTGCCAGTACTATAGTGTAGGCTGAAATTAGGGTGCATGATACCTTTTGCTCTACTCATCTTTCTCAAGATTGTTTTGGTTATCCAGGCTTTTTTGTGTTTCCATACAAATTTTTAATTTTTTTGTTCTAGTTCTGTGAAAAAGCCCTTGGTATTTTGATTGGGGTTTCATTGAATCTGTAGATTGCCTTGGGTAGTATGGTCATTTTAACAATATTAATTCTTCCAATCCATGAACACAGTATATCTTTCCATCTGTTTGTGTAGTCTTCGATTTCTTTCATCAGTCTTACGGTTTTTTGAGTATAGGTCTTTTACCTCTTTAGGTAGGTTTATTGCTAGCTATTTTATTCTTTTTGATGCAATTGTAAATGGGATTGTTCCCTTAATTTTATTTTCTGATAGTTTGTTGTTAGAAATGCAACAGGTTTCTGTATATTAATTTTGTATCTTGAAACTTTACCAGATTCACTGATGACCTCTGGTAGTTTTTTGCTGGCGTCTTTAATTCTAGGCATTTTTAAAGAAGTGAGATGGCAAAATGTTTATGAAAGCAAGGAAACTGGTGAGGCTAAGAGTCTACTAGAACGGAGCGGGTAAATTCTTAGGAACTCTGAGAGCAAGGGTGCTACCATTGTTCCACTGCAGCACCGGGACAACAAAGTAGGACCCTGGGCATTGGCTTAAGGAGGTGTGCTATCAAAGGAACCTCACACATACAAACCCCAGTGAAAATATTTCCTAGTAGTAAAATGTTAACAATAGTCAACAAAAGCAAATGCCTCAGAGAATTATTTTTTTTAGCTGTTTTATATTTAGTACTAAAGAATGTTGTTTGATTTCTGTTTTGAAATCTGATAGTGCTATTCTAGTAAACTTTAAACATGTATAATAAATTATATAACATAATTTGATAATTGCAATAATAAACAAAATTTCAGTATCCTTGACAAGTTAATAGATTTAATTTATGAAAGAAGCATAAAGCTGTCTGTTTTTGGTGTGCTTTTTAGTATTTTGAAAAGTACATTTTTATTACACTTGTTTTTCTCTTCAAATAAGTATAGCAAAAGAACTAAAGGCAAGAAATAGCCAACTTAGGCTGAAATGCATTTCCATCAATAAAAACATTTTTTTCCCCAGAAATCGAAAATACTAATATAGTGCTGGAAACATTGTTCATGTAAAACTGCTATATAAATGCCAGCATGTGAAGTGAGGTCTCTGCTTGTGCATTTTTTCCTATGTAAATCTGTTCTTGATTGGTATGTTGGTGACAGAGCCCAGAGGTGAAGGTTAATAATAGAGCACTATCTCATTCTAATTGGGTTTCTCTTTTAGACTTGTGTTTTGGAGAATAGTGATACAAAACATTCACCAGAATTTTTACAGACTTACAACATTTTCAAGGCAGTCTGTGTAGGCTTGATTTATCGAATCCAGAAATGGAAACTGGATGTGGCTTCTACAATTAATGTAATCAATAGATTTAGATAATTGTTAACATTCAATGATTAAAAATGTATTTTATGTGAAATGGCAGTTTTAACTCTGATATTCCTCTAATACATGTAATAGAAAATCTGGTTCTTAATGTTCAGCTTTTTATAGAAATATTATATTAAAAGAGAAATGTGCACACATTATAAATGTATAGCTCAATACATTTTTCAAAAATTAAATGTGAATCCAGAATAAAAGACAGATAATGCTCTACACCTAAGGTGCTGGCCTCATGTTTCCTTTCCAGTCTCTAGTTGTGTCCATGCAAAGAGCTGACCATTGAATAAATTTGTCTCTGTTTGAAGTTTATAGAAATGGAATCATGTTACTTGAATTATTTTGCTCAACATTATGTTTGTGACTCTTTCCATATTTTGTGTCTAATTATGACTTTAGTAAAGTCCATTAATGGATAGTGTCCTCTGGTATGACTATGATACTATGAGTATTTATACAGTGTCCCATTATAGGATATTACAAATAAGGTTGTAATAAATGTTACAGTTCTTTTTATTGTTGTTGAACATGCGTATACATATATGTTGAATATATGCTTAGGGATGAAGGAAGTGTCTGGTTTGTAGAATATATACATTATGTTGATAGGGCTCAACAGTTTTCAAAAGTAGCCAAATCCCATCATTAATATATGACAGTCTGGTTGTTCCACGTGGTCATCATAATTTAATACTACTATTTTCCTCCTTTTTCATTTTAGACATACTTGCAGATATATAAATATATCACTTTTTTGCCTTTCCATAATTCTCGTGTTTTCTTTCTAAATAAGAATTATGCAAAACTCATATTTAATCAATCATTCAATAATATACTTTAAAAATTTTTGTATTGATGTGTATATATTTATATGTCTCTATGTTTACAAAAAGTAACAAAAAACAGTAGAATTATATTTAATGTCATATAATGACTATACCATTAAAAGGCTCATGCTGCTTCTCTCACCTTCTTACACTTCATTAAATTTGGTGGGTAAAGACCTTGAAATTAATAGTTTTCAGAAAGTTCTTTTGAATTGATTCACAGGAATCTTTGAGAAGACAGTTAAGGACACACTGAATTACATAAATAGCCTTTGACCAAGGGATGTCAGTTTTGCTCACCTCAAGTTTTGTTTATATGTTTGTTTGTTTTGATTTATCTGTGGCACATAAGCAATAGCTACCAGATTGCGAGTCTTTCTATGTTTGAAAACAAAGTCTTTCTTGAGTTCTCATCAGAACCAGTAATCTAACCTTGCAAGCTGCACTTGAACTTTAAAATTTATGAGCCAACTCTTACTTCCATTGGATTTTCCTTTCTTTGATCTCTTGCCATATAGATGTTTCACAGAGGCAAAAGAAAAAAAGTTTCAAACTTTTGACAAAATATACTGAGATTGATCCTGAAGTCCACAACATAGATAATTTCCACTTTAATCACAATAACTTCATGTGACTTTACAAAAATATATATAATTATATAAATATATATAATTTAAAAATTAACATATTTTAAACATTACAAAAATCTGAAATATAAATTATCTTAATAAAGTAATCATACAGCATTTTCCCCCATGGCCATGTGTAAACTTATGTAGAGGTTTTAGAGACTTTAGGCATTTATTTTCATAAGTAGAATTTTGTATTTTCCTGGAGGGGTAGAACAGAATGTTCTTACAATATTAGATTTGTGCTCAGTAAAGGCTTTAGACTTGGAAAAATATTAAACTAAGAACAGCAATAAATGGCAGCATGATACTGCAGTTGTAGCTGACTGCTACATGTACCATGAAAAAACAGAGTAGTTTTAGAATAAAAAATGCACATTACAAATGATATATATAGGTATAGTTATAATATGTAATATTTTTTCCACTTCCGGCTCAAGATTTATGGTATATAAGGAAAAAGCATTTGTCATTAATTTTCTGTTTCCAAACTCCCATAACAATATGGTGTATAATTATTTCTGATATGATTTTTAAATTATTTGATATAGTTTTATTTATCTCTCTAACAAGAGTCTTGGGAATCTTCACAAAGTATTTATCTATTTTTTGCCAATTTCATCAGCAAATACAATAAGTAAACATTTTTACTCCAGTTACGACTATAAAGTGATAAACTCCTTTGGAACATAAAGCTTTCACAAACTTATCATTTTCTTATAGTGAAAACTAAAGTTAAATTAGGGGAAAACTATTTTATTCATTTATATATTTTTAAAATTTATTTTTCATATGTATTACTACATAAGAGTCTTTTAATAATAGACTTATCAAAGTTATAATATGCTTTAACAGTTAATATTTAGTATTAGTTTCAATTGCTGCTGTAACAAATTACCACAAACTTAGTGGGTTAAAACAATAGGATATATTATAATTCTGAAGGTCAGGAGTCTGACAGTTGTCTTACTGTGCTAAATACAAGTGCAGATAGGGCTGCATTCCTTTCTGGAGACTTTAGGGGGTAATCTTTTTGTTTTTTTTCTATATCATCAGAAGTTTGCTTACATTTCTTGGCTACGGCTCATTCCTCCATCTTCAAAGCCAATGAAGCATGTTCGACACTTCAAATCTCTCCCTCATCTTCTGCTGTCACATGTCTTTATGATAACTGGGCTGAATTTATTTTCTTAAAATAATTAATCAAAGTATGCAAACAAGTTTTTTTGTTTGTTTTGTTTTGGGTTTTTTTTTATTTTTAGATCAGATGCTTTTATAATTTTGAGTAGTCCTTTTAAGAAGAAAACAAGTAAAAATCTTTTCTGTATATCTCCTCTCCACATACACACAATTCTGGGCTCAAAGAGTTCTAAAAAGCTTTAGCTCCACTAGTTATATGATTAATATGCCCCTGACTTCAAGTTAGAGAATCTTTGCCCACACTCTTTGTCTAGAGTCACTTCTTAGAGCCAACCATGATTGAAAAGAAGTCAAGTAAATAAAGGTCAAGTCATACTCATATTCACAGCTGTTTTGATTTGCTAGTACTGTTAGTTTAGAACAAAAATAAAAGACAGGTATTTATGGGAGTAAAAAGATTATTCATCACCTTGACTGACTTTAAGAGCAGCTCACACTCAATTGCCATGTGAGGTCACTCTCTGGTCTACAAAAGCCCATCTTTCTGTGGTAGAGGGGAACAACAGGAAAGATTCATAGGAGACAGAGTATAAGTCTCTTTGTGTTTCTTTATTGTTCTTCTTCATGAGAACTTTTATTACCTTAGAATTCTCTGACAAATAGTCTTGATTTGTGCTGGTTCTGTGGTAGATCAGCATAGCTCCCAATGATCTTCCTCTCCTGGGATTCTAGCCCTTGGGTAATCCCTTCCCCCTGAGTGTCGGCCAGTGACTTACCTCTATTAAATAGAACTGAATTTAACAGTTGAGATATCACTTCCGTGGTGAAATATCACTTCTGTTATTAAGTTACAAAAGAATGTGACATCTGTCTTGCTGGCTTGCATGTTTGGCTTGCAAATTTTAATGAAGCAAGCTGCCATATTGGCAAGGTCCACATGACAAGGGATTCAGAACAGCCTCCAGCTCTTAGACCACAAGAAACTGAATCCACTAACAAAATGTGAGTAAATTGGAAGCAGATCTTTCCCTAGTCAAGCTTTGAGATGTCTAGAGACTCAGCCAACACTTTGATTGTAACTTCTGTGAGACCCTGCACAGAAGACTCAACTAAGCCACACCCAGATTCCTGACCCACAGAAACTGTGAACCAATCACAGTGGTTGTTTTTAAGCCACTAAGTTTGGCGGGTAGTTTGTCATGCAGCAACAGATAAATAGTACAACTACTTTTGAAACTTAACATTTCATTTTTCATTTCGAATATATAACAGAAAATTGGGGGAATGATACTCAGGAATGGCTTCAATTTTACTAACATGATCAGAACTTTTTTTTGTAACTTTGAGTAATAGATGATATTTTGAATATTACAGTTTTGTAACTACATTTCAGATTATTATTTAATTGTACCACCAAGTGTTTATAATGCCTTTCAGTGTTCACTGTCAATTCTTTTCTACTGTAATTCCCTCATTTCAAGCTCTTAATTACATTTATCTCATTGCAATCAGATGACTCTTTTAAGAAGAATGAATGGTATTACAAGGACTTCTGCTGTTGCCCCCAAATAATGATTAAAGCCAGAACCTCATGGTTTCCATGCATTTTGCAAAAATGTATGCAAATATTAGGTATATACATTTTCTAAGAATAGGATTCATGGATCTCTTCAGGTTCTCTCAAATATTAAGGAACTAAGAGAGCCTAAGAAAACTAAGGGATCAGAGCAAGGGATGTTTCATAAAATCTATAACTATGATGCAAGATAGGGAAGCTTATTTATAAGATATAAGCTAAAACCTGCATTTTGAATGTTATTATAGATTTAGTTATTCATGTATTCAATATATACACGATGCCTAGTGTGCAAACTGTGCTGGATAATTGACATACACTTAGTATTCCAAACCAAACTCTAATTCTACCTACTGTGCTTACTCTTTTTATCTTAATTCTTCCTTTACAGATCTTGGTCTGCAGTAGGTTAGACATATTAGTACCCAATTATTATACATTAATATAGAATTACATAATAATTGCTGTAAGAGGAACTCAAGACATAATGAGCACACCTAGGAAGGGCAGCTGATGCAGACTTCCACAAGAAAGCACAACCTTAGATGATCCCAGAAAGATGAGAAGGCAAGCCATAAAGTGGAAGGAGGAAGATGAGTTGTTTTATTGAGAAAATGACAAAGTGTAAAGATGATAGAGGATGAGTTAAAAACTCAGAACTCTCAAAGACTTGGGGTGATTTGGGCACAATGTACATGGAAGGAGAATTTTAAAATGACATGAAATTAATAGAGAAAACATGAAGGTTCTGCCATGTTTATTAGTTCAGATTTGTATGAGGTTCCTAACAGAACAAGAAAAGCTGAAAATCCCTAGCTTCTAATGGAAAAAAAGACTCCTCTTATTTCCTTTAATTAGAAACAGGTCATAAAATTGAAACAGAACACACTACTTTTTATATATTTTGATGTTATTATATTTGATAGATTTACTATAATAATCTTAATCTATATAATCCTTTTCTTGGTACATAATCATAATATGCTTTGTTTTGTTAAAATTCTCCTTTATACACTTATCAATTAGTAAATTGTCTACATTTAAATTTAAAGTATAAAATAAAAGCAGTTGAACCTGAAAATTTTACTATGTAACTTAAACCCTGAATAAGCAGAAAATGATAGCTGAAAAGTTCCAATAATTCAGACTGAAATACTCCTGGGAGATTCAAGGTTTGAAATAGCCTTTTAAGAATGGTGAGCCTTCAGTTCTTAAATATATGACTGTATTTATAATCGTAAAACAGTAATTGCTGTTTATTATATTTCTTTTAAAATTGGTTTCTGACATAGAGAAAATAAATCACCAGTTGCCCAGTGTTACCATTGACCAATCTGATTACCATACAATATTTACACTCTCTTTGCTTTATCAATTGCATGCAAAACCTTTATTTTAACATACCTGAGAGCTTAATTTGGACTTAGATCACAACACTTCAATTTATCTTCTTCATTTTGAGTTGTAAGTCTTTAAATATCAAATATGTTATAATATTACAGGATAGCTCACTACACTAAGAAAATAACATTCCTTGTCTCTTCCTCCTCAAAGCCTTTGTGCTACAAGTTGCTAAGAAGTATCCTTCCTTTGTTGCAGGAAGATTGGGAGATGAATGTGGGAGGAATATAGAAGACAAGAATAAGTATTTTAAAAGAGTAAATCAATGGTTAAATAAATAAGTTAGTATTGTTTGATTGAAGAGTATAACTCTCAATTATGTTGAATACTGAATTCAGAATTATATAAACAAGAACTGCAAAAATAGGACCACGTGCCTATAGGTGAGATATCGTTTCAATAACTTTACCACACATTAGGAATTGACCTTCCACTTGGAAGACGTGAATGCTGTTTTTGTCACATTCTGAGTGGTGGACAAATGCTTTAACATGCACATGGGAAACAGTGACATCAGCAAGTTGGCCAAATAAAATGTCCCTTCTCGTATCCACCTCTCAACTACAATAATTTGGCATCCATCCATGAACAAAAGTACCTGTGTGGGAGCTTTGGGAACCAGAAGATTGTGAAACCTCAGTGCAGTCCATGACCAAGGAGAGCCATTTTGAGAAGTCAGGCTCACACCCTGGTGGCTGACTCGCTGACCATGGTCCCAACTACAGACCTGGAAACAGCTCCGTTTCCTGAGAACTCAGCTACAGCCCCATGGGCTTTGTTTCTGTCACTTGCATCATATGCTAATGGACCTGGGAGGCGTCAAGGCCATCTGTGAATCAGGAGCTAGGCATATAGACCTCAGTCCCAGCTGTACATCCTGAAGTGGCCCTGAACCTGCTTCCTCTGATCTCAGCACAGTCTGGGAGCCCCTGGAAGTAGGCCCACCAAACATGGCCAAGCTATAGATTCTAAAAGGACCCTGTAACTGGGCTCCCACACATCCCAGCTGCAGTCCACTAAGAGTCTTTTTGGCACAGGGAGCCTGCCGAAGACACTCCCATCTGCACCTTCAGAAAACTCAAACAAACAAACAAACAAAACCATAGGCAGCTCTAGCTTCCTCACAGCCACAGTCTGCTAATGATCCTGAGGGTCGAGGGTCTCCTCTCATCTCTGCCCCTGGGTATCCCGAAAGAGCCATATACTTGGCTCCAGGCTCCTCCCAGCCATGGTCTATGAACATCCTATTGGCATAGGGACCTAGTAGGAAACTCCCGGCTACGCTCCAGGAGATCCTGAAGGGCCCTGTACTCAACGTCAGTCCCTCCAGCACAGTCAGAAACTAGTCCAGCTGGCCCAGGAACTGGTGGGAGACATGCTCATCCATGCCTTCAGAGCCAAGTCTGCAGACCTCATTTCTTGGCTTGGAAACTGAAGCAACCAGAGGGCTCGATTCCCACTCGATTCCCACCCCTTGCAGCCACAGTCCAGGGCCAGCCAGACCTGTGCTTCCAGAAATCCATCCAGTGAATAGACCACAGGCCTCCCAGTGACCTGGTAGGAGCCATACCTGTCCATACACACAATAATAGACCCACGGTCTGAGGACATAACTGTGGACCCTGAAGCAGACCTAGTCCCACTGCTGGAGGCAGTTCCGTCCACCCAGGAACTAGAGAGGACCCATGCCTGCCCAAGGTCCTGGTGACAAGCAGTAACCACAGACCCCGCTGCAGGCCCAGTGACAGCCTCGTAACTGGCTCCAACCCAGCACAATGTCAGTTCCAGAGTTAATCTAATCAGCTCAGGGAGCACGGAAGATTTTCAGGGTAGTGAAAATGCTCTCTGTGATACCGTAATGATAAATTCTTGTCATTATACATTTTTCCAAACCAACAGAATGAACAAGACCCACAGTGAGCTGTAATGTAAACTGTGGGCTGTGTGTGATTATGATGTGTCAGTGTAGGTTCATCAATTGTGACAAACCTACCATCCTGGTGGGGGATGTTGGGGAGGCTATGCAAGTGTGAGCACAGTGGGGATATCGGGTGTCTCTGTACCGCCTCCTAAATTTAGCTGTAAACCCTACACTGGTCTAAAAAACAAATAAACAAAAGCTTTAATAATAATAATTTTCAAAACTTACAGCAATAAAATTCCATTTACTTCTGTCAGTATTTTTTATCTTCTATTTCACATCTCTGTATTTTGTAGATTCACAGCACATTTTTGTTAGTTTTTCATTAACTACTCCATGTATTTTAAGAAGATTGGGAGCAAATTCATCATAAAATGCTCTTCTCTACTCACATTTTTATCTTTTCCAGTAGTCTTCATTTTTTCCCTGCACTTACCATCAGTACTTCAGTATTTCTTTTTGTACAAGTCTGCTGGATACAACATCCTGCAAGTTGTCTCTGTCTGAAATATCTTTACTTATATTCATTTTTAAAGGATTTTTTTTAAAAATATGGAATTCTATTGGACTTTTTAAAATCAGTTCTTTAAATATGTAATTCCATTGCCTTTTTTTTCCCTGAAGAGAGGCCAGTAATTTTTATTGTTATTCCCATAAGTGCAATGGATCTTTCTCAGTTTTCTCTAGGTTGTTTTAAGTTGTTGCTGCTGATATAAGTCTTAATTTTGATTATGTTGTTTTCCTCTGTGTTTGCCTGTCAGCAATTTTACTGCGATGCATCTCAATGCGGTTTTCTTTGCATTTACTCTACTTAGAGATTGCTGAGCTTCATAAATCTCTGGGAAATTCTCATTCATTGTCTCATGTATGTCTTCTGCCTATTCTGAATACTGCACTGCATATACTGCACTCATCCTGAAATATAGATAGAATTATGTTTTTCCTTTTGATATTGTCCCATATGTCTCAGATATAATTTTCATTTTCTTCTCTCTGTACTTCTGTTTTGTTAATTTTTTATGAATCAGTGTTCAAGGTAATTGATATTTTCTGCAGCTAAGTCTAGTCCATATCTAAACTCACTGACTGGTATATGCATTTTTGATATTTTATCTTTTAGCTCTAGAATTTCCAGTGAGTTTTTTTTTTTAGAATTCCCAGTAGTCTAGGAAATTCCCCCAAGTGTTCACACATTTTCCACTCCTTGTACAAATCCCTTTTGCATATTTATAATAGTTATCATGAAGCCTTGTGGAGTAATTCCAGTATTTGGGTACTTTATGGATCTGCTTCTGTTGACTATCTTTTTTCTCTTGGTTATATATTTTCTCATTTTTTCCTAATATGTTATATTTTGTGACTGTACCTTGAATATGTATAAAAAGATAATAGAAAATACAGAAAGTAATATTTACACACTGAATGGGAACGGGATGTGCATTTCCTCCTGTGAGACCACTGGGGTTAGATTGAGTCCATCTAATGCACCGTTTAGCTGGATGTAGGCTTTGTTGCAGCTTTCATTCACTACCACAGTCCAGTTTTTTCAAGAGTAGATATGACTCTCCCTTCAGTAATGTTTGGGATCTGATCATCAGTGAGACGTCAGCATTCTATTTCTTCTTTCCAGTTCAGATTTGGGGCAGCTGGCAGGGTCCTTTTTCCCTCTAGTGGAACCCCCTTCTTTCCACTCTTAGAATTTGCCTATAGTATTAACCTGTAAAGGCTTCAGTTCCCTTGGTTGTAAAGTGGAGATAATCATCCTACCTGTGCTTATTTGTTCTTAGGGCATAGTGTGGTGATATATGTAAACTGTTTAGGGACAAGAAGCAGTCAATGAATGTTAGATATACTATTATTGATAATAAACACAACCAAAGGATAAGGACACAGGAAAAATATCCTTAAAGGTATACATGTTTTATATATTCCTTCTGCAATTTTATAATTTGCTGATTAGCTATAAATAGTTAGTGTAGAAGTCTTTGGGAGATGCTTATAAGTAATTTGGAAAAGTATGTCATCAACATCATCTTTACAGTTTAGTATTGTAGGCAAAGTTGATAGGCATAAAAACATTAGATTGTTCAACAATATTTCCATTACTGCAGAGCCTAACAGTGTAAATGGGCCCACAGAATGCTAATCACTGTCCAGGCAGACCCTGTGGACATTGCAAGGATCCAGTACAACCCTGGCATCTGCCACGGAAGCAGATGCTGTTTGCATCTGTTTCCTATGACAGTCACTGAAGGAGGCAGAAAAAAAAAATCTGCATTTTAACACAAGCTGCTCAGATATTCAGGGACATATTTGGCTTGTCAAGGCACTTTTAAAAAATTATTGTTAGGGATGAGATTTATAGGAAATACAGGTTTTAAGCAACCAAGAAATATATTTTTCTGAATTTACCTGTGAATAAATATATTGTGTATGATTTCTAATCAGTTGCTGTTACTAAATTTTGGAGGACAGTTATTTGTAAGCAAAAGGAAGACAGAAAGGAAATAATTGTTCTTTCATTTTAAAACTTAAGCTAGAATTATTGACCAATTTTACTGTATATTATGTACTTGAAACTTAGAGTTTCTGTAAGATATTTGTGTGTGTGTGTGTGTATATATATATATATATATATTTCCTTCAATTTAAAGTATTTTTTTTCTTATGACAATCTTGTTAATTTAGCTCCAATCCCATAGGAATTTTTAAGTAAACTCAAAGCTGTGTTTGTGTCTCAGCTACACTGAGAAATTCTAACTCGGTCTTATTTTCCAAGGGGTCCTTCCTAAACTGATTTTATCAGTCCTGGACAGCGTAAGCAAGACTGCAATAGTAATTTTTTAAACATTCACCCAGTCCAGATATTCTGTATGTAAAAATAACTGGAGAGAACCTTTAATGTTCGGACATTAAGACAATAACAAATAGGAGAATGACTACACAAAGCAAGGATTTTAAAATTTATTTAAATGTAATTTTATACAATAGCTATAAAGAGGGTATAGTAGATTCTGTTATGTGACATTTGTTGGGAAATAAGAAATTGTTTTCCATTTAATTTAATTTGATAGAGCTCATTCCTGCTGGACCAGATCTCCTAAGTATGCAAGGTGTGTCAGAATGTAACTTCCTTGTAACGTTCTATTTGCACATTATAGTTACAGAAAACAGTCTCTACATTTCGTGTTTTATTCAATATCTTTTTAATCATCTCTGTCTAAGATGGTTATTGCTGTTAATATGATTTACAATAATGATTCCTCTTGATTATATTTAGCTCTAGAAATGGCATCCAGATGTATATCAGTTTGCATGGACAGAAAACATTTTAGCCTAAGAATATCCTGGGTTTTGGAGGACACAGGAAATCCATGATTGCTGTCCAAGCAAAAAATAGTTACATCTCTGGGCACGGGAAAAAAAGAAAGATAAAATACGAATTCATATAGAAAAAAATTTTAAGTGCCATCTACAAAAGCCTGTTCCTGTTTAGCTTCTCACTCGAAGACTCAGATTACACTGTTCCAGTATAAGGATGCCACTGATAAAACTGACATTAATTAGGAGACTAAACATGTAGATTAACATATAAACAAAGTTCTCTGTATTTTTTAAAACTGGGAATGCAAAAGTCTTCTCAAACAAAATATAATCCAAACTTTATTATTTTAAACATATAAACCCATAAATACAGCTCAATACCTCAATCAAAAGTTATTTGATTGTCTTAATTAGAAAATAGTAAACTGAATAAATTGTCTCATATTTAATGTGGATTGATATATTTAATAAATATGTTCTTCCACTTCTTCCCCATTCTAGAATTGTATACATATATTTGACACAACTTATGTATAAAAGATACATAAGTATATAGGGCCTTAGAGTTTTATCTAGTTACTCATGTATTCAGATTGTCTCCTAGTTTGGAAACAAAATATAAAATCATAAATTGAAATAATTATTTTAAAGAGAAAACAAAGTTGTCCAATAAAGAACATCTTAATTCTGCTTGGATTTGAAAATGTCAAGATATGAACCTCATATATGAATGCAACACAAATAAGAATGCAAACAAATGCCCTGCTGGAAGTATAATTAGGCCTATAATTCAACACACATGAATTTTAATGGTTTTCCTATATCAAATGAATCACTTTCTTTTGTTCCCTAAAGTTGAATTGGTGGAAGTTTTCATTATATTTAAAATAAATAAGTAGAAGTTTTTTAGCTTGTATGTAAATATTTTATAGTAACTTAAGAAAGAAGCCTCAGAACTTATTATACAAATACATTACTTTTCCCTAATATGTGGAATATATTATACTTTCAGAAATTGAAAATATTAAATATGAAAACAAATATATGTATGTATATGAATGATTGGGACATTGTGCTGTACAGCAGAAATTGATACATTGTAATTGTATTTCATTTAAAGAAATAAAATAAATTTTAAAAATATGAGATTATTACCATAATAAATAAAGATAAATAAATACATAAATATATATACATATATATTGATGTATAGTCAGTTTACAATGTTTTGTCACTTTCTGGTGTACAGCACAATAGTTCAGCCACACATAGACATGCATGCATTCCTTTTCATATTCTTTTTCATCTTAGGTTACTACAAGATATCAAATATAGTTCCCTGTGATATACAGTATAAACTTGTTTATCTATTTTATATTTACCAGCCAGTATCTGCAAATCTCAAACTCTCAATTTATCCCTTCCCACCAGCTTCCCCACTGGTAACCACAAGTTTGTTTTCTATGTCTGTGAGTCAGTTTCTGTTTTGTAAAGTTTGTCTTTTTTTTTAGATTCCACATATAAGTGATATATGGTATGTTTCTTTCTCTTTCTGGCATACTTCACTTAGAATGACAATCTCCAGGTCCATCCATGTTGCTGCAAGTGGCATTATTTTATTATTTTTTTATGGATGAGTAGTATTCCTTTGTTTAAACATACCACAACTTCTTTATCTAGTCATCTTGTCGATGGACATTTAGGTTGTTTCCATGTCTTGGCTATTGGAAATAGTGCTCCTATGAACATTGGGGTGCATGCATCTTTTTGAATTAAGGTTCCCTCTGGGTATAAGCTCCGGAATGGGATTGCTGAGTCATATGGTAAGTCTATTTTTAGTCTTTTGAGGAATCTTCATACTGTTTTCCATAACAGCTGCACCAAACTACATTCCCACCAACAGTGTAGGAGGGTTCCTTTTTCTCCACACCCTCTCCAGCATTTATTGTTTGTGGACTTTTAGATTATGGCCATTCTGACTAGTGTGAGGTGATACCTCATTGTAGTTTTGATTTACAGTTCTCTGATAATTAGCGACATTGAGCATTTTTTCATGTGCCTATTGGCCACCAAATTAATGTTTTGAAATATAGAGCAGGTTAATCAGGAGATACTTCTCATATTAATATGGAGTAAGAAAAACTCATGACTTATCAACAAAATTCATATATTGAGGAGAGTTTCAGTTATTACATGTGAATATTCAAAATATGAAAGCTATAATTGAGACAGTAATTTAAAGATACACAAACATACCCACACGCATACACAAACACACTTCAAACTTAAAACTACTCTGCATCAAAGGACACAGTCAACAGCATGAAAAGGAAACCTACAGACTGGGAGAAAATACTTGCAAATCAAAAACTGGATAAGGGATCAATCCAGAAAATATAGAGAACTCCTACAAAAATAACCAGATTAAAAGACCGAACATTTTTTCGAAGACGATATACAAAAGGCCAGCAAGCATATAAAAGATGCTCAGTATCATTACTCATTAGAGAAATGCAAGTCAAAACAATGAGATATTACTTCACAGTTGCTAGCATGGCTATGACCAATAAAACAGAAAATAACCAGAGTGGACAAGGATGTGAAGAATTTGGAACCCTTGAGCTCTATTGATGGGACTCTAAAATGGTGCAGCTGCTATGGAAAACAGTATGGTGGTTCCTCAAAAATTAAAAATAAAACTAACATATGTATTAGTCTGCTTAGGCTGCCATAACAAAATATCACAAACTGGGTGGCTTAAATAACAAAAATGTATTTCTCACAAATCTGAAGATTGAAAAGTCCAAGATCATTGTCTCAGCTGATTTGGTCTTTGGTAACAATCCACTTCCTGGCTTGCAGGTAGTTACCTGCTTGCTGCATCTTTATGTGCAGAGAAAGAGAGAGAAAGAGAGGGGCTGAGGAGAGAGGAAGCTGTTTCATGGGTATAGAGTTTCAGTGTTGCAAGATGAAAAAGTTCTGGAGATCTGTTGCACAATAATATACATAACTTAGCACTACTCAACTGTACACTTAAAAATGGTTAAGATGGTAAATTTTATGTGATGTGTTTTTCTAATTAAAAATAAAAATAATATTAATTATATTAAATATCAACTCTTTAAAAAATAGATAATCAAAGCAAATATTCAGTTACAGATATTTCCCTAAATATTTCCCTCCAAATACCCATCATTTCCCCAATAATCTTTTTGATTATTTTTAGTATTTTTGACCAGGCTCTCCAAGTGTCATACATAATATGACCTGTAAGAATATGAATACACATAAAATGTATTTTTAAATGATACTTTAAAGGTACTATTTCTGTTTTACTGTTATAGGTGAACTTTTTTCTAGATTTAAGGAAATTATTTGTCAAGCTTTTTTAAATAATAAAAGCAGGTTTTAATAAATGGAAATTGAATACTATTTACTATCATGCCAATTTAATCTAATTAATTACTGTTAACATGTAACTCTTCTACTATAGGTATTACATCAAGATATTGTCACTATTTTAAGACAGAAAATAAGTGTATCATTTGGCTTGTAGAAGAAAAAGCAATTGTTAGTTTATCCAATACTATAAATTTTGTTTCTTTGACTTTTCAAAGCACGCGAAGAGAAAAAGAAAAAGAAAAAAAAAAAAAAAGAAAAGAAAAGGAGAGCCATGCTTGCATTCATGAAGGCAACTTGGCTCAGACTGATCACGCACGGTCAGTGAAAGGTGATCCTTTTGGGCATAACCAAAGGGAAGTTTGTTTCCTCGCTGTTCTGGAAACCTGAGCCCTGAGCGGGTTCTCACGTCTCGCTCGTTAGTGCCAGTCCTTCTGTGCCACCTTATCTAAGGACGCCTGTTACCAGGGAGGGGATGCAGATGAATCCAGGTCAGATTCAAAGGAACAGCAAGAACAGGGGAGCAGGTTGGGATGCAGAGTCGGTCTTCCTAGAGGGAAACTGGAGAGAAGGGACCTCACAGACGGGTGCGCGGGGCTTCTCCCTTCACCGAGCGCACTTCCTTTGCGCCTGCGGCGAAGGCCAGGAGGACAGCGCGCTGGGCGGGCGGGGGCGCGCGGGCTGCAGTTTCCCGCGCGCCCGGCAGCTCGGAGGGCGCCCTCGGCCCGCGATTGGCCGCCCCGCCCTCTATGCTAGTTGGGCTGGCTCTCTTGAGGAAGACAGAGGTCGCCCGGAGCAGGCTCTCTCAGTTATTGGGAGAAGCTGTCCGACCTTTGCTTCCGGACCCCAAGACTACAACCAGGATCGCGCCCGCGGCTGGCTGCGGCTGCGAGCTCCTGTCTGCCCGGGAGACCGTGAGGGGGCCGCCGGAGGCACAGACCGCGCAGAGACGGAGGCGCCCGTGTTCCTCTCCCCGGTAGCTGCCGGCGTTTGTCCCGGCCTGTCGGAGGTGACAGCAGAGGGCGAAGCCCTTCTGTGTGTCTTTCGAGTCACAGCCATCGTGTGTTTGGTTAGGGGGTGGGTGGCGGTGAAAGGAGCAACACTGCAAGTTAGAAAATTCCGTACAGGCGTTGCGGCCTTTGCGAGGGTCATTTTTCCTTTAGGAACGGGGCTCAGGGACTCAGCAGGGACCCGGGTTTCGTACCGAGGCCGAAGTGGGGGTGGGCATGGGCTGACCTTGAGGAGCAAGAGGTTGTCAGTTTGGCCACGCGACCCTTCTCCGCCCTCTTGGCAAAGCGCGCAGATGGTGTCCAGCCTTGCGACCTGTAGCGATCTGATCTCTAAGGAGTTGAGGTGTCTCTTTCCTCCCAGTGTTCGAAAGGTCCTTCGCGGATCTGAGTTCCTTCCCCTTTTGCTCTGGCCCCACAGGAGGTGCGGACGCATCAAAGTCTCCACCTCAGTCCCTTGTTCTGTACTCTGACTCTGAGTCAGAAAACAAAAACAAAAACAAAAAAACCCCAGGAGAGTCTCTGGCCACGCTTGCCTGGGCTAGACACAAGTGATGAACCCTGAAGTCACTGGCCGCCCAGAACGCCACAAAAATCGTGGAAATGGAGGGTGGGTAGAGACGGCCCTGGTTCCAGAGAGCTCAGTCAGGCGGGCACAGGCCCTCACTGGTTTTTACTGTGACTAACCCTCCCTCAACCCTAAAGCATTTTGAAGGGGCGCCAAACTTGGACGACACTGAACCGAGCGGGAGTGCAGGGTGGAGGTGTCACCAAATTAGTTCTGTTCCCGCTCTTCTTAGGAAGTTTCACTGGAAACCGGTTTATTTGAATAAAAACTAGTTATCTGTGTTATTGATGCTTTTCTAAAGCCCTTCGATGTTCTGCTTCCCTCCCCAATCCCAACTTCTCGCTGATCTTTCTGGGTATATTCACTACAAAGAGCAAAAGTGCTGTCGTCGTTGCCGGTTTCCAAAGCCTTTACAGCACTGCCTCTCCATAAAGTTTCCTCAGACCCTCCCAGCTCAGGGCTAACGTCGGAGGAAGAATATGAAGCTCTAGGAGTAGCACTTAAGATGCAGTGTCCAGGTGAAGGGTCTTAGCTAGGAAGAGGAGGGCTTATGGAGAGCCGACAGGTACCTGTGGGTTTTTTCAGTGATCAGCAGTCCTCCCACACAAAGCATCAGGGAGGCGCGCGCGCACCTTCCCCCCCGCCCCCCAACTCCCCATATACGGCGTTTCCCTACACGGCCGCTAGAGGGAGGACCGCCGGGCGTTCGGGCTAGATGGCACAAACGTGGAGCCTGCTCTCGGGCAGATTTTGTATTTGTCACTTTTCCAAGGCTTGGAGTGACTGTGATCAAGGGAAATCTACCCTGGTTAGATTGGAACTGCATAAAGGGGAAAAATATGTGTTATCTGTCCTTCACAACCGCAGGTTCTTTTGGTCTTGGGACTTTATATTCTTCTATCCCTTCTTCACTATGCTGGTCGTTGCAAGTCTGAGGGTGTCCAGAATGGAGCCAGGACACCTAATCACCTAATAAATGCACTCAGTTGATAATTTCTTTCTTTTTTTTTTTTTTTGGAAGAGAAATTTAGGAAAGGGCCATGGAAATGGGAACTCTACTTTCTGAATTATTTTTCCACTTCTATTTATTTTTTACTCTATAACTTCAAAAATGTAGCTGCTATATCATTTTCTGGCAAAAATGTAAAACTCAGTTGAAAACAGAATTTTACAAAGGATAAAGAAACAAAATCCTCTTTTCATCACATTTCTAATTGTGAATTTAATTTCTCACCGCCAACCTGGAAAGTTACAAAAACGTTAGAAAATGCCACTGAAAGTAACGTATTACTCCAATTTACTTCCTTGTGCAAAGGCTCTTAAGTTACTAATGATATGAGTGAAAATCACCCAAGAAAAAGAGCAAGGGTCATTTTTTACACGTCAAATAATTTCGTCCATTGTAACTTTGAATTAGGAAGTAGGCATGTGGAGGTTAAGGGAAGATTTGACTACTAATGTCTTGACTGGAATTTCAAGATTGAAAAAAAAAATCTAATCCCGTTTACCTAAAAGGCATCTCGGTGGATTTCAACCAACTTTGTGAAATGAATCAGAATGATGACGCAAACCAGAGCGAAAGAGGAAAGTGATTTCCCTTAAAACAAGGTGCTGAGAGCGCCTTGGTGACCCAATACTGGGTGCGCGCGCGCGTAGAGTAGCCAGACCGCTCTGCACGCAGCTCTGATTCTGTTCAATTCGGCAAGCGCGCCCACCGCAGAAGTGCCACCGGTATTTCGTTTCCGATGATGGGCTCTGGGGGTTGACACTCCGCAGCTCCAATAGCGCCGTTTTCTCCCCGAAGTCAGTCACTCAACCGCGCAAGCAGGTCGCTCTCGGCGCGCTACAGCCTGCGGGGTGGGGAACTCTGGCGCTCACCCCGCGAGCTCAGCTGGTGCTGACGTCCGTTCAGGCCCTTAAACGTGTTTGTCCCTGCTCAGGAGGGAACAGACTTTGTAGCAGTCACTTTGCCCGAGGGGAGTCGCGTTTCTGCTCTTGAGGTGGCAGCTCCAGTTCCCCTCACTCTTCCTGGATCTGCGTTTGTCTCTGTCCTCTTTGCACCGACTCCCCGCCAGCCTCTCCAGCGGGAGGCGCATTTGGTATTTTCACCTCAGGAGAGAACCAACAGGGCTTCCCATGCCCTGTGCTTTTCCTGTGGACTCGGAAGACCAGAGACTACGGGTGCGCTCGGGGATCGCTCAAGGAGCAGGGAGCTTCCTCTCCCTGATTTTAGTAGGGGGTGATTTATCTCCGAGCTGGTGAAACCGTCCTCCCCGCTCCGGCAACTGCAACTTGTTTTGGTTTCTTCTCAGTCCTGAGTGTGCGGTTCCAACATCAAAGTTTTTCTTCCCTTACCCGAAAAATCTATCCGTTGAATCCATTCTCCTCCCTACGCGTTGTCTCCGCCAGGCCTCCTCGCTGTGCGGTGAGTGGATAGCGGGGCGCGCAGTGTGGCAGCGGCGGCGGAGATTGGAGCGATCCGGCAGAGCCGAAGAGAAGGAGCTGCTGCTGGGGGCTCCCTGGCCCCTGGGTAACGCTTTGCCAGGCGAAAGAGCTGGGTAAGAGCACAGAAGAGTCGGAACCTTCCGGGACGCTGGTGCCTAAAAACCGGATTTTAATCACCATCCTGGTTGCCCATCTCTGTCCCTTTTCTCATTTGGTAACTAGTCGAGAGAAGCGCTTGGCACCAGCGCTCTGCGGGACCCAAGCTCCCGGCTGCTAGGGATCCGAGTGTCCGCTGCTGCGGAAGGAGCGGAGGGGAGGACGCCAGCGGATGCTTACTGGAGCCTGGAGGTAGGCAAAGGGGTGGGATCCTGATTCTAGCGCTCAGCCCAGATTCCAAAAGGGTGTCTGGTTTCAAGGAGCTGAGGCACTCTTCTCCCCCTCATTTCCCATCACACCCTCCCCTTTTCGGATTCAGGCTCAACAACGACCAGATTCACAGCACTTTCAAGGTGGACTGCTTTCCGCCGCTCATTGCCTGAATGCCTTGCTCTTTGCACTTGATTGTGTTGGTATTTGAGCTTCTCCAGGAAGTTAATAGCAGATTCTGAGAAGGTCCAACTTGATTTTATTCAGTTTCTTAAAGGATGTATTTGCTGTGGGTAAGAATTATGGGAAATACATATCAGTGTCATATACGACTGCAATAACAGCTTGGAAATCATGTTCATCCCCCCCCCCCAAAAGTTTTCCCCGTTCAAGTTTTTGTATTTCCCGGAAACAGTGCATGGACATTTGATATGTTTCATTATATATAAACTGGGGAGGGGGCGCCCCTTATATTTTTAAAGTGCAAGATATCAAGGACATTGTAGTTTCTTTTCTTTCTTTCTTTTCCCCCTATGCTGCCCACGTAACAGAGCACTACGAGTGTGGAGAGAATGGAACACTTTTAAAATCTGGGGAAATGGTTAAAGACTTTGTTGTTCCCAGCTTTGCTTTAAGTTTTTCTTTAAATACCTGATCTTTTTTGGTTGAGAGGTAATTTGGGGTAAGCCTGGACTAATATCATGGGTGCAATTCAGCATGGTAAGATTTTGTATGACGATCATGTAATTGATCCTATAGTCACATGTTAGTTAATGGCAGAAATTGTATAAGATGATAGAAACAGCCCTTGATTTTTTGGCAAACAATATTTTTGGACAGTGGGGAATTTTTTTTAATCAATATTAAAATTTACTTGGAGAATATGAATGCATTGATGAAAATAGAAAGGCAAGTTAACTTTAAGAGGGTGGTTTATTGAAAATCAGTTGCCTCAGATTTTGTATCGACATATGGTAATCAGTGAACTAAATGAACCAGTTAGTATTCCGAACTTGCAATACTTGGCTCTGTAGAAAGACTGCTGTTACATTTCATTTTCAATCTCATTTGTGGGAATAGAATAATGTTGGATGGGTTTATTAACTTCCTCACACGAGTGTGCTGTAGATTCCAAGATATCCTGTAGAGCAGAGAGAGACAAGGTCCAAGATCTGGCCTCATTACACCTTACCATCTCTTCCCTGCTAGGTATCCTTCACATAAGCTGAAACTAGTGGAATCTAGAGCTCCTGCCTCTCCTTTTCTCCCTCCACACACTTGTAGCTTCCAATCTGGACCTAAATCTCCCTGAAATAGGCCCTGTCACTCATATATTCTTCCTCACAGGGGAGCTTGGAGTTGGGGCTGCCCTGAAAAGAAATAAGTTAATACCTCAATAGTAAATTTTATGCAGTTGTTGGGTAGATACTGAGTGTACCCAGGCTTCCTGCTAGTCCAGGTTGCGGGGTGAAGGGGAGGCTACAGCACAACTGAAGCGGTGAGACAGTAGCTAGGAACATGGATTGTACTTAAGGAGAACTGGAGCAGTGTGGAAGAGAAGGAATAAAGCTAAAATCTGAGGGTGTGTGTGTGTGTGTGTGTGCGTGTGTGCACATGCACGTGTGTGTAGAGGGATGGATTATCTTCAGCAGGAATCAGCTGTATCTTAGATCCGCACAAGCAAGTTTATCTCAAAGCTCAGACTCTGCTTGATAAAAGCTTTAAAAAGAATTGAGTCCCACGAAAATAAACAACTCTCATTTGTAGTCATTGACTTTCAAATAAACTCTTCAGTCCTAGGGTCTAAAACAGTTTTCTCAAATTTGAGTGCCTAAGAATGCATAACAATTGAGATTTATGACCCCTAACGCACGAGAAATTGGTTCAAGAAGATCCAATTAACTGCATGTTTAACACCATGGGTGATTCCAATTCTCCTAGTTCAAAAGTTATCTTGTGAAAAATATAAACTTGGTGCTAATGAACTTGCTTTTGTTCAGAAAGGTGTAATACAATCATATTAATCTAAAAAGTTTTCTTAGTTTTTATCTTTTGAATTTTCTTTGTTTTTCATTGTCAATGCCATTATTATTGTCAGTCTGCCCTGTTACAAGACGGCTGTCCTCAAATACCAAACTTCTGTCATTTGCTGAAGTGCTGGGTAGTGGTCACTTGAAATTAAAAACAGAAGGCACTAAAGCTAAGGTGATAGAAATGCTTTTTTGAGCATTAATAAATTTTGAAAAAAAAAACAATGTGCTGATGGGTTTAGTTAGAGGGTAGCTTTAAGTAAACATGATTATCTCTTCCTCACTGAATGGAGGACAATTTTTAAAAGTTTTAAAATCTTTACAAGAATTTAACATGCTAATTTTTTATTTCATATTTTACATATTTAGATTTTTCCTAATAATGCAAAGTAATTCAAGTAGTTCACATGAAATCATAAAAAGAGAAAATAAACTTAAAATCCCTACAATAAATTTCTTATTTTATTATTTCTCTTTGTTTTCATTAATAAAACCTCAAAAATATGCCATAAAAGTGAGGGAAATGATTGATGAAATCCTGAACCCAATGGTAAAATTGGTCATTTCTTTTGGGCCTTTTTCCCCCCCACAACTGACATTTTCATGAAATTCTTAATTTCCCCAGTTCTTTCCAGGCAAAGGAAGTTGGTCATTCATTGTTGGGGTCTTATATGTGAGGTATTCATTGACATTCTGGTATCAGTGTTCTAATTTCTTTGTTTTATTGTATTTTCTTATATACCATGCTACGTGTACAGACCATGTTTTCACAATAGTAAGCATTTACAGCTTTTTATTACTTGAGGTTTGCACAAAACAGCACAACATCAAATATGGATAGAGGAGAAATATATTGTATTTCTTATTTTCTTTAAAAATGAGACTATTTTAAACCATGTGTGTGTGGAAACTGTTTTAAAAGTGCAGGTTGCATGCTTTAAGAAAATATGACCTCTCAAATAATACAAGGCACAGATCAGTGTGAATTACATGCTAATTTTTAGGTTGAATTTTGTCTTGTTTTTGTCGAAACTCCAACAAGCTCTCTAGATATTTGGTTGATGACATCCTTAAGAAGTGGGAAACCTGGAAAGGAAATCGCAGAACTAGTTTAAGCCTAGCAAGGTAAACTTAACCTAAAAAATGTATTTGCTTGATATTAACCCCAAATAACAGGTGTTATGACTGATATATTAAGATTGAAACATGGTGCCAGATGGTCCAGGATTCCTGCCACATTTTAGACTTTTTGTAAAATAATAACATCACTGTAGTAAAGACATATTTATACATATTTCTATGTATAAAATATATAGAATTTTGCTTGGAAGTTCTAGATACTTCATTTTCTATCATATAGCCCTCTCCCCATGGGGTGGGAGAGAGAGAAGCCCACATGATGAAGCTACTGTGATGAGTAATATTTTGTGTAATTTCTATCCTTGAACCATCTTTAGCTACCATCTATACCAAATGACACATTGAACTTTCCTCTAATGATAAATTCTGTGACTGTTTTTTCAAATATACTATTAGGTTGAGTGTACATTATTGCCAATTAGAAAAGATGATTCTTCACTCTCTGTTTAAGAAAATCTAAAAGCCGTGACTCACCTTTCCCCCACTCTCCTCCTCTTCTGTGTTCTGATGTAAATCATATTATGTCTATAGAAGATATTATCTCTTAAAGTGATTTCATAAATACCAGATAATATATTTTTTCATCAACTACAATGTTATACACATTTTCTTCTCTGTTCTATGTTCTTACGATCAGAATGGCTTCTCTTCCACACACACCATTTGTATTTATGTTAAATTCCTCCATGCTACCTGGAAGAAATTGAATCACACTTAGGCAGTGATTTAATGGATTCCTTAACAGGTTGCTTTGCATTTTACTAGAGGGCCGCTAGAGGCAGACAAATTGTAACACACATTTTCAGTGATGGTTTTAAGGTCCTCAGACAAAAAACCCAAGTTAAAGTCTCACAAACCTCAGTCACATGTATATAAGGCCAGCTCTACAACCTGGCTGAGACCTGCTAGTCTTTGCTATTGAGTATCTCATATCTGGAATGCCAGAACCTATCCAAAGTCTTCAGGTACAAACAAGAAACAAGAGCTTCAGTATAGAACTGAGATTTGGACAAAGAGAACAAGACATTATTCTTAATAAAGCTAGGGAACAGAAAATGGAATCCAGAGACTAAAGACACATCAGACAAGTGGACCACATGTTAGATTCTGTCTTTCTTGGTTTGCCATTGACAAGGTTTATGAGCGGGATCAGACTACAAGGCAGAATTGTGGTAAAGAGAATAAATCCAAGAGGCAGGAGAAATCATAGTGCCTGGGTCCAGTCCATGCTGTCTCTCGGAGTGGATGGAGGACATTTGCCTGCCTGTTTCTCACAGTTCTTCTTTTTCCAGACAATTGGAGAAACTGTTTTATGGGATGCCAACTGAAAGTTTGATTCCTGGTGAAAAGTGATTCTTTCTTACTGTTTTTTTTAAATTCTTAAAACTATAACATAATTGTCTTCTAAGAATTGCATCTCCCTGGGTACTTACAGAGCAAAATAGCCATGGTTGGGCAACCACATAATTTAAATAAAAAGACTTACAATTTATGCAAAGATACTCTTCATTGAATTGTTTCTGGACTGTATCCTACAGCTGCATAAAATAAGGTGAAAGAGAAATATTGGTTTCTGTTTTAAAGTTGAATAAAACATTAGAAATGATTGATGTGACTTTAGGTGTTTTATAACTTTCCCACAATTTTTATTTGTGAATTACTTACTTAAATCCCCACCTCTTTGCCGTGTTGAATTCCTTTCAGGTGTGAAACAAGGAAGAGAAAGGAAGTACAACTTTCAGTTTAAACTTAAGGTATTTAACTATGAATGATATTTTTTAAAAAGGCTCTAAAGGTTATTTTCTCCTACTGCTTTTCTTACATACTTCAAAAAATAATGAGCAAATTATATATATGCTTATGCATGTGTATGCTTATGTGTACGTATGTGTATATATTAGAATTGTCTCCTAGATTTATTGAATTCTTTATTCTAATCACCATGTATATCCCTTTTCACTCTGAAGTCATCTCCCTATTGCTCCTAAGGACAGACTTTTTGCATAAATTAAATAATCAATTATTAATTAATATAATGTTTTAATTCAAAAGTTCCTTGGTAAGAACATTTTAAAAGGATAAGTAACCATCAAATAGATATAAGTTAAATATCCATATTATCCTAGTTATTTTTTTATTTGTTAAAACACATAGCCAAATACTATTCACATTACTATTTATATTGCACATTCTTATAGATTTCAGTAAACTTAGAAGAGTAAAAATTATGTTCACCAATGTTGTAAATTAGTCATTTGATAGTGGAATCGAATTACTGTCTAAAAATAATTCTGCAACATTAACACAGTGTATATTATTCAGAACAATTTCTAGGTAATGCATTGTGTATTATGTTAACATCTGCATAGCAGTTTATGTTTTCTCAAGTGGGTTCATAAATTGTTAAACATAATTTACAATTATTAAAAGAATCTTTAGCTGCAAAGATGTATATATAAAGTTGAGCAGATATCATTAATTGCACTGTATTTTATACATACACAATCACACAAGAAAAACAAAAATAATAATTTTTAAAGGACGCTTACAGTTCCCAAACACCCCACAATTATTCACACTCCAAAATACGTGGTATGTACTTAATTCTGTGAATGATTTTTTCATATTTAGAATTCATCTGCGCCATGACATAGTGATAACATTTGGCGTGTATTAAGGAATTTTAGACCCATTTGTAAACCCAAATAACATGTTAAACTTGGTGAAAAATTCAGTAAGTCTGTAGCATTAGTTGTGGGCATATTCTTGGGTAGGAGCATATTGACTAACGAACATGACGTCAAGAGCAGTAACACCCTTACTCATCTTTCTACTGGGAACCGAAGACTATAGGCTTAGGAATAAAATCTTAGGAAAGGAGACTGCTCAAGGCAAAAAGTTAACTAATAAATAAAAAGTTGGCCAATGAAGATTTACCCTAATGAGCCTTTAGCTGATAAACAGTTATGGCATTCCAGTATTTTTAAAAAATGTATTATATATGACTTCTACATTAAATCCTGTTCTTCTGGAGAGCTATATTCTTCTACATGATAAGTAATCAAAAACATTTTAGAAACTTAACATATGTCTAATATTTTATTTTCATAAAATCTATGTGCTTAGACTAAAAATTACATAACCCAGATTAGCAAAACAATAATAAATTATAATACAACTATTATTTTATGCCAGTTATTACTTTAGTACTTTATATTTATTAACTCACTTAATCCTTATAACTTCATAAAATAAATATTATTATTTTCTCATTTAATAAGAAAATATATCCTCAGAAAGTTTAGATCTTTGTGTAAAGTTATCCAGTCAGTAAGAGATGGAATCTGGATTTGAATCAAAGCTTCAGATACTATGTTCATGATTCCTACACTTTAAGGGCTTTTGACAGTATTTTAAAAAAATACCATCAGCCATAATTTTAAGAGTTTTGATTGATCTGATTAATTTCACATATTACAATACATGATTACTTATTGCCAGCACCAATTTTACTCTGAGAATTTTCTGTTCTAATGTGGTTTCACATTTGTTTTATATTAAAATACATATATATAGCCCTAACTTTGCCTTCTTAGAAGTTAATTGTATGACTACTTGATGTTTTTTTTTTCTTCACTAAAAGAAGAAATTCTTACTTCTAACATTTAAGTAGCAAGGATTATTGAGTCTGAAAAATCAACATATGTCAGTGCCTTTTTGTAAGGTATGGATAGCTTTTTTTGGAAAGAAAATTTTACCTGCACAGTGTTAATAGAATACATTTATAATCATACTCTTATTATTTGCACATATTCTTATTTCCAAACTCTGTTGAGTTCCTTCCTGTTTTATAAAGTCCATTATAAGTTCTTCTTCCTAACTTTTTGTCATCACGTTAGGCATGTTCTCCTGATTATATTCATCCAGACTGGGATATTGGAGGGCAAACCGTGTTCTTTATATCATGGCTTCTAATGGCTTGATCTCCCTCTAGGCCTTTTTAAGTCAGTACAAAGTGGTGATTAATGGTACAAGGTCAGTAGTTGAACTCCAGTGTTTAGCTGTTCTGAAACTGGACATTTTTCCTTATAGTTTCTTTGCTTTGGTTTCCTCAGTGCTTGAACCTCATGAATATTGCAAGACTTGGATCAGATAATTCAAGAAACATGTTTACAGCCATGCTTGACACACATTTCAGGCACTTTAAAGGCAAAGATTTTGAACAAGTGTTTGGGAGGAAAGTTGTAGAAAAGTACAATGTCAGATGTGACCACCTGATAGTTCTGTGAGTGTACAGATATCTTCTTACAGAATCAAAGGATTTGTCGTGATCCTGAAAGGGAACGTGTATATTTTAATATATTTAAAGAAAATTGCAGGTGCAGTTTTTCATTTATTTTTGCCATTAGGACACTCTTAGGAATATTAAGTTTTCCAGAATTAGGAAAATCGATTCACAGACAAAAAACTACAACAAATAACACCTGCTTTGATTCAATGAGAGGATGCGTGGAAAGTTCTACCTATGTAAATTTTCCTGGTTAGTTTCGTTAATAATGAAACAACAAAGCAAAAAAGATTTACAGAGGGATGGAAAGTTTTCTGGTGTTCAGCATTTTTTGGCTTTGAGTAGCTACAATTATTTTGAAAAAGAGCAGTGCAGTTAAAAAACCAGTCTGACTTTCTTCTGGAATTGTGTTTATGCTACATCACTGTACTTGTTGAAAATTATCTGAAATGAAAGCACAGTTATCAGAATTATCGTAGTTTTTAATAAAGACACTACATTCTATCCTGATTTCATTCAAATTGCATTTATAGGAATTATATGTCCTTTATTCATTTGTTTTTCAGAACAAAACAGTGGCCTTCAGGCTCCTTTACTGCTCAGTAGCATTGATTAAAAGTTAGAGTAAAATTAACTTAAAAGTTTAGATGGAAAATGTAGTCATAGAATTGTGTTCAGTTCTAAAAGCTGATTATGGTGAACGGGAGATTGGTCTCTCAGGTTGAGTCACTAGTATTAGATCTGCAGCCAAAGTGTCTTAGCTGCTCAACTCTGAACTGAAGGATGTAGTGTAATCAGAGTTTTCTCAATTTAAATGGTCATTATCAGATAGATAATTAGGAGGATAAGAATTAAAAGGGAGAAGTTATTAGACAATTTCACTTTAAAACAATGTGGAATCAATACCATTTATCTGAATATGTGCGTACTAATTGTTAGGAGAATTTAAGTGCAGTGGATCGCCATGCTGTGGAACCATCTGATTATGTTAGTGAAATGTTTGATGACATAATTCTGATGACATTCATTGATCTGCTAAGTAGTTTCTCAAGAGCAAAAATATGGGCATATAATTGGCCTTTCATGAACACAATGAGTATTACTTCAGAGTCTTTCTTTGCTTGCAGTGATTGTAGCAGTTATACCTTTTTATAAGAAAGGTTATGAGTGTTCCAAAGTATTGTCTCTCCATGGGGATCTCCTCTTGATCTAGAATGTGCAGATAAAATCTATCTGCTGTACTTCACATTCAATGTGTAATATGAAACAGGGAAGGATAACTGTAACAAACACCCCTATTTGGAATGAAAAAGAATTGGAGATGTATCTCAGATAGTGATCTTTGTGGAATACATTCTGTTTCATTCCTGCTTGCAAAGTGGCCAGTTATTTCCAAAACCATCTCTTGCTTGTAATACTTCCCTAAGGCAGGCATCAGCTATCATACAGTACTAATATTCTGCATTCCTACCTGCGTTTACTAACCCTGGAACTTCATGAGGTACAGCTCTTTTTCCCAAGTTACCTTAGTCCACAGTACTATCAGTGCTTCAGTGCCATGCATCACAGGTCACCATGCTCCCAGACTCTGATAATTCCCTTGCTGCCTACCAGCTGACTCCTAGCTAGGATTTTGTTATAACACACCTTACTTCTCGGTACAAGTTTCTGTATCACTAAAAATGTTACTATTTTTTTTCTAATTTCAGAATAATACATCCTAATAATGAAAACTTGAAAAA
Source organism: Vicugna pacos (assembly GCF_048564905.1). NCBI lineage: Eukaryota > Metazoa > Chordata > Mammalia > Artiodactyla > Camelidae > Vicugna > Vicugna pacos. The sequence continues at coordinate 62,869,382 of NC_132997.1, forward strand.
CACAGAAAGAAAAAGTATGTGGCATCAATCCTATCATTGAAAGTTATCCCTGTTAATTTCTAGTTGCTTGTAATCCTTCACCAAGCTCATTTTTATTTTAAATAAAGTAGACTGCTTTTACCATTTATAAATTTACTATGGACATTTTTATGCCAATATTTTTCTACTACACCATGATTTTACCAATATATACAGTTCCATTATGTCTAATGTTGCAACTTGGTATCAGGTTGAATTAGATCCAAGGGTGTATTTTGTTGTTACTTATCACAATTTTTTAAAAGTTGACTTTGATATCAATACTTGTGAAAATTTTTAGAATTTTCTGCTTCTTTTAGCAATATAGAAGATTCAGAAATAGTGGAGAAACTTTGCTGCATGGTGGTGAGGGACTGCAAGAGAAGCTGTTGTTCCACCTACGTAGGTCATGCTAGCTCCAGTTACAGTTGTCACCACCCCACCGTAATCTCTGTACTCCTACCTTAATGTGACATTGATTTTGAGTACTATACATATTGCTTCTAGAAATATTTTTATGTATCTTTCTGCAGATTACTCAATTATTTTCTTTTTGTATATGTCTGGGGTAGAAAGTCATTGGGTTAAAGTATATGCTGAAGAGAGAAAGCAATTTGCACTTCTTCTCAGTAATATGTTTTCCCAATTTTTGCTGCTTTAAATTGTGTTTTTTTAAAATGGTAAGACTGATACTAAAGATAAGATAATTTTTCATTTATGTACCTCCATTTCTGAAACAATATCATGCCATTTTGAAGTTTTTCTAACAAGTGACTCATTTTTATTGCTTTTTTTTCTGAAAGGGAATCTTTGTCCAGAATATATTTGAAAAATGCTTACACTGATACCAAAGCCAGACAAAGACATTACAAGAAAATTACAAATATCCTGTATGAATATTGACATAAAAATCCTGAACAACATACTAACAAGGCAAAGCAGTACATTAAAGGGATTATACGCTAAGTGGGATTTATTCCTGGGATTTGAGAATGGGGCAACAAACAAAAATTAATGTAATATGTCACATTAATAGAATGAAGGGGAAAAACCAAAATCATCTCAATTTATGCAGTAAAAGAATTTGACAAAATTCAATATCCTTTCATGATAAAAACACTTAATAAACTAGAAACAAAAGGAAACCTCCTCACCGTGATAAAGGCCATATATGAAAAACCAACAGCCAACAACATACTTGATGGTGAAAGACTGAAACTTTTCCCCTACAATCAGGAACAATGCCCACTTTTGCCACTTCTAGTCAATTTTATATTAGAAGTTCTGGCCAGAGCACGTAGCAAGAAAACGAAATAAAAGGCAGCCAAGTTAGAAAGGAACGCGTAGAGTTATCTCTAGTCACAGATAACATGATCTTATATCTAGAAAACACTAAACGTTACACACATCAAAATGAGCTAATAAATGAATGCAGCGAAGTTCCAAGATACAAAATCAACATACAAAAAGTCAGTTGCATTTCTATATACTAGCAATGAACAATCCAGAAAGATAATTGAGAAAACAATTTGATTTACAGCAGCATTAAAAAGAATGCAATACTTAGGAATAAATGTAACCCCTATCAAAATCCCAATTGTGATGAAGTTTACTAGGTCATAGGGTATTGAATATATTCAGCTTTCGTGTGCACTGCCAGTTTTCCAAAGTGATTGTACCAACTTACACTCCACCAGTAGTGTAAGAGAGTTCAACACTTGTGAAACTTACTTTTCACTATATATTCTTTTGCATTTGCTTATATTATGAAACAGAATGCAAATTCACATGAATTTTAAAGATAGATCTTCAAAGTGGTTTCAATGTAGGAATGGACAGCTTTTTGTTATATATCTCTAGAACTTTCCTTGTCTGATTTTATGAATATTTTGTTAGAAAAGTGTGAAAACAGTCTTTATCTTTTGACATTTTAATTATGTATCTTGGTGTGGTTCTCTTTGGGTCCATCTTATTTGAGACTCAGTGCTTCCTGGACGTGGCTGTCTGGTTTGTTTGCCAGGTGAAGGAAGTTTTCAGCCATTATTTCTTCAAATAGGTTTTCTGTCCCTTTCTCTCTCTACTCCTTCTGGGACTCCTATAGCAAATGTTGGTCTGTTTGATGTTCTCTCAGTGGTCCCTTAAACTGTCGTTGCTTTTTTGGATTCTCTTTTCTTTTCTCTGGTCTGATTGGGCGATTTCCATTACCCTTGTCTTCCAGTTCACTGGTCCGTTTTTTGCATTCTCGTATCTTCTGTTGTATAACACAAGTGTATCTTTTATTTCAAAGACTGAATTCAGAATTTCTAAATCTTTATTTTTTTTACATCTTCTAGCATTTTCTTGAATTTCTTACTGGATTCATCAATTTCCCTCCTGAGTTCAGTGAGCATCTCTAAGAATGTTACCATGAATTCTTCATCTGATAAAACTGCTTGTCTCTACTTCATTTAGTTATTTTTCTGAGGTTCTGTCTTGTTTTTTCCTTTAAAGATATTCCATTGTTTCTTTGTTTTGCCTAACTCTCTGCATTTGTTTCTACGTATATTGACTTCGTCTCCCAGTGTTGAAAGAGCGGCCTTATGTAGGAAGTGTCCCGTGGGGCCCAGTGGTGCAGTCTCCCCTGGTCAACAGAGCCAGGTACTGCAGATGTATCCCCTGTGTGCAGCTGTTGCAGGGGTGCTGGTGGGTGAGGCTGGTCCTCAGGTGGACTGGCTGCGTTGCTCAGTCATGACTGCTGCAGACACCCTGGTAGGTGGGGCTGGTCCCTGGCCTGGCTTTCTATAGGACCTGGCTGTGAATGGGCTGACCCCCTGGGACCTCAGGGGAAAGCAGGGGGAGGACATATGGTGTTACCAAGGCTGATGGAGAGTGAGAGAAATGGCGCTCACCAGCACCAGGCCAGCTAGGTGGAAAGAAAGTCGAAAACAAATGGCCCCTGCAACTGCTTCCATCCGCAGAGAAATTTCCACCAGATCCGTGATCCTCTGGTGCATGCTCTAAAATTAGTCAATGAATCTTCTTGTGTGACCCAGGCACTTTTCAAGGTGCAGCCTCTGTGGAAGGACTTGGAGCCAGTGAGTTTGTGTGTGAGTCCTTTTAAGACTGGAGTCTCTTCCCTTTCCCACAGCCTTGAGGCTCTCCCAAATGTAAGCCTTGCTAGTTTTCAAAGCCAGATGTAATGGGAGCTCATCTTCCCAGCACAGGTCCCCAGGCTGGGGAGCCCAATATGAGACTTGGACCCCTTGCTCCTCAAGGGGGACCTCTGCAGTGTGATATCTCTCCTGCTGTGGCCTGCCCCACGGGGAAGGGGGCAGGGGTCTCACTAAACCACGACCTTGCCCCTCCTGCCTTTCTTGATGTGACCTTTTCCTTCTGTCCTTAGTTGCAGACAATCTGTTCTGCTAGTCTTCAGGTCAGTTCTCAGAGAGAGTTGTTCTATATGTAGCTGTAGTTTGGGGGTATCCCTGGGAGGAGGTGAGCTCAGGGTCCTCCTACTCCACCATCTTGATCCAGAACGGAAAACACTCTTAAGAGATAATCTGATTCATTTCCCAGTGTTATACTCATTTATGAGCTGTAATTTGAAAGTTTTCCTGATTGAGGCAGGGTCCAGATAGTATTATAATTACAATAAGAACTATAAGCTTATAGTTATTGAGTACTTACTTTGTCCAGGGCACTACCCTAAGCACTTAGCAGAACCTAAGCTCAAACTTAGACGGGAGCCAGAAGATGACTCAGAATCCGGCTCCACTGTCCCTGAGCAGTCACCTGCCCCGTCTCTCAGTTTCACTGTCTGTAAAAGGGGAGACATCTGTGACCTTGGAGTTTGGGCCAGATCAGCTACCAGTTATGAACCTATTTCTGCAGCCCACATGGCTAGCCCTGCCAGAGTACCCAGAGCAGTGTTGGGACAGGCTGACCCTCACTCCCTGACCTCCAGAATCCTCCTGTCTTGCCCTTGGTTTTTACTCACCTCCAAGCCCCGGATATCCGGATCTGCCCCTAAGAGTTCTCCTGAGAGTAGCAGAACCTTCACTCCGTCGGAATCTCTCTCTTAGGTTCCTGTCCCAGAGAAGCCCCATTTTTATTGCTTATTACTATTTTTCTTAATTTGGCATCTTCAACTTTTGATAGTATATTTGAATGTATGTATTTATTATTTAAATTATTATGTCAGATCCAGGAGTATTTCCCACTACTTCTGCCTTTCATGATTTGCATAAAAAGCTTTTTCACTATACAGTTATTTGAATATTCACATTTATGTCTTCTATTTTTAAGTTTTGTTTTAGGATGAGTTATAGCTGAATTAATTATAAGATACAGATAGGCATTAGTTTTTAATAATTTTCCAAGCAACCATTTATCTAATAGCCATTTATTGAACAATTTGTATTATATTAGAATATAGCTCCAAATTAATGTTGAGAGCTTTCTATAAAAGGAAAAATGTTTCATGTTTATTTAAAAGGCACATTTTTCATTTGTATAAGACATCTTGTGTATTTTAACCAGGTGTTATTAACAGGCATTACATCACCCTACTACCAAGATAACCTTGATTGTCATACAAACGTAGTATGATTAATGTAGTATTCCTTATTAAGTCAAATTTGTCAAAAATATATAGAATTCCCCTAAGATGATTATTAGAAATAAATTAAGTGCTTTGGTTCTTTTAAGCACTGATTGTTTGAGGTTGATCATACAGGAACAGTGAGCAAACCACTTTAACAAAATATATATCAGCAAACCTTTAACATCAGTAGAAAATGTTATTCATTCAAAGGTCACTCAAATTCATATCATAGTAATGTGCTATCTTAAATTGTGTTCAAATTTTACTTGGAAATCACCTTCAGAAGGGGGATATTTTGAATTATTTTACTGTAGGTCATTTCTGTTATGGAAGATACTATTAGAATGAAAGTGTCTAACAAAAATATTTCTAAGTCTTGCTTTAGCACCCATGCATTTAAAACAGTAGAACAAATTTCTTCTCATCAAGCATCAAGATAGCTACTTGGCATTCTTTCCAATAAGATAGACCTTTTTATGTTTCACTGTGAAACTGAAAGAACTGCTATAAAATTAATGAGTATGTGTGAATTCATTACAATCTCTAAAAAGAATGGCTCCCTCTGTCTGTTAGTCTATTTTAGAGATGAGTTTAGGAAAATAAACATCCCTATTTTAGGCAATGTCTACACAGAGATTGAGTTCACTATATACTTCTCGAAAGTTAAATAATATACACTTGACATTTCAAAACTAAAATAAAACTTCAATAATAAAAAAGTTTTAAAATTAAACTTCTGTTTCTTTTCATACTAGAATAGAAATATATAGTGTGCCTTGATTACATGCCATTTATATCAGTAATGGCAGGAAATATATTTAATAATTGAAACTTTCATTAGAATTTGTCCTTTGAATAATGCGTGTCGTTTCTATTCTGCTTGAGCTACTTGGGTAAGACTTTCTGGAGGATAGGGAAGAATGATGCTGAGGACTTAGAATAGGAACTTTACAGATTTATTCAGATACGTAGTTTGCAGAACATCTGCAAGTTCAAAAAATCAGGAGGAGAGATAAGGTTCATTATCACATTGATCACAAATTATATGTATACTTGTGCATTATACTTTGCTTTCTTCCAAGTCCTTGGGGTAGAAGGGAAGAGAGGTATCATTGGTGTTGTTTAATACAGAGCATATTGTTTTAAAGTGAGTGTCTGAATGTGAATTATTGATTCAAACATTATTATCAGGTGGGACATACACCCCAAAGTATAAAAGTGGTATATATCCCAATTATGCCTTGTGCTGGTGCTGCCTCCATATATCCAAATAACCTGGTGAGAAAATTTCAAAGATGCCTAGGAACCCTGGATCACAAGATAGCAGCCAAAGAAAGGCTACCACGTCACCAAATCCCTTCAGAAGTTTTAAATTATTGACATTAATTAATCTTTACTTGCAGCTCAAGATAGAAGGTAAGGAAAAGGAAGTTAGGCCAGATAAGACAAAACTAGCCTTGGATTGCCAACAAAACCCATCTGGGAATTCCAAGAGAACTCTGTTTTGGGAGTAAATATGTGTTGGAGAGTCTCAGCTTTCCCAACAGGGCGGAAATGCCAGGATATGATAGCTTGAGCCTGTTACTCCATAGCTTATGTAATGAAATTCAAATAATTGTTTCAAAGTATAAAGTGTGCATATTTGAATTCAGTGAAATCATATGGGAACCATGTAGAGTTATTAAAAGCAATGCTCAAAAAGTTTAAGTGAATTATATTGGATTACAGTGACATAGATTGGCAGAGCTGGGATAGACACCAATATTTCTGACTTTGATTTTAATATTTTTGCCTTTGGCATAGTTCTGCCATTTTGTATACTAGAGTCTAAAACATATACATTCTGCTAGTTTGACAGAATTTGACCAGAAATTCAACAAAGACCTTTATATGTATATCACATTCACTTTAGATCAACTTCACATTTTGAAGCTTGTAGGTTGGTAATTCAGTATTCTGAGAGTGATAAGAACCTTTTCAGAGTATCTGGTTTTCTTCTTCTAAGGTCTTATGCAGATGATTAAACAATAAAGGTTATGTGCAGCAGTGCCCCGCATTCCTGTTTCTTATGATGTATTTTTGTACATACTATATTTAATTTTAATTTCCAGGAAGAACTTTGGCATGATAAAAAGAAAATCAAACATCTGAATTAAGAGTTTTGGATTGTTGGCTCAGCTCTGTCTCTGAATAGCTGTTTAATCTTGAATAAGCCTTTTAAAATATCTGAATGTCAGTTCCAAATTTTAAAAAAAGCAAAGTCTGACTTAAATGACCTCAAATATTCTTTCTAACACTGACATTCTTTGATTCTATAAGTATGCATTTTATTATTCAATAATGTCTTCTCTTTGTTGACTTGCATGAAGTTCTCAGGTATAATTTTACTTCTTTTAGCTAAAGTTCCAATTTGACTTTAGGTGCATTAGAGTAACACTCCAATGTTCTGCTCAGATATTGTGGTGACAGAATTCTGGCAAACTGTTTAGTATGTGGGTTGTTGTCACCCCATAGACACTCAGACCGTCAGACATTTGGATGATGTGCTAGTTTGATTGTGGGGTATAACTGAGTCATCATTGAGCACTGTCAAAATAAATGTCTCATCACGCCATTCAGTAGGTTGACTGCTGGATTCTAAACAGTACCTATTAAGCTCTTAAGTAAATACAACAGAAAAGTCTCAGCCCTTCGTTTAAATAGCTGTGGGATTTGAAATAGCATGTGGAATTTAATGAAAGCTTCAGCTACTTGAAATGCCTTGCTTGTACTTATCCTTTGCCATCTACCAAAATGTTTTTTCCCCCCAGCTTTACACAGTCTGTAACTGAGATTGGAAGTTAAAATGAAATAAAAACCAGTGAGTCAAAGCCAAGCTAAGTTCATTAGAATAGACTTTTTCTCCTTTTTGTCAGCTCAACATGTGAATAATCATACGGAACCTGAGAGTGCAAAACCTGTATCACAGTGAATAATGAATGATTTAGTTCCAATTAAGAAGTTTCCTTTTAAAAAGAACAAGTGTAATGGCCCTCTTATGAATAAATTAAGGTTAGTTTGAAAACGTGGTTATGTTAAACAAATTTGAATGGCTTTTCCTTCACTTCCTAGGAGTCCCTGATATGGACTGTTTGGCCTTCTCGCTTTTATTTTAGGGCTTGCAACCTCCAGTCATTGTTGAAACCTCCAAGTGATAAGTGCAAGCTAGGATTTTGTTTGTTTTGTGTCTTACAATTACCTGAGCAATCTCCCTAGAAGTTTTCTATATAAAGTGCATCAAGTTTGAAGTGCTTATTCTATTCTGTCTAATTTTTAAGGATGCTTTGACTTTTTTGTTTCTTATTATGACAGTTTAAATATCATTTACAGAGCTATTTCTACTTGCTTGTTTACTGCAGTGACAATGGATGATCGGTGTTTATTTTCCAAGTCTTACTTTTACAGTGCAGTGCTTTCTCAGAGCAGCTCTCCATATAAAACCTCTGTGTAGAATAGCAATATTATTCACAGTGTAAAATGTTTATGTCATGAATTATTTATTATTTCATATATATATTTGGGCATAAGCATACAGTTAAATAGAGAAACTTTTTTTTGAAATTTTTCATGAGTATTAAATTTTGCATGTACCATCTTATGGACAGTTTACATCTGACTTAAATATGTGATGATAATATACAATATCTTTATACATAAAAGAAGATGCTTTTCCTTTAGACTAATGATTCTAATGGTGAGATGTACAGGGAGATACAAAGGTCTGAACAGTGGGTACAACTTTTAATAATACCTAACAGTACTTTACAGATTACAAAGCACTCTTTAATATATTGCCTTACATGATTATTATGAAAGTAATGAGACTATTAGGGCTGGTATAAATTTACCTATTTAAAGATACAAAGACCAAGGTTTGAAAGCATAGTACAAGCCGATATTCACAGTGTAATCCTAGAACTGCCCCTGAATACCACATCTCTTGATATCTGGTATAATGTTATTTTCATATGATGTGTTAAGTTTAGGTTGGTTAAGGTCATCTGAAAAAGTGCAAAATCTCCCTCATCTTTTTTGTATATATAAGAATTGCAACTGTTCATAATCAGGTAAGATTCCATTTTACCTTCAGGCATAAGGAATAAACATAAGTCCAGAAAAGAAAATTATTCAAATATTATGTGTATGTGTGTGAAATATATATATGAGTCAGTCTCCCCTCTCTATATATTTGGATAACTTAATATACACAATACTTGGAGATATATATATATATATGTAAATATGTATATTACATATAAATTATCTCTAAATATCCATAGTTTGAAATACATTCACATGAAAAGTGATCTAATTTTTAAGTAGCTAAGGAAAGACAGGAAATGAGTTGGAGGAAACGAAACTCTTCTTTGATTCCCAGGTCTCTGGACCTCAGTGCAGTCCTCCTACTCCCATGTTTACTGAAGTTTGGGAATGTTCCCTCCTCTTCAGACTTTGAGAAGGATTGGAATTAACTCTTCCTTAATGTTTGGTTGAGTTCACCAGTGAAGCTGTCTGGCCCTGGGCTTTTTTGCTGGAAGACCTTTGATTACTGATTCAATATCCTTACTCATTACAGGTATACTCTGATTTTCTATTTCTTCACGATTCAGACTAGTTTGCATATTTCTAGGAATTCATCCATGTCTTTTAGGTAATCCAGTTTGTTGGTGTATAATTGTTCATAGCAGTCTCTCAAAGTCCTTTACATTTCTGTGATACCAGTTTTATGTCTCCTCTTGAAACCATGGGTGATTATTTGTGATATCCATTTGACCTGCCTTCACTAATCAAGGTTGTTTTAATTATTGCTACAAAATGTCCTCCAGGCTGCAGGCAACCTAAACCACGAGATGTTTGCCCAAGTTGTTCTCCAGGAACTTGGAGTCAGTTGTGTCTAGTTTGAGCTGAGCTGGTTTGGAATGGATAGGACCACCGACGCTCCAGCTGGGCATGCTTGAGTGTCTGCTTGGTGACCTTTTGACTTCAGAGGACTGAAAACTCCACCCTCAGGTCCCGCTAACGGCCTCTATTTTTTAACGTGCAGAGGCTTGTAGCTTAGTTTATACCTGTACCGAAGGACAATCCCTGCACCTTTTTCCAATCACCTTTTCCCGTGCTCCTCATGCTCCCCATGCCTGCTTCTTTTTTCTGTATCCTATAAGTACCCCAAAGCCTCCACAGAGGAAGCTCCCTTTCTGTCTCCTCCCTTGGCTGTCTTGTGAATAAACCCTCTCTTTGCTGCTAACCTTGGCGTCTCAGCATTTTGGTTTGTTGAATATTAGGCAAGACAACCTTGGTTTGGTAACACTCTTTCAGTTCTGGCTTTATTGTAGTCTTTCTTCTTTCTTAGTGTAGATAACAGTTTGCCCATTTTATTTATCTTTTCAAAAAGAAGTTCTCAGTCTCTAATCTGTTCTAGTCTCTTTCATTTCTTCCTGCTCTGATCTTTATTTCCATCCTTCTGCTAACTTTGGCCTTTGTTCTTTTTCTAGTTCCTTGAGTTGTAACATTAGGCCGCTCATTTAGAATGTTTCTTTTTTTCTTAGTATGGGCATTTATTACTATAAACTTCCTTGTTCAAACTACTTTTGCTGTATCCCATAAATTTCAGTATGGTGTGTTTTCATTTTCATTTGCCTTAAGATAAATTTTTTAATTTCCCCTTTGTTTAGGATTGTATGTTTAATTTCCACATGTTTGTTAATTTTCTGGCTTTTCTCCTGTTACTGAGTTCCGGTTTCATAGCATTGAGGTTGAAAAAGATGCTTGATATTTTTTTAAATGTATTTTTATTGAAGTATCGGGTACAATGTTGTCAGTTTCTGGTGTACAGCATAATGCTTTGGTCATACATGAACATACATATATTTATTTTCATATTATTTTTCATGATAAGTTACTACAAGATATTGAATATAGTCTCCTGTGCTATACAGTATAAACTTGTTGTTTATCTATTTTATGTATATTTGTATCTTCAAATCTCAAACTCCCAATTTATCCCTTCCCACCCCTTTCCCCTGCTGGTAACCATAAGTTTGTTTTCTATGTCTGTGAGTCTGTTTCTATTTTGTAAATAAGTTTTATTTGTTTGTTTGTTTGTTTTAATTCCACATATAAGTGATATTATGTGGTATTTTTCTTTCTCTTTCTGGCATACTTCACTTAGAATGACAATCTCCAGGTTCATCCATGTTGCTGCAAATAGCATTATTTTATTTTTTTTATGGATAAGTAGCCCATTATATAAATATACCACAACTGCTTTATCCAGTCATCTATCTATGGACATTTAGGTTGTTTCCATGTCTTGGCTACTGTAAATAGTGCTCTATGAACATTGGGGTGCATGCATCTTTTTGAATTAATGTTCCCTCTGGATATATGCCCAGGAATGGGATTGCTGGATCATTTGGTAAGTCTAGTTTTAGTTTTTTGAGGACTCTCCATAGTGTTTTTTGTAACAGCTGCACCAAACTACATTCCCACCAACAGTTTAGGAGAGTTCCCTTTTCTCCACACCCTCTACAGCTTTCGTTCGTGGGCTTTTGAATGATGGCCATTCTGACTGCTGTGAGGTGATACCTCATTGTAGTTTTGATTTGCATTTCTCTAATAATTAGTGATGTTGAGCATTTTTTCATGTGCCTATTGGCTACCAAATAATGTTTGGAAATATACAGCAAGTTAATCAGGAGATCACTTTCATATAAATATGGAGTAAGAAAAACTCATGACCTATGAGCAAAATTCATATATTGAGAAAAGTTTGTTATTACATGTGATTTGGGTAGTTTTCAGCCATTATTCCTTAAAATACTCTTTCTACCACTTTCTCTCTCTCTCTTCTCTTTCGGGAGCCTCCGTAATATAAATATTATTTTGTTTGATGGTATTCTACAATTCTCATAGGCTCTCCTCAGTCTTTTTGATTTTTTTTTTTTATAATTTCTCTCCTTTGACTGGATAATTTCAAATGACTTGTCTTTAATTTCACAGATGCTTTCTTCTGATTGATCCAGCCTGTTGCTGATAGCTTGCACTGTTCATTTCATTCATTGTGTTCTTCAGATCCAGGGTTTCTGCTGATTTGTTTTTATGATTTCTATATCTCTGTTAAACTTCTTTTTGTCATGTATTGTTTTCCTGATTTCATTGCCTCTTGTAGGTTGCTGAGCTTCCCTAAGGACAAGTATTTCAAATTATTTGTCCATTAATTTGTAGATTTCCACTTCAGTGTGTTTGGTTACTGGAGAGGTACTGTGTTCCTTTGGTGTCATGTTTTCTTGACTTTGTTTTTCATGTTTCTCATAGCCTTTTGTTGATCTACATGTTTGATAGAGAAGTTACCTCTTCCTGACTTTATGGACTGGTTTTACCCTTGAGTTGCTGGGGCTATAGTTTGATGGTTCCTGCTCTAGAAAAGGACCAAATACATGGTCTCCATGCAGCTCTGCCAGATGAGATCAGAGTCAGTAAAGATTGTGGCCAAGGATGGGTGTGTCTGTAGTTGTGTTGAGGGCTGTTGGGGGTCTTTGGTGACATAGGCTGCTTGGAACCTCCTGATCTCTTTTTCTTTCAGGGGGGATGTCATGGTCAGGGGAATCCCTGTTGGCACCAGGTGTGGTTCAGTCACCCTCACAGTGGTGATGACACTGGTGTCTGAGCATATGCCCATGGAGTAGCCATGGGCCTGGGTTTTGGAGAGTGGGTGTTTGTGGAGTGACAACAGCTCTGAGGTCTGGGCCCTGGCTAACCCACAGAGGTGGTGGATCCAGTGCCTGAAACATGAGTGAATGTGGAGCACCTGTGGAGCTAGGTGCTAAAGCACAGGTATGCAAAGAGTGGCTGCAAAGCTGGGCTCTTTGGTCCAAGGCAGGTGTGGGGTTGCGGTGTGGTGGCCCTGGTCCTGGGGTGGTGCAACAGTAGCTCCGTCCTGGAGAATTTGTAGCAGCATCTGTCTGTCTCTGGGTAGTGAGTGGCAGCAATGGCTGTTGGTTACCTTGGTTGCTAAAGCTGCCAGTGTCACAGAACAGGCTGCCGGGGTCTTCACCAAGGAACATTGGGAGCCTCCATTTTTGGAGGCTGTGGGCGATCCATGGCTGTCATAGGATCTATTGAAGTCCTCAGGAAGAAAGGCTGCCAGAGTCTTCTGCAGAGCAGACCACAAGGGATTGCAGTGGCATCTGCTGCATGACTGATACTGATAGTCCCTTCCCATCTTCTTTATCCCTAGTCATCTCCAGATATTTCAGCTAAACCAATCTCCCCAGGCAACCCTTTCTGAAGTGCTATTCTCTGTTTTGCTTGATTGTGTTGCTGTATGTTCTTAATTGGATTCTTGAGCCCTCCTAGGGCTATTTTCAGTCATAGAAATCTGTCTAATTTTTTTGTGGGGAATGACAGCTGGTATCTCCTACCCTACCATCTTGCTTTTGTCCTTAACTCTTCTTTTTTATTATTCTCTATATCATTGCCATAACCTATCTACCATCTTTCTAGGCATTGCTATTTCAATCCACTTGATTAACGTCCCTGACTTCTCATTGTTTGTAGCATACTGTATAAAAATTCTAGTCTTGTATATAAATCTGCACAGTTTAGTCAAAACCTACTTCTCCCAGCTCATGTCTCTTATTATTCCCATCTGCACCTCTCCTTCAACCAGTGACTTGATGCCAAAATCACACTTGTACAGGGGATGCTGGTCACATTATTTCCATAAAATCCTCTTCTAATTCGCTTATTAAATTTCTCTTCCTAAAAGATCCAGTTCAAATGGCATCTCTTACGGGAAATCTTTACTAATCGCTCTGGATAGAATTCAACATAGCTTTTTGTCATATTTTGTCACACCATTCTGTTCACAACTTTCTTGTAGTGACTCTGCATTATATTGAAATTATCTTTTCCCACATTGTCCCACTAAAATACTGAGCACTCTTTTGGGAGGAGGAACTGTGTATAATTTCTCTATGAAGTCCCTGCACATAACACAGTGTAAGGGGTTGTAAATGCTCATAAATAGTTCACTGAAGCAATGAGAGGTTATGGAGAAAGCAAATTAAGCTAACTCTTCACTTTTATTACTAACAGACCTCAGGTGAGGTGGGAAATTGCCATCAATATGAATGAAAATGTCCTGGTCTCAATTTTATCACGACTTCCAGGCTGTGTCTGTAGCGAGTAATAGAGAAGGGCGGGGTTCCTTGGTGGAAAGCACAGTCGCCTGGAATTTGTGAGACCGTCGGCTCTGGTCCTGCAGTGTTCATTTAACAGCCAGTTGACTTGGCCATTTTCTTTATCTATTCTCTATCTACAAATGAAAGAAATAGATGGAAAACATTTCCATGATGGCATTCAAGTTTTCCAATGTATTTGGGGGAAAAATGATAAATTGTTTAAAAAGTTTGTGTCATCTTGCATAGAAAATTGCTCTAAGTTGGTATCTTAGCTATTAGAAAAGTGATTTTTCAAGTTCCTAATATTAATGGTGTCTTTTTTTCCTGGCATGAACTGGTGAATTAACATAAACTCCCGTGGTTTATGATAGCATAAAATATATTAGTTAATGAATAACAAACTATTAATATCATATATAATCATACATTTTAAATAACACTTTGAAATTTGTAAAGAATTTTTTCTTTCATCATATCTTATAATAATCTTATGGGATAGATGAAGTATATATTAGTTTTCCCATCCTACATGGCCTGAAAATGAGAGAAATACATTAAATGACTTTTCCATCATTAACAAGCTACAGTGGTATAGAACTGAAATTTGACTAATTATTTGCAAAACATCACAATTTTTCTAAAATATTGTGAGGCCAAGGGTTTGAAAGTAATACTTAACTGTCCTTGAACATTTCTCAAGATACCAGTTTATCCTTTTGTTAATACAAACAAAGCAGGATCGAATTAAGCAAGCCAGAATGTTTTGGTCCTTTTAGGATCTCAAACAAATTCCCTGAAGTCAATAAAGTGTTTCATCATGTTTCTTTTATGATTTTTAAAGATACTAGTTTTGTATTTCTGCTTGATTGTATAATCAACAGACCTCAAGTAGATCTAATCACAAATATTCTAATCATAGTCATTCAAAATAATTTCAGAGTAAGATTTGACCAGGAGTTAAATTTAACAGTTCTTAAAACTTTAAATTCCTGTCTGCACTTACAACTCCTTGTCTAAATGGCTGTTGATTATAAAACTAGGATTAATAACAAATCATTTTTCAATGTAGTGTTTGGCAGTGTAAAGATTAGAATTTCTTACTGGGCACTAGAATATAAATTCTGATTGAAGTTACGTACTTCAGAAGAGAAAACTCTTCATGGATGAGAGCTAACAAAAAATAGAATTGTATGTTTAAAATAATTTTATAATTTTTGAAGTATGTATTTTTTTATTTTCCAAAGAGTCAAAATAAGGATAAATATCAAGATACTTGGTATTTTCAGGGAAATGTAGATATAAACACTTCAATTTTCAGATCTTATGTAATTTCAACTCTAGGATGAATTCTTTACATCTGAATGAAATACCATTTCTTGATTTGCTAAGATGTAAAAACAAACAGTATCAGCTCAATGATTTTTTAAACCGCACTTACGTAAAATTATGTCGCATTTATTAATTTGTGCAATGATTCTTACTGTTGATTATACCTAGAGTTTTTAAAAGTACTGATATTTAGTGCTTACAGCCAAAGATTCATTGTGAATTAGCCTGAGATATGGCCTGCTTATCAGAAGATCAGAAGTTTTCCAGTTTATTCTGATGTGAAGCTAAATTTGAGAACAACTGCTGTAGTGTTTTGTATTGAAGCCAGTTTAAATATAAAGTCTTAATGGGTAGTGCTTTAAATGTGGGAGACATTTTGGTGACGTAAAGCTGGTTAATACAGCTTTAAAGGAAATAGGCTCTCATTTATCAGATATGCTAACACTTTATAAGAAGCATGATCATTTTAAGATAATTTACAAGAAAAAAAACCCTTCAGAGTATTCAGTCTATAATGATATGTTTCACCTTTTCAGTATTATATTATCTTTGTTGATGGAGAGAATGAAATTCTGAAGAATCTGAAAGATACCCTAGCATACAAAATTATGTTTGTATAATTTTCATGTTCAACGTATTTCAGTTAATTTTAATAACTAAAAATCCGTGGGTGATATACACCATAATTTCATTGCCAGGGCTGTTCTAGTCAGTGAAAGAGCCAATTCCCAATAGATCTGGAAGTCAGCGTTGCCATCTGAAGATGGCTCTTGGAGCCAATATTGGTATGTGCATGTATGGTGTTTTTTGTAACCTTCCTACTACAGCTTTCAGTCCGCCAGAAGACCTTTCTCATCACATCAGTCCAGTGAGGTAGAGTGCACCACAAATGGAAATATTAACTGTTCGATAGTCATGATCTGTGGTAAAAATTCTGGTTTAATACAGTTAAATTATTCAGACTTTGCCTACTATTTACATAACATTTGATTGAATAGAAAAATGTTTACAATATTAATTTTTGCAACATTGAAATTGCCCTATGCTTTGATTAATCTCAACTTCTTGCATTCACACCTATGTAATGGTTATGTCTCCAAATTACTATTTATCATAATTAGCAGCTTTCTATTGCAATTAGCCAACCCCACTTTCCAACACTGTCTGAGATAGCTTAATTTTTTTCTTAGTTGACATATTTTAATTTATATTTTAGTTTGTGGTTTCAGTTTTTCTTTTACTTTTTTTTTAGAATTTAAGCTCAAAAAGAATTTTTGAATTGGTTCTTATTTGCTATCAAGTAGTTCTAAACAAAATATGTATTATTAACATGCTATCTATCTGAAAAAAACATGTTAAGATTAAATTGACTCAGTGACTTCAAGAGTTAGGATATTTACATACACATGCACACACATACTTCTTTTTTAAAAGGTTGTTTAATATTATTTATAAGGTAGAAAATATTTTCAGATTGGCTCATTATTATTTGTATTTATATTGTATAAGCTAAGGCAATGGCTGGGATAGCATGGACTTGACAAGAATAGAGAAGAGGCAATTTGAAATTCCAGACTTCTAACACATGGCTTTCAAACACTCTAAATTTATTTATGTCATCCTCAGATCTGGCATCTAATGCATATGTATTTGTTCTGATGAGTGCTAAATACATGCACAAAAATTGCCATAAACTGAGCTGTATGATGATGCTGGTCTCCAAAGGACAATCCAACCATCTAGATACTTAGATTTCCTATTTCCATTCAATAAGGTGGATCTAGGCTTCAGATAAAGATCCTTAGAAGGCTATTTGCTTAATCTTAGATAATAGTTTTCAATGCTCTGGTGAAAACTCTTCTCAGAGCTTTTCAATTTTAAGTAATCTTTTGAAAATTTCTTTCCCAATGGTTGATACAGTTCTTATATTTTGTCAAAAAAAGCTAAAAACAGTGATTTATCTTAATATATGTTAGGTATATTCAGTGCCTTTTATTTCCAGATCTAAACAATGAATTTGTTTTATAGCTTAGAACTGGGGCCAGAGGAAAAATTGTTTCTCTCCATAAACCATGCAGTATCTTTCATCAGATAAGGAGGAAAGTGAAACTTACCCTTATCTTCTCTCCTCTATTATGTGACTTCATTTTGGTTTTAGAATTTCAACTTACTGATTTTATCTTGATACATTATACATGTTCAGTGCATGTAGCGTAGATAAATAATAGGAAAAAATTATAAAAAACACAATTGTAGGAAAGATAAATTTTATTTTATTGAAAATATTACCCCAAAGTATTTAGTCTTCCTGAATATCATGAATCTCATATTAATCCATGGCTCTGATTCCTTTCTGTTTATTTTGAACAAATATTTGGGGCACTGAGTGTCATTTTAAAAGCATTGGTTTCATAATTTAGTACTCCATAACTAGCAATTAAATTTAGATGTATAGATTTATTTCAATTATTTACTTCTAAAGAATGGTTAGATTTAGCTACAAGGATGTTTAACATAACTACACATCCAGCATTATTTCCTTAGAATACTTTTCCAGAAGTGATATTATTTTGATTGAAAGGGTATGAAAAATGTTAAGGCATTTGACTTATGCTTTTAAAAATCCTCTGTAGAAAATGCCTGTTGTTTTAATTGGCCCATTTTATGTGTGTCTTGTGTTATAAATTGCATCAAATATGTTTTGATATGCATACCATACACTAGAAATGTAAATGTAATTAGATAAAGCAACAGATATAATACCCAATTATTGTATAACAGGTTGACATAATTTTAAGGATATTTAAAAAAAAATACTGTGGCAAATCCCTGTCAAATCAGTTTCTAAGGAAGTTCTTAAAAAAAAAAAGGATTCAAATTTCCAAATATTTTAGTTACACACACAGGATTTTAGTAACTGTTGGTATAATAAAATGCGGTAATTTGAGAAGCATGTAATAAGGATATGGGCATCCTGTAGGGAAACTGCCAAGGGATGGTCTAATAGCCCTGGGATAGTAGCAGAAGGGCACTAGTAGCATCTATAGTCCTATAAGGGAGAGAGAAAGACGTTACCAGAACCTGTATACGGAGAAGATTGAGGAAAGGGCTGCTTGACAGGATCCATGACTTTCGGTTAAGCTAGTTAATGTTACCAATCCCTGAAGGAGGCGGGAGCCAGGAACATAATTACCCAATCTCACTCTTCTCACTCTGTCTAGCCTCCTGTTAGTACTTCCCATTCACTGAACCTAACTGACGTCAGCACTAGAGGCTGGGAAACAGTTTATTGTATGTACAGCCTCCTGGGTGTGCAAAGTAGGTTTGAAGGAATAGGGATTGGATTTAGAGGGAGAAATGAAAGATACTGAGCACAATAGGAAATCTCCCTACAGTAGGTACTCTCCTCCTTTTTTCTCATGACTGTTCCTAGACTGACAAGAGAATTAATTTTTCTACTTGAAATATTTCATCTATATATGTATATGATTTTCACTCTCATGACTATCTTCAGTGAGGTCTTGAAAATCCTTATCATTTTCATTTACATGGGTAGAGCTCAATGTCCATAAAACAAAATTTAACATATGTATATATCTTTAAAAATAATATATTTGTATTATATATTTAATACATTGTATAATATAAATATTAATCTCAATAAGCAGGCTCAATCAATATATAGACTTAGGATATACACATACTACTGTTTGTTTTTTATTGTGTCGCTGTTCTCAATGGAAGCAGATATACAGTTCAGTTTGATGGCAATTTCTTTAGATGATAAAGCCTAAACACCTTACTCTAATAGGTTATTGTAAGTTTATTATTTATAAAATAAATTAGATTTTAACATCAACTCTTTGAGCCAGCTTTACTGACCTATTCATCCCTTACCTATTCATCCTTCCTAAAAACTCACACTTTTTTTCAGGTGAAATTTTTCAGGAAAAGAAAGCAAAAGTTGGTTACCTGTGGTTTATTTTTAAATCTCGGATTTATTTTAATTGATAGAAGTGATTAAATTTTAATAATTTTTGTTTAAAGATTTATTTACTGCTTGCTTTTTCCTTTAATGAAAAATGTGGGTGATGGCAATGCTAATCATAGTTTACAAAATTTTATGAGTTTTTATGATGAATGAATGCTGAATTTTATCAAATGCTTTTTTTTGTATCTATTGAGATGATCACGTGATTTTTGTACTTTTTTTGGTTAATGTGGTATATCACATTGATTTGTGAATGTTGAACCATCCTTACCAGGCAGGAAGGGAGACTGGAGGGGTAAATTGGGAGTTCAGGATTTGCAGATACTAACTATATATAAAATAGATAAACAAGATCCTTCCATGTAGCACAGGGAACTATAGTCAATACTTTGTTATAGCCTATAATGAAAAATAATATGGAAAGGAATATATATAAAACTGGAATATGTATGTATAACTTAATCACTATGCTGTACATCAGAAATTAAAACGATGTTGTAAACCAACTGCACTTCAGTTAAAAAAGTACATTTTATGAAGTAAGGCATGGAGCGTGCCAAGAAAATCTCTATAAAGGAAACTGTCTCCCGTGTTTTAAGGGAAATTAAGTGTTACTGTTTAGTTACCAGATAACTTCACAAAGAGATCCCATTATTTCCTCAATTTTTGTTACTTTATTCCTTTATTACTAACAGCATTTCATAATGTTATTATGTTACTGGGAGAAGGGGAATAAAAGTTACCTCGGTTCTTAGTCACCCCCAAAAAATGAATTTCTATGGGTGACAGCATGATATAAACAGAAGATTTTATGAGTGAAATAAAAAGGTAGTAAAATATAGTACACCCCTGAGAACTGGGGGCAGGCCATTCCAAGAGAGGAAAAATGGTGCTGCTCCTTTGTTTTTCCTGTTTTTATATCCTGGTTTAAGGGGCATTTTCATGATTGATTATTGATGGCTTCCATTCTTTGACTGCTCAGGCTGATTGACAGCTCACGTTCATTGTGCTCAGGCATGCCCATCTCTTTTACACGTGTTTTTACCCATGATGCACACAGAGAAACCTATGGGAGAGGCTCAGACTGTAATGTTAATTACATTATAATGAGCACAGGGTCAAGTGAAGCTGGGTCCTTCTCTCTTCTGTACAGCTGCAGCGTTTGATCCTAGCTGGCTTCTTTGCTGTCCCTCATTTAGAGAAAATAAAAGTTTTTTGGAGCCCCGTTATCCTGAATGCAGGTGTACTGTTATTTTCCGTTGCTCCCTCTTGCTTCCTCTCCCCTTGCCTGGTGCTCATGTCTATCTAACTGCCTAACAGTTAGGGCAATATATATGATATTCCACTTTTCCTTTTTGTTTAATGTCTGTATTTCCCCTAACTCTAAAGAAATCTTTTTTTTTTTTTTCTGCAGAAGCTATACCATGGAGCTAATTAACATCTTCTTAGTACAGGATCAGCTACTACTAGTGCTGATAACAATCATTTACTTTACATGTAATGTAGATCAGGCACTGTGCCATGTATCCATAGGCAGTAACTCATTCACTTCACATAACAACCCTTTGAAGTAAGTGCTATGATTATTCCTGTTCTAGAGACAAGGAAATAGAGCAGACGATATAGGTAGCAGAGCCAGACTTAGAATCCACACAGTCAGGTTGTAGATTCCACAACCTTGACCACCATTTAAATAAATGTAATTTGCTACCTGGTGACTTCACAAGTAATTCTTTCAAATAGTTGATAAATAACAACTGGGTATTCAACTGTCTGTGTGGCTGCAAACTTAATTTTAAAAAATCGTTGTTCTTCAAGTGCAATCTCTAGTACAAAATCTGAATATTTTATGATGTTGCAAAAACAAGGCCAGAAAATGTACTAAATAATAAAATATCAATTTTTCTGAAGAAATGTAGATCTCATCACTCAGTTTCCTCTGCTTGTAGTAAGCAAAGAACAAATAACTATTCACCGTGCATCTCTGTGACCATCAGTGAGGGATTATGTGTGAAAGTACCTAACGTGACAAATATTTTTAGATGCCTTCTCACTGTGTAATCAAGATCAATTGGTAAAAATCAATTTATATTTAAAATAAAATATATGTTATTCATTGTCAATATTGAATACTGTGAATTTGAACCCATTTAAATAACAATTAAAGGGACTTAAATGTGAATATTGTAACCATTCATGTTGATTTTAAATACAATACAAACATAAGTCATTGAGGGGAGTTTCTCGATAGGTTATAGAACATGTATTTTTACTGTATGAGTGTATTTATATTGAAGAATTGTGATTATAAAATTGCTGGTCTCCAATATATAATCTTCTTCTTATATATGAAATGTATAATGTATGATATGCCTTTCATATTGGTATGTTTCCTCCCTGTTAACATGACAACAGAGATGCCTATACCTAATTCTTTTCTTTAATTTAACAGCCAGAAAGCTTAAAAACAAATTTTAGTTTTAACACTAGTAAAGCATTGGCCTTCATTATCATGGTACTTCTGTCCCACTGTAACCTTGTTTCTGTAGTTTAGATTCTGATTTTGATTTTCTTGTCTCTACTGTCAGTGTAAATTCCTTCAAATCCTTTATTCAATAAGATTTTACAATACATAAATAAATACATGTTTATTACAGAGAAAATAAAAATAGAGGAAGAACATATAATTCTTGAGATGTAGATTTTTTGACCAAAGTACATCATTCTCTAATCATAACAGCAAAAAAAAATTACCATAGTATAGCATATTAGTAATAGACATTTATAAATGCAGTCAACCATATGTTTAATCAACTTAAAACACATTTTGAAGGACTTAAACTTTGCTACATAAATGAAGAAGTAATGAAGTTAGTTATAGACTTTTTGGACACATTTGCCACTTTCTCTAATTAAGAGGATTAGTAATTTTAACACATTTAATGCTGCTTTATACTTTCAAAGGGCTTAGCTCATGAATGATTATAAATTTCCATGGCATCTCTGCAATTATCATTATCCTCAATTTTATAGAAGAGGGAATTGCAGAGGAGAGTTGAGTACTTGGAAGAGATTTTGAATCCACAGGGTTTCAGTCAGAAGACTGGTCCAATGGGGTGCCGGGAACTGGTATCTTACATTCAGCAAAGAAAAAGAAGGCCAAGTGTATGAGCACTAATCAAATCATTTAAGGTGCAATATAGGTAATGTTTGAGTTCTGGGGTTTGCAGTCATTTAGATGAGAGTTCAAATACTAGGTTTGCCACCTGGTAGTTTTATAATCTTGAGTAAATTATGTTTTGAATCTCAGTTTCCACACCTATTACATAGATAATCATATTACCTATGTCATGGGATTTTGGTACTGGTTTAATCATTTGACCCTCTTTGCACAATACTTGAAACACAGCAAGCATTTGATAAAGTTGAGTAATATTATTTTGATGATGATGATGATGATGACCAGACAGATTAGGCTGTGGTCAGTCACATAAGAGAGACCTGGATAGAGATCAGAGTATCATGAAAAGGTGGTTTTACAGTATTCTGTGTTTGTGAAGAAAGACGGAGCTGAGAATCTGATTCCTGACAGTCTGAGAAAACATGAATTTTTATTAAGAAAATTTTGTTTTTGTGCCCTAAATACCTACCCTGGGAAAAGTGTATGATACCATTCCAGTAATTCTGTGAAGCTATAGGATTACCACTTTTCAGTTATTCCCAAAGAGTTACTCATATTGCTAATTGGCTGGTCATAGGAAGGAGGAAAAATGACTATAAAAATTCCGTTAGAAATAGATCACAGAAATTAGTTTATAGTTATTCTTAACAGTATAAATTAATTTGTAGTTATCTACTGTCTGAATGTGCTGTGATAAGATTTATTTTTCTAAGCAATAAGGGTTTAATGAATTGATGCTGTCCAAACTTTCCAGGAATAATAATAAAACTAGTTATGATTCAAACTATGCCTTTCAGGTACCTAAAATAATTTATCTACATAAAATTAATCTGCAAATATAATAATCACCTCCATATTTGTAGCCTACATTTGATCAAATTTCAAATAGATCCAATTCTGACCTTCAGCAAAATACTAATTATAAACATATGACACCTACAATTATATCTCTATTTTGCAGATGAGAAAGACCAAGTCCTGGAAATTTAGTTCATATTTTTAATGAGGAAAGTACCAGAATTAAAATTCCAACTCTGGTACTGTTTAAATCACTTACCGTTTACTTTAATTCTCCCACTCATTTGACTTAAGTCTCATTTTTAAGGTACTAGCGATTGTAAAAATCAGAGAAACCCACCCCATAAAAAATAATGAATGTTGCATTTATTTTTAGAAAACATGTATAAATGTATACATTGTTGCTTTTCAAAAGATATAAAATAGTTTCCAAATTCTGTTATATTATGGTAATTTTTCTGAAAATGTTAAGAAAACTGGATTTATGAAATTGATAATAGGGAATTACTTCTGTTAATAGGGTTATGATCAAATAGAACATTCACTTCACAAACTTCAAAAATGAGGACTAGTTGACACAACGTTGTAAACTGACTATAACTCAATTAAAAAAAGTTAAAAAATAAAACATTTAAAAAGAAAATTAAAAAATATGAACTGATGAGAAGTATTTTGGGTCAGAATGCATTCTACTGAAGCCATTTAAATTAATGAAACATGAAGATGCAAACTCTTTACATTTGCATAATTTCTCCTGTGAAAATTTTAATCATTGGACTCAGTATTTCTATTTTACTATAAATATGTGATTGATTCTAGTGCTTGTAATACTCATTATGTTTGCCCTGTGATTAATGTGCAAAATACTCAAGAGTGAATGTAAATTTTTATAATTTCATTTTAATCATTATGGACATTCAGAATCTTAGAAGTGTACCTCTTTTCATAATGAAGTAAAGATTGATAATTTATAGGGAAATGTAAATATACTTTGATGTTATGATAGTGATGGTAAAATTTATGGAGAAAGAATTTGCGATCCATCACTTACTTCATGATAATTTACTAGAGAGAATTTTAAATGCCTAATAATATTGCATGGACATATTGATGCCAATTATACTATTAAAATCTGATATCTACATTCAATTTAAAAGATGATTTTAGATCATTAGTGAAATATTCATCAATGACTCTACTCACATCAGCTTATTGGAATCCCCATTCTGGTATAGCTGCTGCCTATGAATTTTCTTGTTTTTTTTAGTGTGTGTGTGTGTGTGTATATATATATATTTTATTGAAGTGTAGTCAGTTTACAGTGTCATATTTTCTTAAAATATTAACCATTCAAATCCTTATTTTCAAATGATTAGAGAAGATTTAATAGGTATATTTTTGGCTTGTTTATCTGTGGCCCCAGTACTATAAATTCTAGGCTTACCAGATTTAGAAAATAAAAACACATGCCCAGTTAAACATAGTTTCTGATGAACCACTAATACATTTTTTCTGGTAAATATATCCCTTATTTTAGTATAAATACATTCCTATATTTTTTTCTGGCCATCCTTGTTAAGGCACGTAACACTCCCAATTCCTTTTCACTCTTCCAAACTGAAAAAATATATCTGGTTACATCAAGTAACCAGTAGAATCCCCTCACTCCCAGATATCTAAAAATGTCTTCAGAAACTGCCAGATATCTCCTGGATTTCAAAGTAGTGCTGGCTGAGAAAACGTGTGTGTGTGTGTGTGTGTGTGTGTGTATTTATTTATTAACTTTGTGTGTGTGTGTGTGTATTCATTTTTGTTGAGGTATAGTCAGTTTACACTGTTGTGTTAATTTCTGGTGTACAGCATAGTGATTCAGTTATATATATATATTCCTTTTCATATTCTTTTTCATTATAGGCTACTATAGGGTATTGAATATAGTTTCCTGTACAGTACAGTAAGACCTTGCTACTTATTTATTTTATATACAGTAGTTAGTATCTGCAAATCTCAATCT
The DNA here is from genome assembly GCF_048564905.1 of Vicugna pacos. Taxonomy (NCBI): domain Eukaryota; kingdom Metazoa; phylum Chordata; class Mammalia; order Artiodactyla; family Camelidae; genus Vicugna; species Vicugna pacos. The sequence continues at coordinate 62,894,516 of NC_132997.1, forward strand.
CTCAATTTATCCCTTCACTTCCCTATTCCCCCTGGTAGCCACATTTAGTTTTCTGTGTCTGTAAATCTGTTTCTGTTTTGTAAGTAAGTCCATTTGTCTCATTTTTTTAAGATTCCACATGTAAGTGATGTTATATGGTATTTTTCTTTCTCTTTCTGGCTTATTTCACTTAGTATGACAATCTCCAAGTTCCATCCATGTTGTTGCAAATGGCATTATTTTATTCTTTTTTATGGCTGAGTAGTATGCCATTGTATAAATATACCACATCTTCTTTATCCAGTCATCTGTTGGTGGACATTTAGGTTGTTTCCATGTCTTGGCTATTGTAAATAGTGCTGCTATGAACATTATGGTGCATGTATCTTTTCAAATTATATTTTGTTTCTGATATATGCCCAGGAGTGGGATTCCTGGATATAAAGGGTAAGTCTATTTTTAGTTTCTTAAGGAATCTCCTTACTATTTTCCATAATGGCTGCACCAAACTACATTCCCACCAACAGTGTAAGAGGGTTTCCTTTTCTCCACACCTTCTCCAGCATTTATTAGTCTGTGGACTTTTGAATGATGGCCATTCTGACTGTTGTGAGGTGAGATACCTCATTGTAGTTTTGATTTGCATTTCTCTGACAATTAGCGACATTGAGCATTTTTTTATGTGCCTATTGGCTATTTGTATGTCATCATTGGAGAAATGATTTTTAGGTCTTCTGCCCACTTTTTGATTGGGTTGTTTATCTTTTTGTTACTGAGTTGTATGAGCTGTTTGTATGTTCTGGAAATTAAGCCCTTGTCAGTTGCATCATTTGCAAATATTTTCTCCCATTCTATAGGTTGTCTTTTTGTTTTGCTTAGTTTCCTTTGCTGTGCAAAAGCTTATAAATTCAATTAGGTCCCATTTGTTTACTTTTGCTTTTATTTCTATTTCCTTGATAAATTGCCCTAGGAGAACATTGATAAGATTTATGTTGGTGAATGTTTTTCCTATATTTTCTTCTTGGAGGTTTATAGTGTCTTGTCTTACATTTATGAGTTTAAGCCATTTTGAATTTATTTTTGTGTATGGAGTGAGAGAGTAGTCTAACTTCATTGGTTTATATGTGGCTGTTCAGCTTTCCCAGTGCCACTTACTGAAGAGGCTGTCTTTATTTCCATTGTATATTCCTGCCTCCTTTGTTGAAGATTAATTGACCATAGATTTGTTGGTTTATTTCTGGGCTCTTTATTCTGATCCACTGATCCTTATGTCTTGTCTTTTTTTTTTTTTTTGCCAATACCACACTGTTTTGATTATAGTACTCTGTAATATTGTCTGATGTCTGGGAGGATTCTTCCTCCAGCTTCATTCTTTCTTTGGTATTGCTTTGGTGATTCTGGATCTTTTGTGATTCCATATAAATTTTAGGATCATTTATTCTATTTCTGTGAAAATTGTCCTGGGCAATTTGATAGGTAATTTGATGGAATAGCTTCCCATTTCTTTAAATCATCTTTAATTCCCTTAATCAATGTTTTATAGTTCTGTGTATAAGTTTTTCATCTCTTTGATCAAGTTCATTCCTAAGTATTTTATATTTTTGTTGTTGCAATTTTAAAAGGGATTGTTTTTTCTACTTTCCTTTTTTGGTATTTCATTGCTGGTGTAAAGAAATACAACAGATTTCTGTTTATTAATCTTGTATCCTGCTACCTTGCTGAATTCTTTTATCAGCTCTAGTAGTTTTTGTGTGGAGCCTTTATAAAGTTTTCTCTATATAGTATCATGTCATATGTTTAGATTTGAGTGGATTTCTTCATTTTGTTTCTAGGGTTTTAGTCTTTTTGTGTAGAAGCACATACACTGAGCCATTTGGACAGATGTCTGGCAAATGTCTTTTGGCTAAATTTATCTTTTGTTAACACACCTTGACTAATTCAGAAACCAAAATTAAGATATAACGTGCAGTTCATTATTGAAATCAATTGTGATAGCTAGTATTTACATTTATGCCCTAAAACACTTATGCCCAGCATAAAAACTTAGCTTGCTAAGATTAAAACATTTCCTTTTTTTTAGGAAGCAAGCTAATACCTCTCCCATGATGTTTATGTAGTCAAAGGTTGAAAATAAGATTGAAAAATTTAATATCTATCTGGATAGATATCTACTAATAAAGGCATACTTTTCTGAAAATAGCTTTTTTCTGTAATAGATTTTATTCTTTTCATATTACTTGGTTTGAAAATTAATCCAGCTTTGAAAATGATTTTTCTTTTGATTATTTTGCATAGGATCATGTGATAAAACGAGCAACAAAACAATCTTCAAATTCTCTTAGATGGTTACTTTTCTAAAGAGGTTGCTATTTCTATATTTGGCCATTTCTAAAGTCATTCTTCTTAAATTCTTTTTAGGGTTATAGAGGTCAATGAAAATTATGAGGCCAAAAATGGTTTATTATGCACATATAAAATATTGTATAAACTTCCAGCACATTTTCTGTGTTATGTTCTTTCTGAATGGATGAACTCTCCTAAGTACCTTGAAGAGGTAAGGCTGATACTCAAGTATTGTATTCGATTGCTAACCCAAAGGAAATTGGTCACATGTGATTCTGCAAATGTCTAACAATTTTAAAGTGAAATATGTTTTGATGCTTTCAAGAAAAGAGAAACAACATCTTAAAGATAAATGCACAATGGTTGCATACACTTGACAACTAAAGAGAAAATGGCAATTGTCAGTTCAAAATATTAACATTTGTTGATGTTTCAGCTTTTTGATTATGAAAGAATACTCTGAAGCAATACCTCCTATAGGAGATTTTATTCTAACTATGGGTGGAAATTTCTTTGGAAATTGCTTATGTATCTTATGTTGTTTCCAGTATGTGGGTGAATTAATGGCACCATTTGGCTACTACCTCCTCAAACACTGGTGGATAATTTCTTTCTCCAATTTCCACTTTTATATTTTGCAATATTTCTATAGTGGGCATTTTCTGACAGTAAAATTGAACCTGCATAATTTTCTATGAAAGTATTGTCAATCTTTTTTTACCTCTGGTTGTAAGAAAGGGTTATAAGTTCAATATATTAATCAAGAAGTATTAGAAAATGTTTGCATTGGAGATATGCAGTTTGGAACAGTACAGCTTCAGCTGTTTCATATACCAGTGAGCTATGTTGTCATTGGTTATAGGAATCTATTATATCACTAGACTATTTCAGATCAGTACAAGTGGTAGTTATAATGCCCACTGTAATCCTTACAACCAGAGGTGAAAGAAAAGAGCAAAGGAAGAGCCCTGATTTCTTTAGTAAGCACTCTACAATGAGTATGATTTGGAGGAACTATTCCCTTTATCACCAAATGGCTTCCCATTGAAGTATGTGTAAGAAATACTTTTTAAGTAATAATACTTCCTCTTAAGTTCAGTCATTCATTCAGTAGATGTTACCAAAAGCCTACTATTAGTGAGATTCTATAAAGGGAACTGGAAATATAACAATGAGAAGGCAAATACGGTTCTACCTTCACCAAGTCTGTGTAGAACGTACCCTCATAGAGTTTGCAGGGGTTACTTTTCACAGAAGCTGCATTTGAGCTAGGCGTATACACTTCTTTACCATTACGTTGTTAGTGCTGTTAAAACTGTTACTATTATATTTTTTTTCTATCTTTTCTCATTACAACTACAGAGTTTTACAACTAGTAATAAATAGCACTGTGGAGTTTAGTTGTGACTTGATTCCAAATTTGGGAATTTTAGACATTTGTAAATCTGATACCTAATGATAAGGGAGAAATTAGTTCTTCCTTGAGTTCTACCTGGAAAAGTCTTCAGCTGTCAATAGCAGAGGGTTTAGAAACATACTGACAATTTTTTTTATGATAGTCATTTGTTCGAAACTTTTTGAATGACTACCATATAAAAGGAAGTTTCTAAGGAGGAGGAGGTTAGTAGATACAGTAGGACTTCTCTTCCCATACTCTGCGTCTTGGAATAATGTTTCAGTGAGGTACAAATGGACTTATTCGGAGAAACTATTCCGTGGCTGTTGACAACTTTCTGCGTTGCCTTCTTGGATATATGTATTGTACTACTCAAAGAAGTTCTGCAACAAGAAAACTGTGTAATCCATACCTTGCCAAACTCATGACCAAGGAATTATTTAGTGTTACCTATGTTAACATTTGAGGGCCCAAGATTGTTTATTGAAACACAAAGTGGAAAACATTGTATAAAATGGACTAGCTTTGAATGCAGTTATTTCATTCTTCTTTGTATTGTAGTTAAATGAAAAAGCCTGCAAAGGAGAAATATTTTAAACTATGAGTGTACAGTAAAAATTCCAATATTATATGACTATGAAAGCAAACATTTCAGTCTAGAGATATAACCATTGCATTTGTTTTGGATATGTCTACTTGAATTAGAAAGAAAAGAGGAATCATTTAACTTAATTTATTTTACTCACTCGGTCGCTAATGTTATTGAATTTGGCTTTGTACAAATGTTTATACGCTGACACTGGAGAATCTCCCCCACAATTTTACAGTTGAAGAATCTTATTGAAAGTCAGTATTTTTCTTTCTCTTTCTGGCTTACTTCACTTAGAATGATTATGAGATCGCTCATATGTGGAATCTAAAAAACAAAAACAAAAACAAACAAACAAACAAAAACAAAGCATAAATACAGGACAGAAATAGACTCATGGACAGAGAATACAGACTTGTGGTTACCAGGAGGGTAGAGGGTGGGAAGGGATAGACTGGGATTTCAAAATTGTAGAATAGATAAACAAAATTACACTGTATAGCACAGGGAAATATACACAAAATGTTATGATAACTCACAGAGAAAAAAAGGTGGCAATGAGTGTGTATATGTCCATGAATGACTGAAAAATTGTGCTGAACACTGGAATTTGACACAACATTGTAAAATGATTATAAATCAATAAAAATGTTAAAATGAAAAAAAAAAAAGAAAGTCAGTATTCACTGGTTGGTAAAACCAAGATTCAAAACAAGATCTGTGTCTGTCTCTGCCTTTCTGCAGTAGTGAAATTTTACCTTTTTGTAAGTAACAGTAATACCAAAGATATATTTAAAATCTTACAGCAATGTCACATTAAGAAGGATAACATCATATGGTTGGCTTTTTTCATTTAATGATTTTCATATGAAACAGTAGCCTATTTGTTAATATATTTAAAATAAATGTATTATGTTTATCACAATGATGTAGAATAGTTAAAACAGTATTTCAAGTAATTGATTTCTAGTAACAAATGGAAATATCACAGAACCTGCATTGTTTTGCACAGATGATGGGTCAAACTGTGTGACTGGCAGGATATACCATCAAATAAAAGCATATCACACAGTAAGTGTACCTTTCTAGCTTCAGCATTGAAAAGCATACTACTCAAGTGAACATATAATTTGACATTTCATAAGGAAAATATTAATTCTGATTTTCTTTTCTATAAATTGTTAAAATATCAATGACATTGAAATAAACTATTAGATTTCATTATTTTTGGATATCTCAGCTTTCTAGTGTGGTCATAAAATTCAGTGGAATCATTGAAGGGCTCAGGGCACTTCTATTTGAGCCAATAGTGTTGAGAGCAGGGGGTTTGAGAACTTTGATCTTGAAAGCTAGATCCAGATGTCTCACTTTACTCACAGCTGAATATTTAATAGGCAGTTTTTGCTGTAAAATAAAGGACTAGAACCGATAGGTGATCTACCAATTTCTTTCAAGTACAGCTAGACTGCCAGTTGGCAGCTGAATCCTCCTGGCACTTAACTACTTTTACCTTTGTTTTCTTAACATTTTGAAATTTTTGTCATCTACTATTTACTTTGCTCTTTTTCAGTTATGAAGAAGCAGTAATAGAGAATCTCATTACCTAGACAGCTGCAGACTAATGTTTTCAAAGTATGTTCCCTTGGTGCTATGTATCTTGAAACAGGTGTTTTTTCTCTTACGCCTCTATTAAGGATGCATTTGTTTCCTCATGTTGCATTATAAAGCAAGTGCAAATTAATAATTACTAAAGTTTCAAAAATCAACTTATTGCATCTAAAAAATCAGTGTATTCACCCTAGTTACCTCTCTGATGTCATTTTCTGCTACTCATTCCTTCTTTGCTTCATGCATACCAGTCTTCTTGCTATTCTTCAAGGACTGCAAGCACACACCGTCGTGGAACGTTTAAATTTCAACCATGTCCTTTGCATGATCATGCTTTTGCCTAATAGCATGCTTTCTCCCTCACTGCAGTCAGTCCTCTGCTAACACAGAATCTTCACAGAAAGACCTTCATGCTCACAGTACCTGAATTATTACTCACCACCTGCATCACTATTTCTTCCCTTACTTGTTTTATATTTTATCACAGCAAAAATCCCTATCTCATGTATTCTATATTTGCTTGTTTATCTCTCCTCATCCACTCCACATTGATTATAAACTCCAGAAGAACAGAGTTTTATTTTGTTCATTGCTTTTTCCTATCACCTACAACAGTGCCTGGCATATTGTAGTGACCCTATAGTTATTTTTGAACTAATTAATGTTTAAAATTTTGCATATCTTAATATAGTAGCTTGTATGCTTATCATGCATTAAAAAGGCCTACGTTCTAAATCCTTTTATTAATAGTCTCAGAACTAGAAACAAGTGTGAGGGAGGTAGAATGTACTGGATCTTTCCCATTATCTACTATATAGTATATACTATAATAGAAATTATTTTATTTTATATTAAATATTATAAGGCAATCCTTCTATGAATATAATTTTTAAAATTCCAGAGTATCTGTGCCCCAGAAGAAACCAGTAAAATTTCCTAACATTTCTTCTGTGACTCTAAACCTATCAGAAGTTTCATCTTGCTAATTGCAAAGCCAGTTTCCTAAGGGGAAGCACTGCTCAAAAGAATGCATAAAACAACATTTATCTCACAGTCATTCCTTGGAAATAGTTTACAACTTCACAGACTATTGAAAAAGATATTTTAAATTAAAATCACAATTCTTTGGAGGTGATTTATAGTGAGAAACATGGCAGGTAAAGAATATTCTAGTGGACATATGTCATACTGGGTTCCCTACATACACTTCCATTGCTTTGCAAAGACATAATGTATAAGACGACAGAATATAAATTTTCAAAATCTAGGGCAAGTTGGCACAATTAATTAAACTCAGGCTTGCATAAACTGGAATATCTGTGTCCTATCCCTGACTATAGTTCCTGAATATCTGTGTCTAACTCTTGACTCTTCATCATGATTTTTGTGTTTATCTGTTTGTAACTCATCCTTTCTATATTTATGTTTCAGGCTATGCAGCTGTTTCATGTGTGCAGTGATTCAATCTAAAACAAAGACAATGTACTTCTCATAAAATAATTATTTTTTACCTTATGAATAATTTTGAAAGATTAGTAACTAATCTGAAGATGTTTGTTTTAGTTGATAATTTATAAGTGACTTCCATGGTACACGTTGCTGTATTATGCAGAAGGACTTCATTGTGGAGTTCTTAAAATAGTACCTGATAGTAACATGATGTTTATTAATGACCTGATTTTCTATTGAAGATTTCTGCTTAGCATTTATGTAGAAACCAATGTATTTATAAATATATCCACATTTATTTTCATAAAAATATTTAGAGAATTTTGTTTTGGATATTTCTTTTGTAATAGTGCCCTTTGCAAAGAAAGTCAGATTTTTGAAGTATGTCTGAATGGAAATGAATAGCATTTGAAGACATTTTCTACTTTGCCCAAATATTTATTAGCACACTTCTATATATTATATGTTATATGTAATATACTTATAATAGTAAATTACGTATTATAGTATGAATCACTAATTCCCAGCATAAGTAAATATGTTATTACTGTATACAAAAGAAGCTTTCTTAAAAGTCATATATACACCAGGCTTTAGGCTCTCTGAATATCAAGCCATGTTTTCCCACTGACTGACAATGTTATTTCAGAGATGTGTTCCCCCCAAAAAGAAAAAATGGCTCCTGTGCCTCATAAAATGTCATGATAGAATTAAACAAACCTTTTACAATTTCAAAATTTTAAATATATTAATATTTTATAATAAAATATAATATGTACAGTATTACATATAATGTGTACTGTCAATAAAATATGTCCAGTAAGACTGGAGTCAAATACTATGCCTATATTCTAGGACAGTACTGAAAACCTATGAAGACTGGGTCTAAATTATGGAGGAAGCAGCATTAGCTTACATAAAATTAATGTCTTCCTAAAAATTATTTAAGAATCTTTTTATAGTGTTTGTGTTTATTTCATCATGGCTCTATGTGTTCAGTTACTAGATCTCCTCTAGATGTAGTGATTACAGATGATAGAGCTGTCCAAGAAATGCAAAATGGAATTTTTAGTACTCTTAAGAAACAAGTGAAGCTATTCATAAATGCAACATTGACATAAATAATTTAACAATCTATGAGAATTTAAGATGAGAAAATTTTCTTTACTATCCCATGTTTGAAAACAAGGAAGTTTTGTTCTTCCCAGTTTAAACTACAGCCATGTCTTTTGGTTTATCCTGAACTTTTGCTTTCTGTAGAAAATAAGTAGCACTTTTAATCATAAACAATGGCACTGTTAGCTTGTAAGAATTTTTTTTTCTGGATAATGACTGTCATATTCCCTTCTGCCTCAGAAAAGTAATCTTTGACATAAAAATCACTTACTCTTAATGACGGTGATCATTCATAGACACTGGCAGAAATAGGTTCATGCCACATTATTCCAAATGAGTTTTACATTAAATGTCATATTTTTTATAACTGTTTTTCTAAAGTTTGTGTTCTCTTATTCCCAAAAATAGATTTGAGGAAAATAGAACTGATCTTAGAACTGTAGAATGTAACAATTTGCCCATATTTCCTCAGAAACAGAATAAAATTTTCTGAAGATATTCTCATAGTGCTTCATTTGAAGTGATTGCTTCTGGTTTTGTTTTGACAAAATTATAAGAAAAATGAGAGGTAAACTTATTTAAGTTTTTAATATAATTTGGAAATATTTATTTGGGCTTTTAAACTTACTGTTTTTCTTAAGAATTTAAATTTCTACAAGTGAAGAAATGGACACTTTTTTGCTTTTGTTTGCCTAGAAGTTGAGCAAATATGGGTGAGCATTACACATAAGGTTGGTAATTTATACAGACAGGGTGGTCATACCTGACCCGAGAAGCTGAAGTTTTACCTTGCAACATTTCCATCTGCAGTGAAAGCTGTCTCACATCTTGTTTGGTAATTTTGAAGACATTGAAGCATTTTATTGCATAGGCAATTTTACTATCTTCATGACCAATAAACCATATATCATATTTTTTGGAAAGGAATTAAATATTGGAAGGCTATAAGATAGCCTATAGAATTACAAGATCTTCATTTTTTTTCTTATTAATTTGCCTCAGCAAGTTTTCCGTGTCAGTATACTAATTTGCATATGTTCACCTCATTCTTTCAGATTGCTTCATGGTATTTCATTTTATGGATGAGTATCAGTTATCTGTTGCTGTGAAACAAACCACCCCTAAACTTAATCGCTTTAAAAAGTCAGCTGCACAGTTCTTTGGGTCTAATCCAGTTTGATTGTTCTCTGGTGAGCTTTCTCCTGCCTCTGTGGTCAGCTGGCAGGTCAGCTGGTGGCTATGTTGTTCTAGGATGGCCTCATTCAGACTCGGGAGGTTGGCAGCTATCAGCCAGCATGCCTCAGTTCTCCAAGTGGCCTGTCATCTTCCCACAGGCTGGCTCGGGCTCACTCATATGGTGTGTCAGGATTTCAGGTATAACAAGAGAATAGGCCCTAATGAATGAGCATTTTTCCAACCACTGCTTGTTTCACATATTGCTAATCAGCCAAAGGAAGTTGCATAAACAATCCAGAATCAAGGAGGGGAGAAAAAGGCTTGAGCTTTTGTCAGAGCTGTTTGCAAATCACGATATAAGGACAGAGACGAAGTGAGGGTAAGAATTTGTGACTGAATTTACAGTCGACCACGGTATGGATCATACTTTATGCATTCACTCTCTTACTGATGGTTATTTAGGTTGCTTCCAACTCTTTACCATTACAAGAGGAGTTGCAATAAACATCTTGTTTTTTTAACAGATAATATTTTTAGGGCAGTTTTTGATTCAGAGCAAGCTTGATTGGAATGTAAAGAGTGTACTAGTGTTGCCTTTTCCAGAATGTGATACAGTTGGAAATACATTGTAAGTAGCCTTTTCAAATTGTGTTCTTTCACTCTGTAATATGCATTTACATTTTCTCTATGTCTTTTCATAGCTTGTTAGCTTATTTCTTTTTAATGATGACTAATATTCCATTTCCGGAATGTTCCATGATTTATTTAACCACTCACCTCCTGAAGAACATCTTGGTCACTTTCAAGCTTAGGCAACTATGAATAAAGCTACTATAAACCTTTGTGTGCAGGTTTTGTGGGTATAATATTTCAACTCCTTTGGGTAAATACCAAAGGGCATGATTTATGGATTCTATGGTAAACGTATGTTTAGCTTTGTAAGAACTTGCCAAACTCTCCTTCAAAGTGTCTGTACCATTTTGCATTCCCACCAGCATTGAATGAGAATTCCTGTTGATCAACATCCTGGTGGTGTTATTGTTCAGAAATTGGCCATTTAAATAGGCATGTAGAGGTGTATCTCATTGTTGTAAAATTGCATTTCCCTGATGTAATATGGTGTAGAACATCTTTTTATATGCTTATTTGTTATCTGTATACCTTCTTTGCTGAAGTGTCTGTTAAGGATCTTTAGCCCATTTTTTTTTTAAATGGATTGTTTGTTTTCTTATTGGTTTTTAAAAGTTGTTTGTATATTTTGGTTAATAGTCCTTTATCAGGTGTGTCTTTTGCAAATATTTTCTCCAAGTCTGTGCCTTGTCTTTTTATTCTCTTGACAGCATCTTTTGCAGAGTGGAAGTTTCTATTTTGCAAAATCCAGCTTATCAATTATTTCTTCCATGGATTGTCCCTATGGTTTTCTAATTTAAAAGTCATCTCCATATCCAAGGTCGTCTAGATTTTCTCCTTTGTTATCTTCTAGAATTTTGATAGTTCTGTGTTTTGGATCCAATTTTTGTAAAGATGGAAGCTGTGTTTAGATTCATTTTTATTTATTTTTTGCATGTGGAATTCCAGTTTTTCCAGCACCATTTGTTGAGAAGACCATCTTTTCTCCACTGTATTGCCTTTGTGCCTTTGTGCCTTTGTCACAGATCAGTTTTTGTTGGTCTATTTGGGAACTCTGTTGTATTTCACTGCTCTATTTGTCTGTTCGTTTGCCCTACTACACTGTCTTGATTACTGTAGCCTTATAGTAAGTATGGAAGACAGCTAATGCCAGTCCTCCAATTTTGTTATTCTTCTTCAACATTGTGTTACTAGTCTGAGTCTTCTGCTAATTGTGAAAATTTAGAATGAACCTCAAAATCAGTTCCTCTATATCCACAAAATGACTTGCTAAATTTTGATTGGGATTGCATTGAATCTATAGATCAAGTTTGGAAGAACTGCCATCTTTACATTATTGAGTCTTCCTATCTATGAACATGGAATATCTCTCCATTTACTTGGTTCTTCTTTGTTGTCTTTCTACAGAGGTTTTCTCATGTGGAGGAATACATATTTTGTACATATTTTGTTAGATTTATACTCAAGTTTTCCTTTTTTTTTAAGTTCCAAATGTCCATAGTATTGTGTTTTTAATTTTAAATGCCACTTGTTTATTGCTGGTAAGATGGAAAAGATTGACTTTTGTATATTAACTCTGTATTTTGAAAACCTTGTATAATTGGTTATTAGTTCTAGGAGTACTTTTGGATTTTTTTACATTGATAATAATATCACCTGTGAACAAAGGTAGTTTTATTTCTTTCTTCCAAACCTATATGCCTTTTATCATATACAATCTTTAAAGGGAAAATTTGTAGCAGTGCTTTCTGAAGTATATCCTGTAGATACAGGATATGAGTAGCTTAGGAGCTATGAGGTTAAACAATATTACCTAAGTATGGTAGATGTGGTGATGCATGACTAGGAGCGTGGTGGACGCGGTGTTTCATTGCCCTAAGCCCTCTTCAATAAAGAACATGTTGCCCTAGTGTTAGGGAGTGCTCTATGCAGACATTCTTTGGAGTCAACCCCTTTTTCCTTTCCTTGGGGATTTCCCTCTGCATCAGAGAGCTGTCTTGTCCAGAGTCATTTCCTCCCGGAAAGCCCACGTGCAGTGACTGATGGGGTACATGGGCATCTTTGCCTAATTCTGGATGATTTTGTGATTGTTTTAGCTCCAAATTCTACTTGTTATTGAGACTGTGTGCAGGTGACTCAAAAACTTACATTTCTTGTTCAAATTTCTCTTCTGAGCTTGGGATCTGTGAATGACAATAATAATAATAATAAATGGCATCAAAATAATTACCTTATGCCAGAACCCATTCTAAATAATTCTAAGGTATTGACTCAGATTATCCTATTAACTACTTGACATCCTCTTTTGGATAGCTCAAGGATGTCTCCAATTCAACTTTTTCAAAGCCAAACTCATAATTTCATCCTTTTAAACCAGGCTCTTTTATAGTGTTTTCATGAATAATATCACTCTCCATCAGTTATATAAGGCAGAAACCTGTGCATCCTTCTCTTTACCCATACATATCTTTCCTCATAAAGTTCTTTCAATTTTAATGTCAAAATGTAAGTTAATTTTCTTTACTTCTTTGATCTTTTTTATTTTAAATTGTAGTATCACTTAAATAGTTTTATTTACTATTATTGAATCCTTTCTACTTTAACTTACAAGTATAACTTAGGTTTCTTTTTAAAAAATATATTATTTGGGTGCCTACAAACTGCTGAACACTGATTTCTTGTATATTATCTTAATTAGATATTTCAGGAACCTAGTGCATCCAGGCATAGTCATGTAGACACTGGAGTTTGTAGACGCTCAGTATATTGCTCAGTTAGGTGGCAAAACTGGGTTTTGAATACAGGTCAACCTGATTCTGAACTGATTTTGTCACACCATGATGCCTCACATTTATTTTCTAGAAAATGAACTTTAGATAATTCTGAACAGATGTTTTGAAACTTTTATAAATATATATTTAGAAAATAATATAATACACATTTTTTCTATCAAAAGTATCTATTTCTAATATTTTAAAAATATTGTTTGAAATAATCCATTGAACTATACAAAATAGATGATATTATTCCCATTTGATTGATGAGAAGTGTATAAACCAGTAAATTACGGGCAGCAGTGACATTCAGGTATAAATTTCCAGCTAAACTAAAGTTCTGTATTGTTAAATACTTTGTTATAATACCTACTTGAAAGAATAAACCTTAAAATGCTGAAGCAACAATGCATTGTTAAAATAAAATTACAGATGTTACTAACCTTGAAACTATAAGAATGTAGAACCTGAACACTGAAAATAGGACAGAAAATTAAAGGCTGTCTATGGGGAATATGTACAAGCTTAAATAAGAAGCACAAAGTTGGAAGTTTAGTCAACTAATGACAATAAAAGACTAATTCTATGTCTTCTGTAATGTCTCCCTGACTAAAATTCACAAAATTACATTTAGTCTCTTAATTGAAAAATTAATTTCAAACTAGGGCAATCTCTATAAGTAGCAGATGTTATGATTGTAATAATATTGGGTTCATTTCTTATTTCATTAACTGTATTACCTTTTTTTTTCCCCTTCGTCCTTCAAAAATGATCCCTAACTTCAAGAAGTTAGAAAAGTGGCAGCTATTGGTATCTGGGGAAAATCTATGCATCTTTCCTTTTTCCAAAAGTGTACTCTAGGGTTCCTATGAGGTTATTGATTTAAAATCTACCTTATAGGAGAGTTACCTTAAGGCAAACAGTTGATGCTAAGTACATGGAATTAATTTCCCTATGTTAATATGTGGATTAAGATGGAACAGGAACATCCATCCACAGCCCTTAAATCACATTGTTCAGAATTGTGCTTTTTTCAAAGAATAGTACTTAATACACCTGGAAAAACCCAATAATTATCATTCATGAAACCCAGTATAGGTCTGTACCATTTAAAAGTACAAATACAGAGCACTTTGTGTAAACACATGCTAGCATTTCCAGGTTATTTTCAAGCAAGTATGATGATGACGTTTGGGTGGCATTCTAGGGGGAAAAAATGAGGCTGGTTTGCCTAAAAATCCAAGAGATTAGTATTAAATCGTCTTCAAAAGCATAGCATGTGTGTTCTTGACTTGGCTGTAAAATAAGTTTTATATGAAATGGTCAATGATGTGGAGCATTGTACACAGTTTTCAAAGGTCATTTCAGATTTGTACATTTACTATGCTTGCTTCTTAAAGATTAATTCCTCAGCTTTTGTTCTGTGAAAGTATTTTACTCCAAATTTCAGGTTATTCCCTAAGTAATACCTAAGCTCTTCCTTAAATGCATATTCTTTTTTGTTTCCAGAGTGTTTCTAAATGACCTTTCTAGAGTATCTTAAAGTAACTGTTTATTTAAGAAAAACTATAAATTTTTACCAAAGAAACATATTTCTTATTTAAACCATAAGTGAAGTTGAACTTATGTTCTTAAAATTATTGTAGCAAAAAGCTAATATATTTAGTTATATTTATCTTTCTATAAATAGGAACAATTCTTGTTTATAGCCCATGAGTTCTGTGGCTTACTGACACTATACTTGTTTGGACAAAGGTATATTATCATTGGCTAAAAAAGGTATATGATTGCATTTAAGTGTAATTGGCAGAGATGGTATAGGACTTAAAAATGGGAATTCATGTGATAAACACAATGTCAAAAAAGGGGAAGTTTGAGGACCATTGATATTACTTGGTGACATTGCTTCTTTCCATGACAGCATTTACAGTTGTCGATTCACTATGTTTTGATAAGTGATGAAGTTTTTAACGCTTCCAAAATGCTGTCCCAGGTTTTCGAAAACTACAAGGGATAACTATGATCAAAATTTCTGAATGTATTTCTCAGGGATATATTTTTAAAAGACTCTCAGCTATTTCCACTTCACTTCTAGTTTAGGTAATTATTGTTAGACAACCATGATAGGAAGAAAAATGAATCAAATCCATTGATTTGCACACTTAAGAATGTTGTTGTTGCGTATGATAAATCAATTGATAGTGATGGGAAAAACATTGGGCACTACTGGCCTGAGAATTACTAGATTTTTTTTTTTTTACTGTAGTGAATACTATTTATATTGCACTAACATACTATACAAATTTTTAATTTAAATGTCAACAGTTTAAAACTAGTAAAAATAAATCTGGTAAACCTTTACTTGTTGTGACAAAGCAAATAAGCTTTGATATTATTTCCTGAACACATACTTTTATTCATTCCTCATATATAAAATTATGGTCTTATGTATCTAGCCTTATATGACTTTTCACTCATAATGGCCATATTTAAGTATATCAATCACTTGGATAGCAGTTCTAGCTGAGTTCCTGAAGACAACAAAGACAAACCCAGACCTACTGATATGCATCAGTTCCAATCAATATGAATAACTTGTCATTAATAAGGGGAATGAGCCCAGTATCATCTACTTGTCCCCAATAAATTGGCTGACTCTTAACGGATGGTGCCAGGTCAGTCAGCACTGGTCTCTGTGGCTGTCAGAACAGACAATCAGCAGTGGTTGTAGACAAATCAGCCTTGGAGAATGGAAGCTATATTGTCAAGTTCCTGTTTAGCCTCCATCCCTCCCACCATGGTTATTTTACTCATGTATCTATTGTGCTAGCACTTGGCTGTCCAGTGATAGGCTGGCAGAAGTCAATTGGCTTAATCACTTCATCTTCTTGGTTGTTTAGTACTTTTTACATGGTACATGGTAAATACTATCTAGTTAGCATTAATGTAAGATTCAGTTGTCTTCATATCTTATGATCACCTCTATAAGTCCATCAAAGTGACTCTTCCTCAGTCCTCCTTATCTCCAGTCTTCTAAACTTTATTGGTCCAGGTTACTAAACAACCATTGAAGTTCTTCATGACTCTCATAAGTCAATATATATTCTTATCTTGGTCCATTCTTACTTACAGACAAAGTGAATTGGACTTTCCTAACTTCTGTCCTTCAGGACCACTCCTGATTTTGGCTTTAGTGCAGCAGCAGTCTTTTATTAATATTCAGTCCATACTGAGCAAACCCAACTATTAAGCAAGGTTGACCTTTTCCTCCTCCATTGATTTGTCAAAAGGTAACCCAATGTGGGCATGCTTTTAACTGAGAGAACAACCATAGTGTGATAGCAATGGATGACATCATTCTCTCTTCTTAGGTAGTATATTTGTGCGCCTTGGCTCTGCTTCTGCCTGATCTTGAATGCACCACCTCCAGGTTATAATGGATTCCTGTTTTGCTAGTCTTCTCCTGAATTGTTGACTTTGATCAAACTTAGTTTTTGATGGGCAGTTCTGATCATATGATCTAATACCAGAAAAATTTCCAAAAAAGCAAAAATTAGTAAATATGCTTAAAATCATTTTGCAGGTTTACTTGGTCTTTTTTTTTTGCATTTAATTCTTTTTTTGTTTGTTTGTTTGTTTGTTTTTCTTTTAACATTTTTTATTGATTTACAATCATTTTACAATGTTGTGTCAAATTCCAGCACAATTTTTCAGTCATTCATGGTCATATACACACTCATTGTCACATTTTTTTCTCTGTGATTTATCATAACATTTTGTGTACATTTCCCTGTGCTATACAGTGTAATCTTGTTTATCTATTCTACAATTTTGAAATCCCAGTCTATCCCTTCCCACCCTCTACCCCCCTGGTAACCACAAGTCTGTATTCTCTGTCCATGAGTCTTTAGATTCCACATATGAGCAATCTCATATGGTATTTTTCTTTACTTGGTCTTATTATATTGAGAAAGTGTGATGGAAAAATACAGATGTCTGCTTATATAGATATTGATCAGCAAATTGACAAACATTTTAGCAAATTAAATCCAAGATGTATAAAAATATGGGCAAAGTTGACTAAATTAAAACTGATATAATAAAATTGTGGGGAAAAAAGTATTAAAGAATTTACACAGAATGTGGACAGCAGAAATTTAGGGTCCAGAATATACACAGAGCTTTAGAAATTAATAAGGTAAAGAAACCTCCCCTCTGACAAATGGCCACAGTGCAACAATATAATTCAATAAAGAGGAAATCCACATGATTAATAAAAAAGTTATATACTGAACCTTATCAATAAAATGCAACATAAATAATTTTTAAATGTAGTTTGTAAAAAAATGAATCTCTCTCATATTTCCAGCTTGGGGAAGAATTTAGAACATCAGAAATCAACAGCAATTTCCACCACTGTTGGCAATGTGCACTGGTATCAGCATTTTGGAGAGCAGGTTCACAATATTTAGTAGAGTCAAACATACGCAACATTTGCTGCAATAGATATCTCAGCGGTGTCATTCTTCAGTGTAGTCCTCGGACCAAGAGGAGATAAGGTGACATTTGTAGTATTTTTCATCATAGATGCTTAAATATAAAAATTTGGAAAAGCCTAAATGTTTAGCAGTGAAACAATGACTATATTGTGGTTTAATCATAAAAAAGAATGAAAATTTATGAACCAGAGCTACACACAGAGGGAGAGAGAGAGAGAGAGGACACGATTATTAGACTATTTGAAGAAGTTCAAAGTTATATAAAAATATACAAAAATAAACATTTTAAGATACATAAGCATAAAGCAAAATTATTAAGAAAGGTACCTGATAAGTAAGGATAAAGGGAGTGATTAGGCGGGAGTAAGGCAAATTGTGGGGAAGGAGGATAGTGCACCGATGGAGAGCTATAGAACTACATAGTAGGTTTTAAAAATGATTTTTTCCAGTATGTGATAGATACTCCGGTATTCTTTACATTATTTTATACCTTCTATATCCATCTGCAGTGTTTTAGACTACATTCTTTGCAATCCTCCAAATGGGAAAAAGAAAAATCCATCAAGCACTCTCGCTACTTCCAACCTGTCATTCCAAGTTTGCAGAAACTCGAAGGTAGGATATTTTCTACTTCAATATTTCTGTGTCTCCTTAGTATTTAATTTCAAATATAGTCCATGTCAAATAAATGATCTTCAATCACTTGCTCCTCTTCCTTTAAGTCAAAAATTGGGAACAGACATTGTGTAGGGAGTAATGAAACACCTACTTAGAGGGAGAAACTGTACCACATAACCATTGCCCGTTACTAAATTTAGCATTAGATCAGTTTTAAATACTGAAGTAGCAGAAGAAATTTGAAATTAAAAAAAAGAAATCTTTGCTTATATTTCAAACTCTAACTCTAACCCTAACCCTAACCTAACCCTAACCTATCTGTAGTGTGATGATTGAAAACAGAAGTAAGCAAGTTTATGTCAATGATGAGCTATACAACCAAGGGCATGTTACTGAATTGAAGGGCTCATTTTTACGTCTTTCTGAAAATAGGGATAAACTGATCTTTTTTGGTTGTTGTGAAGATTAAATGTGTTAAAAAACCTTAGCACCTAGTAAATTCTGAAAATTAGTAGTTACTAGTATTCATTTCGATTGACATTATAAATATCCAATATGCCCAAAGAAAATTTTAATAAAATATTATCTTAAAAGTAGAAAAATGCTTTGTCAATCATAGAACAATTGATTCTTGAAAACAGCAGGGAAAGAGTAATTGATATCTTTTACTGATGAAAGAGTTAATTAAAAAACTTTCTAGACCCCGAAAACCATCACTCCAGGCTTATCATGAAATAAAGATCAGACACAGTTTACTTGAGGAACATCCTACAATATACCTGACCAGTACTTAAAACCATCAAGTTCATCAAAAACAAGGAATGTTTAAGAAACTGTGGCAGCAAAGAAATGCTTAAAGAGACAAAACACCTAAATGTTACGTGGTATCCTGGAACTGAAAAATGATACTAGGTAAAATCTAAGGAAATTTGAATTACATTTGGGCTTTAGTTAATAATAATGTATCAATTATTCATTAATTGTAACAAATATACTATAATAATGTAAGATGTTAATAATAGGAGAAACTGTGCAAGAAGGTATACGGGAACTCAATTCTATCTGCTCAACTTTTTTGTAAATCTAAAACTCTTCCAAAAACAAAGTGAATTAATATGTAGAAAAAAAACCCCTAAAATTTTGTAGAGTATTCTTACATGTCCTATTATGTATTACTTCATACTTGTAAAAACTAAGAAAAATATAGTTATGCCAAATTTAAAGATTAAGAAATGGAGAAATCAGCAGCTTGACAGGGAGGGTATATAGCTCAGTGGTAGAGTGTATGCTCAGCATGCATGAGGTTCTGGGTTTAATCCGAAATACTTCCATTAAAAAATATATAGGTAAATAAATCCATCTAATTACCCCCTCAACAAACAAACAAACAAACAAACAAACAAATCAGCTTCTTGTTAATACAGAGGTGTCACTGGAGAATATATCCCAGTCTTACTGAAAATTACTTCATATTTATTAGATCACTGGTTTTGAATCCCAAGTTGAGAAACTTTTTTGAGTTGTATGGAGGTAGTGGGAACCAGCACAAGTTTTGCACATCATTTTGTGTGTATTTAATTATTTGTTTTCCTGCATACAGTCTATATCCTTCCTTCTGATCCCCCAAAGATTTTAGATAGTACTTTGTATGAGCTAGATATTAAACTTGATTCTGGCTGTTCACAGGCAAATCTAAAAACACATATTTAACTTTTCCAAATTTGATCTATTTTCCAGTGGCTTGTGTTGTCAGTTTTTTTAAGGAGATATAGGTGTCAAAATCATTGTGTATCTTCACCATAAGTAGCATAACTATACCTGATGTAATTAATAATTTAGTTGCAATAAACATTCAACTACACATATGTTGACTAATTTAATCATGTAATAGTCCTATGATGGAGATAAAAGTTTCATCTCCATTTTAAAGATGAAAAAAATTTGAAATACAGAGAGTTATGTCACTTATCCTCATTCTCACAACTAATAATAGGCCCCAAATCCAAGTCCAGGAAGCCAAGTTGAGAGACTAGTTTGTTATAGATTAGAGTCCACTGTCATATACTACCTAGGGGAGAAATCTGGAAGGAAACATGCTAAAATGACACTTAGGGTTCATTAAGAAATAAAATGCTAATATATTTATGATAAATCATTTTTTAAAGAGTATTTTAAAAGACTTTATAGACTAATAGCAAATTATTTTGAAGCTTTCACTGAGTCACAATTATTTATTTAAACTACCTGACTCTCTGTAAAGATTTTGCTTTTGAAAAATTTACGAGTTACATTTATTCAATAATTCAACAGATATTTAAGAAATGCCTCACTTTGCTGGGTATAATTCTAAGTTCAGATATCCCAGGGTGAACCACACAAATTACTATGAATTTGGATTTAATGTTTTATTATTACTCTAGTGGTAAATAAGCAAAGTGTAAATAAAGCTAGGCTAAGGGTCTAACCCATAACTTATGTTGTGATCAAGGATTATCACTAATTATGAGACAATTTAAAGGGATTTTAGGTACATATTCATATAATTCAAATCTTTATAACTTTCATATGGATTATGTGTAAATAGAAAATGAACCTCTACTATTTATCTTTTTAAAACTTGTTTATTTCTCTGCTTAATTGATTTTTATTTTAATTAAATAAGTGAAGTGATTGGATAATTCTTCACAGGATTACACTGATGAACAAATTTAAGTTTAAATGATTACTAAGGATACAAATATTGCTCAATATTACCTAGACTTTAAGGAAAAAAATCCCTTTTATGGGTAAAAAATATAATTTGGTTTTTACTCTTGTAGTTCATGTGCAATAATTTAAAATAAAAATCATTGTATTTTATAGCTTAGGTATGCCATGCATTCGTTAATATTTTCCAAATTGTATATGGAATTGGGATTCACTGACTAGTTCTCAAAGAATACATTCAAAAACAATAACCTTTCTTCCCACCAATAGACTGTTGATTGTAACAATCATATTAAATACCTTTTAAAAATTATGAAGTACCAGTTTCTGATTATATTTGAAAGATTTCTTAGCCTTTGATTAGAAGCGCAAAGATAGAAATGAAGCTCGCAATTACAGAAAATATTCCTATTTATAATACAACTTTTCTCTTCACCCTCATAGCACAGCTTGTACTTAATAACATGGTTTTATTTTACCTACAAGAGCATAAACTGTTTTTTTATTGCACAAATCTTGGCAATACCTTTTGGATCTTTAAATTAGTAAGTTTTTTTAATATGAAAATAGTTTCCAAATAATAAAGGATATGTAAACATTTTCCATATTCATGTAAATCTTAAGACTAAAATCTAGCAAATCTCCAATAAATTAACAAAGAATTGTTGGCTGCTTTAAGAGTTTTAGGCTTCTTTGAAATAGTCTGGTTACAAAGTATACACAATATAAGTATATAAAAAACAAATGTGTCTTTACACATTTGGGTGACTACTTTTTATTTTTATTATTTTACTTGACTCTTTAATGAGGCCTTTAGTTATAAAGTTATTTAACTGTGGGTAACCATTCAGATATTAGAAGAAATAAGGACAAAGGAATGCTTAATTATACATTTAGGTAAGTAAAGGAAAGGTGATTTTATTACTTCAAAGTATTTTTACATTTAAAGGACAGGTGTAACTCAAATTCAACATCATGAGTAACTTTTTATTTATTTATTTATTTGTTTGTTTATATTGAAGTACAGTCAGTTACAGTATGTTAGTTTGTGGTGTACAGCACAATGTCCCTGTCATGTATACACATACATATATTCATTTTCATATTCTCTTTCATTAAAGGTTATTTCAAGATATTGAACATAGTTCCATGTGCTATACGGCAGAAACTTTTTTAAAATCTATTTTTATATATAGTGACTAACATTTGTAAATCTCAAATTCCCAAATTTATCCCTTCCCACCCCCTTTCCCCAGTAACCATAAGATTGTTTACTATGTCTATGAGTCTGTTTCTGTTTTGTAGATGAGTTCGTCGTATCCTTTTATTTTCTTTCTTTTTTTTAGATCCCATATATGAATGGTATCACATGTCACTTTTCTTTCTCTTTCTGGCTTCACATAGAATGACAATCTCTAGGTCCATCGATGTTGCTGCATATGGCATTATTTTGTTATTTTCATGGCTGAATAGTATTCCATTGTATAAACATACCACAACTTCTTTATCCAGTACTCTGTTGATAGACATTTAGGTTTCTTCCATATCTGAGCTATTATATATAGTGTTGCTATGAACATTGAGGTGCATGTATCTTTTTGAATTAGTTACCTCTGGATATATATGCAGGAGTGGGATTGATAAATAATATGGTAAGTCTATTTTTAGTTTTTTGAGGAATTCCATGCTGTTTTCCATAACATCTGCACCAAACTACATTCCCACCAACAGTGTAGGAGGGTTTCCCATTCTCCACACTCTCTCCAGTGTTTATTGTTCATGGACTTTTGAATGATGGCCATTCTGACTGGCATGAGGTGATACCTCATTGTAGTTTTGATTTACGTTTCTCTGATAATTAGTAATATTCAGCATTTTTTCATGCACCTATTGACCATTTGTATGTCTTCATTGGAGAATTGCTTGTTTAGGTATTCTGCCTATTTTTGGATTGGGTTTTTTTTGATGTTGTTGTTAAATTGTATGAGCTGTTTATATGTTCTGGAAATTAAGCCTTTGTCAGTCACATCATTTGCAAATATTTTCTCCCATTCCATAGGTTTTTGTTTTGTTTTGCTTATGGTTTCTTTTGCTGTGCAAAAGCTTATAAGCTTAATTAGGTCCCATTTGTTTGTTTTTGCTTTCATTTCTACTATTTGGGCAGATTGCCCTAGCGGAATTTTGCTGAGATTTATGTCGGAGAATGTTTTGCCTGTGTTTTCTTCTAGGAGATTTATCATGTCTTGTCTCATGTTAAAGTCTTTAAACCATTTTGGGTTTATTTTTGTGTATGGAGTGAGGAAGTGTTCTAACTTCATTGATTTACATGCTGTTATCCAATTTTCCCAGTACCACTTGCTGAAGAGACTGTCTTTTTCTCCATTTGCCTCCTTTGTCGAAGATTAATTGACCATAAGTCTGTGAGTGTTTTTCTGGGCTCTCTATTCTGTTCCATTGATCCATATATCTGTTTTTGTCCCCCCAGTACCATGCTGTTTTGGTTACTATGGCTCTGTAGTATTTTCTGAAGTCTGGGAGGGTTATTCCTCCAGCTTCATTCTTTTTATTCAATATTTCTTTGGCAATTCTGGGTCTTTTGTGATTCCATATAAATTTTAGGATTGTTTGTTCTAGTTCTGTGGAAAATGTCCTGGGTAATTTGATAGGGATCACATTAAATCTGTAGATTGCCTTGATATTGATTCTTCCAATCCAGGAGCATGGGATATACCTTTTAAAAATAGCATTATTCCTCTTTAAGAATAAATACAAATCATTATAGAAAATTAGAAAAGTTGAAAATTAAAAATAATAATTAAAATTAGCCACAGTAATACCTCAAAGAAATTACTACAGTCATATTATAATGTTTCATTTTCCTGTCTGTTATTTATTTATATATCCATTTATTTTTCTCCTCAGATTGAGATTATACTGTTTTGTTATCTACTTTTCTTACCTTCAGTATTCTCAGCTTGTTCTGGGACCATATCACTAAATACTCTTTTACAAGCTGATTTTAAAAGTTATATATTTTTTCCTCAAATGGTAAAATTAGTATTTATAGAATAAATACATCTCATATTGTTTGACTTAAATATTATTTATACATTTTAGCTATTATAAAGTGTTACAATGGATTCTATAGAGCTTTTTCTAAAAGCATGTTTTCACATCTAGTGTATAACTACACTACTACATTAGGTAACCATAAAATTGCTGTTATCAACAGTCATTGAAAGAATAAGGAATGGCCATCTGCAATGAATTTAGAAGTATGATTCTTTTTTACAAATTAAGGATCCTGTGGTTAAATCTACTGTCATAAAATTTTGTTATAGCTTCTATTTTCATAATGGCTATAAAGGACAAAAAGAGGAATTTTGATATTTTGAAGTTATAGTGGCATTAAAGTTAGTTTTCTCTTATTGTATATGAACAATCAGTGGTGGATTGTGAACTGTTGTGTTTCAAATATTATTCAGATATCTGTTATTTTATACCTCTTTTTGAGAGATAAGAGTTACACCAGGATTTCCCTTGCCTAAAAATGAGCCAAGACTTTATAATGTAACTTAGTCATCTAGGAAACATAGGATCCATTATAAAATCTTTTGTCTCAAACATTGGAAGGAAGATCAACTGTCTTTTTTTAATTATGTTTACAAATTTGAATATCAAAGCATATGTCTTAGGAGAGACAATCATTATTGAAATCTGTAAAACAAAAGAAAGTAACGTTATAAAGATGGTAAATATTTCCATGGAATTTATGAAAAACATTTTTTAGTTGTTTTGCTTCTCTAAAATAGTATATAATAGATGTATATTTCTTCTTTTATTGAGAACAGAATTAGTGTGACAGTTAAAGATTTCTTATGCTGTTTAACTTAAATGATAAAGGGGCTAAAATTTTTGTCTTTAAAAATGTTAAATAATAATAGGTCTCTATAAAATTAAAATGTTTAAATTTAGATACTTGGCAATATAATCAGTACTTACACTCAGTGTTCCAAGTGGCTTACACACAGACCTTTGCGCTCAAGGACATGCTGACAGTACTGAGGACATATTCTGACTTGCACTCTCAGCTGGTGGAGAGTTTTTACTGAAACCACACATTTTGTATTTCCCCAGAACAAATCATTATGGTGGGTGATTTTATCAACAGAAAAGAAGCTTTCTAGTCTTTTATTAGTGTATCACTAGCATATCCTTGAACGAGAAATGTGGTGTCCAACCTCTACCTCATACCTACAAATCTTTTTTAAGTGCATAGGTTTTAAACAAAGCCTGAACGACAGGAGTTAGAAAGAAAATATACTGTAATATTAGTTGACATATCTCCATCTAAAAAATACTTGATTTAAAATTTTGTTGTATCCGTTTTATTTTACCCAAAATTATACATATTCAATTATATAATAAAATATATAATTTATTATATAATAATAAATAAGACAAATTATTATATAATATTATTATATAATAAATTATAATATAATTAATATGTAATGTTACATAATAAATTATTATAAAATATTATATAATAAATTGTTGTATGTGATATTTAATATATATTAATCTAATGCTATAATAATATATATTAAATATACATATATATATATACATACATATATATATATATATATATTTCCAAGTGTATTTAAAGGGATATAAATAGTTAAAGTTGACTTAAACTGTCTGCTATCTGAGAATGCATTGGACTTATGTTTCTTTCCTATCTTACTAGAGAAAATGTTTTGGTAATTCAAGCACTGGAAATCAGTAATATGAATAATTTGAATGGGTACTGGAAAAGAAAACTTGCTCTGCCCTAATTAGATATGTCAGTTGTTCTTCAGCAAAATTAATTGTAGTTGTATACATTTAGGCTTAAAGTTAAAATGAGATGATTGAAATGTGTAATATCCAATGTTACTTTAATGTAACATTTTTCATAGTTTAGCTTCTCTGGTTCCAATCCATTCTAATCAATGTATTAAACAGATTCAACATATTTAATTTTTTTTTGTATTCTAAACATTTTTTACAAGGCCTCTTTGATTTTAACATTTTATCCCCTCTTTTACTCCAGTCTTCCTTCTATTTTTACTACTTCTCCATTTCCAGCTGTTCCTATCTACCCATTCTTCAAGCCCTACATCCATTCTCAGTCTGGCTGTCATCTGAATTTCTCATTTTTCTTCGTATCATTATCCTGGGGATAGAATGGTCAGAATGGCTTATCCACTCACTTGTAACCTCAGCTGGGATGGCTGAACAGCTAGGAGGTAGCAGATCCCTTTCTCTCTCTCTCTTTTTCTCCCCCATTATCCTTACATTATTATTTTATGCTTCCGCATACATTGTAATACCTAGGTAGCAGGATCACTCAAAGTGTCTGGCTTCACCGAGAGTGAACATTTCAAGAGGACTAGATGAATCTGCTGCAATGATTTTTAAGACCTAGCCTCAAAAATTCCAGAGTGTCACATTTGCATTCTATTGATCAAAAAAGCAGTAAGAGCAGTCCATCTTCAAAGGGAGGAAAATTAGGTTCTACCTCTCAGTGGAAGGAATAAAAATATATCTGTGGCCATCATTCATCTTTAATGATTTTTACTTTAGTCATACAAAGTTGAAAAACAATGTCATTCATAAAATTCACCTCCCTCTTTTATATGCTTCAGCCTTTATATATAGTGTTGGTGCTGTTTGTCAAAGTCTTTCCCTTCCCTTAGCAAAAGATTTTTCAAAAATATCCCGCCCACCCCTTTCATCTGTTTTAGGCTTCCCTTCCATGTATTTTTACAATATCCAACTATAATGTTTATTATATTTATTTTATGATCTAATTATATATCTGCTGCCTTTTCTATACTGTGAACTTGTGAGTAGAAATTGAATTATTGACATCTCTGGAGACCATGGAGAGGCTCCTGTCTTATATGCCTTCAAAGGAGAACCTTCTAGCTTCTGCAACTCTGGGATCCACTGTGGCATATGTTTCAAAGCCATTTTCTCCCTAGGCCACTCCTCACCAGTGACTGAAGACCATGTGAACCAGAGCCAAGCCATTCCTGCCTGAGCAGTGTTCCTCCAATGGGCAGTCTTTGTTCTGAGGCTCTCTATCAGGCTTCCTGAGAATTTTTTTTTCCCTCAGAACTGCACGGCATTCTGATTCATTTCCTTTTCAGTTTTCCTCCTTCTTCTTCCTTTCACAGATATCAGACCTGCATCACGCATTGAAAACTTTCCCTGCCTTCTGCATTCTTTCTCATTCATCCTTCCCTGGTGTTTTTCTCCCAATAAATTTCTTGCCCTTCTAATTCCTCTTTCCATCTGTTTCTCAGCAGACCAGAGCTGATATAACACTGTCTCCCACTGCCTAGCACTATTCCTAGGACAATATGAGAGTTCAGTTAATGCTATCAATAAAAATAATTAAATTAATGAATATATAAATGAGTAAAACTATATGTCTTCCCTCCATCATCTGCATAATGTCCAGTCATGGAAAATATTCTGCTATTCTAAACTACAGAGAAGGTGGGACCAATAACATCCTCTGATTACTTTTTTTATTGATGTGCTGTTTTTGTAAACAAAGCCTCTATTTATGCCATGTATATTTTAAATTATTGGAATTTACATTTCCCTCTTGTAAAACATTCTCTGTATTAAGCTTATACAATGATAAATGATGTTCTTACTGATAGTTTGTAATTTATAATAATGTCTATTTCTAGGTGGAATTACATATTCTTAAAATAAAAAGCTAAATGCATCTTCCATTTATATAAATGGGTAATTATTCATGACATAGAGACAATAAGAAATGGTATCTGTATAAGTAATATAATATGTTATTTCACTAACTCATTATCAGAAAAAATACTGCCACTAGCAGTCAGAAATACCAGATTGTTAAAAAATAATGTTTCTGATTTCTTAAGATCAGTTGTGCATTTTTCTTCCCTCCATGTACATTTCTCTTCCATGTCAAAATCAATTTTGGTTCTGAATATAATCTAATAAGAAAAATCTTGCAGGGTCATCATTTTGCTTGTGACGTGAGTGATATATCTAGTGTACATTCACACTGAGAGTTACAAATGGCCACTTAGTACCTTATGAGGATACTTTGCCTGAAGAGATAATGTTCATAGATTTTTCTCTTTACAGAAACTTATTGTATTACTTAAATTTAAAAACTTTCTTCTAGCTTTAGTAGGTTTGTTGCATCATTTCCATCCCTTTCTGGTATGATAAAATAGTAAGTGTTAAAAGAAAGTGAGGAGGAAAATAAAGGGACGATAGATACTGATAAAAATCTTACATATGTACATATATATATATTTAAGATTCAAAGTAATTTTTTAAAAATACCCTTTATATTCTGCTTTTCCCAGTAGTTAAAATTACATATTAAAAAATAAGCATCCTTCTTATTTTTCCACATTTTTAGGAATTCATACCTTCCTCCCAGTTCTCTTTCTACCATGAAACAACTGGAGTGACCTAGAGTGACCCAAGTTTAGACTGACTGCAGTGATTGATTTTGTATTGTTCCTATGCTGCTTTCATCATTGTAGTCTTCTTTAGTGGTTCATTTGGTTTCGTGGACCATTTTGCCTCTGGCCTATTCTCCATCTTCACTACTACATCTTCCCACTCATCTTTGCTTTTAATTAATGTGAATTAAAATTAAATTTATTTTGAGAAAGGAAAGATAATTGGATACATTCTGAGTTGTCAACAGGGTTGATGATCAGTGGTTTGAAATATTAAATATTGTATTCCTTTGGACCATCACATTTTTATTTTTTTTCTCCCCTTATTTTTTCCACAATTTTATTGTTCATTTAGATTTGCCATTTTGTTCTGTGGTTTTCAAAATCTCTAAAATTAGTTGTGTCATCAGCTTTTGATCAGCATCTGGAATTCTTAAGAGAAAATTGCCGAATAAATTTGATCTACAAAGGAGAAAAGGACAGTGTACCTATGTTAACCAACTCTTGTGAAAATGTGAAAAAAATTAGTCAGGCTCGGGCGTATTTAGAGAAACCTAACTGCTATTTCTTTGAAGACAATACTTTTTTTCTTTTTCTAATTTATAGTATGTTTACAGTATTTGAGAGAGATTTCTCTTTTTCCCTGTAAGTTTTGTGGTTCCAGGTTTGGTTGAGTCATGTGCTATAAGATATGTCTAATATTTCTTAAGATGTTTGAGACTTGATCTTTCCCTGTAAGAAAATGACCTCTACTCTGATTTACATGCAAAGTTTCCATTTTCTTCTCTGATTAAACAGTTTAGTCTGTGTGTGTGTGTGTGTGTGTGTGTGTGTGTGTGTGTGTGTGTTTGAGAAAAGATGCATCAGATTCAAATTAAAACATCCACAGTGCTCCTCAATACTCTTTCAATTTTGTGTTGGAAAATGCTCCTCTTCTTTTCTGTATGGTGAAGATTGAGTATAAAATTATAATAAAGGGTGGCACAAATTTTTTATTACCAAGAAAACTTTCCTAATAATAAGAAAGAAACAAAATCAGATAATGTAATTTTTCTAAATCTAGAAGATACAGCTTTATTTTATCTAATGTTAGAGAAAATTTTGGAGGAAAGACAGTTAAAAATGTGAATAGTTCAATTTTTCAGGTAAAAAACATAGCAGCTGTTTTACTGTTCTACTTCCTTCACTATCACACATTTAATATAAATCCTATTTGTGAAAGAATCCAGTATTTCATTTAGCATTAAGCAGCCTGACAATTTTATGATATCTCTCAATACTGCTTGATTGACAAGGAAATAATTTTAGAAACTCTTCAAAGTTTGTACCATTGTCCCATCTCAGATTATTGTGACTCAGGTATTGTAGCCTAGTAAAGATAAATTAATGTGTTAGGATACTTAATATCCTACAATGAACACTTTCTCCTACCTGTGGGTTAGACAAGTCACTTCTTTAACTCTATTTTTGAGGGAGGTCATTGTAATAAGATCTTAGATCTTGCTACTAGCATGGAATCACTTTGAATCCCTCCTGAACTTCATTTGACAAAAAGAAAAATGTAATTAAAATGAAAGAATGAATGTATGGATGTAAATGAATGATGCTACCTTGCTGCTTTAAAGAGTGTTTGACTTCAGCCTTGCTTTATTGAAAAATCTGTTGATAGATTTTTAGCAGATTCAGAAAATTTAAAGAACATTGATTCACAGTAAAGCCATGGTTGGTAATTTTCTTAATATATCAGATTTTTAAAAAATTTTTTTTATGCAGAAACATTTTAATGAATGAAAATCTAAAAGATATGTCCACGTGTGTGCAGTGATTAGCAGGGTGTTAAATGAAAACCAGGCAACACCTTAATGTTATCTTAGTGATAGCTTAGCTTAACTTAATCTTTTTTTTTTTTTTTGAAAAATAGCAAGAAGATGTTGATTACTTTCCTCTCTCCACTAGGAGAACTTTTAATATGATCATAAGACTACTAGGTTTAATTAGGTTAAATGACAGAAGAAATCCCCAGGGATAAAGTTACACCAGAGTCAGTATACCTAGATCTTTGATTTTGTTTTTTTTTTCTTTCTTAATGTTGACTTTCTTGATTAGAACAGCAGGGGTTCCCATGAAGAATGTTTGAAAGTGTATTAGTGTAAATGATATTCTACATTTAGATTGCTTCAAAAGCACAGTAATGAGTATGCATCCTTCTTAGTCTTTAGTTACAAAGTCAAATATTTCTAAACTTTTCACAGCTTATCAGCTAACAAATATTTATCAGGCACCCATTCTCTGCAAGGCCTTATGCCAAATCCTAGGTAGACATACAAAAGAAATGAATAAATAAGGTAAATTCCCTTTAATAAGCAGTTTTCTGGTCTAATACGGGCAGTTGGATACATATGTGATCACAAAAACATATCATAACTCAAGATTTATGTTACACAACAGCAATTCCATGAATATCATATTTAGGTACTTTAAATACAATATAGAATTCTGTCAGTGTGAATATAATTAACTGCGCTGTACATTATATATGAAAGTCTTTAAGAGAGAAAATCCTGAGTGCTTATCCCAAGGAAAAAATTTATTTTATTTTTTTTATTTTGTATCTTCATGAGATGTTGGATACTCACCACACTTAGGGTGGTAATCATTTCATGATGTAAGTTAGTCAAATCATAGTGCTGTGTGCCTTAAACTTATACAGCACTGTATATCAGTTATATCTTAATAAAACTAGAAGAAAAAAAAGACTTCTGTAGGTATAAAACTTTGTAGCTTATGTCTTTGCCTTCTCTGTGAGTTCAAGCATGATATGCCACTTCATGAGGTGTAATAATCAGATAATTCAGTCAAATAACATGCTATCTCATTCAGTAATATTTGGGGGAAATACTAGACTCTGATATGTGAAATAAAATGGTGAATTAAATTGATCAGGAAAGCCTGTCCTTGAACAATAGTCTGTCATATTTCCTTAGAAACATTTGAAAGTTGCATTTTTCTTTTTTTTTTTTTTTGAGTAAGTCTAGAATTATTTCTCGTGTATATCCATTCTGGGCTCATGCCTCCTGAGAGCCACAGTGAACTGCAGCCTAAAGGACATTTTCTTATATAGCACAGTCATTTGGATTTTATGAAATACAAAGATGAAAACTTTTCCTTCTCTTTTTCATTCTCTACTGCAAGCCCAACCCTGGGATCTCTCCTTTTATCAATTGTTTCATTCTCTTCTTCAGTATGCTTCATTCCCATCTCATCTTAATGACTAGAGAAGACAGAGGCATCGTATTTTATGAAGTAGGGAACCCAGTCTATTCACTGCACCTTTCTTCTTAAAACTTTTGATGGGCTCTTCATTATATTTCTAGAGTCACCAAAATTCAGTCCATCAAAAATTTGCCTAAAGATTAAAAATGAATATGCATTTATTTTTAAATGTGAAGCTCACCGAAGGTGATCTGCCCCAGCTCACAAACTGGCCATGCACTGGAAGAGTAAATTAAGTCATGATCTAAGCTGTGTCAGTCAGCCATCACTTTTTAGTTTAACTTATGCATGTCTGGAAGCTTATTTAAGAATATAAGCTCTGCAGTTTGACTGCCTGTGTAGTGTTGGGCAAGTATTTAGCCTTGCCATGCCTCAGTTCCCTGCTCTATATAATGAACCTAAAGATGGTACCCAGTGCATGGGGATGTGAGAATTTAATAAGTTAATGTCTGTAAAGCATAAACTATAGTACCTGGGCCACAAATGGCACTCAGCTCATGTTTCCTTTGTCATGTAACATAGGTTATTGGAGCTATGCTTTGAAAAAATTAAACATTAAGATGCCATTTGTCATTAAATATTTA
The DNA here is from genome assembly GCF_048564905.1 of Vicugna pacos. NCBI lineage: Eukaryota > Metazoa > Chordata > Mammalia > Artiodactyla > Camelidae > Vicugna > Vicugna pacos. The sequence continues at coordinate 62,926,773 of NC_132997.1, forward strand.
AAAGTTAAGATATACAGTATAGAATCTCTAAATATCCTTACTTCAATCTTTAAAAGATCAAATTAATTCTGAAGATTGAGAGAAACAGGTGAAAACGCACTTTGGAAAACAGAGTATTTGTCAGTGACCACTATGCAGAAACATTATTGAGTATCAATTTGCATATAGTGGTATGAATTGCAATAGAAAATTCCAATTTATTTGGAGGCATCTTATTAAGCCATCTAACTTCCTTTTGAGGCACTGCCTGAAGGTGTCAAGTGTATACTTTTGAAAAATTTAATCAACTTGAAACATATCTTGGACTAAAGTTTTAGGATATTACAATACTTTTGAATAATTGCGTAGTAGATGGTCAAGAAATGATAATGGTTATGATATTGGTATAAACAGCATGATCACTCCTATTTTTATTAAGAAGAAGAAACAATGCCTCTCAGGTTTCTAGTTAAGTGACTGTGAGTGGCAGTGATAAAAACTATTACTTCAAAAACACCGGGTTAATGTTCATCTTGGGTTAGCTTTTGAAGGAAATGTATCAAAATAAATAGAAAGGCAATCAGTGGTATGCATATTGCAGGAAGGAAAGAGGATACAGGGAGGGAGGAGGGAAAAGCTTTCTAATCATAATGTGAGAATTCTTACCCATAAAAAGATCTGTTGTAGCCTAGAAAGGGGTGGGGGTGGAATTACTTAAATCTGCACTATATAGGGAGTATTTATCTATTGTGAACACTATGAGAGTAGAATAGTTCCACCACTCAGTATTCAGATAAAACTGAGCAATGTATTGTGACGTAACCTAGGAGGTTTGCATTGTGAGCTGAATCCTGAGGTAGAAGGCAAGGTGGAAGTCATCTGTGATCCTGGGGACTGAGATCATCGGGCTTGAGCTGTGTAGTTCTTGATAAGGGAAGGTTGTCAGATCCTGGATATCAGCTTTTTCTCATGTTATCATTTTTTGTGATATTTTCTAATTTTGAATTCAATTGTGATAGTTGATTAAAGTATACTTTTATCATTATGAGGTCTTCAGGTCCCGGATTTCTCAAAAGCCACAGAGCTTCAGGGTGTATTTAAAACTAGAACCGTATCTTTTAAAGGTAGAACAAATAGAAAAATAAAGCACACATATGTTGTGTCTTTAGGTCTGCTGCAAGGCTCTGATGTTACAAGTGTAGGAACTCTGAAGAATACATTTTAATAAACATCAATTTATTACAGGGTCAGGAATGCTCTAATAATAATGAAAACACATTAATGGTTATAAGGGGCAGGTGTTCACTAGTGGCTGTGCCAGTGTAGGAGGCACAGTAAAGAAACAACTATGCACATAATTTAAGCAAGAACAAAAATGATAGCACAGAATTATGTTAACAAGACAATTATTCAAAAAAACAAAAAACTCTGTATTTCTCTTAATGTGAAAACATATCAGCGGTTTCTTTTTCCATCTCTTATTCCCTGGGATATGTTGCTGTCTTTCTCCTTTCTGGTTTTGTCTTTCAGTGTGACTTCACTGCAGACAAAGGTGTTTGTTTAAACAATGATTTCTAGTCACTGTTAGCTTAGCTTAAAATATTGTGTAGATTCTGAATCATCCAAAGAAAAACATCTGAGAGTTTGGGGTCAGGTGGAAAGAATGTTAAGGAGCTCATAGAAAAGGACAGAACAGAAAAAGTCCACTTTTATTTTAAAAAGTAGCTGAAAAAATAAAATAGCTGTGACTTTAGAGAGACCAGCAACTGACAGTTAGGGATGTTGTCAACAATGGTTCATGTCTTTAAAAAAAGAATTAATCTGGACTCTGCTGATGGGTTCTTGGGAAACAAAAGCAGGGGTTATGTTGAAAAAAACTGCAGTTTCAGTAAAGGATAATGCTGTGGAAAAAAGTTGATGTGTCTCATGTTAGATAAGTTGAAGTTGATCTGATAGTGAGAAACAGAAATGAAATTTCTACTGCAAAATTAGAAACTCAAACCTGGAGCCTAACTAAGAGAAAGCATTAAAATACAACTACCTGGAGTTGCCAATTTCAGATTTCTTCACCGTTTCCTCTCTCCAGGCAAAAGAGGAAAGAAGAGACAGAGGAGTGCTTTTTTCAAATGCTTGTTGCCTAGCGTTTCTGACCACATGGAGACTCTCATTGGTTAGGAAAAATGCAGAGAAGAGTAGATATGAAAATGATGTTGATATTTGCATATTTTCTTTTCTAATTTTTAAGTGGAGTAAATCAAGACCTTCTTTAAATTTAAAGACAGAGATATTTTCAAATATGTATTTAGACAACCCTTTGTGCTACAGCAGTAGAGATTAAGCACATTAAAACTGTTCAGTGGGAACTAGAACTGACAAAATTTGAATAATGTGTTGTTTTTCAGTGAATACAGTAGCAATCACTTAAAAGGAAAGTGTGCAACATATTAATTATGTAACAGGGATGCAAGTGTGTTAGAAAATTGGAGGATAAAGGATATTCATCAGTTTCACATTTTGATGTTTTAAAGCTCAAAATTTGTTTACTGACATATAATTGAATATGAAATAAATATATCCATTTGACATCTTAAAAGCCTCAAGAAAGGCTGGTGACAAGTAGAAATCAATTAAAATGTGATACAGCTATTTTAGTGTAGATTTTTTATAATGTGTAGATGAGCTCATTGATTTCATGATTTATCTAACAATGTAGGAAGACATAATACATATTGCAAATGGTATCATAAGCAATGTTGGTATTCCAAATATTTGATTGCATTATATTTGACCTTTTAAGAGCAAGGTACCTGACATACCATGTGTAGTCTGGTGAATTTTAACATCACTGTTTTTTTTTTTAATAGAAGTTCATAATGTTTGGGTCTATTTCTGAATACAGTAGGGATAGATACTAATTTTGTGTGAAGTGTTAGGGAAGATTGTCCAAGTTTTGGAAATAAGACAAGATTACATCATGTTGTTTCATTCCCAGCCTAGGGCATATTTTAATAGGCTTCCTCCAATATTATTTAATTCTCTGGGATAATTTATCTGCTTTCACTTGGCTTTCTTCTGATTGATTATGTCCTAGAAACTATGAAGTTAAATGTTAACTTATAGATTTCTATCTGGTAGGAAAGTTGATCCGAACTGTTATGGTTCTATTGCCCTATAGAGCATTACTCAGTTCTGCTTCTAACCTTGGAGTCTTATTCTAAAATTTTTTTTTTTTATGCTTTAATTTAATTTTATTTTTTTAACATTTTTTATTGATTTATAATCATTTTACAATGTTGTGTCAAATTCCAGTGTTCAGCACAATTTTTCAGTCATTCATAGACATATACACACTCATTGTCACATTTTTTTCTCTGTGATTTATCATAACATTTTGTGTGTATTTCCCTGTGCTATACAGTGTAATCTTGTTTATCTATTCTACAATTTTGAAATCCCAGTCTATCCCTTCCCACCCTCTACCCCCCTGGTAACCACAAGTCTGTATTCTCTGTCCATGAGTCTATTTCTGTCCTGTATTTATGCTTTGTTTTTGTTTGTTTGTTTGTTTTTGTTTTTGTTTTTTAGATTCCACATATGAGCGATCTCATATGGTATTTTTCTTTCTCTTTCTGGCTTACTTCACTTAGAATGACATTCTCTAGGAGCATCCATGTTGCTGCAAATGGCATTATGTTGTCGGTTTTTATGGCTGAGTAGTATTCCATTGTATAAATATACCACCTCTTCTTTATCCAGTCACCTGTTGATGGACATTTAGGCTGTTTCCATGTTTTGGCTATTGTAAATAGTGCTGCTATGAACATTGGAGTGCAGGTGTCATCCTGAAGTAGATTTCCTTCTGGATACAAGCCCAGGAGTGGGATTCCTGTGTCATATGGTAAGTCTATTCCTAGTCTTTTGAGGAATCTCCACACTGTTTTCCACAGTGGCTGCACCAAACTGCATTCCCACCAGCAGTGTAGCAGGGTTCCCCTTTCTCCACAGCCTCTCCAGCATTTGTCATTTGTGGATTTTTGAATGACGGCCATTCTGACTGATGTGAGGTGATACCTCATTGTAGTTTTGATTTGCATTTCTCTGATAATTAGTGATATTGAACATTTTTTCATGTGCTTTTTGATCATTTGTATGTCTTCCTTGGAGAATTGCTTGTTTAGGTCTTCTGCCCATTTTTGGATTGGGTTGTTTATTTTTTTCGTATTGAGTCGTATGAGCTGCTTATATATTTTGGAGATCAAGCCTTTGTCGGTTTCACTTGCAAAAATTTTCTCCCATTCCGTAGGTTTTCTTCTTGTTTTATTTCTGGTTTCCTTTGCTCTGCAAAAGCTTGTAAGTTTCATTAGGTCCCATTTGTTTATTCTTGCTTTTATTTCTTCTAGGAGAAAACTTTTGAAATGTATGTCAGATAATGTTTTGCCTATGTTTTCCTCTAGGAGGTTTATTGTATCTTGTCTTATGTTTAAGTCTTTAATCCATTTTGAGTTGATTTTTGTATATGGTGTAAGGGTGTGTTCTAGTTGCATTGTTTTACATGCTGCTGTCCAGTTTTCCCAACACCATTTGCTGAAGAGACTGTCTTTATTCCATTGTATATTCTTGCCTCCTTTGTCGAAGATGAGTTGACCAAAGGTTTGTGGGTTCATTTCTGGGCTCTCTATTCTGTTCCATTGGTCCATATGTCTGTTTTGGTACCAATACCATGCTGTCTTGATGACTGTAGCTCTATAGTATTGTCTGAAGTCTGGGAGAGTTATTCCTCCAGCCTCTTTCTTTCTCTTCAGTAATGCTTTAGCAATTCTAGGTCTTTGATAGTTCCATATAAATTTTATTATGATTTGTTCTAGTTCTGTGAAATATGTCCTGGGTAATTTGATAGGGGTTGCATTAAATCTGTAGCAGCTAGTAGACTCTCACTGCTGTTGAGGTCAGTATTAAATCATTCATCTGTCATCTGTGTTCCTGTTTCTAAAATCTGACTGTGCTATCAAAAAAAAAAAAGAGTCCTGATTTGTAGAATTTGCCAATTTTCATAGTGTAAATACTTCCATTACAGTTGAAAGCAAGCTGTTACCAGCATGACATTACTGAATGTATAGTTGAGAATAACTGTACACAAAGTGTTAGAAACTGTCCCACACATCATTTGTAAAGTTATTTGCTCAGAGAAACATGGTGTTTGCTTCTTCCTTGCTTAGAAGTGAGTTAAGTATATTTGGCAAGCTTAAAGTTATTACTTTTCCGGAAATTAGTTACAAAGGAAATCTGGATGGTGTTCAGAACCCCCAAAGCTAAAAATAAACCAACGAAAACATGTATCTATACTCATCATAGGGGAAAGTCTCTTATTCCCTCTACTTGGCTCTATTAATCCAAGGCCCTATGTAGATTATTTTTATTAGTTAGAACATCACGATTTAATAAAGACATTAATAAAGATTTTACAGACCAAAATGCATAGTTATTCCCCTGTAGATATTTAATATAGCCACACAAAGCAGAGTTGTAGCTGCAGGCCCAGGATGGATCCCCACTCAAGACTCAGAATAACTTAGATGTTGGTACTCACATAATCACAAAGAGGTTAAGAAAATGTTTGTTACTCTTGGGAGAAAATAGGGCCCCCAGGCTGGTTCCAAATGAATTGAGGGAGCTAGAAAAGAAGACTGGCTTGATTTTTGTTTTGTTTTGTTTTGTTTTTGTAGTAATTAAGGGGTGGTGTAGAAATATTTCTTGAACATGCTTTAAACTTTCTGCTGGTGCCAAATGAGAGAGCTTCTTACCAGCTTTCTCAAACTGGGGACAGATGGTGAAGAAGAAAGGGTTAGACTTAAAAGATGATGACAATCAAACATCAAAAAAAATGAAGTTAGACTCTCTACTACAAGAATAAATAAATATGAAAATTTATCATTATTATATTATATACGGAAAAGGAGTAAAATGAATTAGATTGAAAGAGATTAAAAGTCATGGGACATGCTTATTTTAATAAAGGTGACTTCACCCTCTCATACTCCTATTGAAGTCAGAGGGAGGTGAACAGTTAACTGTTTTCAATCTTGAGGATATTATATTGAGGAACCTGCGTCAAAGGGAAGACATGCTTTGGAATAATCTGGATAAATGGATGATAACTCAAATAACCCTTCATTTTACTATTTCCAGGACAGTTTTAGGATCTGTGATTATAAAAAATTGTAAAGGCAGTTCAGATAGATAATATGTACCTTGCTACTGAGGATCCAGTAGTCACATGGGGGAGAACATGTGTCAACTACAATGATAAAAAACAAATGCAGGTATTGATACAAAATTTGTGAATATATCTCTTGCATGGATTTTTGGGTAAATTATAATGAAACAGATTTTAAAATAGCTAAAACACTCCAGTTAGCAGTTATCTGAGACCAGTGTCAGTGTGGTTTTGTCTCTCATCTGTCATCAAAACCTGCTATTAATTCCTGAGTGTTATGCACTCAGAAGTGTCTTGCTTGTATGAAGAAGCTAATTGTTTATCTCGTTGTCAAAAGAGAAAAATGTCTATTATCCAAATGTCAAACATTATAGGTGCTTTTTTCAATGAAGGGTGCAGTTTTAAAAATACTTTCACAATAGTTGAAAACAGGACTGTTAGGGAGACAAAGCACCTAATTCAAGTCATACATCAAAGCAAATTTTTGTGTTTTTTTTCTCCCATTTATCTTAGTAAATTTGACTTAAAGAAAGTAGACTAAATTCAGATCTATCCAGATTTTATGTTGTTAAGAGATGAGTTGTGTCCCTCCAAAATTATTATGAAGTCCTAATCACTAGTACCTGAGAATGTGACCTTATTTGGAAATAGGGTTATTGTAGATGTAATTAGATGTTAAGATGAAGTGATACTGCAGTAGGGTAAGCCCCTAATGCAGATGGCTTGATCCTTATAAAGAGGGGAAACTTGGACACAGGCACCCACACAGGGAATTCCACATGAAGATGAAAGGGGAGATCAGGTGCTGTATCATCTACAAGACAATGAATACCACAGATTGTCGGCTAACCTCCAGAAGCTTGTCCACTACAGCCCTCAGAAGGAACCAAGCCTCCCAACACCTTGATCTTGCACTTCTAGACTCCAGGCTAAGACAGTGCACTTGTTTCCATGTCACCAATTTGTCCTGTTTTGTTATGGCAGCCTGAGCAAGTTAACACACCTAAACCAGAAACCATGTCATCTTAAAATTAACCCATGATTTCTATGATTGCTTGATGCTGCAAATTTTAACTTAAAAAAAATCCTGTCTAGCTCTTCTGACTCACAGAAGTGAAAACAAGTCAAAACAAGATCAAAACATATATAATTTAAACATTTATACTTATTTAAGTGATGCTTGCCAGGGGGTGTATTTCTTTTTACATGTGGTAAAACCAGACAGATGGTGCATTGTCAACTGTTAAAATTTTGTCTTGTCACTTCATGAGGTTGTCTAGAAATCTGATCTAGGAGTCTTTTTTGTTTGTTTTTTATTGAAGTATAGTCAGTTTACAATATTGTGTAAATTTCTGGTGTACAGTGTAATAGTTCAGTCAGATATATATATATATATCTGCATATTTGCTTTCATATTCTTTTTCATTATAGGTAACTATAAGATATTGAATATAGTTCCCAGTGCTATACAGTATAAATTTGTTGTTTATCTATTTTATATATAGTAGTTAGTATCTGCAAATCTCGAACTCCCAATTTATCCCTTCCCACCCTCTTTCCCCCTGGTAACCATAAGTTTGTTTTCTATGTTTGTGAGTCTGTTTCTGTTTTATAAATAAGTTCATTAGTCTTTTTCTTTTAGATTCCACATATAAGTAATGTCATTTTTACAGAAGATTTTTAGCAATATCAGATTCATTTCAGTTACATGATTTCTGTTATCTAATACCTGGTTTGAGAAGTTTAGAGTCCTTTTCTTTGAATTCTGCAAGTGTTCCTCTCTTTAATCAGGAAATTGTAAGTTTGAAAAAAATTAGTGACAGGTCTTAATGACACAATCATGAGTATAGTTTATAAACCTGATTATGCTGTATGAGTGTGTTAGTCTGTCAGAGACTCTGAATCAATAACAACAGATTTGTGGAAAGATACATTTCAGTAGAAGATAAAAAAACACTGCTGGATGGAAACAACTCATGTATAACAGTGATTCTGTGTTTTAGGGAGAGTCCCACAGTAAGATGCTGTACTAAGGAAACATATTAATTGGGGAATTTGCCAGATATTAAGAAAGCAGAGGTAAATATTGTCATATTCCAGGGCCTGTTATACCTTAACTAACAGGTGAAAAGTAAATTACTGTGTAGATATTAGGTTAAAGATGCTAATAACTATTTTGAGATTTGTTATCCATTAAATCCACAAAGATTTATTGAGCATATCCTGTTTTCTAGACATTGGACATACCCGGATGAATGTCTTAAATTTCATAATAATGTTGATTTTGATAACACTTAATGAATAAATTAGAATCATATTGATTATCTCTTAGAAGCCAATGCTTAGAAGATTAAATAGCTAATTTATTAGTTGAGTACAACCATAATGTTGTCTATTAGTATTGTGTCTATTGAAGCACAAATGTGTTTCAACCCAGAACCATTTATTATAACCCAGTAATGCTGTTAAATGAAGGACACAGAATATATGAGAAGGAAATAATTTTAAACAAATTGCACATGAATTAGTTTGACTATAAATTTAAAATGCACATTTATCGATCCTGACAGCTCTCAATCTAACAACTCATTTTCATGAAATAGAGTCTTGTCAGGATGATTAGCTATTTTGCAGGATGCTGTCAATCACATAAACGTTGAAGATCTCAGCTTCTGTTTGCTTCTCTCTGATTTCCTGTGCTGTTTGCTGCCACCACAATATTGATTTCACCTTATTTCTGCAGTGATGAATTGTGAAATTAGAAGACAGATTTAGGAGTTACTTTGATTCCATAATATGAAAGTACTTTAAAAGAGCCTGCTATATTTCTGAATGTATTTCATTTCAAGAAAAATTATTTCATCTACCACATTGCAAAGTTGTATTTTTGGGGGTTTAGGCAGTTTACATAAGTTTTAACACTGTTTAATATCCCATAAATAAAAAAGTCTTTCAATTTATGAAAAGAAATATATGGAAACTAAAGGTAGACTTCCTTATGAAGCAAAAATATTTTTTAAATTGAGGAATATTACAATGTATATTTTGAAATCATATGATTTTATTACGAGAAGTGAACAATTTAACTTTTTAATATATGTAAGCCTCACTTTGAATAAGGCTTGTACTCATTTATCTATCTACTGACCTTTTTTCCTAATATGCAAATTATGATGAAAATAACTTATAAGAAGTGAAACATATATCCACATATTGTTATAGCTAAGATAGTCAGTTATAAGGTTTCTTATAAAAACATTTTGCACACGACACTTTATCAGAATTACAAGATATTTACAATATTCTGTATAAAGTATAGTTTTATTGCTTTTGTATAAACTCACAATGCCAAATCCAGACATGGTTTACTGTTGCTTATATCTTTCTATTTTGTTCGAAATAGTTCTCTAAAATCAATCTACTGTGTATCTCAGTCTTGATTTGCATTCTTTTTCTCTTTTTGGGTGACAGTTACTCCAAATCTAGGCTAATAATTTTAAAAATATTAAGGCCATAGGGTTTGTTATAGTGGTGGTGGAAGTTAATATGTACAATCCAGCAAAAGCAGAGACATTTTGAGAAGAAATAACTACTTAACTGAAGGTTGTAGTTAAATCTAAAAATTTGAGTTTAATTTCTTGAAAGATACTGTTTAAAGATACATTAAAAGTTGTTTATATAACTGAACTCATTGCTTTACTGGGTGTTTGGACTTATTTTGTGATTTTTAAAAGTGAAGATAATCAGAAACTGCTTTAATACCCCTTACTGAGTGTCCACTATGAGCCAGACATATGGCTGTGCTTTGAGAATAATAAATAAGCTATGATCAGTGACTCCAAAGAGTTCATTCCTTGGTGAGATATTAGAAGACATGCATAAAATTCACCATCTTACAGTAAGATGGATGTTTACAAAGGATATGGATAAAACACTATGACAGCACTGCTCAATAGAAATAGTTTGCAAGACATGTATGTAATTTTAAATTTTCTGATGGTTTCATTCAAAAGTAAAATATGTATTTAAAATAAATTCTAAGAATTGATTTATATAATTCAAATGCCTAAATGTTATCATTTCTACATGTAATGACTATAAATATTATTCATAGTATATTTTACATTCTTTTCCATACCAAGACTTCAATTTCTGGTGTGTTAAGGATAAGTTAGCACTACGAAATTGTAGAGGAAGGAGCAATTTACTTAAACATAACTCTTCCTTGCCTGTCCTTTTGTTTTCTATTCATGTTACCAAACTCTGTTGTCTGTCTTTTTTTTAATAGGCTTAATTTAAATAAATATTGAAAGCAAATCTGAACCTGGCACAATACATACAGTAAGAATAATATTAGGAGTTTCATGGTTTCAGGTGTTACACTTAAGTCTTGAATCCATTTTGAGTTGATTTTTGTGTTTGGTATAAGGTAGGGATCCAGTTTTATTTTTTTGCATATAGATATTCAGTTGTCCCACAAACCCTTCCAAAAATTGAAGGGAAGAGAGCCTTGCCAAACTCATTTTATGAATCCAGCCTTACCCTGATACCAAAACCAGACAAAGACCCTATAGCAAAGAAAATTACAGGCTATCCCTGATGAACATAGTTGCAAAAATCTCAACAAAATACTATCAGATAAATCCAACAGTACATTAAATGAATCATTCACCATGATCAAGTGGGCTTTATCCTTGGGAAGCAAGAACACGCTACGAACTAGTTATAGAAGGAATGTACCTCAAAATAATGAATGTTACATGTGACAGATTCACAGTAGTCTGCTTAATGTTGAAAAATTAGAAGGTTTTCCCTTAGGATTTGGAACATGACAAGGAAGCCCACTCTATTTTTTTCCCATTCAAATTTAAATCTGTAAGTTTCCAAATTGGTCAGTTGCATTTGAATCCAATACCATTGCTAATAAGATTTTAATTTATCTAAGAGTAATTAAAAGTTGTAATTGAGAAATAATAGCTTTAGGAGTTGTGTCGTTGCAACACTGAGTTTCTCCAGTGAGTAGATTTAAGAATAAAAGAAGTTAGAGAAGTGTATTTCTTACTCAGCTATAGAGCCAGTTCACGATAGAGCCCTTCTACATGGTAACTGATTGTAATAGACTGTAGAGTAAAATATCATTTGCAGTTATTTGAAATGCTCACTGATTAGGCAGTTAACAACATGCTACAGAGAATTCTTTCAGGAGATTAGAAGTGCTATGATCTCTTCCGAGAACAGGAAAGATTGATTTTTAATAGCTAATGAATTTTTGACATAATATAGTTAATTAATTGCATCCTAGTCTGAATTCCATTTTCAAATGAATAAAATTCATTTATAAATAATACTATAACCCCTAGTTTTTATTTTACCATATGGCGGCGTATATGCCTTAGACACTTGTCATTTTATCCACAAAGAACCACCTTATAATCTAAGTACATATATCTCACCTGTTATTGATTTAGTTAAGGAGGTTCAGAGAATTCAAGTTAACATACTTAATATTACACAACTACTAAACATTTTCATATTATACAAACTCTTTAGGAGTGGCTCATATACATCATATTCGGAACTCTTAAGTGACAAAAAAGCCAAGCTCCTTGACATTTACAATAAGAGGTTCTGAGTATAATAACAGCTCTTTTAAAGTATTTCACCCTGAGAAATTGTAAAACATACATATAATGAAATTATCTCTTTGGGTTTTATATAAATACTGTTAAATGTCAAGGATATTTTAAGACCTATTGTAATTTTTTAAACATATAGCTCTATAAGATTTCTAATTACTGTAAGTGTATTTTTAATTAATACTTTTTACTTTGAGTTAATTGCAAATTGACTTAAAGTTATAAAAAGTAATACAAAATATACTTTGTACACTTTGCCCAGTTTTTACCAATGGTAGCACTTGCAAAACTGCCATATGATATCAGAGCCAGTATATTGACATTGACATAGTCAAGATATGTGACAATTCAATCACCACAAGGATGTTGCCCTTTTATAATCATACCCACTTCCCTCCCACACAGCCTCAGCACATCCTCTGCTCCACTCCTGGAAACCCTTGATCTGTTCCATCTCTAGTGTTGTTTCCAGAATATTATACAGGTGGAATTATACAGTAAAATTGGGATTGGGTTTTATTTTTTTTTTCACTCAAAGTAATTTTCTGGAGACTGATCCAGGCTGTTATATGTACTGTCAAAAATAAATAAACCTGGACATTAGTTAAAGTGCCAAGGAAAGATTTGAATCAGTAATATACTCTTGCAATAGGAAATAGGATCCAAAGAGAACTGAACTTCTCTTTGTACAAAGATGACTGTGTGTTTCAAAGGGAGAATGAAGGAATCAGGTGGGGAGTGGGGTGAGTGGACATTGGTAGAGTCAGGGAAGTGAAAAATTAGAAAAAGCTGCAAGGGGGAATTAGTCCATGTGAAGACGGTTGAGTTTACCAACTGGGGCTTAATGTAAGTTAGGCTCTGACCCTATCACAGAGGCTGGGAGACAGGGGTTCCATCTTCAGGTAAGAACAGGCTGGAATAAACATTGAACTCATTTGGTGGCCCTCAGGTTTCTCAGATAGGCATTTTAAGGGGTCCTAGGGTCCATCCTAGGGATGTGGCCTTCAGCTGTTAGAAACTGTGTTAGTGTTTGTTCAAGTCTTTATAGGCATCAGTTGAAGCATGGTCAGGAAGAGGACTCAGAAAAGCCTGGCTAGAATTTGCTCAAAGAGAGAATCTTTTTTATGATCAGTAGTTTATTCCTTTTTATTGTTGAGTAGTCCATGATATGGATTACCACAGCTGTTGTAACCGTTCACCTGTCAAAGGCCATCTAGGTTACCAGCTTTGGAAACTAGTAATAAAAATATGGTGATCACCTGTGTGCAAGGTTTTGTGTGAATTTAAGTTTTCATTCAATGGAATAAAGCCCAGGAATACATTTGCTGGGTCGCATGTTTGCATGTTTAGTTTTATATGAAAATTGACAATTTTTTTCCCAGAGTAGCTGTATAATTCAGCTTTCCACGCAACAATGTGTAAGTGATAGAGTTTCTCTGAATCCCCACCAGCATTTGGTGTTGTCACTATTTTTTCTTTAGTTTAACCATTCTGGTGTATGCATAGTGATATCTCATTATAGATTCAATTCTCATTTACCTGGTGGCTAACAATGTTGACAACTTTCCATGTGCTTATCTGCCATCTGTATATCCTCTGTTATGAAATGTCTACTCATGTTTTGGACTCATTTTTAAATTGCATTGTTTGATTCTTGCTGTTGAGTTTTGAGAGTTCTTTATATATTCTGGATATAATACAAGAGGTTTTCATAGGTCTTCAAAGATTTAGTAAGTTTATTATTTATTTAAATGCTAATAGGTGAGAACAGGGTTTTGTGAGTAAATAAATTCCACAAATAAATCTTTATCAATTTGATATAGATTGCCATAAACATGAAAATTAGTAAAATGTCATTATCACAGTTGTATAATGATCATTTCTGTTTTGTTTACTTAGGTGTTTTTGGTCTATTCATTTCTTTTACCATTCTATTATCCAGTTATTAAAATTTATCTGTGTGGATATAATTTTAATAAGATGTAGAAGAATGAACCATGGCTGAAAGTGAAAACTGGTGGCCCAAATCTTGACTTTGGAGTACAGTGTTCTCAAGTTCTTCAGCTACCTAAATGAGAATTGCAGAATTTTCCAGTTAAATACACTAAAAAGCATTTTGAATTTTAAGATGAAAGAAACTACTAGGGCTCAAATGCTCAAAATATTTAATATTCTGTTAATTTATATCCCACTGTCTTCTGGAGGTAAAACAAACAAACAAACAATAGCAGCAAGATTGATGTTTACATATTCTCAAGTAAAATGTTAACTTGAAATAGCTTTCTGGTAGTTGACTATTAAAGTTGACTTTCCAATATTCGTGAATTTTTCACCTCTTTCTTACCTCTAAAATCATGTTAAACTCACTTTATTCAGTTGATTTTATTTATATTCTTTGTATCTTTCAAATATTCTTAGTAGTTCTTTAACTAGTTAATTTAGCTTTATTTCGCTAATATTTCTTTAGAAGTTTAATTTGCCTTCACAAGATTTGTACTTCTGTATTCATTGAGTGACAATTAAGTTTTTAGTGTCATTTTGAACTTGAGTATTTATAGTTGGTAGCAATTTACATAAAGCCTTCATTAGCTAATATAAAATTACAGGTAAGCGGTTATTGAAACACACAGTCTATGTGATCAAATTCACACACACACACAAATTCTGTCATTATTCCTCAGAATGGATGATCTAGCTGATTATACTAAATTTTGGCTTAACTTGCAGTCACAAAGCACTAAATATCAAATATTATGAATCCCTAGACATCTAGTCAAATACTCCTATAAAAGAACTTATTACCTCTGATCCTTCTTCTCGCCAGTAGGCTCTAAAATTTATAGAGAAGAGTTGAGTGGTAAAAAGTTAAAGACTGTATGATTTGCAGACACTGTGAAGCTAGTAGGAGAAAAAAACTTTTAACCTTCTTTCACAGCATTCTAGGGACGATAAGGAGATGTTGCTATGTAAAAAGGCAGTGGCCTGAGTTGAATTCCTTATCTTTCAATCTGAAATTGTGTCCTTTATTTCTTGATTGGTGAGTAGTTAATGAAGTATGCATAATGTAAGGCCTTCGGAAGCCAATCAGTATGGACAGATTATAACTATCCAGGTAAATGAGATCAAAAAATGTACTTTACATGGACATAAAGATGTGTGGAGCTTGAAATCTGAATTAGTTGCTCAGCATTTTAGAAATATGAATTTTGATGATGCAAGGAAATAAGGAATATAGGTATATTTTTAAAAGATCTTTTTTTGAAAGCTATATAAATGCTTATAAGGAATAATAATTACAAACTATGGGACATAATCAATTGTCTGTATTAAATACGACATCAGTAAACACATTATGATGTTGATATGCACATGTGAAATTCCTTGATTTACATGACAGCTGTTTTGTTGTTTGTTTTTTTTTTAAAGTAGCAGTTCTCAAATTTTTTAATCTCAGGAGCTCTTTGTCATGCCTGAAAGTTATTAGACCCTCATGGAACTTTTGTTTATGTGGACTATATATATTAATACTAACCAGATTTAAATTTTTAATTGTGAAATTTTACCATACATATTTATTTAATTTAAATAAAATAATTCTAAAAACCTATTACTTATTAACATAAATAAAATACTTTGATGAAAAAATGATTATTTTTCAAACAGCAGAAGACAGCCAAATTCTATCTGCTTCTGCATTCAATCTTTTGCAATATGTTCATTTTCTTGAAATATATGAAATAAATTTAGCTTCCCATAAATCTGTAGCTGGAAAAAAAAGGGATATTTAGTAGCATTTTCAGGTAACAGAGAATATCATTTTTGGATACTACACCAAAACTCATCATCTTTTAAAGATAATTGCAATGGGGAATCTGAAACCATATAAAACAACATTTTGTATAATGTTTTGTTGAAATGCACTTGTCAATCTTCTAATTTGAATGGATTTTGTAACATCATGTGTTGATCATTTGGAAAATATTAGTCACTGAATTATTTCATATGTTGAAATGTTATAATACAAAATCATCTCATGTTATGGATCCTCAGGAAGTTGTCACTATATACCCTTGAACAAATGAGAGTGGGAAAAGTAAATATCATTTATTAATATTATGAAATTATTTTGCCTTTAGTGGACTCTTAAAAGGATGACAAGAAATCCAAGTGGTCTTTAGAATACCTTTTGGGAACAATTGGCTTACAGGAAATAAGAAAATATTTTGCATTTGTGATGAAACTAAATATTTCAATGGTTTGTCATACTTTTATTTTTTTTTAAGTGGAGTTAGGGGTAGAAAATGAGGACCAAGCTGCAAAAGATAGATATTCAGTGGGATTCCTTACACGCGTAGTTTTCTCAAAAATAATTGTGTCTTGGGTGAAGATAGAGTTTATAAAAGTTTCTAAATATCTTTTCTGCTTGAACAAATATGAAAAGCATACTGCTATAGACAGAGTGAATGTTAAAAAAACAGCAAGATTTATAGCTACTATTCTTCATGTATCTATATGTTTTAAAATATTGTTCTAATAAAAGCATTCAGTAATATAGAATTATTCCATTAAATCCCATCAGATGCAAAGATCCAATATTAAACCACTTATTTACCATTTTCAACTTTATTCTTCTGTTTTATAAACTGGGATGTGTGTTTATTCCCAAGTACTCCTGATATTTGTTTATTTTATTTTTTATTATACTTAAAGTGATATAATATTCTAACCATGAGTTTTAATTGAAGTCAAAGTTGTATAAGCAAAAGTAGGTCATGAGAAATACTAGAGGACAATAGGTGGATTGATGACCAAGATTGAATTTCAAGCAGAGGAGAGTAAGTCTAGCTTCTGTTACCAGAATGGAGTACAAGGATGGAGTTTTGATGTCAACAACAAGACAGAGGCACAATCTATATATTTAGGTAACTGAGTCAGAGACTACCTACAGCAAACATTAACTGTTTCTTGTATTTTTATTTACTTAGTTTGTTTCTCACAACATTTTTATGGGGATGGACTGTTGGCTCTTCTAAGTTTCCACAATGAACACTATCAATCATAGTGTCTTGAAATCTGCTCAGCTATTAAATTTTACTCCTTGTTACTCTTTGTTGGTGACTATTTAATCAATCAATTAATCACCAAACGTATTAGGTAGCATATATGTGTAAGATATTGTTCCAAATGAAGCCAGAGTACACACTTGCACTTGGTAATAGGCTGTTGTGAAAGGAGTTCAAGATTTAGGAAAATCTTCTAAGATTTATTTCTCCCTTAATTGCTCTCTTATTTCCAGAAGTTAACAAATTGCCATTGTCATTTTGGTTTCCTGTAGAGAAGGCAGAAATTTTATTTAATTGCTTCTCACTCTGTTCTTTCTGCTTTGGGAAAGCAAGTGACTGAGGATGATAAAACATTGAACCAAAAGTCTGAAGAACTAGGATATCCTAATTCTTCCAGTGGGTTGGCCTGGACCCCTGTGGTTAGAAGACAATCTTTAAATTTGATATGCTTCACTCTTCTAACTACCAATTATATTTATAAAAGGTGTCAGGGTTCTGGAAATAAAAGATTCTCTGTGGTAATTGAGCAAGGATAAACTAGTGATTTTTCAGCTCCATCAGTTCTTTGGAAGAATTTTCAGATATTTGCTAGGGAAAGGTAGATGATCCTCTAAAGATCACAGTGGACGTACTTAGGTCAAAATGCATTAATTGTCTGTGGAAGGGGAAAATCACTAGTTTATCCTTGGAAGGAGAATTAAATAGCTTGGGGTCTGAATTGAAGGAAAATTTATTTTCTAATATT
This sequence comes from Vicugna pacos, assembly GCF_048564905.1. Lineage (NCBI taxonomy): Eukaryota > Metazoa > Chordata > Mammalia > Artiodactyla > Camelidae > Vicugna > Vicugna pacos. The sequence continues at coordinate 62,944,410 of NC_132997.1, forward strand.
CTAAATAAATACATTTAAAAGCTATACGATTAGAACAAATAAGCAAATGCCCCAAACTTAGACTAATCTGAAACTAGCTCATCAAGTCTTTTACTAAGAAGCTAGACTTTTAAAAATAGGAGTGACAGTTACTGAAGTATTTACAGTTTAGATTTTTAAAAAAAAAAAATTAAAGAGATAAAAACATTTAACTACCGATTTGAAACAATTTCTTTTCCAGCATTTTTTTTATCAACTCCATACTTCCACATTTCATATTTCTTCAATCCCTTTATAAATTTACCTGAATTATAAACGTGTAAACATTGTGACTCAAAGAAGCTGAATTGGGGGGAAAAATTACCAATGATTTAGTTTTGATGTCAGGAGTATGTTATCTGAAATTAACACATGATTCCACTATATGAAGAAAATATTTGGCATTTTCTCTACCAAATTTTCAAAAATAGAGTTATTTAAACACAATATATAAACACAAATGACAGTGCTATAATTTACTATCAGAGAAAAATCAAATATATTATCTATTTGCCTTAAAATTCTATTTTTTTAGAGTTAAGAGCTTTAGGTCAGTAGGACCTTTAAATACATATCTAGTAGATCATAATACAATAAAGTGTCTGATATTAAAATGTTATATATTATGGGAAGCAGTAAGTCATGGTGGGAAGGTAGTAGCAAAAAGTTGTCATTCAGGAGTTGGGAGACTCAAGGTCCAATCCTGTCATCACTGTTGAACTGCAGGGCCATCTGTCAATTTCCTTGTCTCTCTAGGTAGCTACTCCTCATCTGTAAATGATTAGATTATCTCCAAGATTTCTTCCAGGTGGGAGTGTCAGTTGTTCTATGATTTGTGACTCAGAGGAACAATTGTTTCTCATGAACCATAAATAATGCTTCGTTGCTGCCTTATGGCTTACAAACTTAGAGCCTAATTTTCTACAAGCTTAAAATTAAGTGTACATTGCTGCCAAAGTCCTTATCAAATCAAATGTGGAGAAACAGAAATCATGATAGACTAAAGAAAAGTTTATATACTCCATCTTATACTAATTTTGATGATAGTTCCATAAGGCAAATATCTGTATTAACTGTTCCCAGTTGGTGTAATTATTTTAATGGGATAGCCATATAAATCATATTTACATTTCTAAATGGTGGGTTCTCCTTTGACTGAAGAGCAGAGTATATGTGAGCTAGAATTTTATTAGCTACTGTAACCTTGAAGTCTTTTTTGAGTTATGCTCTTGATATTCCTCTAAAGTGATGATATTGTAAATCTGAGAGCCTCATTTGGCTTCCAGATCTGCTTGTTGTTTTGGGATTTGTTTTGATATTTTGGTTTAGTTTTTAGGGTCTGCTCACCGAAAGCTTAATTATTTTTAACGTGGAAGCATGTGCTCTTACAGTCGATCATCTTCTTCACCCTTTGATACCATGTTGCATCAGGAAGTTGCACGCATCTACAATTGCGTGGATCCTGAAAGCATTTGGGTTTCAGATCTTGACGCTTGATTTTATTTCTAAATTAAGCCTGACTTTTAAATGTGTGCTTTGACAGAGTGCCTTTACTTCCCTCTCCTCACCTTGCTCTAGTTTCTTAATCCGATTTTCTCTGTCACTTGCTTGCATCAACATTACTCACATTGTATAGTAGTATTTAAATATATAGACTAGAAGTAGGAGTAGTGTGTTAAATGTATTTTTGTGTTTTATGTATGTTAAGCCTTTATCTTATGGACTATAAATGTTATTTTTGCTTTGCTTTGTTTATTTGGACCTCACATATAAAATTGTGGTTTCAAATTACATAAGATAATTTGATATGCACTTTTGCTTAATAGCTTTGTTCCTGACCTTGCTTTAAAATTTTACTTCTTGTTTATCTGGCTTCTTTATTATTATTATAAACTTTTATTTTATTATACTGCGCACAGTATAATGAGTTGTCTAATACCCTTTTGGAATAAATGAAAGAATTAAGTAAAAAGAACTTTTGAATTAAAACCAAATAATACAGTTTCCCCAACCATTTTAGAAAGCCCATGGCTTTGGAAATGTTCATGTCAACTCATAAAGTCTGGTTATGTACAGAGAAATGACATAGAAAAGGAGTTCAAAGTTATGAACATGACTCCTCTCATCTGCAGGTTTGTACATTCTAATTCTAATTGAAGGCCAGATAAAACTTCGAGTTAAATAAGCTGACATGATCTGACTTCACTTAGAAATACCTCATCTGAGTAGTTTTTGGCTTGAATTTTACTGCTTATCCAAAAATGTGACAGTGCTTCCCAAAGTTACAGAAGTGAAATCGGCTGTAATTTCAACTGACAGTCACATAAGATCCTTGTGTTAGTTTTGTAGTTGGAAAGAAATAATTAATGGTAGGATATGTGAAGGATTGAAAAAAAAAATCTCTGCCTATGCTAACTTCATTGAACCAAACAGTATTACAGTCCTTACATACTAAACCATCCATTTGTATAATTTTCTAAATCATATCTACTATGGGGGGAGCCATTACATGTAAATAATTAGCCCACTTAAATCATGCCCTCTCCCACTAAGTCATAATAACATCTACTATTCTAAAAATTTATAAAAATAAAGTGAAGTATAGTCAGTTACAATGTGTCAATTTCTGGTGTACATCATAATGTCCCAGTCATACATATATGTACATATATTTGTTTTCATATTTTTTCATTAAAGGTTATTACAAGATATTAAATATAGTTCCCTGTGCTATACAGAAGAAATTTGTTTTTTCTAATCTATTTTTATATATAGTGGCTAACATTTGCAAATCTCAAACTCCCGAATTTATCCCTTCCCACCCCCTTTCCCTCAGTAACCATAAGATTGTTTACTATGTCTGCAGCTCTATTTCTGTTTTATAGATGAGTGCATTAGTGTCCTCTTTTATTTTTTAAGACTCCACATATGAGTGATATCATATGGTGTTTTTCTTTCTCTTTCTGGCTTACTTCACTTAGAATGACGATCTCTAGATCCATTCATGTTGCTGCAAATGACATTCTTTTATTCTTTTATATGGCTGAGTAGTATTCCATTGTATAAATATACAACTTCTTTATCCAGTCATCTGTCAATGGACATTTAGGATGCTTCCATGTCTTGGCTATTTTATATAATGCTGCTAAAAATAAAATCTTAAAGAATAAACTTCCATAATGATCTGCTAAACTGAGTAAGGGTATATTTGTTCTGTTTGATTATCAAAATCATTCAAATTACAAATATTCGATCTTGTACCTCAGTTTATATACAGTGTATGTGTCATTTAATATTTTTAATTTAAAAAAATGGCACAATGGTCACACTGTTCTTTTTTAAATATCCAGAAGAATTTTAATTTGGATACGTTAACTTGATCATGATTAAGAGAGATACATCAGCTAGTGGTCATGTCTGAAACTGAAATATTCTATATGAGTAGTCATTGCCTTTTCTGTGACTAGGTTTTAGTACTTAAGCATTTGTTGACCTTGAGTTATTAAAAATCTAGTTGTTTTATAAATAATCTAAATACATAAAAACCAAAGGCCACTGTCTTGATCAGTTTTCTGAGTTGTAATATATGATAGTATTCATGTTTAAATGGAAAACTCAAATTACTTGATTTTCTTTATTCTTTAAAAAATTTTTTTTGCATTTGTTTCTAGTTATATTGTCATATTTGAGGTGGAATATCTAAGTCAATTGTTTCTAGAGATGTTTGGAGTTAGCTTATGTGTATGTGTGTGTGTGTGTGCATCCTTGTACAGGGATGTACAAGATAGCTGAATACCTCTCGAGAAATATTATTCATTCTAACATTAAAAAGGTGGTCATGTGTTTTATTATTTCAGTTAAAATGACAATTTTTGAGTTTTTTTGTGGGCACAGGGTAAATGCTTTACATTCACTTTTCTTTTTTATTTAATCTTCACTATAACCTATTGATTGGGATTATTTTGTAGAATATTTTATAGCTTTGATTCTATGCATCCTCAAGATAACGTTCATATTATATGTTAAAATACATAGATTCTGTGGTTAACAATTTAAAATTCATGTTTTTAAAAAGTAGTATGTACACATATTAATTTAATTCAATGAATATTCCTTGTCTTTTATGCACTATGTTACTGTGCTATGTGTTGCTCTTTAAAACCTCTGAACACTCAGTGAAACAGCTTTCAGAAAACAGTAGCAATTATTATTTTTCCCAGAATGGTGCCTGTCTTACATGGCAGTTGTAAGATTTCAGAGGAAATGAATAATTTATTAAAAGGCATATTAAAACAGGATTATACTGTATAGCACAGGGAAATACATACAAGATCTTGTGGTAGCTCACAGCAAAAAAATGTGACAATGAATATATACATGTTCATGTATAACTGAAAAATTGTGCTCTACACTGAAACTTGACACAACATTGTAAAATGATTATAACTCAATAAAAAATGTTAAAAAAAAAAAGAGGGAAAGTTAAAAGAATCAGATAAAAAAAAAAAAGTTGCTCATGATTCCATTGCCACCTCATGGAGGTAAATAACCCCAAAACAATGCATGTGAAAGATTAGTTGACATTAATAATAATGATCAGAAGATGTGTAAAGTAAAAAGTAATATATAAAGTGAAGTTTCCCTCTCCTTTTCTATTACATGTATGAGGATTTTTATGCATATTCTCATACATGTATACAATAAATGGAATCATAATAAATGGAATCTTGATAAAAAAAGACATATTAAAAACATAAAGCTCTATATAAATCATCAAGTGGTATTAAATTTTTTGTTTGTGTTTGTTTTCACTAGCTGAAGAAAGCTTTTGCTCATTACAGTTAAAGAAATAAATTGGAATAGAGAAAATTAAGAAAATAAATTACTAATTCCTAGTCAATATTCTCATGCAAATGAGCTTTTAAATACCCTCTCCCCTTATATGACTAATCATTTCATTTGTTTCTTAGGGCATCTATAACAGAGTAACACAATATGAGTTGCTTAAAATAACATAAATTTATTCTCTCATTGTTCAGAAAGCTAGAAGTCTGAAATCAAGGTGTTGGCAAGGCCATGCTCCCTCTAAAGCCTCTAGGGGGGATGCTTCCTTTTATCTCTTCCAGTTTTGTGTAGCCCCAGCTATTCCTCGGCTTGTAGATGTGTAACTCCAATTCCTACTTCTGGTGCCACTGGCAGTCTTTTCCTTGTCTTTGTCTTCTCTTCTTATAAGGAAACAAGTCATATTTGATTAGGACCTACTCTAATGACCTCATCATAAATTGATTCCATCTGCAAAGACCTATTTTAAAATAAAGTCACATTGACAAGTATTAAGGATTAGTACTTCAATGTGTCTTGTGGGGGATACAATTCAACCCTTAAGAAGGACCCATTCATTCATTTTGATCATAATATCAACCTCACTTTGAAGTACTTTGAGGCATTTTCTCATGTAGAGTCAAATGATCAATACATACTTGTTGAATATTTAAAAAAAAAACCATAGAAGCAATCATAGATACAGAATTCTGAATTTATATACATGCAAAGATTTCACCTCTTGTACAGGTGATTAATAACTCACACTGGTTGTCCAAAACCTCAGAGGATTGAGGCAGTGCAGACACAGCATCTCTGACCATGATTCCATAGGAATCATCTGAGGTTCCCTATCCAAAGTGGGACCAATGGGCCAGCAGCATTTACACCACCTGGAAACTTATTAGAAATGAAAAACTCTAGGTCCCTGCTCCAGTCCTACTGTATTAGTGTCTTCATTTTAAAAAGATTCCCAGGAAATGCATACTCGTATCTAATACAGAGAAGCGTTTCTCTAGAGAATTATTTTGTCTTTTTTTAATAAAAGGTTATAAAAAATTCTTGTCTTCTGATAATCGGTTTTGCCCACTGCCTTCTATAAAAGTTATAATTGACTAATCAATTTAAATATTAAAATATAGAGATAATTATATTGTTTTGCATAATGGCTTCAATAGCTTAATTATCTCTCATATTCTGATCTTCTGTTGAACCTACTTTGGTGAAATTTATTCTAAAGCAATTGGTGTAACTGTAGGAAATTTTGAAACATTATACATCCTTGGACAAGTATTGTCTTCTCCAGTCATTTACAAAAATTTTGTTCTTCTATTGTTCTTATTTGATTTATTAACCTATATTCAATTTTAAGAGACTATTCTCATAATTATTAACAATTGCTTTTATGACTATTACACTATGACTCTTAGTGGCTAACATTTATAATTGGTATTATATTTTCTACCACCTTTTCTCATCTAATGGAGCACAAATGTTTTCATCATTTGCAAAAAATGTATGCCTTTTATTTTCACACAATGAAAATCACACAGTCATTTCAACATATTATATAGATTTTTAAAACCTCTTTCATATTTACTTAGTCTAAGGTACAAGATTACTGAAATATTTTATTCTGAAACTACCACTAAACAAATAAATGTAATTTTATTAATTTGAACTATTCATTTTCATATGGTACAAAAAGAAACTTGGAGGGTGTATATTTTAACTTACTACTTTAAAACATTACAAATTAAACCCAAGTACAAACTATATTTTCGCATGGAATATTTTTGGGCTACTTGCCTTGAAATCCTAGGGAATGCATTTTAATTGGATGATCTTTCATCTGTTTTATTTGAACCCAGGTTTGACTTGAACAATTAAACTGAAAAAAGAATATAGTATAAAGAAATGTAAACAAAATGATTAAGAATTTTTTTGAGAGTGAAAATTGATAAACCTGAGATAATAAGACATGATGAAAGATGCAATATTATTTATATATATGGATAGAGACTAAACAGAGAAGACAGTTTAAATTTTCCTTTTATGATTTTTCAGGATGGATAGCATTTTTTTCTTGTGTTCAAATGTATGTTTTTTTCTCCAGTTCTTTGGAAAAATCTTGTCAGATTTGCATTAGTTTTCTATTGCTGCCAAACAGATTACCACAAATTTCAGAAGTTGAAAACAACATCCATTTGTTATTTCTCCATTTCCCTGGGCCAGGTGTCTGGGTAGGGGTACTGAATCCTCTGTTTAGGGGGTTACCAAGAGGAAATTAATATATCAGACAAGACTGTGATCTCATATAAGGCTCCAGTCCTCTTCCATTCTCATTGATTGTTGGCAAAATTCAGTTCCTTGTGCTTGTAGGATCAAGGCTTACTTGCTTGCTTGCTTTTTTTTTTTTTTTCGTTTTTCTAACTGTCAACTAGAGACCATTTTTAATTCCTAGAGGATGTCCACCATTTCCTGCCATGTTGCCCTGTCTGCATTATGGCAGTTTGCTCCTTCAAGGCCATAGGGGAGCATCTATTGTACCGTTGAATATCTCTGACTTCTACTTCTGACATCCAGATTCTTTTTTTAAAGGGCTCATCAGATTAGTCTCTCATATTCAAGGGGAGAATGTCATATAGGCATGCACACCAAAGAGTAGGAATTTTGGGAGCCATCTTAGAATTCTGTCTACCACAAAGTTCGTTATCAGCTTCTTTCACATGCAAGTTCACTCCAAGGTTGACAGTCATCTACAGTAGCAACTATTTATATGGTACTCTGTGTATTCCAGATTTAGCATAGTGTAACTGAGTTTTCCTTGCACTAGGATACAGAATATAGTATTCATCAGTGGCACGATGTATAAACAAAACTCATTTGTTATTTCAGGGTATATTAGACACTTGGCATCATGATTTTATGCTTCAATTTTCATTTGAAAGTGCCTTAATGAAAAGTAAATGTTGAAATTTTATGAGGTTTATTGGTTTTGTGTTTTGGATTTGACATAAATGGACAGGCATCATAAACCTGGGTGTCTTGATTTGCTTTTGTTGGGCACAGCTATACTGCAGAACTTTATGCCATTTTAAAAGCGGACTAATTGCCAATTCTTCAGAAGTCTTTTCCATTCATAAGAAGTTATCTAGGCTTATGTATCTCTATGGAGAAGTAAATAGCCCATGCCTTTTTAGAAATTGTCATCATCTGCAAACCTCCAATGAGTCAATGAGACCTAGAAAGAAAGTCAAGTGTAATCTTGACTTTAAAATACAATCATTCTGCCTACCTTAATCTGTTTAGAAATACTTAGGTGGAGATAAATTGCATTCTGTACTTACTCATTTTATAGTTGTATAAAGAACATGGACTCTTTGGAACCCATTTCTTTCTTCAAAAGTATAAACATTAATGAATCTGCACTTAAGAGTAGATACAGGCTAAACCCAACAGATTTATACTTATCCACAGATAAAAGAGAATTTAAATCAAAAGTCTCAAGAAATTGCCAGTTAATCTTGTACATTTTGAACTTGATAGAATTTCAAGAGAGTTCACTCTGCTTATTTCACATCTTTCCACTTACATTTATCTACATGTAGATAGAATCATCCTGCCAGATATTTGATGTGAGCTTATGTGAAAAATGAATTCAAATAGTGTAGGAGACAAAGCAGCATTCAGAGAGCAAGTTCTCATATATGGGCTAAGAAATCTTAAAGTCTTTATTTTCCCAGAAATAATTTTGGTAAGACATTCAGAAACACTGTTTTAATTTTATTTTGATTTGCTTTTTCATTTTAAATGTTGTTAAGTTTTGTTTAAAAGATGTTTCACTCTTAATACAAAATGTCCAAGGACACATTTAATTGAATGAAAGTTTATGAAATCAAATTATTGATAGGATCAGTTCATCAAAGCTGTATTATTATTACTTACAACCAATTAAAAAATACAGCCAGCCCTTATTTTTAAAAGAAAGGTTCAAAAACTAATTTATGTTTCTGTGTAAATAGATGTACATTGATGTTTCATTATTGCTTTTAGGTTTTATTTCTCCCTTTATTTGGATTAATTAATTCTAGCTTGTCTTTTTTTACAGAACATTTTCCCATGAAAAATATTTCAAAAAAAGTATTCTCTGGTCAAATAAACTCCAGTAAACTGCATATTTTGTGCATTTTTGGAGGATTTATAAAACAAGTTATCTTATTAAAGTCAATGGGGAGTCATGCAGAAATTGTTAGTTTATTGACTTGAACTTTTCAAAAATTAATCAACTATGAAATCAGATACCTTTCCTATATTACATCTGTCAACAATAATTGAAACATTAACTTAAAAATATATAGGTATTATTCATCTTGTACATTTGGCTTTTCTTCTTATTTTCTATAGTGTGATTAACTTATGTATGAATATGAATATAAAGTATGTTCACATAATATGTACATATATTTATATGTATATAAATGCTAATATATATATATATATACCCTATGTATACACATGCATATAACTAACATATTCATATATGCTAACTCATTTATACACATATATCTATAAATATTTTCAGAGTTTTCTGTGTATATTAACACTAAAAGAGTTCAAACTAATATCTCAGTCTTAGAGTTCAACAATACAGGTCTTAATTTATGCTCTCACCTTGCTTATTTGTAATGTTTTTCTCTGACATAAAACACTTGACTATCTACAGCTTTTTCACTTAATTATGTAACCTTAGGATGTATGTGTATGTGTGTGTGTAAATAAATAGAAGTTTTTTGGTTTGGTTTTGTTTGTCTTTTGGCTTTCAGTCCTTTAAAGATATTGTTGCATTATCTTCTAGCTTATAGAGTTTCTGAAGATCAGTCTGTGATTTCCTTTTTTATATGTTTTATTGATATATAATTCATATACAACACATTTCCTCCATTTAAAGTGCCCAATCCAGTTTTTAGTGAGTTCACACAGTTGCACAACAGCCATCATAATCTCATTTAAAAATGTTTGTTCCGCCCCTAGAAAACCATCCCATTCTAGCAGCCACTGCCTTTTTCCCACATCCACCCACATTAGTGTAGGGACTCACTAATATAATTTCTGTCTTATAAAATCTAAACATTTCATAAAAAGGAAATCCTACAACATGGTCTTTTGTGACTAACTTCTTCCACTTAGCACATTTTAACACTCATCTATGTTGTAGCATGTGTCAATAATTCATTTATTGTTACTAATGAATAAGATTTCACTGTATGGCTATTCAGCATTTTATTTTTCCATAAATCAGTTGACGAATTGTTTCTGCTTTGTGGCCGTTACTTGTAATGCTGCCATGAATGTCCATGCACAAGTGTTTGTGTGGCTGTATTTTTATTTCTCTTGGGTATATAAGTAGGGGTGGAATTGTTAATTCACATGTTTAACATTTTGAAAAAATGAAAATCATCTTTTCTAAAGCATATACAACTTTTAAATTCCCACCAAATTGTATGAGTATTCTAATATCTCCCTATTCACAAATGATTATATGTATTTTTTAATATAGTCATGCTGGTGAATGTGAAGCTATACCTCATTGTAGTCTCCAGGTTCATTTCCCTGATGACTAATGATCCTTATGTGTGCTTTTGGCCATTTGTGTATCTTCTTTAGAGAAATGTCTATTTAAATGTTTTCCCTATTTTTAATTGGGTAGTCTTTTATTACTGAATTGAAAGCATTCTTCATAAATTCTGGATAGAAATCTCTTAGTAGAGATAAGACTTTTAAGTATTTCTCCCATTTTGGGGATTGTCTTTTTACTTACTGTTAATATTTACAGCAGAAAATTTCTAATTTTTTATGAAATATAATTTATATATTTTATCTTTTGTTGATCATAATTTTGATGTTGTCTCTAAACAAAAGCACTGGCTTATCCAAGGGCATAAAGTTATACATCTATGTTTTCCTATGAGAATTTTTATAGTTTTATCTCTTAGCTATACTACAGTTCTGTGTGGTCCATTTTGAGCTAACTTTTGTGTATGGCTTGAGTAGAGGTCTAATATCATTTTTTTGCATGTGGATATCCAATTATATGAGCACCATTTGTTGAAAAACTATTCCTGGCACTCATGTCAAAAACTAATTGACCATAAGTACAAAGATTTACTAATACATTCTCTATGACATTGATCTATAATGTCTGTATTTATGATAGTACCTCACTCTGTCAATTAACTGTAGCATTGTAGTAGTCTTGAAATTTGGAAGTGTGAATTCTCCAACTTTGTTTTTCTTTTTCAAATTTTATACACACAAATATAAGAATAAATGAAGAAATAATTATAACAGCTGTTAACAAATTAACAAGTTTTATATATATATATATATATTTATATATATATATAAAATATCTCACATATTTTTCCCTATACGTTGGTCAAATTTTCTTGTTTTTTGTTTGTTTTGTTGCTGTCATTGAAAACTAAAAAAATTTAGGTTACACATTGTAATTCTTGATACTGACCCCATCCCTACCCACACTTCCAGAGGATTGCTACTGTTGCTCACTTGGCCATTTGTTTATTTGTTTAGTGACTTAGTGGAACTAATTCTGTAAAGTCTATTTCCCCTGTAGTGTATAGCATCAGATGTCCTTGTTCATATTGTTTTCCCTTAGTATTACCTTCTGTATTGGTTGTTAGAAATAGCCCTGGATTGATGTAAACCATTTATTGGTCAAAGATGGTGCCTAAGTCCCTGTGGCCAGTTAGGTCTGCATCATTAACACTGCATTTGTGGGTGATTTGAGGGGGAGGGCTTATGTTTTTGTCCCATGGTTGTCCCTGGTACCAGATGCTTAGAGGTTCCCTTTCTGATAATTTCTGAGAATTTGCAGTTTTGATCATTCACGTTTTCTTCCAGACTGCCAGGACTGACTGTTTCTATTTTATACTTGAGCTCGTTTTCCTAGGAGTTATGTCCCAGGTCAGAGAAACTTGCTCAATCAGTGTGTGGTCAGAGGTGGTATTTAAACCCCTCGAACCAGTGGGATTTTTGCTCTGTATTGATGGCACTGTGTGTGGCTTGGAGAATGATTTCATGTTTGCTCCATCTCCCGCTCTCATTGTCCCTGAGTGGGTGCAGCTTAGCACATGTGCCCAGCCTTCTTAACGACCAGGGTTGAATTTGTTCCCAGGACACCTGTTCTTCACTCTCTCCCTCACTCTCTTCATTAAACTGCCACTCTGCCATTTTTGTTTGTGTTATGGGGCTAACATTTCCTCTTGATTTCTCTCCAAGATTTCCACTATTTTTAACAATGACCCTAAACATGGAAGTTTTGCATACTGTGTTTCAAATAAAAGCGTCCCCTGAGGCTGAGCTGCAGATCCTTCCTCCTCCTGGTCTGTTTCCCTCCTTGACTGAACCCCTGCACCATTGCACAAGGCTGGGTGAGGGGGCAGCACCAGTATTCTCACTCTTCCAGCCCACTTTACCTTATGAGCAAGTGGGGCCAGGGGCACAATGGGCCTGAGTATTCTTAGCACCCCGCACCTGGAGTACAGCCTCAAATCCTGTGTAGAATGACTGGATGGGAGAAGTGAGACCCAGTACTCTCTGACACAACTGCCTAGAATTGAACTTCTGCGACTGAGGCTGGAGGCAGAAGGAGAAATGCTGGCAGTCTGCTCCTCCAGGGTGAAATTAGACAAACCCAGACCTGGGGAGAAAAGAGGCCCTCTTTTACTTGGCCACACCTGCCTGGTGTACAACATCCAGATTAGGGCTTCCAGAACAGATCTGCAGGAAGTGGTAAGGGAGCAGAGAATGGCTCAGATACCACGGATGCTCACTATTCATGCTCCAATTTGGTAGACATTTGAAGAAATGTTTTTCCATTTTCTGTTTGGCCTTAGGAAATTTTCCAAAGATTTTAAATAACTTAAAAAATAATTTTCACTGGTTAAATTGTTATTTTACTAGGAATAGGATCGGCTGAGCTCTTCAGTTGCCATTCCAGAAGTCTTGTCCCTCTGTGATAGGTCTTAACTTTATTCCCCTACATGGAAAGTGTATTATGGAAGTTTTTCCAAATGTCTTTTTAAAATTTTTTTAATTTAAAATTTTAAAATTTTATGTTTATTTTAAATACATTTTTATCGAAGTATAATTAGTTTACAATGTTTTTTTTTTATCTTACTTTGTAGAGACTTTGCTTTGATGTGTCTTTATGTGATTTTCTTTGTGTTTATCCTCTTTAGGCTTTATTGAGCTTCTTGGATTGTTAGTTTCTTAAAATCTTTCTTCAGACTCTTACCCATTCTCCTTTGGCAATAGTTATCCATATGTTAGACTGATATTATCCAAATCAACTTGAACTTTTATGGATAATTTTTAGTTTTCTTAGGACCTAGAGTTGCCGTTACTCTCAGGCTAAGTAGCTCTACTTCCAGTGTGTAGCCCTTCTTGAGTCTCTAGGTAAATACCTTTGTATTCAGTAATGTCACTTCTTTCTGGCTAATGGGTACTCAAAAGATTTCTAGCATTTTGTGAGATCTGGAAATTGCTTAGGTTGTAAGACCACTGTAATGTTTCTTTCCTTAGCACTTGTTATTTGCCCAGTCTTGTGGAATTTAAAATGCAGATCGTTTTTCAACTATAGATTTATGGTTAGTCCTTGATCTGAAGCTCTTTCTGGAGCGCTTTCTCTCCCAAGCTCCTTCTACAGTTCTCTTGCAAATTCTAGGAACCTTGGTATCTCTGAACTCTGATCTGTGTCTCCTTGATGTGGCAAAATCTGATTCTCTGTCTGTGTTCCCTTTCTCCACTACAGCGGTTAAATTGTCTCCTGGCAGAATGCTAGGAACTCGGCGGATTCACCTGGTGTATTTGCTTCTCACGTGGATCCTCTCCTGTCTGTGGCCTAGTGTATAAGAAAAGCTGATTCATGTATTTTTCCCCAAGTTTCTTTCTGTTTATTTTGGAAGCGCGGTTTTATAGTAGTTAAAATTTCGTTGGTAAAAACATAGTTTTAAATAGAACTTTTGAAATTGTTAGCACAGCTTTAGTTTATTTTTAATCTTAGGCTCTGCTACCCAAGTTCCTTTACTTTCACTCCTTTTACACTTGGGAGTCACTAATACCTCATGTTTCAGATAAAGCAGAAAAAAAGCTTAGTTATTTGAGTTCCTTTTTGTATAGCTTTAAATTGATATCAGAATAAATTTATACATTGAATAATATTTGCTGCTGAAGCCACTATAACATTTCAGTGTTTTAAAGATGGCAGGAAGGAAAATAGAAGACCATGCTTTAGCTTTAGAAATTTTGAAAGGAGTATTTGATGTTAACTACTTATCTCTCTCTGATGAGAAGATATAAATGGAAGTGTTTCTTACTTAGGATATGTGAGAGATTTACTGAGATAACTTTCCACACCAGAATTATTCATGGAGTAAAAGTAGGAAGTGGATTTTACATTAGGAAGCTAAGTACTGCCTGTAAAGTGTAAGAATATATATTTTAAAGTGAAGATATGGTCTGGAAAAGGGAATATAAAAGTGACATTATGAGATTCCATATTTATTTCGTCTCAATAGCTTTTAAATAAAATTTTATGGTATATCAAGACAGAGATAGTTTTCTAACTGCTGGAATGGTAAAGCTAACCTGTTCTCTTCCTGTCACATTTATCACTGGCAGAAATAAAATTCTGCAATCACTATTTAGATGACAGCCTTTAGATGATATTGAATAATAAGTAATACATTAACTTTTTATCTTATAACTAAATCCATAAAATTGTTTCAGTAGGTAATTATTTTTCTTTTAAAAGAGAATAAAAATTATGATCGTTGAATTATTTCCAGGACTATTTATTTTTTATTACTTTTTTCTTATTTTTAAATTTTTCTCTTATACACTTCTGCCTCTCAGTTTGAATAATTAATTTATCATTAGTACAAATCAAACAAATAAGTGTATTCTTAAGTATATTAAATATATCAATTATTTCATAATTATATAATATTCAATCTGATTTCAATGTGTTAATGCCAGTATCTTAATTAACAAACCACTGATGCTTATGTGATTCTTAAAATATTTGAAATATCTCTTTTAAAAAATTGTACATTTTATAGCATTACTTTATGAATATTATTCTAGAGTATTTCTTAACTCATTCCTGAATAACATTTCAGCTTACAAAAAACAGTTTTTGCACTATGAGTGTTCAATATCACATGCAGATTTTTTCTGTTGGTAAATTAAAATATGTATAACTGAATTGTTTTATACTTCTCATGATAATTTTAATTTCATGATGATGATGCTTCAATTGATCTTCTTTATTTAAAAATTATTCCAATAGTAGTTTAAACTATGTTTCCTTTCCAGCTGTTTTTCTAGTTGGATCTGAATGTTCTAGGAATACTATACAAATTTGGCTACATGTGAAATTCAATATCTAATTCATAATTATAATCTCAAAAGTAGTTTCACCAAGAGAAATGGACTGTCCAGTATTTTATTTGAAATATCTAAAATTTAAAATAAACATTTCTTCTGCCTTTAATGAAAAAGTCTAGTTTAGTCCTTCTGCCCCAGGAAATTGACATGACTACCTAACTTGCCATCCATGGACTGAAAATAGGATAAGTTCTTCTAATGTGTTTAACAGCTGTTCTGTTTAGATAACTACCCTGCAATGTAGACAATCTCATATATATGGGTCAATTGTTTATTGAAAAAACAGAAAACCTCACCTATAAGAATATCTTAAATTAATCTTACCCAGAATGATCACATTATGTTTAGAAAGTATAAGGCCACATTTTAAATATTAAAAAATTTTTAAAATTACACTTTCAGTTAAAAATGATGTATGGGATACTTGTGATTTGGAGAAAATTACTATGCATTATTCATCTGAACATGAATTAGCAGTGATCTAGTCGGAAATTCTACTTTTTCCTTCATGTTAAGCACTTATCAAATAAATGGCACATTTGATTTGATCAACCCTGCAGAGCTGAACCAACCTATATGTTAAATAATTCTTGATATTAATTTTTTAATCTAAAATTAACTTTATTATCCTTGATTGTGACTTTGAATTTAAGCTGTACAGAGTTGTTAGGACGAGTATCATAAATTAAAATTATAATGCTATAGTCATAATCAGTCTTACAGAACAAACTCTAAAAGATTTTCAAGCTCTAGAAATGGACCTCTACAGACATGTATGTCTTTAATGCCCAAATATATGTTGTTGATAATAGGTAGGAAAATCAAATAATAAGTAGACACTTGAAATGCAAAGTTATACATGATTGTGGCAACAGATTTTATAGGAGCACTCAAAAATACTGAATATGACTGTTAGATTTAACCAGTTTCTTATCAGAGAGCATTCAATAAAAGGACAAGATTGTTGTGAGCTCTGGTTATAAAGTGGTTAAAAATATGCCTTAGAGAGGAAGGAAATGAAGAAAAGAAGGAACGGACAGTGGCATAAAAAGTGAATGGATGGGTTATCACTTTGTGTGTGTATACTTGACTAATGGGTATGCATGTTTTAGAATTCAAAGGGAAAGAAAGGAAGCAAAATGCTGAATGCAAATAAGGTGGATAGCATCTGATAATGACAAAGCTCTGGTGTGGTTATGGAATTGTCAATTGTGTCCTTGAAGGTGGGTGAAGGTGGAAGATATTGAAGCTGAATAGATAAAGGCTCAGAGCTCAGTTCCAGTGCTCTATCTGAATGTGGGTGAGCACACCAGAATTTCACTAAAGCCATAAAGAGGGCCCATAGATATCAGAATAATTGGTCAAGCAGTGTGACTCAAAAAGTCAGCAGGATTTGGGCTGGAATAGAATATGAAAGGTTTAAATGACTGTAGGCAGGATAGAGAAGGTTGGGTTTGCTTGCAGTCTTCATCCTTTGTATGCTCTTAGAAAACAAGCATTAGGGAGAAAGCTTTTATTCTCCGAGGAGAGGAAAAATTTATGTTTCATTGGAGTCAAGGATGAAGGACAGATATTTGGGGAAAATTTTGAGGTATTAGGAGAGATTTTTGGCCTAGTAAACTTTAGCTCTAGATACACAGTAAAATTGTTTAAAAGGAAAATCAGCAGCAGAGAGTTGCTTCATCAAGGAGGTACAGACTCATACGAATGTCAGATCCAAGGAACTGAAGACATATCTAGGCCTGGGGAGTTTCATCCTAATGGTATCCTGGGATCAAAGGAAAGGACTCCACTGTCATTTCCTGCTCCTGGGGACGTTGGGTGGACCAAGACTAAGGCTCTAGGAAATCTTATACGTTCTTAACAGCTGGAGCTTGATATTAGCAAGGAGCTGTGGAGGACTTGGGCTTTTCCTGTGGTATTTTCTCAATATCAAGGGAAGTATATTGAGTATGTATAGATGAGACTTCTAAATTTATTTTTTTATCTTGTTATGTATAGCATCATTTGTTAATATGAATTCTGACTGATCTCTTCAGAAAAGTTTAATTTTAATACTTTTATGTTTTCATAAAAATGACCTACATCACTTTTTTATAATATAAAAATTTAGAGAAATATAAAGTATTATATCTTTCTCTATATCTATGGTTTTAAGCATTTATCATATACATTGCATTTGATATTTAATGTGTAAAGTGGTATAAATAAATATGTTTGGTTGATTACTTTTTTCTCTTCAGTAATTTCACTATTTTCTTCATTCTTTGATGCCTTCATTCATTTGTTATATTAAAACCTAAGGGTCTCCAGGATCATCCCAAAGTTTGGTAATTTGATAAAATGACTCACAGGACTCAGAAGTCATTATACTCATAATTTTGACTTACTACAGTGAAAGGATACAAAGCAAAATCAGCAAAGGTAGAAAGTGCAGGGAGCAATGTCTAGAAGAAACCAAGCGTAAGTTTCCTCCCCAAGGAGAGTTGCACAGGACACATTTAATTACTCCATCAGTACATTTTGACATGTATCAAATATTGTTTGCCAAAGAAACTCACTTAAGTCTGGAAGTCCAGGGGTTTTATTGAGCATGGCCCAGTAGGCACATGATACTTACATGACTGATCATGATCACTGAAGCTCCAGATCCAAAAAGGAAAGCAAGTGTTCATGACAAGTAACATTGTTTGCACAAATTAGCTAGACAAATCGGTCTAGATAGTTCAAGGCCTGTGGTATGCAAAACACTCTTATCAGCTGGAACATCCCAAGACTTCAGTTTCCATGAGTTGACCAAGGACATTCATGAAAACAAACCCTGCTTGGAAATGTACAAGATTTGAGCAACTCAGTTCTGTTGAGTTTTTTATTTCTTGCACAACTACCAAGATTACATTTTTTGTCCCAATATTTATTTTTCCAGATTTATTGAGATATAATTGACATAGAACATTGTGTATGTTTAAGGTATACAATATGTTGATTTAATACATTTGTAGATTGTAAAATGATTACAGCTAAGGCATTAAATATCCACTTAAAACAAACAAACAAAAAAAACCCCATTTTATACATGTGTAACCATTATACTTCTAAACCAAAACTGTTACTGTTTAATGGTAATAACCTAGATAGACCACATCATGGTCTATATAGTAGGTTCTCATTATTTGTGATAGTTATGTTCTACAAACTTGTCATAAACACTGAATTAGCAAATGCTGTGCCATTGCTCCTAGGGGAAATATAGGGTTAGAGTCCTGTGAGCCTCTGGTAACAACAGTTTGGTCAATAGATTAATATAAAAACTCATTTTATAGGGACTTCTGTTTAAACACATCTTATTAAATATGTGTTGTTGATTAATTAACATAGAACTCACGGCCGATTGCATTACAACTCATGCCCAAGTAAAGCTTATCTAACATACCTATTTTCTCCCCAAGGCACATTAAAACCTTCTTGTGCTGAGGGACAGTACACAGCACTTTAGTACCATGCTTGGGGGCCATTTTAAATGTCAATATCACCAATGAAAAGCACAAAAATGCAAAAACATGACACTTAAATAGACCATGAAAATGACCATGAAAGGTTTATAAGAAGTGACATAAGGAAGTCAGAACATAGTCTTTTTTGACCTCAAATGGTCAACTAAACTCCTGATGTTGTTCGTATTTCACCAAAAATGTTCTCTTTTTCTTGTAGTATTCAATCTAAGGTACTATATTGCACTTAGTTTCTGTCTTTTTTCAGTCTCCTTTAGTCTGTAACTGTTTCTCAGTATTTCCTTGTTTGGTCTTATCTTAACAATTTTGAGGAGTACCAGCTAGGCATCTTATAGGATGTCCTCACATATGAATTTGGTTGATGTTTTTCTGATACTTAGACTGAATTTTGAAAAACAGTACTATAGAAGAAAAGTGCCTTTTTTATCACATCATACCAAGAATACATGATATCCATATGACAGCAGAGGGGATGTTAACATTGAAGACTTTTAAGGTTGTGTTTGTCAGGTTTTTCCATTGTAAAGCTGACATTTGTTTCTTTCCCTACTTCATTCTTTGGGAAAACGAGCTAGTTTTAGCCTATTGTCAGCAGGGGAATGGATATAGAATTAAGCTATACCTCCTGGAGGGAGGCAATATCTATATATATTATTTAGAATTTTTCTGTAAGGAACATTTGTCCTCTCCTAGGTATTTATTTATTCAATTATTTATTTATAGGTGTATGTGTGTATATATTTATTTTATATTTTAGGTTATAATATGCTACTACCTTACTTTCCTTGTTGCTCAAACTATTCATCTTTGGCCATTGGGAGTTCTTAGAGTTTGGCTCCTGTGTCCTTTAGAGAGCTATATTTTATAATTTAAATTTCTCATTAATTGACTGACTTTTCAGACAGGTTTAATGGAGAGTGTATGTGTTTATATGTGAGGGGTAAAGTAATGTAGGGTTAAAATACCCATTGGATACAACCAAGTTAAATGAAATCATGAATTCTGATAATGTAGAGATCAGAAGTGAGGAATTATAAAAAAGAAAATAGGGATTTTTAAAGATAAATAGAATTGACTTTGTGATAAGTAAAATTAATGATCATCTATGAGTTATATTTTAGTACTCAGATTATTTTTATCAGACACATAGAAGAATAATTTCTTTTCCTGTTCTGCAATATTGTATCAATGGAAAAATGTAGTATGTAGTCTTTTGTATTTGGATGTTTTCACTTTTAAGCTTTATCCATATCATTGTAGATTAGTATTTTGTTCTTTATTTGTTGCTGAGTGTGGGCAATATGGATAGCCCATACTTTGTGCATGTTTGAGTTGCTTCTGATTTTTGGCTATTACGAAAAGCACTGCTATGGATATTTGCATATAAGTCTTTGAATGAATATATGTTGCCATTTCTGCTTGGTAAAAATCTCAGAGTGGAACTACGGGGTCATATGGCAAAACTATGTTTAACATTTTGAGAAACTACCACATTGTTTGTCAAAATAGCTGTACCATTGTGCATTCTTACCAGGAACATATGAGTTAAAGTTGTTCCACATTCCTGCTGACCCTTGATAATGTCAGTCTCTTTAACTTTAGCCATTCTGGCATTGTGTGTTCAGTGGTTTTCATTGTTGCTTGAATTTGCGTTTTTCTATTGCTTCTTGTTCACTCGTGTGTCTTCTTTATAAAGAGTTATTTGAAATATCTTACCATTTTTTTAACATGTTATTTTAGTATTTTTTAAATTTATAATAATTTTTTTAATGTTTGTTTTATTTTTCCAGCTCCATTGTCCACTGTCAGATAGAGATTTTATGGATATTTTCTCCCAGTGTGGCTGACCTTTTTTTTCTTGTATATCTTCTTAAGAACAAATGTTTTCAATTTGTATGCAGTACATTTTATCACTGTTTTTTCTTTTATGAATTGTTCTGTTTTTGTTTAAAAAATCGTTAACCAAAGTCACAAGTTTTTGTTTCCCTATTTTATTTTAGTAGTTGGATAGTGTTAATGCCATCTTTAGGTCTTAAATCCATCATGTGTGTCTGTGTGTTTAGTGCATGATGAGATAAAAATCATGTTTCATTCTTTTTCAAAATGGGTACCTAGTTTCCCCAGCATCATTTATTGAAAATAGTATACTACATTGATTTACCAGATACTTTAGTCAAAGTGAGGGTCTATATCTCGACTCTATTCTATTGATCTATTCATCTCTGCTTATCCAAACAAGGTGCTATTTTGATTATTGCAACTTTATAGTAAACCTTGAAATCAGGTAATGTAGGTGCTCTAAACTTTTTTTTTTATGAAATTGTTTTGGCTATTCTTGTTTATTTGCCTTCCCATTTAAATTTTAAGATCAGTTTGTCATTTTATTCTAAAGACTTGTGCTTTTTTACTGGGAATGCATTGAATCTATGTATCAGTGTGGGGAGAATTGTCATCTCAATAAAGTTGTGCCAAGGTTTTACATGTGTGTTTAGGGGGATAGTTGTCAAAAGAGTGTTACTTTTCATTAGCAGGAATCAAAGTCATGATCCATGTTATTTAAACATAGACTTCAAAAATACTGAATGATTGCTTCTCGGCCTTTTGGCTAAGATCAAGTGTAATAACTGTCCTTAACAGTTTAATATCTGATATGTCCTCTATCAAAGGAGAATACATTAAATGGATTTTTAGAGCACAGTGTTGGAATAGGAGCGTCCTCCCTCCACTCCACGCATTGAACTGGTGTTGCAGTTCCTGTAGGCATGGTTCACCCCTCAGGGAATAAAGCTGAAGTTTAAAAAAAAAGAATTAAAAAAAAACACTAAATGAAGGCATGCTAATGTCATCTCTTGTAGAATCATGTTTGTGCCAGCTACTTTGCTTCCACTGTGCTCCCCACGCCGACAATCCATAGAGCTCCAGAGCATTGATGAGCTCTGGACTGGCATAGGGAGAAGGACCCTTTTCCAAACAGCCAGGCTATGTCCTCTAAGCGCTGAAGCAACCCTGCTTATGGTCAGAAACTAATAGTTCTTTTCTGAGCAGTCGTCTGAATTGGTTCTCAAACCCTTGTCCTTAATCTCATACTTTCTCCTGTGCAGACGTTGTGCTTGAGTTCCAGCCCTCCACTGTTCAGACATAGTTGTTCAAATCCAGTCCAAGGAGTCATATTATAGAGAAACTACACAATACACTTAGGGCTCCACTTCCACTCTCCATTCCTCTGTTGCCACCAAGTGCTTTTCTTCTGTCTAGGAGTAAAACAATGAATGATGATTTTACTCTAATATTTGGATCTGTGAGGAAAAAGAAGTGTCTCTTCTAGGTGAATCGAAGTTCTTTATCAAACAGTCACATATATATATAGATATACAGAGATAATTTATTGTTTCACATTTGAGTATATTAAAATATAACCTAAGTTGACAGTTTACATGCTTTTCAATGAAGAAAGATTGTATATTGGGGCTAAAAATATCATGAAAGTAAGGAACATAGAACTGGATTTGTTTTTCTTAGTTTATGAAGGTGAGCAGGGTTAGGCAGCTCAATAACCGAGGAAATAAGATAATCAGGGGGACAATCTACAGAATATTTGTCACCATGAGTAAGTACAATTGCCATTCTCTTTAATTATATTCTTAATACAAGATAGCTTAGAAGAAAAATCATGGAATTTTAAATTGCTATGATGAGTAAGCATTAAGCAGATCAAATAAAATGGGATTGATTTTCTTCATGTTTAAATTTTTTGAGAGCCAAATAATATGTGTCAACCTGAAATTTCTCTTTCTACATGTTTATTTATTGTCTCTTTTGAAACTAGATTTTCCAAGTATGTACTAATGGAAAGTCAGTCTGTCACTCTTTCCACAGCTGTATTATATTTTATACACAAGCGAAAGTTTGGAGCATTCTACCATTTCATTTTAACTTCCTAAGGCGCAAGACAATATTCTTGAAATATTACCAACTTTTGTCAACTAAAATATCACATTTTCAGAAGATCCTTGACTACCAACTAGTTTTGAAGTTGGCTGTGTGATGATGAAGTGAGAGACTGGATTTCTGGAAATGACTCATTTGCTGCTTTGTCTTATGCTTCAGATACTGCTCTTTTAAATTCTGCCCATGACGGAAATGAACTCTATTGTTCCATTCTCTTAGGCAGCCACTGGAATCAGCAAGTGTTATTTGGGTGGTAGAGGACTGAAAAGAATGTGAAGTGAATCCTCTAAAGTCTTTTTAGAAACATGCTTCACACTGCAGCAGGTTCTACAGAGATCAAATCAATTCCGTAATTGTTTCAGCATACATTTATTGAGCTCCTACTATTATCGCACTGGATAATAAGTAGTGAACTAAGTGAAGTTCTTGTCCTCACAGAGCCTACATTGTAGTGGGGTCATAAAGTCAACAAATAAATGACTATATAACTGTGAAATGAAGTCAAACCCTGAGATAATGCACCTGAGATAAGTTGTATTCAGATATAATGTGACTGACAGTTGATTCTTAGTCTTCCCACTTGTGTTTTCCAGTAGAGGCCTGCTTAGATTCCGATCTTCTAAGGGGCAGGCAATGGATGAGTGTAAGTTAGGAAGTAATTGCCTTATGACTGGACCCTCTTATTTCAGTATACATTTCTGACAGTACAGAGCACATTTTAAAAAAAATGTTTATGTATTCTCAGTTGTCATATGTAATATGTAATATATAAGGTTTTCTTTAAATAAAGGTATTTCACATTAATCTTTAGGAAACTTTACATTTTAGAACATTAACACATTTTTTTCAGCATAGCTGTTTCATAGATCTGTCCCACCTATTCAATAAGTATCTATTCCAGTTTGTTATCATTCAAAGTTACCATGTGATCCAGCAACCCCACTCCTGGGAATATATCCAGAAAAATGAAAACTCTAATTCAAAAAGAGACATGCACCCCAATGTTCATAGCAGCACTATATACAATAGCCAAGACATGGAAGCAACCTAAATGTCCATCAACAGAAGAATAGATAAAGAAGATGTGGAGGGGGAGGTGTGTGTGCGTGTATCTATGTGTGTGTGTGTGTGTGTGTGTGTATATATACACACACACATTTGAGCAGACAGCTGAAAACCTAAGGAAGTAAGCCATGGTTTAAGAATATTTTGAAGGTATAACCATGGAATTGAGGTCCATTATAAAAAGAAGAGAAGAGTTAAGAATAATACTAAGGGTCTTTTTTAAACTTAAACTACTGTTTTGTATTTCAGCATCTGTTAAAAGAATAGTTTTAAGTATCAAGTAATTGTGGCCAATGATACAATTATCAGTATTAAACTATGACATTAATAGACTTCAAATAGAAAATAAATTTCTGTATTCCAAGATTCCTTTTTGAACTTATGACTTCTGAACCTGGCTTGAGCCTAACAACTAAAGTTTAGAAAGACAACAAATTACTGGAATCAACATTTCCCAGCCTATTTGAAAGGGTAACACTTGATTACTGTTTATGGTTTTTTTTTTTTTTACTTAACATTCCTTTAAATTGTATAAAAAATATTATTTGAACTACGTGAATTACGATTAACTTTTACTTTAAGAATGTTGTGATAATTTAAGCTGGGCTAGGGTATACAGAGTCAGGGAAAACTATAGATTCCTGTCTCTAAATAGGAGGAAAACCCATCTAAACATTTAATATGCTATCATCCTGCAAAATATACATATTTCAGAAAATTGCTAAATTTTTTGGAGAGAAAATTAAGATGTTTTGCTCTGTGAAGCTGATTTTAGAGCTTGGTGCTTCAAAAATATGGAGGTTTACAAAGATATTATTATTGTCATTAGTACAAAGCTACTCTCTGTATGTCATTACTCTTCCATTCAATGTAGTATCGACTAGTGTAATAAGATCCCTGATTTCCTGAAACTATATCCATTTCTCTTTTATCTGGGTGCTCCTATACTTTATGTATGTCCCTTGCTGTCTCCTTTGAGACTTTGCATTTATCCTTCCAGGGAGTGTATAAAAAGGCTATATTAGGTCAGAGTTACATTCTCTTCAGTGGTCAGGAAACATGACTTGGAACACCTCCGTCAGTCTGCATTGAGTCTCATTTAACAACATGTTGTTAAATGAAAGAAAACATCTCCCAGCGAGTGAATTTGTTCTGCATTTGTATAAATCAGCACTTTACAAACAAATTTATGTGAATATTTATCTTTTATTCATCTAAATTAAGACATTTCACTGAAATATTACAAGATTATGTTTTTATAACATTAACAGCAGGGTACCTATATAAAAGAGAAATTCCACAGCAGCGCATGTAAGGTTAAATATCCCTCAGGACAATTTTATCCATCACAGAACAATAAAATTCTCTTTTAATATAGAATGTTCGGTCATTTGTCAAAAAAATCTTTGTTGTCTTTTGTAAAACCCTGACTTGAGACACTCCCACAACTGTTTTGTCTTTTTTCTATCTATATGTTTTGAATTCTGCCTACTATTAAAGATTCCGATCCCTATTTTATAATAGAAAGCTAAATCAAACCATGATTCTGGAGATCTACCAGATAGCATAACATCAAGAGAAATAAAATGTAAATTGAAATAAAAAACTGTAAGAGAAATAGAAATAAACATAATCATAATAGAAAAACTTAATTTACAGTTCCTAACATGTTCCCTATTAAGTAGAAAGCATAATTAGCACTATAGATAAATCTGAAAAAGGTAATTAATTTAAATGGAATAAAAAAATTAATACTTGTATGCCTTAAATGGAGTTCCCACAAAAGCAGAGACTAAATAATTACTTGGATACAGTTAGTTTATTTCAAGAATGATGCCAAGAAACACAAGGGGAGGAGAAATTAGGATGGAGAATGGAGAAAACAAGTAAGGTTGTGCTAATAAACACATTACTCTATGGATATCAGGAACTCAGGCCCACTGAAGAACTCGGTGGAGAAATCTGTCATAATATGTCTCAGAATACCTCACTAGAGAATGCAGGAACTAGGCATCAATCCACCAATCTCCCCCCATATTGGTTGTGAGTCAGGTCTTACCTCCCCGAGGGCATAAACTCATCTCATTTTTAGTTTGGGTTGCTTAAACAGAGCAAGACCCTCTGGTTATAGCATAAGCACCCCTGCAGATGAGAGAAATAAAGTTTGAAATAAAAAGCCCATGATTCAGTTAGAGAGTGAGAAACACCACTGATTCTTTTAATATAGTTTTATATTAAGGAATCTATTAAGGGATTAAATGTACAAAGAGGTCAAAGAAAGGAAAACAGCCTAATACCGTTTTCTAGGTGGCACACTGATAGTGCACTAAAAGAATCATAAAAATCCTCAATATTTTTGGAAAATAGAAATAAATATATACTGTCTATAGTATAGATACTGTCAGTATTTATATGCATGAGCCTAATATGTGAGTGTATTTCTGCATATAAATTATACATATATATAGCTCTATCACCTAATTAGGGAACACACTTGGTAGCATAGATGCACATCACACATAGGATAACCCTGAGGGTAGTGGGAATGATTGAATTATGATGTATCTTAAAGTGAGAGTTGACAGGATGTGCTGTGGATCTGATGTGGTATGAATGGGGAAAAAAATAATTGTTTTGCCTGAGTCATAGTTAAAAATGTCATTGCCTTTAACTGGAATAAGTGAGACTGTGTGAGGAGTTGGCTTAAAGGAAAATATTAGAAACTCAGTATGGGACATTGATTTGAAATGGCTAATAAACATCGAAACTGCGCCATTGAGTAGTCAGCCATTTCTTTTTTTTTTTTCCCCTGTAAATCTCAAACTCCCAGGTTATCCCTTCCCATCCCCTTCTCCCACTGTTAACCATAAGTTCGTTTTCTATGTCTGTAAGTCTGTTTCTGTTTTGTAAATAAGTTCACTTGTCTGTTTTTTAGATTCCACATATAAGTGATACCATTTTTATAAAATAATCCATTTCTAAAGTTCTGGAATTCAAGTGTGGTCCAGCCTGGAATTATGCATCTGAGAGTCAAAAGCATATAGACAATATATATTTTAAAAACTAAGGTGATTACAGTATGAGAAAATGAGAACCAGAAAACAGAATGGAAAAGATAATGGACTAGGGCAGTGTAGTGTGATTGCTGTGCAGTAAAAATTGATTTGGAGTTAGTGCTCATGAAATTAGAGTAAGAACAGTTATCTTTTTCTTCAGTCACATCAGTTTTTGTCTCCCCCGAAAGAGAAGAATTCAAAGAGGGGACAAAAGTATTGTGTAGCAAAAGATTTTAAAGGTTTTATTAGTAAAGCAAAAGTACACCTTCAAGAACTGGATGCAGGCTGATCCAAGAGAGGATGGCAGCCTGGTCTTTGTCCCTCCTGTCTTACACCCTAAGGGCTGTCTCTTGATTGATTGATGGCTCTTGTCCCTGGAGTGCTTAGTCGTGCCTGTCCCCTTTTGCCCATGTGCTTACCTATGATGCACACAGAAAAGCCCACGGGATGGGGGACCCTAAACCGCAATGCTAATTATATTACAGTGAGCACTGGGTCATGTCCAGTCAGGTCCTTGTCAGTACCACACAGTCATGGCCATCCGGTCCCAACTGGTTTCTTGCTGGCACTCATTTAGAGGAGGTAAAGCCCCTTATGCTGAAGGCAGGCATACTGCCATTTTCCAGGCCATCCTCCCTCTCCTCCACCTTATCTGCCTGGTGCCCCCATTTATCTAACTACCTAATAAGCTGAGCAGGTGCAGGCATAGATTTAACCAGAATGTGGTTGCACAAGGCCATGGTAGTGATAAATGATGGCAATGGTATTCTAGATGAAAACGTCTAGAGCAGTACATGTCACATGGAAGGTAGTCAATAAATATTTATTGAATTAATTGATCAAGTTAATGTATATGTATATGACATCTGCTATGTTTCAAACCAATATCTGATCCCAAAACAACACAAAACAAAACTCCATAAAAGTGAAGTCAAGGGAAAAGATGCCTATATCTTGACTTTTACTTCATATTTCTTCTAGTTGAAGTAAATAAAACAGCACATTAAAAAGAATACATATTTTTAAAAGAAGGTATCATTCTTTCGTATGAATATAACATGATTATATAAGTTAAAATATAGTAAGCAATTAAAATGTCTTTAAAATTAGTTTAATAATCTTATTGGCAACATCATTTACACATAGAATGAGTAGCTCTTCTCTACAAAGTATAATCCATTAGAAGTACCACTAAAAAAACTTTTTAAATATTAATACTAACATAAACTATTTCTGAGTAAATGTAATCAGTCATGTTTACTATGATATATAATGATACCTTTTCGTAGAATCATAAATTATATGATTCCACCAAATTTACATGATATAGTCTCTTCATTTGAAAATGTTTATTCCTAATAAATTTTGTTCAATGACATCCTAACAAATTAGCATTACCTTATAATCATTAAAATGAAATGAAAATTGGTTTGAATATATGAACATATGAACTTAGAAAATTTTGTGGGGAAAATGAGTATTGAATTAAAACTATGAGCTATTAGAACTTATTGTTGAAGTATATATAGTATAGTAGTCAAAACATCTTAGTTATCGAGAGACGACTTGAACAAAATAAATACCTTGAAGAATTTAAGAATATATCCATTTTTGTTCATATATCAAGCTAATAATGAATGTTTAATAAATGGGGTGGATACAAATATTTGAGGAAAGGGGAGAAATTGGATTGGCACCTGCTCTCTTAAACCAAAATATATCCTACATAGATCAACAATTTTAATGTTTTTAAAAGTGGAAAAAATAAGCCCATGAAATCCTAGAGGAAATGTTGCATAAAACTGCTTTACTATCATAATTAATATCTCAAATTTAATATTTTATTTTATATTTTGGCTTTTCTAAGTATGGCATAATTGCCAAAACATAGGAATAAAATTATTAAAAATTTGAGCAAATGAAATTTAACAACTTGGGAGAAAATAGTTGCAATATGACAAAGAGCTAATATTTATAGTAAGTATACTATTCTTGCAAATTAATTACTAAAAAAAGATAACCCTACGTGTAAAAACAGAAACCTTGAAAATTTTATTTTCACAAAGAAATATGTACAAAAATGATAAAATTCACAGCAGTAATTGTTAGGGGAAAAATTAAGATGAAAGTTAAATTTTCATAAATGGGTAATAATTATATATACTATAGCAAAGACTCAATATCGATATAAAATAATAAAATGTCTATGTGGATTGTAATGAAGAACTTTCTGACATACTGTAAAGGGAAAAAGCAGAATTTTTAATAAAAAATTGGGAGGTTTGTAGTCATGTAAGTATACAAGCATACATGGACATACATGTATATTCCCAAACAATTTGCTTAGAAAAAACACAGAAAAATAACCAGGAAGCAAATTGTTACAAGTTAATGCACTAAAAGAGAAAAAATATATTGGGATACCTAAATGTGGAAAAAAACAGGAAAATGCACATCTTCAGTACACACATGTTTTCATGATCATTTTTTCCTTTAAGCCACTTATGGCTTCCCTATTGCGTTTCCTTTCTTCCATTTGTATCATTCACAAGTCGTGCTGCTTCTGCCTTTGGATTTTAATCCTTAGCTCCATTCTGTATTTCTCTTTCATTGCTTCTTTTTCTTTGGTTCCTGAGATGAGAGCGTGAAAAATTAATTTGATTCCAATTTATCAGGTGACTTTTTTTAAATTCAAAACTGTTTTCTTTGATTCACAATGACAGTTGATATGTTAGCAGCTTGCAGTTGATGAACATAAAACTGATTTTGATGATTTAGAAGAGAATCAAAGTATAATTCCCCAAGCTTTTGAAGAAATTAATTAGGTGACAGTGTGTGAAAGTAAAAGATAATTATTATGCTTTTTTTCTTGCTTCAAAGCTGGAGAGAATTCAGGTTAGAGATTTTTGCTTAAATTGGAGCAGGTAAAAAGGCCCTTAGACTTTGTTAATACATCCATTGGCTTATTCCCCATCTATAAAATCGCAAATGAAATCCAGATATTTTTGAAAGTAGACTTTTTTTTATTTTGTCACAGAAGACTAAACCCTAGATAAAAGCTGCAGTAGATGACAATAATGAACAAATTATGAAAAATGCTTTATTTACACTCTTTATATAAAGATTTGCTTTAATTCTATTAGGTCAATAACATGTATTTTCACTTTAAAATTAACATAAATTCCACAACCTGTGTTTCATAGTAGGGAACATGCTTTAAAGTAATTTTCAGTCTTCAGTTTCTAGTACACAAGACAAAATTTAAACATATAGTGACCTTTTCTTGGAAGGAGGTGGGAGCTTGAGCTCTGCTCAGGAATTATTTTACCATTAATTTCCAATCAAAGTTTAGTTTATGCTTGAAAGAAAATAAAGATGTTCTAAATTCCATTTTCCTCTTTCCTTCTTGTTGCCTAATTTCTTTAAAAAAAAATTACTAGTCAGACTTATCTGGATTCTATGTTTGGGAACCTTCTGCAGTTGATTTTATTGTTTTTGTATGAAGCTCATTCTTAAGAATCAAACTATTTACACATATTCTATTACTGACTTCTTTTTTTAATGCTTGAAAAACTGCTTCTTGAATAACTGATTTCTGACAATTAACAAAAGTTTAGGTTTTGGACATAATCTCTCAATTAAAAAAGTAACATTGGGTGGATGGAAAAAGTCTGAAAAGCTCATTCATTCTTAATTCTTAGTGAAACTTGTTGCTTTTTTTCTGATTACTGTGTTTACTCCTGAACGGAATTAGAATTTTAAATTTTCTGTCAATTTCTGAGATTCTTTTCCAGGAATTTAAATACTGTTTATTTGACGGTGATAGACTATGACTGAAAATGAATTCATAATATTAAAATATATATTTAAACTGATTGAGAGTTAAGTTAGGATATTTGTCTTACAGATATTTACATTTTAAATCATTCAAACAAAGAATGAATCTGTAGCCAGTGCAATGCCCCAGTTTTCGTTTTTGTTTTTGTTTTTTAAGGAGAAAATGAAAAAGGTGGACTGGTAACCAGTGAAAACGACCCTTTTGGGACTGGCAGCCAGATTGGGAAAAAGAGGTATACAGATCACTAAATGTCATGGAAAGGGGATGTATTTCTTTGCAGAATATATTTATGAATTTATTTTTAAGAAAATGTGAGTTTATATGTGTAAATACGTACATTTATATGTATATTTCTAAAAATAGTTGCTTAGAAAAATGTGGAAAATCTAGATAAGTGAGTTTTCTTGTAGCTTTTAAACAAAGTTTGGAATTCAGTCATATTTTCAGATTTCAAATTTCATCACACTAGGTCTGTGAAGGATTTTATATTTCAGGCAAGATTTACACTTCCCTCAGAAATCTCAGTGTATGGAGCTTCTGCTACATTGTGAAGATTGAGGACATCTGACTTAGCTGGGTTTCCTTCCTTCCCCTTCCCTTCCAACCTCTCTCCACCACAGCTGTGCTCTATCTGCCTTCTCTCTGTTCCAATCCTGTGGCCAGCTCTGGAAATGCTGCTCACTAGCCCCAGCCTGCCTTTGTCGCTCTTTTTCTGCATTGTTTTTTTAGGTTTTGTTTTTGTTTTTATTTTTGTTTTTGTTTTTAAAGCATGGACTTTGTCCTGGCTGGAGATTCATTCTTCTCATGAGCAACTTGGGATATAAATATCTGTAGGAATGGAACTCTGTCTTTGATGGTACACGCCGTCCCTGGGAGGAGACGGTTTGCCAATAAATAATTAAACTCCCGTGACACGGGAGTGACATGTGAAAAATGTTAGGTGAGCAGCAGCTAGAGCACTAACTCTGGAGGAGAGCGGGAGGAAGCCTCCCAGTGGAGAGAGAAGGGAACATTCAGCCAGGGCAAGGGAAGGAGAGAGCTCAGTTCGGAACACAGGCTGGTTTCTCTCTAGGAATCATGGGTGAAACAACAGGCAGTTATAAATAGGGCTGCTTTGCTTGGATGGTGCACTTGATGAGGACTGCTTTTAGCATAAGACGCTAGAGAGAAGTGGAGGAGAATAAGAGTGGAGAGTCTGGGGAGAGTGGGAACCATTTTGTGTTCTCCCATTATATTCTCTTCTAGGTGCTCTCGCCTCCTCATACCTTCCACAGCCAACCTTATGTGAATGATCACATTTCCACCCCCAATTCTTCTTGACCTCTTGTTCTAGTTCCAGTTTTCTCTGTTCCTATTTTTATTCTAAATCTCCCAGAAATGAGCTCTATAGCAGACAAAATTTCTTTCATAATGTAACGTCTGTTTCCTTGTCTGAAAAATGGTAATTACCACCTCGTTGGTTTTATGAGAATGAAGTTAGTTCACAGAAATAAGTACTTAAATGGGGTTTCATATACAGTAAACGTGTAACAAATGATAGCTGCAGTTAGTATTTATCGCGTGTCACACAGGATATTTCCCTCATTTCTAACGAGGTAGTAAGCTCTTAGAATACGTGGATTATCTCACTGTCATTCACAGGTTTTGATACAAAAACTAGGCCAAAATAGAGATTTGATGAATGATTGGTAAGCGTAATTTATTAATTAACCTGATGAGTATCATTTTTCATTTTTGATACATGCCATATTTTTCAAGTTGATTTTTTTTATCATTTTATCCATGTTTATAGTTTCCTTGAACTACAATATTCTAAATATAAAAAAGCATTGGTCATGGATTTTGCGTTGTTTTAATTTTACTTGCACTTAATTAAAGGTGTTGACAAACTGCTCTGCATAGAAGGTAACAAACAAATCAATGTCAGAAAGGGAATTACTTTTGGTGATTTGCCACCCATGTCTAGGAATGCTCTGGAAGCCCCAGGCCAACACTGAAGGCAATGTGATGCTTTATATAAATCTGTGAGCTCGAGCAGTGCTTGACTTTATATCTCTGATATATGGGGGGTGACATACTTCTACTTATTTCTAGGATCATTTTTTTTCCTACAAAAGTTTCTAATTCTGGGTGCAGATTAGAATCACCTGTAGAGCTTTCAAATTAAGTAAGAATGGGGGGAAGGGGCTGGCAACAGTAGGGTTTAAAAGCTCTGCAGGTGAGTCCAGTTGCAATCAGGTCTGAGAACCACCGCGCTACAGGTCAGTCTCTTAACCCCTAATACCGTACACCTGTGCCTTGACGCGGTTGCCCTGGGAACACCACTACGTAGTTAAATAGGCCCCACAGGAAGTAAATTCCGGGAAGAAGGAGGTCTTCCTCCATACTGCTTGTGGGTTCAAGGCTGCAACGCCAGCCTTTCCTGCGTCTCCAGACTGCCGGCCGGCCTGCCTGCCTCGCAGATTTCAGACTTGCCAGCCCTGTAATAGGTGAGTCAACTCCTTAAAATACATTTATTTCTCTCTCACATATCCTCTTGGTTCTGTTTCTCTAGAGAAACTGATTAAACTTTAGTCTGACAGGGGCTTTTTCTTTAAACCGTAGAGCCCCGTTAGTACCTGTTACAGAAGGGCAAACTAAAGCCTGGAAAGAAGTAGCTTGTCAAGGTTCCACAGCTAATTAAAGAGTCGGGGGGTGGGGGGCGTTAAACCTATGTCTATCTGATTCTGAAGACAGAGCTTTGTTCATAACCCATTACGGTCGGTAAGAATGTTTGGGAAGCATTGTGTAATACGGTACAAGTTAAAATGAAATACTTTTCGTGTTTCGAAGATGTGGTTAAAGGTGTTGTGCCCTCCAGTGCTCAGTACTACCACAGAGTTTGTATTTACTCTCCTGACTTTTCTAGAGGAACTGATCCTTCAGTGTATTGCTCTTCTGAATAGAAAACCCTACACTTCTTTTACTTTGATGACAGCGCATTAATTAGCACTGTTTCCAATTTGTAAACTGTGAAAATCCCAAGGGTTGGGATAATAAGGATTAAAATAAAACACTTAAGTACAAAGGGCTACCTCGGAACTAATGGGATTTATACAAGCAAAAGTCCTCTCAGTATATGCTTGCTTATATGATTTTTGCCCCTACCTGCTATTTTAGGTCATTTTTACAGCTTTTAAACTGCCACGAACCAGGCTTGTACTTAGCCGCCTGGTGGAGTGGAGGTGTTAATTACCTCGTTCACACACCCGTGCTAAGCAAGGCGAGCACTAAAATCCCCCAAGTGGACTGAGGCCATGTTTTTTGCCATCTGCTACTCAGGTGCTCTGGGGCACTTACTTTCTTTTTTTTCCCTCAATATTTTCCCCATTGTTCTCATTCAGAATGGCATTTACATTTTTATTAAACTGCAAAATAACAATAAGCATCTAAATAGCCCCTTAGAGGAAAAATTGCTTAATCATAACAGCATTGTACAATCTTGACTCATCCTTATGAGATTTCTCAGCATCATTGTTTGGGTGTTTGTTTATAAATGCATACTTGCTTTGTAATTAATTATAAAGCTGTAAGGAAAGTCTCCTGGTTAAATCTATTGACTGCAGGCTTATTCCCCATTCTTTTCTTAAAAACTTAAAAAGAAGTTGCTGCCTCTATTAAAAATGAGTTGATAAAGTGAAGGGTGATGTGAGGATCACAATATTTATATTCTGGCCTTTGATGTATATGGATTTTTGAATAAGCTGAAAAACATACTTGTATACTCAAACACGAGCAATGGCTCTCCTACTTTCCTATGTATTTCTTCTGGGGAATTTTGAGTCTTTCCCTTAATGCATTTAGTGATTACCATACTGTAGTTGAACAATGATGTTTAAACAATGCAATATTGATTGATTCAGCCTTCAACAGAGAGTGCTCTGTTTATGTCCCAGTCTTCCCACTCTGGCCCACCCCAGATAGGCCAGAATACGTATCATCATGGGATAAAATATCTACAGGATGATAAACATTTATGGTATTGGAGTTCCTATCAGTTTAATGCCACTCACTCTAGTATACAAAGTCTGAGTAATTTGCTTTGTTCACATTTGTTCTAGAAAATTGGGCTGGTCCCACTCAATCTAAAATGATTAAATTGTAGTTCATGTCATTACCTGTTTTCTGCATTTTGGTTTTTCACTACCGTGTCCTAACCCTTCTGTTTTATTTGCAGTTGCATTTACCCACTTGTTTTCTTGTTTTTGCTCACACGCAGACAGATGAAGGTGGCAACTGTGCGTAGTCAGGATGTTGCCTCAGATCAATTACATAAACATCTTTACACAGCCAGAAAAAGTCATCCATATATTTCTCTTAATTTAAACCAAGTTCAACTTAAAAAAATAGACTTTGCATCACTTGTGCAGTATATTGTACAAATATGGATTTAGTGTGTTCTATATCCTTTGCACTTACTACAGTTGGCAAACTCAGTAACCTTCAAGGCTTATTAAATTTGTCGCAGCCTAAGGAAAAGAACAAATATGTTGGTGAAACTAGACTTTGTAGTGATCACAGAAGATTGCAGATGCAATCGAGTCTGACCTAATGAAAAAAAAGTAATGCTGGAATTAAGATTGAATAGGTACAACACATTTAGTAGCATGGCTTTCTCAAGCAGTTTTAACCTCATGGTGTAACCTTTGGTTTCATACTGGTCAGCAACCTGAGATGACAGTATTACTGACTGGAACCAGTTATGAACAGTTTAAAGCAACTGTGGGAATACTGAGACTCCTTGCCATATGTGGAAGAATTTTAAAATTTAATTCTCAGCCAGTAAAAATTATTTTACTCTACCTTTAAATTGTTATTTCGTAAAATGAGTGAGTGAAATTTCTATTTTTACTTGCCCATTGTATGTGTGTGATGTATGCATGTAATGTATAATTGGAAAAATGCCAAAGGACCTGTGGTTTATTGGCTATCAACCTTGAAATAGGGGCAGAGTGGGAGTATATCCTAGTTTGGGCATGTAAATGAACACGTCCTAAGTGTATGAACACCCAAGCCATAAATGATATAAATCAGTGACATTAGGAAATATATAAAACTATGTAATACAATATGTATTTCATGTTCATGAGAATGCATTGTATTCATCAAATCTTCAATTAGTAAAGTGGTTCTACTTGTGGTAGTGAATCTTTGTGAGGCTGGAGAGAAGCTGAGGAATTGGCTTTCTGTTAAACACGGTGAAATGCAACCAATCTGGTACAAACTGCTATTTAACCTATTGGTTTCTCTACTTGCAACTTTCAGTCTTCCCCTGATTTCAAAGCACCAGTCTAGTGCAGGGAGGGATTTCAGTGGCACCAAATCAGGCAAGCTAATGTTATTTAAATGCAGATTATAGTCCCAGGGTAAATACATTATTTTGCTTCTGTCCCCTTATAACCTTGAAAGGAAAATGTTTGGATTTTACAGATTAGTGTAACTTGCTGGCTTTTTTGACTAAGAAGTATTGAATATTCAAGGAGGCAAGGTTATAACCCACATTTACTGTAACATCAGGTAGGTTACACAGGGCAGATAAATTAGACAAGGATCATTGCATTTGGTTCAAACATTTGTCCCTGGGTCATTTAATAATAAGTATAGGAGTGCTAGGGTAGATATTTTAAAATTGTGTCCCATTACTGGAACTGTGGAAAACTGAAATTCAAAAGGAATGAATGTTAGAGCCATGTGAGTCAGCTCCATGTATACAGTCATGGCCATGTTTTTGCAATTATTAGATTTAATTCTTAATAATTTTACAGATGTGTGAATATAGTTCACTTTAGGCTGGGAAGGAAAGAGTCTTAGAGCCAAATACTTCTTTCTTCTCGCACTATATTAACAAGTACTCACAAATGTTAACATATTTGGTAAATATTAGCAAAGGACCAACTATAACGAAGTTATCAATTTGGCATGTGTTATAAAGACAAGCAAATTCTGAAGAGAAAAATCTGAGACCTAGCTAAGAAGTTAAGTGAATCAGTTTCTATAAATATCTTGACATGTGTCGACTGATGGATGAAGTCTAGCAAAGTCTAATGAATAAAAAATACTGGAACCAGCACTTGGGTTAAAATGAGCAGTGATAACAAGAGAAAGTCAAAATCAGTCCATCAAAAACTCAATTCAGCAACAACGTATAAATACATAAACACACATAAAACTCCAAGTCATTACAATTTGGAGACCTTGCGAGTTAAAAGCCGCACATACTGAAAACACTTGAAGATTCAGTTGGTTACCAGCTCCATTTGACTGACCCGTGTCAGGACTGTAATTTAAAATATATATATGGCATATGCTCTGCAGCTGATTTAATGAAGGAACAAGAGAAAGTTCAGAGTTATTCTCTAATCTAATCCTGTGGTCTTAAAGTTCATCCTCAGATCAGCAGCCTCAGTAATATCTGGGAAATTACTAGCAATACAAATTCCTGCCTCCATCTCCCCTCCCCTATCAGGGAATCAGAATCGCTGTGGGTGGGGCCCAGCCGTATTTGGTTAACACTCAAGATTGGGAACCACTGCTGCGTCCTATTTTTTTCAGTTAATGAGGAAATTGAGGTAAGTGGTCCTGGCAGAGCAGGTTACTGGGATAGCAGTTCTAGGGAGGTTTCTATTAACCAACAGTTCTCGTAAGGACCAAAGTTATTTTAGAATCAGGTGGTCTCCTAAGGATGCTTTGAGAAATGAAATGAAAGAACTGTCTAGGGAGGTAAAAATGTTTCTTCTCTAACTGCTGGGTTGACAAAGTTACAGAGATTTTTGTGAGAAATGGGGGTTTAATCCTTGACTCTAATACCCACTGCAGTGTGAGGCTTTATGACTTTATGTTGAATTAAGATTTCATGTAGTTTAAATAGACAACTTGGGTGTTTATCAAGTCAATCCAAGTTGCAGGTTTGCAGAATTGATAAGTAACCAGCTTTCTTAAATGATTGATAGGGTTTTTGACTGATTTACCCAGGTGTCAAATAGGCATACCCCTAATCTATAAAAATTGTGATATACAACCAGATTCAAGAGAGAACTTAGCATTCACGGCAGTAAGTCTCAGGTTCAAACTCTGACGATGGCTGTTATTACTGCTGTGATTTTTGAATGCCCTTTACCTATGATTTTGAGCAAGTAAGCTTTGAATTTTGCCTTTATTGGATGAGTCAGGCATTGAACAATGTCTACATTATTGTAATGGTAGCTATTCCTGGAAATAATCTTATTTGGAAGGTTCTAAACTATATAAGAAACTGCATTCTTAAAGTAAAACCTTTCCTTGTTAAGCCCCTGATTTTTTCCCTAAATTAGGTGATGCTGGTGTAATGAGCAAGACCATAAGACCCTGTTACAGTGCAGTATGGATTTATGGACCAAGGTCACATTTGATTTATAAGAATAGTATATTTTAGAAAAGAAATAAGAGCCGATTGTTGACTTGACTTAGTGTAGCTAGCTTGACATGTGTAGTCTAGCTTGAGAAGGTCTGATCTCTTTCTGTAAGAACCAGAATGAAACCCACTAGACTTGTCGACAAAAGTCACCAACCCTTAGGAGTATCCTGGTACCAGGTCATTCACCCCACCCATGCTTTTGTTTTTGACACCTGCTGGCACTTACTACATTAATTGTTGTCTCTCTCCTTACAACATAAGAAAGGTCTGGCCTTTGTTTATAGCTGGAGCAGTCTGCAGGGAGCATTAAGTAGAAGATTTTAATTCTAAAAGCTTCATTCCTTTTCTGATTGATGTCTCCTAGTGAAAAGTCCTGCTGCTTTGAAATGAGCACAAACTGTTTTCACAAATATTGCACATGGACATAATAACTGAGTATATGATTGTACACACACATATAACATTGTGGATTGTTAATGGTTATGTTAAGTTTCATATTAATGAAGATGAGTGCAAGTTATTTCAAAAGAGATTATTAAATTTTAGTGGATTAAATTCAGCTGACACCAAGCATGGAATAATTATTCATTCCTATTTTAAAATCTTGAATTGTTCGGAGTAAGTAACTTCAGTTTTCTCTAATTATATTGATAATGTTTGTCTTTCTTAGGATGTAAAATTGTGAACACCCCCACCACCCCCATCCCTCTTTGAACAGCAACGTGTGATACGCCTTTTGGTGTCTTTTTACTATGATGTGTGTTCATATAGTTCGGTATTTTGATCTCCAATAGTGTGTTAAAAAGAGACTTTTCCCCTATATATATATATATATTTTTTTTCTTTTTGAGTCTTTACCATAGATCCACTTAAGCCCAGCAGTGTGACTAATTTGTAATTCCATTCAGAAAAATTACCATTCTTTCTGGTATTTTGCTCAGCAAGAATGATAAAGCCTCAAATGCTAATTACCAGTTTACTTCTCAGAACTTTTATAAGATGAATTGTTAACAGAACTGGGCTTGACAGCGTTACCATCAGCTGTTTCAGTTTTTCCTGTGAAATGAAAAAAATGAGTTAGAGCAAATTGTGGTTAGAATCAAACCTGTCATCCTAGGCTCTCCTTGGGCGTACCTAGGTTTCCTGATCCCTCGTAATTTAGGTCTTTTTCAGTGAAAATTTCAAGTAATTTGATTTGCATCTGAAACGTGTTTTTTAAAATACAGTGTGATTGGTGTTGTGGATTGAAAATATTCAAGAAGGCCTTCTTCCAACGTATTTAAATGGAGCCATTCAATCACATTGACTAGTTGAACTTCTTCAGAATGACACCTTCTACCAGAAGTACAAAGTAAAGAGTTGAGAATTTAAAACCATTATTGAAAAAACTTAAAACAGGCTATGAAGGAAATAAATGATCATACTTCCCATATATCTCTTAAAATACAAAATATAGTTTAAAAAATTCAAACTATATGTACAGAGTTAGCTTTCTCTTGCTCACCTCTCCTGTCCTTCTTTCCATAGGTAATCACTATTAGTATTTTCATGTGTTTTGTTTCAAAATGCATGTGCAAATAAAAATAAATCTACATTCATATGTACATATACATACATATCATGATATTTTTGTTTACACAAAAGCATCATATCATATACACTGTTTTGTATATTGCCTTTCTCCTGTTATAGCTATCTTGTATTTTTAAAACAGATTTTCCATTGAGAAGTTAGAGTCTGTCATTTATTGTGGGTGCTTTTTAATAAATGTACCCATAGATTAATTTGGAATTAGTAGATCATTCCTAAGTACTTGCATTTTTTTATACAGGCAGATGGCCCTCAAAAAGTTACACTAATTTGTATGCTCACCAACAATGAATGAGAATATGTTGTTTTTAATTTGATATTGAATTGAAAGTAAGCAAAGTACAGATTCACTTAAAAAAAATTGATCCCTATCATGACAGTGAGGAAAGAATATATTGATCTTTGTGAAACTGTATAATAGCTCTATTAAGGATTTTAATTTCAAGATTATGCTGTGATTTCTGTACATGGTAAATGTTAAGATGGTACAACAACTTCCAAACTGTTTACTAGTGTATATTGAGGATCTGAATGCTAGAATTTGCTTGATATAACAGGAGCTGAACAGCAGTAAGCTTAAAGTTTATGGATAAATTGTCTGAACTCACAGAAGGATGGTTCATCTTTTATAGACATTGAACACTAGCTAGTGAACTATCAATAATAATCGACAATCTAAGTTGGCTACATACATCACAACACAGTCAAGTCCGAGTCTCACCACCATGCTGCTAGGTTGGGCTTGTTACTGTTTTACAGATGAGAAGAGCAAATAAGTTTGTCTGGCCTTAATACTAAACACAGAAAATGGCCTATTGGATTGGAACCCAGAATTCCTCATTCAAAGACTGTTTGTTCTTTTACTGTACCATGTTATGCAACACTGAGCACTGATTGAAATTATAGGGCAAAATCTTGGTACTCTTTGAAAGTGCTCTGTAAAGCATAGGAGGTAATTGAAACGCTGATATACAGTTTTCATAAATTGCACCATTAAATTCAGGAAAGATAAACTTCTTCAGATTTGACGAGTATTTCAGCATCACTTATATTTTATCTGTTATATGTATACGTAATTAGATTATCAAGCTAAACTTCTAAAACAGATGTGAATATCATTGACAACTCAAAAGGCATTTGCATAGTTATTATAATTTGATTTCCATCATGATTTTGCTTTTCTCAGTTACAATAATATAAATCTATGTAAGTTTGGGGAAACGTTGAATATTTATTGCATTTACTTTGTATTTGAGGGCTGATGCAGCAGTATTTAAGTTGTTGATTAAAAAAAAACTGTTAAGCAATTCTTAATTGATGAGCCAAATTGCTTTGCATGTACTCTGAAAAGTTCCTTTAACACATATAAACATAAATGAACCTCTTAGCTTTAGATTATCAATGTGCAGATTTATTCTGAATATCAAATAAGTCATATCCTCATAAATACCAACGTTACCTTTCTGTGTATGTTCTGTTCAATAGCATCATTTCCTTATTGTAATTGCGATACATACATAGAGGACAAAGAACCAAACCAAATAAAGATATTTCCAATTTAGTGAAAACAGTTTTTCCTGCTGTTAGAAGGGATTTTATTCTGTGGAGAGGAGAAAACTAGTTATCCATAGTTTAAATACTCTTCAATTCTCCAGATCTGATAGCTCAATGAGATACCCAGTGAATAGTCTTCTTTCAAGATACAAAGAAAGGGGACAGTCATTGTAGGAAAACAGTGTTTATCAAGAAATTTAAATTATTATTATATGATCCAGCAACCCCACTTCTGAGTATTTATGCAAAGGAAATAAAATCAGTATCTTGAAGAGATACCTGCATGCACATAGTCATTGCAGCATTATTCACAATAGCCAAGACATAGAAACAGCCTCAGTGTCCTTCAGTGGGGGAATGAATAAAGAAAATGTGGTATATACCTACTTTGGAATATTATTCAACCTTAAAATGAAAGAAATCCTACCATTTGTGAAAACGTGGAAGAAACTGGAGGACATGCTAAGTGAAATAAGCCAGACACAGGAAAAATAAATACTTTATCATCTCATGTAATGTGTGGAATCTAAAGTAGTCAAACTCATAGAAGCAGAGAGGAGAAGGGCAGTTCCCAGGGGAGAGTGGGTACAGGGTGGAAAGGGGGAGGTGCTGGGCAAAGAGAACAAAGTTTCGGTTGTAGACAAGGAAAGATTTTCCCTTCTTCCCCTCTAGGTTCTTTGGCCTAATAATTAAATTGACATAAAACAGTTAATAAGGTAAAAATCTAATTTTATATGTTCAGGAATGCCATAAAATACAAGAATTAAAGGCAGGCAGTTGAGACTTCTATACCATCCTGAGCGAAGGAGAAAGGGATAGGGATCTGGGGCTTCAAAGAGGAGGAAGACAATTCACAGGAAGATGAATAACTTAGTAAACAAATGTTTGTCATGCCATACAGTTAAAGCTTTCATATATATCTACACACACACATAAAAAGCTCTCTTCCTGGTGTAGTCCCCCTATCTAAATTCTTTTAGGCAGTTAAGGGAGAGGTAAGAAGCTTTTCCTGAGTCTGCTGGGTCTAAACTGCTTTTGGTTGAAAACAATCCTCATGTCAAAGTGACACATTATGGGGATGGCGTATTCTATTCCTCACAGTTATGCAAGATGGATGGGTCCTGGAGATCTAATATATAGCATGGTGACTAGTTAATAATACTGTATTGTATACTTGAATTGGGTAAAAGAGTAAATCTTAAGATGGTAAGGTGATGGTGATATTCATTAGCTTAATGGTGATATATGAGGTGATATATGAGGTGATGGTGATATTCATTAGCTTAATTGTGTGGATCATTTTACAGTGCATACATATATCAACACATCAATCTGTGCACCTTAAATATATACAATTCCCATTTTTCAGTAAGACTGAAAATGTAAAGAAAGAGATTTTAACACAGGAATGAGCGTGTTGAACATAAGACCTAAGGTATAGATGCTGGAGAGCTTGAAGTCTGGCTTGGAATTGCATTTGGAAAAGTATTTGCCTGTCACTTGTGACAAGTGCCATATAGCCTGGGAGAGTGTCTAGCATTATTGTCAAGAGATGCTGTGGCCAAAGCCAGGGAAATAGGAGTGAAAATCAAACATAATGGCTAGTTGACCCCCTAAAAAAGCAAACTGCAAGTCAACATATGGAAAAGTCGGATGCAGCACTCAGTAGAAGAAAGTTGCCAAGAAAGTGCACAAGGGTCAAGAAGGAGGCAGACCTGATGGCTTAAAGGAGCTGTAAGGGCTCAGTGAGGAGGTAGGCTTTTGGGGATGTTTCATGGATTAAAGCCTCCTACTCAGTTTCTTTTCTCTCGAACTTCTAGAGAAAAAGATGTTTATGCATGTTTAGGTGTCAGGTCAAAACCACTGCAGCAAGGAAACTTTTTTTAAGTGTCTACTTTTCAAATCAGAATATGTTAGTCCTGTGAGTGTATCTAATCCATTTATCTACTAGCTGAAGACCTCATATTTTCACGTGAGAGATCCCAACAATCGCCTTTACAGAATGCAGAGACTGGAACAAAGCCAACTAAAGGCCTGGTACTAAAGACTAGATGCAGTAGTACATCAGCTCACTTTACCCCTAAACAACGCTAGGAGATTTTTTTTTTTTTTTGCATGGGAATGGGCATATGTAGAGGTACTTAATTTATACTTACTTATATTTTTATAGTTTCTTGGATCAAACTGTAAGTTCAACAAACACAGATAGTGGTGTAAATGTCTTGGAGCCTCTGCCCATGTGCCAACCATTACTGTTCTGCATTCCAGTGCTGCTCCGGGATGAATCCTGTGTGTTTGGTATTTTAAAAAGTGGATATTCTTCGTAGTGAGGATACACTTGGGGATATCAGTGTTGATGATCTGACCCTCTTCTTTATCCCCAAGGTTTCTCACTTCAACTCTGTTCTGATAGCAATTGGAGTCACACAAATGCTAGTTCTTTTGGCTATGTAATTCACTATTAAAATGATACCACTGGGAATGGTTTATTTGGGGTTTTTTGTTTGGTTGGTTTTATTTTTTAAAGTCGGTATTTGTGTCTCAAACTCAGAGGTGAA
Organism: Vicugna pacos; assembly: GCF_048564905.1. Taxonomy (NCBI): domain Eukaryota; kingdom Metazoa; phylum Chordata; class Mammalia; order Artiodactyla; family Camelidae; genus Vicugna; species Vicugna pacos. The sequence continues at coordinate 62,988,275 of NC_132997.1, forward strand.
ATAAGAATTTTGAATGCAATATTTCAGATTCTGAGTTATATGCCACAAATGGGACAAGATATATTGATACATAAAATGCATTTTAATTATTTTCTGAACACAAGAATAAATTTATTATTTCAACTGTAGGCTTGGTTGTCAGGTTAAAAAAGGAAACTGGAATCTAGATTCCTTTAAACAAAAGAACGTAGTTGAGTATTAAAACAAACCTCCCCAGGTGAATTCAGGATGGACAAATACTCTAACCTTAGCCTGCCTGTGCCCTCTGGGGTCCTGTTATCTTTGCATTTTCCTGAGTTTCTTGCTATAGGTCAAGGTGACATGCAGGACAAACATGTGGATAATTAGGTTTTCTTCAGAGACAACCTACCACAACGATGAGTTATGCTCCAGTCTTTGGATTTTAAGAGCCACTCATAAAATGCAGTTTCAAAGGTACTTGAAATAGACATGTAATTATTTTTCAAAATTTACCCTAATTCAAGGACATCCTTGAATATATCTATCTAAATCAGAGTGTTATGTCTAATATTAGTGTATGCAATAATGGAAAGACAATATTTATCTCTTCATCCATAATATAAAATAGTTCTTTAGTATCTTAAGAAACATATGGTAATAATATTTTAATATATTTTCTCACACCTCATATAACTTTACAGACATAAGCTTATTCTTGGATACCTAAGAATGTCTTGTGGTATCTTGCCTTTATTGAAAATAAGAATAGAGACAGATCTGGGAAGACAAAGCTAAAGCTCTGGAATTCTAAGTGTTGGGAAACAACCAGAGAATCATTAAACGTAGATACTTAGATAGCTACATAAATGCATGTTACTTTTTGTTGGGATTTTCACTTAGCGTAGATATGTTGACTTAGCAGCAGAGTTAGAAATGATATAGGTTTTCTTTGTCACAATAATCTTGGACCAGACTACTTCTGTTCATTCTCACATCCTTGATAGGACTGTTCCTGATTTATACATTCATGGAAGACTCCACTTTTACAGCCTATGATCAGATCTTAGTGTGCCACAGTATAAACACTAACTGTTACCTTTCAGAGACAGAGGGGACTGGAAGCAACATTTAAGCCAGGCAGTGTAGCGTAATAAGAGGAATTTGGGCTCTGCATTCAGAAAACCTATGTTTGAATGCCAGGTTTACTGATTGCTGCTGGCTGAATGATCTGTCCTGCCACTTATTCTCTCTGCTGTCTCCTTTTCAGAACTCCCCTTAAACATCAGAGATAGCTTCTGTAGCAGGCTTAAGATCATGCCAGGTACATAGTAGATGCCCCTTACTCTGTTTACCTTGTTCTTTAAAATATTTTCGCTTTTCTTTTTGACGTTCGAGAGACCTGGAAGAACAATTGTGTGCCAGTGGAACTGGGCAGATGTGTGAGATTGATTTGCTTGTCTGTGGGAACCAATCTTTTAGTGTTGATAAGATTCATACAAGATTACACAGAACAAAAGTGCATTCCTCGGTAAAAACACATACCTTAAGCAAACAATCGAGAAAACACTTGCATTTGGAAAGAAAGTCTATATTCCTCTTGATAGAACATATCAAGACTTGCCATCTATACAAGTAATGACTTATTAGACAGTGAAGTTGACTAGTTGACCAGTTTGAGGAAGGCAGTCCCAGAACATGTGGTGTCATAGATGATTTAGCTCCACAAGACTTCTGGCCATTTGGCTCTGTAGGTAGATACCCAAGAGGGTTTGTCTGCACTGAGGCTCGGCTCTTAGTTGTCCTCCTGATGATTTCCTGGCTGTCACCACTCAGCAGGGGCCTGCAGGCTGTTGCTAATTTTGTTCACTTGTTGTCTTATACCATCTCCTGAGATGGCCCATAATCTGTTATCCAAAGTGACGGTGCCTCTCATTCCTGACCATTTTTTTAATTCCTTCGGACTATTTAAGGATATGATGACCTTTTCCCATGTATAAATGAGCCTGAGAAATAATTATATTTTAGAATTACACTGAGCTGAGCTGTCCATTTATTCCTAGGTTGTCTCAAGTTTCACTCCTATAAGGAGATGAATTCCCTTAGCTTCTGGCAGCCTAACTGGATTCTGCAGATGGTGCTCAATGGCATTACCTACTTGATACATTTAGCTTGATACCATGAAGTATTATTGTATCTCCCTGTAGCTTCCTAATAGGGATAGATAACATTTATACATGATAAGCATATGTTAAAATACAGGGAAAATATTTTAAGCCAGGTCTGGGCCATGCATGTCTTTTTTTGTTTAGATCTTCCTGGAGTCCTCAGAAATATCTGTGCTCAAAAAGATTGGCTTACCTAGTGATGCTGTCAAGTTCTCACTCATATACTGGGGGCTTGGGCTGACATAGACTAATGAGAACTTTTCCTGACATAAATACTTAATCCCTTGTGGAAGAGATTGGAGGACGAACAAAACTTATGAACCAAAGTTTGTTGGGTTCACCTTTTCCTAAAATGAGAAGCCTAGAAGACGTAAAAAGTTGTCATCAAGTAAGAATAATTAAAACATGTACTGACAGTCCTAAGAGGTTTCTGAGGTCTTTAAGATTAATATGGAAGTCTATAAAATTTTACTATTTCTGTTATATACTCTGTGTGTAGAACATTTTTTTCTGGGGCTTTCTGTCTTGTCATGTCCAGGTTTATGTCCAATTTTAGTTTTATTTTGTTAAAAATTGCATTCCTGTTATTTTGCATATATCTTCCCAACCAGCATATTTTTACCTTTCCGTTTAGGTAAGACAGTCTTTCTGACACCTTCAATACACAGGGATAGACACTGCATTATAGGTGTGCTCTTAAGATGTCGTAAGTCTCATATGATTCAGTATGCTAAACTCTGTACTGCCTTGATTCCTGGAGTAATTGAAAATCAGCATTTCTTTGTGATGCAACCAAATTGTACAAAATAATGAAGAGAATCCTGAAGGCATGTAATTATAGGAATTGGTGCCATCTATTTAGAAACATTCAGAGAATATGAAGTAAGCAGAGGTTTGGATTTAAAACAAGCTTTTACTATTGAAAGGAGATGATTGGTGACTTTTGAGATATTCTTTGTATTTTAAAGAATTGGAGATGATTTTTATTCACTCATAGAGTTAATACTTAATGCAGATCATTACCCTGGGTTTATCAATTTGATGCATATTTGATTATAAATGATACTAAGCATACTCATTGATACACATTTGGGGTTAACTATAAAATGTGGGATCTAGAATGTGATTGCATAAGATTATAAAATCAAATCTCGTAAAATAATAAGCCATTTTGTTTAATTTTGCAACCATTTTGACATACTTATCCCTGAATAGAATGACTTTTTGGTATGACTGGAATGACTAATTAAAAAGCATATTAGCTACTGAACTGATGGCATTGAATTTCCAAATGTGGCCTCTTCAGTATACAGTAAGTCTGAATATATTGTTTTTTTTTAACTTCTCAACTCTCCTGGGACCTTCAGAGATGTATTTTATATTAAGAAGAGTAATTATATAAGCAATACTGTGTTTTGACAGATTTGCATCAAACAGAAACAGGATATAAACAAGTTTCTATACATAAGCATTGTTTTTTCACATTTCAAATTTGTCAGTAATAGCAAATCATAAGTTCTAAACTTTAAAATGGTTACTTAGCCTAAAATTCTCAAATTTTCTACAATTAAAGAACAAAGAAACAATCTTCTAATTTGTTAGCAGTAATTATCTATGGGCCTCATTCTTTTATAAATAGGGAATAATTTTGTGCATACAGATTGGTCATATAACATAGGTTTTCCCTAGACATGGAAGGAAAATTATTTTTTAAGAATGAATTTGCAATCTGGAAATGCAGAAGTGTTGATTCATCTTACATAGGTGAGCAATTTATTGCAAAGGACAATGTTTCACTCTGATTTTATTGAACTTAGTATTTGTGGAAAAGGCAACTTGTGTTTGATTCCTGACAAGTGAGGACAGTAGGACTAGCTTAGCCAGATCCTTATATTGCCTATGGAATTATGTCTCCTTTTTTTTTTTTTTTATGTAGCTAAAAACTCTGTTTCAATTTTTTAATTACATTAAACCATTGTCATTTTTAAAAAACAATTTTATCAAGTAGTCTATACATAGGTTAAAGTTAAATAGTACCACACAATTCATAATGAAACAGGTTAGTTCTCAGTCCGCTTCTCCCTAAAAATTATTCGGACAACCTAGTATCAGCTAATTTTATTCCAGCTTCTCCTGGAAGCATTTACACGTAGCTCTTTTTTTTGCCCCCCAGTATTGGACACTATTCATACTTCTCTGAAAAATGAGGATTTAACTTGGATATTCCTTTACAAACTCCCAGCACACTTTGCTTCATCCCATTCTCCTAATGCTTTAATACTATGTGTTTTTAATTTACCATACTCTCACTGTGTAAACATAATACCTATCTCAACCACATGGCTTTTATGATTATTTTTCTTGTATTTCAGAGCTCTTTATAAATCTGGAGTTAAAAAAAAAAAAGGTTGCAGTGAATCTATTTTATTCTTAAACTCTTCAATGACTTCCATTTTGTTTTTCAATACCTTTCTCTTTTCTCCTCTTAGCTTCGCTTGCTCCCTAAACCTACTGCATTTCTGGAGACTTAGTACTTGATGTCATCTTAGTCTAGAAAATCCTTTTAACTTATTGCCTTTGTTGGGTGTCCTCCTTAAGGAGTTTACTAAAGAAGCATGTTTAGGAATTAGTCATTCTGAAATACTATCTAACATATCTTTATTCTGCTTTCACCCTTGAGTATGGAGTGTCTGTATATGAAATTCTTAGGTGTAAATAGTTTTCCCTTCAAATTTTGAAGTCATTTCTTCATTGTCTCCTTGGCTCTTGTGATACACAAGTTTAATTCTTAATGATTTCTAACTTTATATACTTGGTAAGAAAACCCTTACCAGTTTTACCTTTACCAGTGCTTCAGAAGGTACAGTGTAATTTCTTACCCTTTTTGTTGTTTAATATCATTATTATGTCAGTTGGGCTATATTATTGATGTTGTTCATTGCATATGACACTTGTTGATTGCTTTTAAACTGCAATATCACATCTCTAGATCAGAGTTCTAGAAAATTTCCTTTATTTCTTTGATAATTTTATGTGTGTATTCTGTTTCAGTTAGCACAGTTGGCCACTGCTAGGTAACAGATGGTCCCAAAACTTAGAATTGTACAACAATGTGTATTTGTTGTTTCTCACTGCTCTGCTTTCTTAATGTTGCTTGACTGACTTGACACGGTTTAGCTGAATGGCTCTGCTGTAACTACAGGTCTGTGAGCAGACTAGTGGGATTATCTCCCTGTGTCTCTGAGTGGTAGGCTAGCTAGGTGTGTTCCTCACATGGCAATGGCAGGTGTACAAGCAGGCTTAGAGCTAACACACTGTCCTTTCCATCATATTACAATGGTGGAGAAGTACACTTCACCATGATGAGACCATAGCAAGTGTGTGCATGTAGAGGACGAATGAACTGAGGCCAGTAATGCAATCTACCACACTTTGGAAATCATATACATTGGATCATGTATCTCTTTCTGGACTATGTTTCTCTCCTTTTTTCCATTATGCTACATTTTGGGAGATTCCCTTTGACGTTATTTTAACCTTTCAACTGATTTTTCTCTATCATTAAAAAAAATTCTCAAGAATGCTTTCTTATTCTATGAATGTTTTATTTTTATGGTACCTTGTTTTTATTGTATGGAATATTTTTGTGTCTGAGAATGTTAACTGTGTGTGTATACATACATATTTTGAGACGTGTGTGTGTGTATAATACATAGATATATTTTTGAGGTACTGTTTTGCTCCTTAACGTTACTATTTCTTCAGGATTTCTTTTTTCTGTTTCTGTTGGTGTGGCTGTTTTTTATCTGCCTTTCATGTTGAAGGTCTTAAGTATCTGGTGATCCTCATTAATTCATTTGCATTTAAGACTGAGAGATAAAAAGTTAATGTAAACCCTACATATAGGTGTAGTTGCAAACTGGTGACATCTGGCAGAGGTGATTCCTCCTAATTTGCTGTTTGCAGGTAAAGGCTGGCTACCATTATTCTAGGCTCTACGCGATGGAAAAAGAGTCTTTGGTACCCCATTGTTTGATATGAAAATTTCAGTTAAACTTCTTATTTCTTAATATATCCCCTCTGCTAAGCCTGACATTCCTCAGGTTCAGGTATTCTCTGGTTCTGTTGTTTTTTTCCAAAGAATAACTTTACTCACATCTTTTAAAGTGGAGGAGGGTTAGTTTTATTACTGCTTAGAGTGAGTCAAAGGGTTATGAAGTCCCAACTACAAAGTTGCACTTGATTTTCCTATTTTCAGCCCCAGCTCATGACCTGTACTTGGGAGCATATCACATCTCCATTTGTGAAATCTTTGGTATTATAATGTATTTTTGTACTTGAGTTCTTTTTGGCAAAGCTTGATTGGATGAAGAGAGAAATACATGTCTTCATTTCTTATCTCATTTACTTGAAGCCCAAACAATTCTTATTGTTATATAAGACAAATCACAAGAAGAATACAATCTATTTCAGCTGTTTTATAGCAGATTTATTTTTCTATGTCTATTTTATGCAACAGTGACTTTGTTATCTGAGCGGGTGCTATTAATATCTCTGTTTTAAAGATGAAGCAACTGAAGTTCAGAAAGGTTGAATAACTTGGCCTGTGTCTCATAAGTGTACCGGCAAGGATGAAATGGAGATCTGATTCTCATTTCAATTTCTGGCGACAGAAAGGGATTGAGTGTTGTTTTTTCTCTGGTTGGGAATCTTCATCCCTTTTTACTCACTGTACTTGAGGTAATTCTCCAGGGATGCAGAAAAGAAGCAAGAAAATCAAGGTGTTCAGACACTAATCTAGAAACTTAAACAGACTTCTCTGCCTCATTAAGCAAACACTGAAGAAAGAAAAATAGAACAAGAACAAGCCATTAACACTGATATTACATGTTCACCATTTCTATATATTTTCAAACTTAGACATCCCAATAGGTATGATTGGAACTTTAAGTACGAATGAAGCTGTCAAAAAAAAAGGGAAAATTAATCTTTGTCACTATCTCCATTAAATGCTATGCATTCTTGCCTATAGTACAAATATAGACTATTTTACATTTAAAATATTGCCAGCTTAACTCCTACTTTTCCTCTTCATCAATCATAGGGTAGATATGTGTTTAAACAGACTGTTTTACTGTGTTTTCAACAAAATTGCCAACTAATGTGTTACTCAACAGTTTGCCATTTTGAAACAAATTGATAGAAGAAGACTGCCACTTTTAATATTTAAAGCTCCAGTCAAATGAGAGACGAATCATGGAGAATACTCAGAACACTTCCCTTTTGCTCATTTCTCAAGTGCTAGATTTTAGATTTCTTCCTTCTGCTTGGGGTAGAAATTCTAATCTCCAATAAACTTTAGCAATTTCTGCAGTTTACTTTAAGCAGCCCAAAATAAATATTTTATCTTTTAAAAATTTTACTTGAATTATAATCAATGAATAATGATTTTTTTATTTCTCCTTTGGTATGATTACTGTATGTGAATGGCTGATTCTAGATACATCTTCCACATTCCTAAATAAACCTAAATTTAAATTAACAGGACATCACCTTTATTTTTAAAGGCATTTTTAATTTTTAAAAATGCAATTAATTAGTAATTTTTAGAAAGCAGGTGACTTTTATTGATTTACAAGCATATACACATGTCTATTAAAGTAGAAAGGACTATGAAAATTAAAAGAAAAATACTACCACTCTCTCATCGTGTCCATCAAAATAACCAGTGAATTCTAAAATGTTTTCTCTATTTATCCTTGGTTTTCTCTACATATTCTGGATTTCATGTTGTATTTTTGTATTTACACGTATGGACACATATTGACTCTTACCCTCACCTTTGTTTTAATCTCGAATCTTGAGCTACATTTATTTAATTTGATTTTGCCTGTGTCTCCTTAATCACCTTTAATGGAATGAGGGCCATTCTCTAGCAGAATCTTGGAGGTGGCACTTGAGCATATCTTTCTTGAATGTTGGCACATTAGAATGGTAATTTAGACTTTACCTTAAAGTTCAGCCTGGGTGAATATATACTTGCCTGATATTTCTTTCCTTGGATTTTTTTCTCTCATTACTCCACTGCTGTCATATCTTGTATGTTGCTGTCCAACATCCTGATACACATGTTACTTTCTTTCCTTTGTGACTTGGTATTTTTTACTTGGAGGTGTTTATATTTTGACTATTCAAGGCAAATTTCCCCTGATATGTGGTGGAAACTTTCATAATGTAAATTTAAGCCACCACCCCATTCCAGGAAGGTTTTCTCAAGTTACTGGTTTTAGTATAATTTTGTTCAGAACCATGCTTTAATATCCATCATTTTTTTCTGTGACAGTTTTAAACCTATGACTTTTTTCTATTTCTCAGCCCTCTCTATTTCTATACTCAGTGTGCCTTACTGTACTCCTAGTTTTATCTGTTTGTGCTCAAGTATCTTTTAATGTTTTTCCTGTGTTAAATCACCTATATTTTACCTCTTCCTAATGTTGGCTTACTTACGGAGAATAAACCTGCAGCAATTACTCATGACATTGTGACTAATGGAATCAAGGCAAAAGTTTATCACTTGAACAATTATACTTTAGCCTCATTGGTAGATCTTTATATAATATGGATATAAAACGAAGCAGATACTAAACTGATTACTGATGTTTCTACTTTAAATTTTTTACTATTATAACTTGTATTTTTATCTACTTTAATTAAAAATTATACAAATTTTAAAGGTGACTTTCCACTTACGGTTATTACAAAATATTGGCTATATTCTCTGTGTTCTGCACTCTTAGGGGGAACCCCTAGAACATAAAGCTTTGGTGGTGAGAAGAGAGTGCACTGCTGGAATGCTTAGGATGTCTCCTATAGAAAGCCTCTTCTCTGAGGCTGAGAAACATAACTAACCTACAATATACGTAAAAATGCAAATAGCAACTTAGACAAAATAAGATAGCAAAGGAACATATTGCAGAAAAAGGAATGAGATAAAACCCCATAAGAACAACTAAGTGAAGTGAAAGTAGGCAATCTACCTAAGAAAGAGTGCAGAGCAACAATTGTAAAGATGATCGAAGAACTTGGGAGAATGATCGATGTGTAGAATGAGATGTTAGGAGTTTTAGCAAGGTGTTAGAAAATACAAAGGACAACCAAACAAATGAAGAATGCAATAACTGAAGTGTAAAATACACTGGAAGGAGTCAATAGGAGGTGAAATGGAACAGGAATGGATCACTGAGCTGGCAGTCAGAGTAGGGGCAATCACTCTAGCTGAACAGTAAAAATAAAAAAGAATGAAAAGTAATGAGGACAGTGGAAGAGAGTGCTGGGACAGCATCAGGGACACTAATACCCGTATTATAGGGATCCCAGAAGGAGAGGAGAGAGAACAAGCCTCTCTCATATCAGTCTTTTGAAATTCCCTGTCTACTGTTGTAATTATTGTGTTTATTCATAAATATCCGTGAAACTATAATTGAAACAAGGAGAAGTACAGAAAACAATGGCTGGTACATTATTATGGAAGAATACATGGAATTCATTTTATTTGAGAGTAAGATTTGACAAACCAATTTCTTTTCTCTTATAAGCATTCTCACCACCCAAATCTTTCCTGTTTGCCAAACCAGTACCCGGTATTAGTGGTAGCACCACCCACAGGCATTCACAGCACTGAGATGCAGTTTTACGTTTTGAGGACATTTGGCAAGTGACAATAGTATTTCTCTGTGCCCTGAAAAATGTTAGTCAACACAGTGGATGCTTGGAACTAGGAGTTGCATTGTGCCAGAAGTGAGAGCCAGACAGACATCCTGAGCTGTTTAATTTATGTTTCAGTAGGTTTGTGATACCTGAGACCTTTCACTGCACAAGACCTGAGACAGGAGCCACTTTTCCCAGGTCTAAGAGTAGTACCAGCCATTGGCCAACTTCCAGTTTCTGATCTTGATTGGGGTAGAGGAAGTAGGGAGAATTTACAAAAGCTATAGGATCTTCAGTTATGAGATCTGAGGATCTAACAAATAACATGGTAACAACAGTTGACAACACTGTATTGTATAATAAAATTGATAAAAGAATAGAACTCAGATGTTCTCTCTCTCACACACACACACACACACACACGCATACACACAAAGAAAATGTATATGTGAGATGATGGTTGTGTTAATTAACTCAGTTGGTGGGGAATCCTCTCACTACATATATAAGTCAAATCATCCTGCTGTATACTTTAAGTCTCTTAAAATGTTACTTGTCAATTATACCTCAACAGAGCTGGAGGAAAAAACAAAAAAACAGAAGAACAGGTCGGGTCTCATAATATTCACTAACATGACCAGAGTAGACAGTATAATAATGGCTCAGGTCCTCCTGAAAGAGTGATCACTTTTATCCCACCCATATTCATAGCAACCACATACCAGAATAAACTTACCGATCTTAGGAAGAGGCAGTTGTTTGACACTTTTAGTGTTCCTCTTTGGGGAATTCCATTGTTTTATATCTTTCCCTCTAGGTATTTAATTTTTTGGTCTCATACAGCATCTTTCAATTAGTCCCGTAACAAAATAGCCCCCTGTGAAAATGGATCTGGACAAAATAGCTTAAAAGATGAGGCTTTCCCCTTGTATTTATCTTTCTCAATTTCTGGTAGTCATACAGCAGAGTTATGATGGATCATAAGTGCTTTTGAAAAAAGAATAATAATAAAGAATAAAGTACAAACTGATGTTGTTCATAACCCGGTAAAGCTCTTTTTTTTTTTTTAACTTGAAAAACTCATTTTAAAAAAAAAACATACTCCCCACAAAACCATTTAAAGCAAGGCTGGTTTTATCCTTATTCTTAAAATATACATCTGTTAATTTTTAGACTATGAAAGCAATTATACACAATCTCTTGCTTAATTAAAACCTTGTTTGTCCAGCTCTGTCTGCCCAACGCACATCAAGATATAAGTTGCATATTATTCAGACTCCTATAAGATCAGAGAAGTTCTGGTCTCTCTAAGACAGTAGGTGGTGAGGCTTCTAGCTTTGAATAGGCACTCCATTAAAAAGCTTCTATAGGGAAAGCAGTTAACACTGTTTGCTGTTAATCAAATTTGTTCCTTTTGCCCGTGTAAGTCAACCAATTAGCTCTGGAAAGTGTGCACTTTGTGGTGCGTACGTGTGTTTTCCAGTGGCTCCCAGCCCCACATTTATCTCATTCTAGCCCTGCAAAATACACACATATACATACACTATATAACTTCCTGTTTTTACCAGGCAACCTTACCAATTGGCATGCTATTGTTTTAATTCATAGGATAAGAATCACATGCTCCCTCTGTCAACACAACTCGGCCTGATACCCTCCAGATACCACTAACTGTATGCACTAGTGGCAGTGCTTTTTCTTCATTTTTCCCCTCTTGATCCCATCAGTGGTCTTTTGTCACACTGAGCACTGGAAACCAATAGGAAAGTGAGAGAGAGAGGTAGAGCTGGAAAGTGGAGGGCTAGTCTTGCATTTTAAGGTTAGAAATGTAAGAGAATCTCTCCGGAAATACAGTATATGTTTTAGAGCTGGGAAAGAGAATTAGTAGAATGACTTCAACCAAGAAACATGGCTTTTCAGAGTCAACTAAGGCAAAATGAGGTATTTCTTAAGCAGGCAAAAGATCAAAACTTCAGTCAACCAAGGACCTAGCAGTCCAAAAAACTCAGGAAGGGAAACCCAGGGAGAAGTTTTTTGTCCATATGCCTGAGGAAAACAGAGTTGTTAAGGAGAACACACGAAAATCCACATGAGTTTTTCTAACACATATGAAATACATAAAGCAGAACTGGAGCTGAGTGCAAACCATGTTCACTGTGTTCCCTTATTTCCTTCTATTTCATTTCCAGAACTGGTCAAAGGGTATAGTGAGAATGCTCAGAATCCAGTGGGGGTAGGGAGGAAAGAGGAAAGAGTTCCTGATACCTGATGATTTATTAGCAAGAAAAAAAAATTAGTTTGTGGCTTTTCCCCCATATCCCCTCAAACTGAAATTGTATATTCTACTGCTAAATATTTTTTTTTAACATTTTTATTGATTCATAATCATTTTACAGTGTTGTGTCAAATTCCAGCGTTCAGTACAATTTTTTTCTACTGCTAAATATATGCAGCAGCATTAAGGATACGTCTAATTTTGGGACAAATGCAAATATTATATTTAAAGTTTTGGCTTCAAACTCAATTTTAGCATTTAAACGGCTATACTATGCAGTAAACATCAGAGAAATTTATCAAATAAAATAGCATTGCTCTAGAAAAATTTGAAACTTTTAAAATAAGTACATCATTTAAACTGTGTTAATTTTCTTTACTGTCCACTCATGGCCCCAGACAAGCATAAAATAGATTTTTTAAATGATTACATAATTTACAGACGTAGGACAGTATACAATGTGACCTCTTTTGGAAATTTAATGATTCTTTTAGGGACTACACTTATGCCCAGGTAGAGTTTGCAGCTGGGGAGAAATAAGATATATTATAAATTCTGTGGTCCTCAGTTTAGTAGTTGAGCTACATTTTTGGAATAGATCCAAACTTTATGTTGAGTAAAAAGTCTTTTGACTGTTGCAGCAATCATGTGTTATTTTTCTTTTGTGGATTTAATAGAGATGCACTTAGGCAAAATTGTGAACTATTGGCATTTGTTTTCTTCTGTTAGTATTCCTGTCTCATCTAAACAAATTTTCTCTTGTGTTGTTAAGATACATATCATTACATGCTCAATTCCTTGCTTCCTTCATTCCCTATTTTCTTCTTCCCATTCCCAGAACAAAGTGCCGCTGAGTTGCTTTTATTTTATTTTTCCTGTTTTGTTTTGTTTTTTGTTTTTTTGTCTCTAACAACCTGATTTCAATAAACTTCCAGGTTGGAAAGGATTTATCTGTTTCTGCTATCATACTGGGGTCTGTGCTGCCAATAATTAAGATAGAATGTTATTTTTAATCCTAAATTAGTTATGAGACATCTTCTCCAGGTTAGGTGACAGTTATTACATTTGAGCTACAGATTCTATCCCAGAGGAAACTATCTCACCTATTTGAAATCACTCCCTGCTGGTATGATCCATGCCTATATGGGTCGATTCATGGCTTATTAATTGAATTAATAGGAATAAAGCATGATGGTTTCTCATGAGCAACAAAATATGCTGCTTTCCTATTTTTTGTTATTAGAATTGTATGGAGTTCTCTTTTGTAATATGTTCTGCTTACTATTCTTTATGATCTTGAATAATTCTACTTACAAGGTTTTCTCACCAAATATCTACTCTCTAGGCTGTGATCCCTAGATAAAGTCATTTACATTTTTTATTTCAAATCACTCTTGTGCACCAATTTTAACCTTTGGTGTATATTGTTACTGTATTACACTTTCTATTTGTAAACCTATCAAATTTGCCAAGTGCTTTCTATTTTCCTTATTAATAATCAGTCCCAGTAAAATGTTATCCACTTATTATTCTTAGGATTCTGCCACAATTTATGAGCTACATTCGCCATGGTGTGACTAGTTGGCCCACCTTGGTCCACACTAAGGAAAAAAATACCTACAAAAGCCACCAGCTGACCTTCTGTTGCAAGTAGTTATCCTTTTCCACTAATTGTGCACCTCCCTAAAGCAGGGCTGTCTACTGTAATGTGCTGGAGACTAATGTTAGTAATATTTTTTGTCAAAATCTCTTACCAATATTAATATACTTTACTGTCTCATTATTTGAGTTATTATTTATCAAAGAATCAGATGAAGTTTATTGTGAATTTAAAGATGTAATCTTACTCTTTTTTTCAATATTTTTAATTAAAGTATACTTTGTCAGTCATTATTCTGGTATCCCTAGCAATGTCTTCACTCTCTATTACTGTGTAATAGTCCAGCATCCAACTATATTATAGGGATTTAATGAGAGAATGGATTTTGAGTCCCAGATCCATGTATTGAGACCATACATTTAAATTGTGTAAACTCTTTACTTTCATTGTTATTAGAATGTTAAGAGTTTTTATTTACTTATAAAATCAGAATAAATTTCCATAGTGTTGATGATAGAGGGTAGAAGTGAAGATAAAATTTGCTGAGAAAGTATTTTAATAGTACATATTTCCTAAATGTTATATGTTGAGTATTTCCTAAAATTAAAATTATTCCTTAACCTAGTTAACTGAATGTGCTGTCTAGATTTTTTGCACTGACTGTGTTTAAATAATGTCTCTATCTTAAACGCACATAATCTATTAAAAAGTTAACATTACGTATAACAATAAGGACTTCTCTCTCCCATCTTAGTCCTTAAGAAGCTTTTACTTCTTGTTTCAGAATTAATAGTTTCTCGGTTTTAGTCCTTGAATTTGTGCCTGTTAGCCAAGGATGTTTTAGGAAAGAAATAGTAAATTACTAGAGAATTTAAGAGTTTTAACTTTTCAGCAAACCAAGTGCAAATAAATACAATGTTTATTATTTTAGACTAAATATGCATTAAATCAAATGAACAATTACAGGGTCTGGTGGAAGGAGCATTTGAGAAGTCTTAGGACATAGATTCTGCTTCAAGCCTCACTAAAATTAACTGTGTACAACATTTAGAGGATGGGTGAATTTTAGTTCATCTATAGCATTTATTTTAGCAAAAATATATAAAATCAATAAACAGAAAAATACTTTTATCTTGAAAATGTTTTACAATAATGGAAGAAGTAATTAAATGTTTTAACAAAATTAAGGCAGTTGGAGGGGATAATATTTAAACACACATAAATACCACTCAAATGATCAAATGCTAAGTTTTCATATTTTTATCATATTAAAAATATAAACAAAACATGATAGTTGAAATAGGGACATTCTTTCATTGGTTTCATTCATTCATTTATCAAAATCACACAGTAAGACAGTATCAGAGCCATGTTTTGAACCCAAGAAGTTTGGCACAGCATCCATGCTCTTAACCAGTATATTCTACCATCTCTTAATTCATTAGATTCCTTGTCTTTAAAACAGGAGACAGTCATAATATTGTCATTAAGATTAAAAGGAGGCCTTTCGCACAGTTCCAAGAACATAACTAGTAAATAAATGTTATGATCCTTATTACATGTGCTATTTTTTACTCCACGTTACTTCTAGTATTACATACATAAATTAATATAATACTATACTTAGTATTATATTCAGAAGAATCAGGATTTATCCCAAAGCACATAGCCACTAGTTGAGTACAAGCTCTTCTGTTCATTAGCTACTCAAGCAATGGGAATCATGGCAAATATTTAACTTCTTAAGCCAGGTTTTCACATAAAAAATGCATTAGACTGATAGCCAGTAATGGGTCTGATGTCAGATGAGAGAAGGGGAAAGAATACACTTTAAAAGAAACTAGAAAATACGTAATTAATATTCAAATTTAACATGGTACTATGGTACTTAACCATAAACACAGGTGAAAATCCATCTGTTGATATTCTTTGGTAGTATGCAGATAGGCAGGAGTATTCATCTCATGAGCCAGGAAATTTGGATATATTCCTCTGAGTGAGTTACTTTGTTCATCAATCTTTCATATGTAAACCATTCTACTGTGGTTTTACTTTTCATTTTCCTGATGTGTAAAGGTTTTGAGAAACTATATATTTTATGACCATTTGTATATCTTCTTTTGTGGAATACCTCTTTGAGCCTTTGCACATTAGAAGCTGTCTTTATTTTTTATTTGTAGGATTTTATTATGCATTCTGGGAATAAGTCCTTTGTCTGATATATCTATTATAAAAATCTATTCCAGTCTATAGCTTTTTCTTTTCAGTCTTAATGCTATCTTAATTTTAATATGGCCAAATGTATTAGAGTTTAAAAAGCTTTAGAGTGAAACTGTGTCTCATTGAATAAATCTTTGACACCAAAGTCATCAAGTTATTCCCCTTTTTAAAATCTTCAAATACTTTGTAGTTTTCCTTCCATACTTAGATCAATAATCATGTGGGACTCATCTTTGTCTATGGTAGAAAGAAGGAGGGGGTGGTCACAATTCCTTTTTTCCTTTATGGATATCTAATTGATCCTGATAAATCCAATTGATCTATAGTAGGTTTAAGCGATCTGATTAAAATCCCAACATCTGTGTATTCGTTCATAAGTGTGTTCCCAAACGAGTGTGAGGGGTTGATAATTTACATCAAAAAGCAAAAGACCAGAAATATCCAAGGATGTCTTTTAGGAGAATAAATATGGAAGTCTTAGATTTCTACCAGTAATCAAAACATAAGGTATAATAATTAAGACAGTGATTTTTAGCAGAAGAACATGTAACAGAATAGAATGCATAATTGCATCCACATATGAAATGTTACCATATTCATGAAAGGGTGGCATTACCTAGTATTAGAAAAGGAAACATTGGAGGCTATCCTCTTCTTCAGTATTCATCTCCCAGTTACACATGTTCTTGCAGTCTTAGCTATTACCTATTATTTTAAATACTGTTGTGTTTAAATTTCATAACCCTAATTTATTACGTATTTTCAAGTTAGCTCCTATTTTTTGGTAGATAATTCATGTAACCTAAATAAATTAACAGGATCTTGAGTACTAGTAATTTATTTTGTAGTTTGTACATACTAGGCAACTTGTAATTTATTTTGTAGTTTGCATATACTAGGCATCCAATACATACATGTAATTCAATGTAAAGATTTTCTACCTTATTAGGAAGTTAAAAAAAAAAACTATTGCGACAGCTGGTGATTAAAAATTGGTTATTTTAATTTTAGAATGACTCTTTGTATTGGAGTTTTGTTGTTGAAGAATGTTAATTTTTACCTTTGAGAAATGCAAAAGTATGTCTTAGGAACAAATGCTACTTTAAAAAAAGTGAGATATAGAACCATGTCTGCCTAATAATATTAAGAAAATTTCACTCAAAAAATACTCTCAGTAGGCAGGAGAGAGAGACAGGAATATTTATATTCTTAATACCTTATCAGTGAAGAAGCACTTCTGAAATGGTGCACGAGGGACCTCCAAAAATTTCATCTTCTAAAAAAGCATTATTTTAGAAGACGAAAAATATCAGAACCAACTTTTTCAGAACTCTGAAGTTAACCAAAGACTTATACCAATCTGAGGAGCAGACTTTATTTAAAGGACCAAAATCAAACCAAAACAACAAAAAAAACTAGCTGAAACCTGATACTAGGACCAAAAAAAATTTTTTTTAACTAAAGATTAGAAGACTGTCTTTCTGGCACTGACACAGACATCTCAGGATTCTTTACTTAGCCAGTCTTTGGGGGTGGGGAGCAGGGAAAGTGAAACAAAATGCCTGTGGGTGCATTTTGCTGACAGAAAACTAATGCCGTAAGGCTCTTGGAGGCTAACCATAGCACGCATACATATATGGTGATTGTTTTTAACGGTTCTTGATGCTTTGATTCACTCAGAAAATATTAGGAAGAGGTTTCTTTGAATTATACTTGTGAAACTGCAGAGTAGTGAGGTAGCTTGCCCTAAAGTGTCTTTTTAAGGAAGAATCAGAAATTGCTTTCAACCAGAAAAGAATCAATTTTCCAACTGTAAGTGGTTATTGAAAGAAAGGACACATTTTATAAGTAATGAAGTATTCCAGTGAGGAAATAACTGAATACTTGTGAGGATAGCGCGAAGAGAGACACAGATAAGGCGACGACATTGATCGAGCTTAGGGCTTAGTCTTTGCATCAGAATGATCTGAATTTGTATCAGGCTGGGCTGGATCTCAGTTCTGAAGCTGCTGTGTTAGGTGATCATGTTGCTGGGTCCCGTTTATCCTGTGCAACTTTATCTCTAAAATACATTTAGTGCTGAATGCTCAATAAGTGTTAGGTAATTGTACTATGTACAGTCCACAGGCAGAGAGTAAAATCCTGCTTGAACGAAGTACACTGACTAGCTTAGTACTGTCAGCACCCCACAGTGATTTTTCTGCCTTTTCTAGAACTTGTGCACGACAGCAGAGCAGAAGGGATCCTCGGTGGAATTTTGTTCAGATCCTTTCAAGCTGCTTCCGTGGAGACACAGACATTTAAGAATTAACTCTGGCAGTGGGAAACTCTCAGGAGACAGTGTAGCCTCTGTAACCCCTGCTGCAGTGCTTCTGAAGTCTGCGGACCCTGTGAACAATTGCTTTTCCTCTTTCTTCCTTAGTTTAGGGCATCATCGTTAAAATGGGTTTCAGCTCTGATGTCAGGCAGCTAGTTCTTTGTGACAGGAAAAATGAGATGATCTCGGGATATCTAATTATTTTATTGTGTATTCAAGGTACCTCTTCCTTTAAAATGTTACAGAATGGTTACTTGGATACCCAGAAAGGGTAATCACCTTTATTTAGTGCTGAGCTAAAAGTTTAGCCATCATCTGCTTGATATTTTCCTTATGGCAAATCTCTCAGGAAAAAAAAAGGCAAAGTTCAATAGGGCAGAGGATGGCCCACATATACCCATAAAGAAAATTAATTTAGGGGAATTATTTTACTAAAAGTTTATAAAATACTTTTCACTTTCAGGTGTTGATCAGTTTGTAAAATACAGCTGCTGTGCCACAGTAGATAAATCCTCATCAAATGGTAAATAATAAAGGCGTTCAGAGTAAATAACTTGAAGTTGGCAAGTGTGGGATGCTGATTCTTTCCCTTGAGAGTTAATCACCACGAAGCATTAAAGCGGCAGTTACATTTGCCGTGTCATGACTGTGACTATACAACTCATCTCGGAATTCCTTCACTGAAATTAGAAAGCATAGTATCTGAGAAAATAAGCATTTCCAAATTGATGCAGATGCATCCATTTCAACCCTCAAGGGCTCCAGCCTTGATTTCTGGATCCAATAGGATCAAAACATGAATCTACCCCTTTCCTACCTGTGTAACTTTGAAGAAAAAATGCTTAAAGGTGCTGAGTCCATGTGTAATTGAAAATTTGACTAATCTTTAGGGTTTAAAATAAAAGATTAGGAACAATATATGTATAAAAATACCACTAGACCTGTCCAATGTGGAGATAAAAATAAAATAACTGAAAATAAAATCCTGCATTACAAACCCCATTTGTGTGACAAGGCCTTGGCCCCCTTATTAACGGTTTGTCCAGTGATTGTTAGGCATTCTTGGGTGACCGTATGTCTATTTAAAAACTTATTCAAGTTGTTGTGCTTCACATTTTCCCTGGATATCCACTTCAGTCAAGCAGCTTTCGGGTAAAACCTTACCGATTCTGTTTGCTGCTAGAGGTTGCCAAAGGAACACTGCTTTCCCGTCGTGTGGGGACTTCTCCAATGTCCCTGCTGGGTGTTGGGATGGAGGAATAGAGGGACATAATGACTATCTCCTTGACCTTGACCCTGATGTATCATAGACCAAAGCATCAAAGCGGCCGTGGCTGTGGCCTGAACTTGAAGTTCTCTCCAGATGGCAACTGTGAAATAACTTGTCCCCCCGACACAGCCATAATATAGCAGAGCTGGCTTAGAACTTAGCTTTGTGATCTCTAATTAAGTGACTCTATAGTACACTGCAGCTCTTTTTCCCCTTGTAAGAGTCTATACTCCCCTCCCTCCCCACCACCAGCCACGTCCACCACTCCTCCTAGGATATGAAAAAAGAGACTTACATCCAAAGACGTATGAGTGCACACGACACCATTTTTCTCTATTAATGTGCTCAGTTTAACACTGAAATGAGTGCAAACCAGATTTCTGTGAGCTAGTTTTTTTTTTTTTCTGGTTGAGCAATTATTTTGATAAATTTTATTAAACTTAAGGATTCTTACCACTCCACTGACTGAAAATAATTGTTTTCTGAATTTTATAAATGTCTCTATTTACTAATCACTTGCATTATTATAATTGAGCCTTATAGATGGATCAAAAAAAAAAGATGAGAGCTTTCTCAGCTATCGGTTTCGTATAGAAGAGAGCAGGGGTTACAGGTATGCTTTTTATGCTTATATTCTGGGTTATATTTGTTTTTTTTAATAGGCTTCATTTTTTTAGAACAGTTTTAGGTTCACAGCAATTTTTTTTTAAATTGAAGTCCAGTCAGTTAACAATGTGTCAGTTGCTGGTGTACAGTGCAGTGTCCTAGTCGTGCATAGCCATGAGAGTTGCCAGTCTGAGCTGGGTCTTTTAATCTATTTTCTACTCTCTTAATAACAAAGCATGCTTAAATATATGAACATTCTTTAAGAATTTATGTTTATATTAAGAAAAACATAAACGTATTTTAAAAAGTGGCTGCACCCATGATACTTGTCAGTAGCAGTATTTTGTCATAATTATGTTTTTCAGGAGATCGAAAAATCATTCTATTCCATTAGGTCACACTGTCTGACCACACTTTCTGAGAAATCCCAAATGCTGCCATTTCTGCAGTATCTCTCTGTCCCTTGAGAGTTGTTGTATTTCCTTAGTCTGAAATGTGTGCAGTATTTTATCATTGCATGCCTTAAACAAATGACTGCATAAACAGGTGGTTTTTATTGACTTCCATTTTATAATGTGAGTTAACGTCAAGCTAGATAGAAATCTGACTACCTTTCATTGAACTTTGATTTTTATCACATTCATCTTGCTCTGTTCTAATGAACTAATACATTTTTCAGGCCTTACTTTCATTCAGAAATTGAACAGACTTCTGAGACTAGAATGTTAAAGTTTAATTCCAAGACTTCTTATAAAGAGAGCTTGTAACTTGAAAAATGCTTCATATATCATTTAATATCAAAATTGGACCAAGCCATTGTTGGGAATGTGTTAAAACATACTACTTGAGAAAGTCGTTATATTTATCTGAAAATAAGGAGATAGATAGATGTATATAAATGCAGTTATACAAAAAAAAATTACTTTTTGATACCACATACCCTGGATTTGGTAAAAAGTATAAAATTGTAAGGTCAAAGAATAATTCTAGGCACTGTCTTAAAGCTCTGTGTCAATACTAATTGATACAATACCAAAGAGACAACTTTGAACTAACTCCCCACTCTTCTACTCTAATTTCTTTTTGTGCCTGATTAATGATACTAGTCAGTATCACCTATATTGGAAATACCAGGGAGTTTATGTAATTCTAGAATGTCTTTTATACAGTCTCATTGAAATTATCTGTAGGTGATGTACTTGAGGGTTGAGTTAAAACCTTCTATTTCATTATCACCTCTATTTCAGTCAGAATTAGAAAATTATCCAATAATATAGTTTTAGGAGCCCATTACAGACTAAACGTGCATTTAAAATCAAACTGAAGCAGTGAGCTTTCTGTTTTAATAGCCAAGCCCATAGACTTGAGTAAAACGCGGATGGAGAGATGCTCAGAGCATGCGGATTTATGGATGATGTGGAGAAACATGCTTACAAAAGCCTTTGACTGCATCTCAAAAGCTCAGTAGTCCTAGAAACACTTGAAAATTCCTCCCCTCCTACTTTGGAGAAAACTTCATCTTTTCACTTTGAATATAAAGTTGAATATCATAGTACTTTCTAAAAGTCTGAACTATTGACATGTAGGCATCTTTTAAAAACACACTTAAATGCTACTTCACTTTCGTGTACACTAGATAATTCTCTTGTAGAACACAAGGTCCATATGCTTCACATCAATCTATGTTGTTCACTGCTGTATTGCTGGGACCAGCAATGATGTAAGGCAAACAGTAAGTAACCAAGAAATACATATTGAATAAATGAATGAATGTAATTTAACTTTAATTCCTACCACATTGATAATTAATAGAAAGCATTTGTTCACGCTGCTATAACAAAATACCACAGACTGGATGGCTTATAAACAACAGAAGTGGATTTCTCAGACCTGGGTGCCAGCATAGTTGAGTAAGGGTCCTCTTCGGAGTTGCAGTCTTCTCTTTGTCACCATCCTTGTCGTGATACAGGGAGTTCTGTGGGATCCTATTAGAGGAGCAGTAATCTCATTCATGAAGGCTCCACCCTCATGAGCCAATGACCTCCCCACAGCCTTACCTTGTAATACCATCACCTGGGGCTAGGATTTCACCTGAAGGGACACAACCATTTCAACCACAGCATGATACAATTGATAAATACTTTAAAACTTCCAATGGGTTAGAATTATAAATGTCAGGGTATTAAAAATATAGACTAGATTTGTTTAACAGTCGAAACCGTTTTTGTTGTTCACAAAGGTTCAGTTTATCCATTAATGATACACATGCCACCTGATGGTCATCATTTATAATGTATCAATCTGTCGCCTGCAGCTTCAGGGTAACTAGGTTTCTGCATTTTAATTATAGGCTTGACTAGCCCAGTTCAATTTGCTGTGTCTGTGTATTCTATTGCTATTATTGACCAAATACTTCAGCAGGAGTCAAACTTTACTGGAGGAAAGAAAATTTAGATGTGTATAACATTTATTCTTAAAGAAATAGAGTTGAACTTTCCCCAAACGGTAGTGACAGTGTGACTAGGTCTCACATTTCTCTGGATCTATAATTTTTTTTTATCCTTATAGATATTAAAGTAGTTCAACAACCACAAAGTATTTCTTAGATTCTTATTAATCTCTCAAGTGTTCCTTTATACTCCAATCGTTCTTCCATTTTATCAATCCCTCTACCTTATATCCAAAGCCATTCTTTACTATTTGATGTTCCTAAGATACTTTCCATTTCCTTTTTCTTTAATAAATTATTATGCCATTTATTTTTTTAACCCAATCTGCCTTTTCACATTTCTCTGTTGACACTTCTTTCCACAACTCCTCACACCTAGCCCTGCTCCCCACTACTCCTGATTGCACCATATGCAGAGATGCTTTTGCCAATCAGTCACCCTAAATACAATGTCAAAGGACTACTGAATTGTCCAGGACTACAAAAAATGTGAGATACCGAACTATTGACTATGGAGATGAGAAGAACAATGAAAATCAAAATCAACGTTTATTTACATAAATGTCCATAAAATGCAATGCTATGTCAGTTTATAAACAGCAACTTAAATCTGTTACAGCAATGTATAAATTATATTCCATGAGAGAAATAGATGCAATTTAATGGCTACTTGATGTGAGATGAGACTTGTAAAATAAGAGATTAGACCCAAGAATTTCAAAATGCCTGAGTGCATTTTTTTCTTCCATCCTGCTGTAATGATTTTCAAATTTTCCTCTCTGACCATAATTCTCTTCATCTTTTTCTGTTCTTAGTGAAAATGTCCACCTCCTCTAATCTTGAATGTCAAAGGTTATGAAATGTTGTCTATATTCTTCAAACAGCCTATTACTTGCTTTAGGACTCCATAGTTCTCCATGATATTATTCTGTAGTATGAATTCGCTGTACTCTATACCCACATGAGTGTAAGGTTATCTAGGAAGGGCTACAAGGTATGCCCAACATAGTATATCCATTAATAATGTGTGGAATGTATCAAAAGCGGTTTACTATTTCTTTGACTCAGCCACCACCAGGACTGACTGAGTTAGTGGAGAACCAGGGGAAATCTGTTTCTTCCTAGCTAATATTTACCTGAAAGTACTAAAAACTGAGGGCAAACAGACCAAAAGGGAGTCATGGAATTGGGAATAAATTTCGTATTAATGACATTTTAATAAATTCATAGCCACTGAAAAATACTCCATGACTCATCTAGGGCTAAGAAGCTAGACAATATTTTGGGGACAGAGCTGGTAATATTTGTTCATTTTATTTCATAGTTATAATCAACTTACTGAGTCTGTCATGTGCTTGTGTTAAGATAATTGGTCTACATAGGTAATGACATTTACTTTTATTTAATTATTTTAGTAGCACTGGGAACAATTTTACAGCTGAGTAAACTGTAGAGACTTTAAGTTAATTATTTGGGGTCAACTAGGGAGAAAGGCATAAAGGAGAGATTCCAATTTGTGTTTCTGTATTTCAGTCTTGTGTGTTTAACTGCTTAGAACTGCCATACCAAAGATGCTAAATATTTTTTCTTCCTCTTCATTTCTTTAATACTTTGATTTCCCATTCTTCAGCTCCATTTTCTTCATGGCTAATTTTATTTAAATTGTTTATAAAAATGTAAGTATGCACTCTGTTCAGTGCTTGGTGTTCAATTCAGTAAAGGTGTTAGGTACATCTAAAGTAATTACCAAATGCTAGGATGATGCCTACGGAAGACCCTGTGGGACAAGGAGCAATAATGTGTACATACCAAGTAATTGCCCTAGAAAAACCAAACACAGCCTTGAACATGGGGGATGGAGACGGGGAGTGGCAGAAGAGGTCACTGTTGCTGTTCCATGCCTGACATTTGGGAGGTGTTAATTACCAAGCAGCAGGTGTTTTCTGTCCTCAGCAGACAGCCTCCCGAAAGCAAAGCTGGCAGTGCTGCCTCTGAATAAGAGGTACTGATCCAGCCGTTGTTTGGCACAATGAACCTACCTTTCTGCTCTGGGAAATGTTGCATTGTATTATCTGGGATTTCATCCAACATGGATTCCATCAGAGAGAATTGCCTCATCACATTATTTTTGACTGGGGTAAGACTGCAGGTCTGCTCTTCTGAAAGTCAACCTGCAGCAAATTGGCTTTGATAACAGATTGAATTTACAAAGCTGCTTATTCCTCATCTTACTCCCTGGCCTCAGGAACTCCAGAGTGAAAACCAGTAAGATGCACATTGTGTCATACCACCTAGGTTAGTAGGTGTGCTGGCAATAAGGGGGAGTCGTCTTGATTTTTTAAAATATTTAATTCAGCAAATATGCTAGATTTTCTAACTATGTTACTTGATTCTGTTGCATTTTCTGTGAGATTCCATATCACATGCCAAAAAAAAATCTTACCTTTCCTTTCTACACATTTACCTGATTCTCTTTTATTTGATATTATGTTAGCCAGGATTGCCAATCCTCTGTTGCACAGTAGCATTGATAAAGGGCTTTGTACTGTCTTGTGCATCCAACATAAAGTGATTACCTCTAAAATATTTATATGTAGAATTAAGTTTACTTTTGATTGTGAAATCAAGTTAAGATTGGTCTTTTCTATGTCTAGTTTGCTGAGAATTTGTATCATAATTTAGTTAGTAGCATCAAATTCTTTTCTGCATCTGTTGATAAAACAATGCTAATATCTTTTAGTCCATTAATACAGAATTATTTTAACAGATAAGCTGATTATATCATCATCCTTACATAGCTGCAATAAATTCCACTGAATATTTTAATATTTGTTGAATTAGGTTAACTAATATTTAGGCTTTTCCTTTTTAAATTTTCAAATCTGTTTTATTGGCAGTAAGATCACATTTCAATTACTTTATGTGTACAGATACATATAAACCCAACAATTATTTCATCAGGCACTTCGGTTCACAAGGGTTTAATATTCAAAACATGTAACATTAGATGCTCATACAATTAAGATTTTTAACAAACATTTTTTAAGCATGAAAACCTTATGTGCATTTTCCACGTGAAATGCCCATTTCCAGTGTAACAGTTCCAGATACCCCTAGAAAACATCCAGACATCCCAGAAAGGGATTTGATGAATTAATCCTTGGGCTGTTGTGATAGCAGAAGGATTTTATTTTCCCATCCCCTTTTGCAGTCTGCTTAAAAGTCTCCAACTTCAAATGACCAGCCTGGTTTCTCAAGGCAGAACCACTGGGCAGCTCGGTGTTTGCCAGACAGGGATTCTAGAGTTTCCTGAGCTTTGAGCCTGAGCCACATTCTGTGTTTGGCAGCGTAACTCCTGGAATTCTCTTCCATCCTTCTGAAAAGGCATATGGAGGGTGACTGCATGGTTGGCCCTGATGCTAAGAAGGCCCTCTTGATGGTATACTTGTGAAGCCAAAGCGAAGGCATTAAGTACATGCCCACCTAGAAGCAGTGCAAGGGAATTTCCAACCTTGATTGCTTCAGGATAGCCATACCTTGTTACAGCTTTGAACCACCCTGGTGAAAGGCCAGTGTTTCAGGACAATGAGTGGTTAGTTACCCACAATTCCAGGCCTCACCTACTGCTTTAAGGAGTAGAGAAACCTCCACAGCCACAGCCTCGCAGGAAGTTTAACATGTGAGTATCTTGGGTCAACAGGAGGCAGCAGTGCTAGACAGCCAGTCTGAGGTTCTGGCAAGATTAATTACACCAGCCATTGACCCCTCAACCCTGACAGAGCAGGGGGTTCTAAACCCCAGCTGTGAGTGGGCAATCTTTGTTCTGCTGTCTGTGGAACTGGCACCCTGCACGCAGGTGGAATAATGTCTCACCACTATCTTGGCATCTTCCTTATTTAGACTTCTCAAATCCATATTCATGAGTGAACTGGACCTATATTTTCTTCTGTTTTATATTTATTCTTTACCAGTTTTAGAGTCAAGGTTACTTTAGAACCATAGCATCAGTTAGTGGTTGCCCATTCTTCCAATTTTCTGGACCAAACTGGAGAGTTGATAGAACTTAACTATAAAATCACTGGGGCATGGTTTCTTTAAGGGAAAGTTCTTGTTACCATTTTGAAATCCTAAATAGTTAGTGTTTGTAGAACATACTTTTTGTGCCACCTTAAGATCTGCTTAGGTCCCTTTTGCCAACTTCTGTTCTCCTCCCACTCACTGTTGTGTTAGCTGCTACTAACTGCTTGAACCTGAGACTAAGATTGTTGCCTTTTGGTCAGGAAGCCTTCTCTAAGTCTTAAGATAAGATTGCACTCTATTTAGATTCTCATTTCTTTAAGTATCAACTTGAGGGTTTTTTAATATTTTTCCCAGAAATGTATTCATAACTATCTGTTCTTGTCTAAGAAATGTCTTTCACTTCACATGTGTGTACATGTGTGTATGCATGTGTGTCCATGCACTATGGGAGTTGACCAGTGAGGCTCACTGACCAGGGGTAGCCTGCAAACCCTGCTAACTTCTTGCTGCGTTGGTTTTGGCCTTACCAGAGCATAGTTTAATTTTCCCCAAAACTCCTATTAAACTTTGTTGATAAAATCTTAGATCTAAGAAAGATAGACAAGATGCCAATTGATGAAAGACGTTGGAAGAGATCTTTTCAAGCAAAAATTCTGTAAGATTAGTTTTCTTGTAAAAAGAATAGTCTATAATCTCCAATTCCTTATTTATGGGACATGAGGCAGTATCTCTCTATTTGTACTCCAGCAGGTTGTCCCTCTCACCACCAATAGAACATTTCTCCAGACAGTCTCTACACATCCTCTTGGACGTAATCAGTTTTCCCTGCCATCAGATCATTGACAAATGTACATATATACAGTTCTTATTCCTAAATAAAAGATAGTACAGTTGACCCTTGAACAACACGGATTTGAACTATTTGGGTCCACTTAGACACGATTTTTTTCAGTAAATACGTGTACAGTACTATATAATCTGCAGTTATTTGAATCTTTGGATGGAGAATCTGATTTGGAGGGCTGATGTTAAAGTGCTACACAGATCTTCGACTGCATGGGGGTCAGTGCCTCTATACCCCTGTATTGTTCAAGAGTCAGCTGTAAAACCTTGTTGTGACCCCACTTTGCCCATCATGTCTCTTTTGCCTTCCCATGTCTCTGTTCACGTTTTCTGCAAAACTACTCAACCGTTCTTGGTTTCTCAACTTGCATTTTCTTATACCCTGTCCAGTTAGAATTTCTTCCCTATCCCTCCACTGAAGCCCAATCTTGTCAAGGTCGTGAAGGACCTGCACTTTCACGCGTCCTTGGTCAGTTTTCAACACTACAAGACACATTTAGCGTGGTTGATCACAAGTTTTTTTTTAAAACAGTGTGTTTACCTGGCATTATGTGTATATCCTGTTATACTTGTCACTTTCTTTTTCTGATGTTTCCTACCACTTCTTTTTCATTTTTACTTTTTATTTTAAAACATTTTTATTGAAATATAGTTGACATAGTTTTTCATATATTCTTTTTCAGATTCTTACCACTTCTTAATGTTAAAGTCCCTAGGATTGTCAGTCATTGTACTTGTCAGTCATTTAATACATCTCACTCTTCCTGGTGTTCTCATTTACTTCATGCTTTAAATACCATCTATAGATGGTGACTCCAAAATTCCTATATCCAGCTCGACCTGCCTCCTGAACTCTAGTCTTGAACATCTAACTATGTACTCAGTGTGTCTATATTTACATCTGATGAGTGCCTCAAACTTAGCATGTCCTAACTTCAGTCTCAGTATTCCCACCCAACTTGCTACATGTACCATTATCTCCCTCTCCTTTGATGGCAGTTCTATCCTTCTGTTTGTGCAGTCTCTTAGTGTCATATTTAATTGCTTGGCCTTGGTATCATATTTAATTCTTATCATTGTCTCTCATACTGTGATTAATCCATCATAACGTTTATCAAAATATATCCAGATTCTGACCAATTTTTAACATTTTTCCTGCAATGAACAAGACCTAAATGAGCATCTTTCAACTGGATTATTGCAACAGGCTTTTAAGTGGTTTCCCTGATTCGGCTCTACTTAGCACAGTAACCAGAGTTACCCTTTGTACAAGTGAGTGCTCATGTTACTCATCTGTTCAAAGTCAGTGTATGCCACCAGTCATGGATGGAATTAACAGCACTCTTAGCACAGACCAAAGTTAAAGTTTATGTATTCCAAAATGGCCCTCCTGATATGTGTATTAGTATAGAAAAATAAATTCCATTTACAAAAAAACTTTCTCTAATTTGTTACATGTTAGTTCTCAAAGTCACTATATTTTAGTGATCTTTGAGTAATTGCAGAAAAGGATGCAAAGGAAACTGCCATTTAAACTAGAGGGAAACAGATACATGTTAGAAGTTAGGAAAATCAAAGGCTTAAAATAGAATGCATATTAACAATGATAAGAGACATATTCAGACTAAAGCAGTCTTTGCTGGATGATGATTCCTCTACCATATGATGGAATAGTATACATTAATTCTAATTATATGCCATTTACAATTAGAAGCACATGGTGTGAAATATTATATACACATATGGATATATCAAAAAGTGATTCTGTGTGCAGAAATATGTGTATACCTAATTATGATAAAGTAATTCTGAATCATTGTCTTACTCTTATGATTTATATTTTAGGTCCTGGGTACCAAAATAGTGCCACAATATAAAGCAACTTATGTGGTTGCTTTTCATGTATGCTAAGTTCAAGTTCTAAACATACCACTTTTATGCTTAATTAAGTACAACTTTCTAAAGGCCAACAGCAAACTGATTAGCTGGAGAAAGTTATAGCTTATAACTGACTTCATATAACTCTAGGCAAAGTTTATATTGGCTTTGTTGTGTTGTACAAGTTAAGTTACATAGTATATAGTTAATAACTTCATTTACATGCCTGGGTACACCAGCATGCTTCCTGAACATAAGTATGTGAATTGCTTCTAGGCTTTTAAGTCTGTGTAAGTCTGGTATTAATTTTCTAGGTGTCATTGTGTACAGTTACCTTCCAGAACTAAAATACACAAAAAAGAAGCACTCATTATCTTCTTTATCTCAATTCTTAAATACATTTGTCTTTACACATCTTTATTCCTAATAAACACCTACTTGTAATATTTGCCAGATGTTTACCATTAGAAATAGGATACAAAAAAGTTACCTCGTTTTCATCTTTGGAGATGTATTATACTCTTCTGGTTCATGCTGTCATTTGTGTGTCTAAAAAACTTGTGTTATATTAGGGCCATACTACTTATATTCTGATCACTGTCTTTTAGATGGAAATTTATTTGAGAAAAAAGAAAGGCAGCTGATAGCATGTCCTTTAATCATCAGATTATGATAAGTAAAATTGCTGTAATGAGACTCAGACTGTCAAAATCCCAGATGCACTATTGGACAACCTTGCTTGTCCTGGGGATACAGTCATGGGATTAACAGAGCACCTCTGTCTCCTTAGTCCCGACAACTGTGGTCAGGTCACTCTGATGTAGAACGATTTTTTTCGTTTTCAACACGGGCTACTTCACTGGTTTGGTCAGTAAGTCTGTCTTGTGCTGTGGGCTTACTGGTATTTTCTCTAAGCTCTGCCCCTCCCAGTGACTCAGAACGCCCATATTTCTTCCTAGATACTCCAATACCCCAAAAGAGAAATGGAGAATATTTTTATTGCTCTAATAGAAAATGATAATACATTCTAGCTGTATTCATAAGTTAGTAACTGCTTTGCTTATGGCATGTATAACTTCCAGTGTGACGTGACCATCCTCCAATTGTAACTCATTGTAGTACGAATTTATCCATCTACAATTTTGTTACCAGAGACAACTCATAGAAAGTGACTGTCAGCATAAAAGTACTTGAGTGGTTTATCACTGGCTCTGTAGCTTGTTTGAGGAGGTTATACATAACCTAAAAATTTAGAAAATCCCCTTGAAATAAATTGGAACTTTCTTCCCCAAGGGTTCATGCCAAAACACTGAGGCATCAATAATAAAGCAAGGGGCTTATTTTGCAAATTAAGCAATGGGCTTATTTTGCAAATTAAGAATCTTCCCTAAGAAAGAGGATCTGTATGAAACACTGTGACCTACCCAAGTGTGAAGTGATAAATAGGAATATGTACTCAGCCAGAGACCTTTGCAATTAGAGAAAACTTTCTTTGCTTCATCTTTTTGCAAGGTCGGATTCAATTAGCATGTTCAGTGGACAGTGGAGTCCTGGCTTTTCTTTACAACCTGTAATAGACTCAGTTATTTTCCAGGGTTGCTTCTATTCTGTAAATATGCCAGCATTGCCTGGTTTAAAACTAAACATATTTTAATGAGAATTGTAGCTCCTAATTCCTCTCATTTCTGAAAGTCTTGCAAAGTGGCAGAAATTTCATACCAAGGAAAATGAATAGCCAGTCAACTGATTTGCCTAAATGTATGGTGCATATCAAATGTACCCTTGGTCTACTAATAGACATTCCAACCTCACCTTGGGTATTCTTCACTTCCTGTAATTTAGGATTACCATGTTGGTGCAGTAGCAGGATCAGAGAGATTTATGCAAAATAATGAATATTCACTATAACATATGACTGTCAAATGTCAATGTGACAAAAAGTACACTAAAGGGGTAGTGAGTCCTGTCTAACAGCGAGCCCCTGTCTGCTCTCTGCTACAGTAACAATCTACTGGCGATAACTGTCAGGGCACAGACTATTAGATTGCAAATACACGGATGAACTGTGAGCATGATCATGAGACCATATATTCTGTCACTTTTTCTTCATTTCTAGGGCTAAATTCCTCCCACATGGCTGTGAATTACATAGCAGAAATTGTCAGAAGTTTTACTCTCCTAAGTGAATGCTAATAAGTAAGTACATATTTTATAGGCTGCCCAGGCAGATAGTCTTACCAATATTAAACTTCCATCCCTGTACACAGAAGATAGGAAACGTGGGTATTATGTCTTTGTTTCTATGCCTTACTCATTTTGCCATACAGAGATCCATATTTTAAAAGCTGGTTGTGTTCCAGAAGTTAATTTGTGAATCAGTTGTTTGGAAAATGAAATACTTATTTCCCATAGAAACAATATTTTAAAATGGTAGGTTAAGACAACCTATGACATGCCTGCTTAATCAGCAATAAACATTAATTCTAGAACCTGACCAAGCTGTATAAAATGGGCTTGCTTTGTTAGTTTCAACAGGAATCAATTTTTACCAAAGAAATAGAACTCCAACTTATCTCCCACCTGAATCACCATGTACACATATTAGCGTGTCACAATTTCTCAATATCTGGACTTTGAGAGTGAAAACATAGGCAATCTCAGTGCGTCTGGTTGTGGTCTCACTGAACTGGTTAGTCTGGGCTTTATCTGGGATGAGATATTGGGAAGATGAAATAATAAGGAAGCTCTAAATATGGAAGCTCAGAGACACTTGTGCAAAATCACCAACAAAAAGCACAGAAATGCGAAAAAAAAAGGGTACTAAATAGACTGTGTAGAGGACACTTATTATAATTAGAAACTCTTTGACCTCATCAAGAAGTGTGCATCAGGTGGTTCAAATTGTTAGCTGCTTTTCACGTGCCTGGGAATGCCCATGGGAGCACCCAAGTATGGATCCTGGAAAATTTTATACTTAGGAAAATCTAAGTTATGTTGTGAAACAACCAACCACACAGACTTTAATGGCTTAAAAATAAAGTTTTATTTCTCACTTGTATATCTGTTACATTTTCGTGGCTGGGATTTGAAAGTTTGCCGTCAGTGTAATAACTCAAACACAGAGTTACAGCACAGCCAGCATCACGACAGTTTCCACTCATCGTGCAGATTGAAAAGAAACCTCAGGGGAATGCCGTTCCAGCAATTAAAAGCCTTGGCCTGAAAGTGGCCTGTATTTTAACCCATTAGCCAGAACTAATCACATATCTTCACCCAACTGCAAGAGGACCTGGGATATGATTTTACTAGGTACCTGGAAGCAGGGTGAGGTGCACGAATAGGATGAAAACCAGAAACGTGTTGAAATTTTCAAGACTGTCACACATAGATTAACAAGCTATACGCCAGCAGTTTTGAATAATCATCTTGCCATGTCCCACTACTGATTTTGAAGCTCTCAGATAAGATTTGTGCTAGAAGAATGTGACACTAAGCTAGGATTAGAAACTCTAAAGCCTAGGCATTACTGAGGCTTGATTCTGTATGTGTTTGGGGTGGGCTATTTCAGCTACGTCACAGAATTATATTTATATATGGAATTATATTCATATATTTCATAGAAGCAAACAATGGGTTTTTGTCATAAGAAAAATACACTTGAAGGATTTTACTTGAAGTCGTCTACCCCTGCCAGTAGAGTGGAGAATCAGTTTTGTGATTTTGCTTTTGTCCTTGGATAACACGAGAGACTCCCTCTCATAGATCAGAACTTCAGGCACCCTCAGTTCATTTCCTTTATTTCACTAAATCAGGTGTGCATTGTGAAGTGAGTGGCCCAAGATTTATTATTGTTGCTGGGTTAAAAAGCTCTCGTCCCTCTGATTCTTCGAACTTCTAGGGCTTGAAGTAAAATTCCTCATGCAGACCATGCTTAGTGCTTATTAGCCACATAATTTAATTTCTGATCTTTTTTTCTATTCATTGTAAAAGAAAATATTTCATCTTACTGGGTAGAAAAATGCTCATAATTTTTTTTAATTTAAAAATTCTTTGTGCTGAGTTGTTTGTATGTCTCAGCATAAATGTTAATGTTTAAGTAAAGGACTATTTTTCTAAAATTGAAATGAAAATACTTAAAATTTGGTCAAGACCTTTTAAAATCTGATTCCTTGTATTTGCTGGCAATCAGTTTAAAATCCCATGTATTTAATAGTAGATAAAGACAAAAATATGTCAAGCAATAAAATATACACAGTATTATCATTACCCTTTTTTTTTTTTACTATGTATATGCTGGTATTGTACAAATCAAATATTTCTTAAGAATGCTGTCAATCTATATGCATTAAAACTTTAAAACATTGTTTCATTACACCAATCTGATTTTTTGACAGGATGAATAAGTGTGCCACATAGATAACTGGTTCATTAACTCATTTGGGTATGATAGCTGTTACATACAACTTTTTTCCATTTGTGTGTAACATAGGAGAACATGAGTTTTTCCTTCTTTCTCATTTAGTAACATTGTTTCTTTATCTGATTAATGATTTATGCATTTAGTCTATTAACAAATACTGAGTACCTACTATGTAACTGCCATACTAAAAAACGTATGAAAAGCCCTACACTCCACAAGAGTTGATTTCAATGTGGTGAGATAGACAGTAAACAATCAAATGAGGCAAAGCATATACGTAATATGCCAGATGGTGAGGAGTGCGGTGAAGGGAAATAAACTTGAAAAGAGGAATGAATGGTCTTGTTATGACTCAGTCTGTATTTTTGAACGGGTAAATTATACTTAGAAAATTATGAGTTTGTTTAGAATAATTATATTTTACTGTTTACAACAGCCTGAGAGGGAAGGTCACAGGAGGAGAAAATTTTCAAGAAAAAAATTTGACACTAAACAACATGATATAACAAATGCCTTATCCACATAGAACTTAACTTTTTTGTGTGGTGCATTTATCGTGTGTCACTGATCAGAAAGCACCAAAGCACTTCTTTGTTGACCTAATCTGGCATCTGCGGGGCCCTCCTCTAGAGAAGTGATAAAATTGAGTTCATCTTTCTCACTTCTGTTTATTTGCCTGCCTCTCTTGGGTTCATCTAGCAGGCTGAAGGGTTTCCATGCTGAGCTCCAATCATTCATTTTTCAAGTGTTACAACACAAACGTAAGACTTGTAGGGAATTATTTTGTTTATAACAGAACGGGTTTAAAATGAATGAAAATCTTGACATCCAGAATCATAAAAAGGAGATCACTTGGGTTAGGATGTGAATTAGAGAACTATTTCATAGTGTATTTGTTCTAGCATATAGAGTTAGTATATGTCAACAAATAAAAATAATTATTTTACCATTGGGAACAGTAGAAATGGGAATAAAAACCAGTCCTTACCAATCATTTTGGAAGATTTTTTACCTCATTAGCATCTACCCTCACTGCAGTCACTGGGCCTGCTCCAATTTGAAAGCCACTGAAAATGAAACACAAAAACATAAATTAATAAAGTGAAGCGAATAAATAGCCTTGCTATGAAAAAGGACGTCAACAGCAAAAGTAAAAATTAATAAATAAATAAAACCCATACAGTATAATAAACAATAATAAAGCAATGGCTTGCACTTACAGCTAAAATAAGTGTTTCGCAGAGGAGTAACATCCATTGACTAAGTAGTTATATTTGAAAAGAGTAATACCATGTTAAGAGCCAAAATTATTTTTCGACATGTCCAATTAAACACAGATGTAATAATTTCAAAATTGTTAACTGAAATGATGAAAACAGTGACAATTCTCAGTATAGAATAACTTTGAAAATGTACATGCTGATTATTTTGGTTACTAAGCTTCATTTTAACAGTAATTCTTCAATTGGCCTTAAGCTTAAGAATGAATATCATGAATGATAACCAAGCACATGTGTCAAAAATTGATCCTTGATCACGTATGTAAAATTATTTTCACTAATGAGCCTAGTTCTCCCACAGTCATGATTAAGCAATTTACGCAGACATATCAGTCTCATTTTGAAAATGACTAGTTCAAATTATAAAGTATTTTCAAGTAGGCTGATCTTAATCCCCCTAGAATTGCAATATTCCTGTTCTAAGGACACCCATGTTATGTAATTATTGCCAGAGCCAGAATGTGTCTGTATGAATGCAGTAACTTACTGCTCTACTTACCGTTTCTACTTTAATCATGTTACACAATTTAAGTTTTCCTTCTATTTAAAGTGTTGTTTTCTAGCCTCCCCCAAAAAGTATGGAAAAGATTGAGATTTAAGAAATAAAATATCTCATCCCAACCCTGTAACCTGTGTTCTTAATGGCCTCAGGCGAATCACATCACGTCTGTTTTTCCTGCATTAAGTAAAATACGGGAGTTGGACTGAAATTAGAGGTTCCCAATCCTGTCTGTGTGTTGAAATCTGGGATGGAGGTTACTTTAAAAGCCACCTATGTAAGAATGGCACAGTTGTTATTTTTAAAAAGTCTTATCACTTAGAAGTGCGTCTGAATTCTTTATCATGGAAATTACATCTGGGATTTGCTTTCAAATAGATTTGAGAAAGAAAAAAAGAACAGAAAAGAACAAACAGCTATAAAGGAGAGTGGAAAGGGAAAGAGAAGTGAAGGAAATACAAGGAAAAATGGGACCCCCCCAAAAAAAAGGGAAAAAAATTAAGCTTTGGGTAATGTGTAAAACGGTGGTCTGTAATTTTGATGAAGTTTGTTGGTTGATATAGAGGGCTTCATTCTTCCTCAATTTTTGTGTGGTTGCAAAGTTAATTTTTTTTTTTTTGCTCAGATTCTAGTTCTACCAATTCTAGAGATCCTAATTTTACAACTGTGAATCAGTGGTTCCCTGAGTGTGGTGCTCAGAATAGTGTCATTACCTGGGCATTTGTTCGAAATACAAATTATTAGGATCTATCCAAGAACTACTAAATCACAAACCATGAGGGTACAGCCCAGTGATCAGTGTTCTTAAAGAAAAAAAAATTCCTGTGATTTTGATTTATGCATAAATATAAGAACCATGTCTGAGTGAGGTTCTATATTGATGTTATATTTAGTACTCTAGGTAATTTAGGAAAGGATAAATAGGAATGAATAGGAAAGTAGCACTAAGGACCACTGGATAAAATGATTTCTGAACTCAAAGTCCTCCACAGTTCTGTTTAAAAAAAGAAAAAAGCTAAAATTCAACAAAAACAAGAACACACATACAACACTTTACCTTTTGTATTTGTTTTGTTATGTGATACAGATTCCTTAAATAAAAATCAGTAAAATAATAATCTTTATTGTTGAGAAGATTAAATAATACATACACAATACTAAAATAGTACGTGACATAAATGAAGAACTAAGAATTACTTTAATTTTTGTTTTAGTTTATATTGCTCATATATATTTATTAATGTCTTCCACGTATTTTATTATAAAACTAAAAATTACTTTCTGGATAAATTTTATTTTACATATTTTCTAATATTTGTTTTATATTATATCAATAACCCAAAATTATTTTTACCTGTAGTGAAATACTAATATTTGTCCTGAATATTAATTCTTCTGTAAATCAAATAGCAATATTTCTTTGATCAAATTATTTTAGCTGACAGAGATCAACATTTATTTCCTCCATAATTAATTATGAAAAGGGTCAAGACCATTGGAACAAAATTGTTTGCTGTTGAGTAGAAAAGAGCAGAATACAAGCAAACGTTAGTATCTCAGTGAACAATTCTGTAAGTACCTAAACGGACACAATTTTCTTTAGCACTGAGTGCCTGGACCATTATGTATTCTGAAATATTTTAGCTATAATCCTTAAATGTATTTAAATTATCCGTCTCTAACTTACAGTTAATATAAACTTAAAGTTGAGGCAGAGACTAATTTTTTTTAGATATTTTAAATGCAACTTTATTCTAGAGACTACATTTTGATAATTACAATTTCAGTGATTTTTACAAGTGAAATACAGGGATTTATTATTTCTAATTTTAGTTGGTCTTAGGTGGTCCTCCAATTGTGTCATTAACTAACTATAAGATGTTAAACTCTATGTATTTAAATTTCTTCATCTGTATTATGAAAGTTTAGATGAGTCATTCTAAAATCAACAATTTTGGTAGAGAAGACACTTGCCTTTTGTTCTAAATATGTCAATAACTAGTGTTACTACCTCAGATAAGTCATGTAAGTCTAAATACCCACATATACAAAAGAGAGGATGGATCACATGATCTCTGATGTCTTTTTAGACTCTGTGTGATTGTGGTCTGTGTGTCTATGTATGTGTCTGTAAGTATTTCTACCTAGGAAATACACTTTAAGAGTAAATTAAAGAATATCTTGCCTATAAAATTTTTTAAGTGGATGGTGGTTTAAGGGAGCCAAGTTTCTCAGTGTTGGAGTAGAAGGTTTCAGGTAAGCAAGGAGAGGAGTCTAGAATAATGACTGTGTGAACTCATATTTAGATTGATAAAAACATAACTGAATATATCTAGAAGTATTTACAGATACATGTATATACATCAGTTAATACACACATATATTAATTTATTCAGTCAGCTGAGACGGCCTAGAAACAATAAGAATCCAATAGCAAGGAGTCCATCTGGTGCCTAGATCTTGGTTTAGAACACCATCCTCCAATAAAAGCAATAGGTTCCCCTTGAGAAATGGCTAGTTCTTGGACCCAGGCAAGGAATGTTCAAGATAAGCCTGGAATATCTTATTCAGAAAGTAAGGAAGTTCTCAAAACAAACAAAACACACAATCATGTGGTTTTATGTCAAAGAGACTCAGGAGCTACCTGAAAGAACTCCTGATGGCCAAAGATGGAACAATTTGAGCACCAAAATAAAACTGGAGTATAACACAAAGTGTAAAATAAATATCTTTGAGCCCATGCTAATAGAAATGATTGAATGACTAATTGGCAGAGAAGAGACAAACCTTATGTAGATAACATACTTAGATACTCAGTCCTCAAGGTGGCAAGTAACTTCCCACTATTTAAGTGTGGGCTATACCCTTCCTTCCAAAGGGTACTATATGGGAAGGGGAGGTGGGAGTAAATTTACAATGAATAGACCTGAAAAACACTACCTCAGCCAGTGATCAAGGTCGGCATCAACCATAAGTCGTATAGATAATATGTGCCCTTAATTTGATATGATGAAAATGGCAGTTTCCCTCTGTGATCTTCCTCCCAGAAGCCAACAACCTCAACTGAACTATGAGAAAAACATTTTTGAAATGCCAGTTGAGAAGCAGTTTACAAAATATATGACCAGTATTCCTCAAAACTGTCAAGATCATTAAAAACAAAGTTGGAGAAATTGTCACATCTAAAAGGAGCCTAAGGAGACATGGCAACTAAATATAATATGGTGCCCTGAATGGCATGGTGAATATGGTCAAAGAGAAAAAGGACACGAGGTATCAACTAAGAAAGTGTGAGCCTAGTATGAAGTTGAAAATAGTCTATCAATATTGGCTTATTAATTGTGACAAATGCACTGTAATAATGTAAGATGTTAATAATAGGAGAAACTGAGTACAGGGTAGATGAAAACTCCCTGTAATCTGTCCCCAGTTTTTTTTTTTTTCTGTGACTTTTAAAATATTCTAAAAGTTAAGTTCTATTAAAATAATTTAGTATCTTAAAATTGACTCCTAAATCAGAATTTATAATTTACTTAGCAATTTGCAAGATTTCAGGGTTTATTTTTTATTTTTTATTTTTAAAAAATGTCCAGAAAGACAGTATTTTGTTTTTAAAGTTTCTCCCTGTGCTTCAAAATAGGACTTTGATACGGTGTCAAATGTTAGCTTGATGACGTGAATGGGAGCGGCTGAAAAGTAGCATTCAACATTCAAGAGGCTTCTGTAGTTGTCTCCATGTCCCTCTCAGGAAGACAAGAAAAATAGACAACTTTCCTGAGTGCCAAAAATGTCACTCTAGGATTGCAGAGACATTGGGAAAATTTGGTTTAATGAGAGATACATATGAATGTTGTAGACTTTCTGTAAGGACAGCACATATTTCTGGTTTTGACTTCACTCACGACTGTCTTCCTTATCATTCCATTTGGATTTTATTAACTTTTTTTTTAAGCCTCAGAGGAGTGACGTGGTGGCAAATTAGCAACTGCAAAGATGAGATGGTAAAATTGACTGTGACAGAAATCATTTAGAATTAAGGAAAACTATTTGATTCTGAGGAAGAAATACCTTTTAAGAGGGAAAAATAGTAAGTTTGCTGGCTTGTCTAAAATAGTAGGAGCACAGTTGGTTTGCTAGAATATTTTCTACGTCCTCTCTGTTTTCCCATCTCAACTGACAGCTCCTGACTTCAGCTTCCCTCTTCTCAGACAGCGTGCTGACATATCTTGGTCTCTCCTCACCCCAATTCACTTTCTCTAAACTCTCCCTCAGGAAAACTGAAATGTCATCTTTTGACTCTGAAAAAGATCAACTCATCAGGAATTCATTTCTCCCTCATACCATTCTTCACTATATTGTTTGGATGTACATACACAATTATATTAACAGGATTATGAGAAAGGAATGAAGTCATTATTTTTAGTTGCCTTCTTTTATAATTCAGTTAAGTGATTTCTCACAATTATCACTCAGAGGGAACTGATTACTCTGGTGATCTGATTTTTTTCCCCAAAACAATCCCCCAAACCACTATGGCTTGCAAATTTCCAGTGGCTCAGTTCCCAGTAATGGAGGAGGCATGAAATTTTAACATATTCCCACAAACCACTTGTCATTGCTGTACCCAATATATTGGTTAAGTCTGGATTAGGAATAGGTTGGCATTACTGTTAAAAAAAAAAAAATCTGAACATGCCATAGTTTATGGTGGAGAAAACTCCCTCCCATTTCTTTATTTTAGTTTTTTCAGTCAAGTTGGTTCTGTGAGTATGGCCTTTTGATAGCAAATGTTAAATTCTTTGTAAACATCTAGTCAGTTTCTAACAGAATCTCTGTGATTGTCCATATAGAATAGCATTCAGGATTTAAACCATTTCTCTTTGTCTCAAAACCTCTTTAATTTTGATTGAAAATTCTATGTAGATGGAGGGTCAAGTCTCATCTGGAATCTCAGTAGAGCATAGAACAAAAGGATCCATCAGTTAGTTTAGAGATAGGAAAAGTTCAAAGAAAAGGCATGGAGGGGTCATCAGTGGAAGGGATCAGAGATAGAAAGAGTGATGTTGATGAAAATTAAGTCCAGAAATGGAGATCTCTCATTTGAAAAGGATCAGTTCCTCTGAGTTATTAGAGATCTGGGTGGAATCCAGTAGAGAAACCTGGGTACAAATAGAGGTTAAACATCTGAGGAAGCAGGCACAACTTACAGGAATTTTGCCTGGCAGGAGAGACTGATATGTGAGAAATTGTGTCTAACAGGAGCATCAGGAGAAAAAACTCGTGCCTGAGTGTCAGTAATGATCTCCACTGCACAGTGCACTCTTTTTCTGATAGTGAATGGAAAGTAGATACAGTCTCTGATTTACATAAGCAAACAGATTGTTCATTCTGCAATAAAATATCAGAGCCAAATACATCTTAAATAATGGCCAGAATTAAAATGAGATAGAAGACATATTCAGTCGCAGTTAGGAAAGGAATTTAGTGACCTAAGCATAGTCGTTAGAAACTAAGCCGAAACTTGAAATCTGAAGCCTCTCCTTATTAAAGAAAATATCGGGTTGTGTTCTGTGAAGTTAGATTCCAACAATTGGTTCCTCAATAAATGTGACAAGTTCTTAAGGCTAATGCAAAATTACTTGTATAAAATTCAGGAAAACTTACAGCATTTAATAAACTTTTTTTTTTGAGGGGAGAACATTTGGGTGTTTTTGTTTCTTCAGTTTGGAAATTTGGCTTCTAAATTCCCAGTGCCTTTTCTGGATATTATCCCATAGTCTGAATACATTCCAATAAGAGAGGTGAAGGCAGCTTTACCTATATATGCAAATGCCACATATTACAAAGAGTCCTTCAACTATTATGGAATAATGTAGGTTAAAATTGAACTCTCCAACTGTCTCATATATCACGTTGACAGGGAATATATTTTTAACGTATTCCTGTATGTGAGAAATTTTTGAACTTTTCTAACAGTGGCATTATCCCGTTCAAACACAGTATTTTGTGTAGCCTAAATGTATAAAGTAGATAAAAGGATGATTTGGACGTAGCTGGTGAGGTTGAGGTTTATCCAGCATAACTCTGACCACTTTCTCTCCCTATCAGCCTCCACAATGGCACCAGGTAACTCTGGAGAATTGTAGTGTTCTCTAGAATGTAGTTTAAAACCACTACTGTCACTCACGTAAACTTCAGCCACTAAAATGTCATACTCTTGGATCACAGTCGTTTCTTACAGGTCATTTGTAAGCCATTGAGAAATCATTTTGCTTCCTGCCCCCCAACTAATTTTAGTGAGAAAATAATGGCACACGGTAGAAAGAAATTGAAATGGTGAAAAAATGTTTATATAAAAATGAGTCAGCTTCCAGTTCTTATATCCCTATTGTAGTTTCCAGGCATATTTTTGTTAATAGCTTCTTATGACTCCTTCCAAAAATAGCTCATGCACATGCATATGCCTGTGCAGGTATGTGCACATGCACCCCCAGCATGTTCCCTTTTTATACGAATGAGAAAATTAAAAGTGCACTGATGTGTACTTTGCTTTATGCACCTAAGAAGTATCAGCATTCTCTCCATGTTTTTCTGCCAGTCTTACTTGAATTTGCTCAGGAAATGCTTGTTCCCTTGAGCCTAAGTTGAGCTGGAGCAGCTGAATTGTTTGGAATCTTTGCCCAAGTGGTCTTTCATGGCAATGTTCCTCTCGATAGGACAGTCTCAGGGCAGCATCCCCAAAAGTGCTACAGCTCTGTTGAGGTCCAAGTTTTCGAACTCACAGGATGTTACTTCTGCCTCCTCCTGCTGATTGAAGCAGTTAACAAGGCTGGACCAGATATAAGGTGAGGTGAAGTAAGTTCCTCTTCTTGAATGGCAGGAGCTGCAAATAATATATAGATGTATTTAATTGACCACAATCTCGAAAAGAGAGAAGATAAACCAAAAATACCTTGTAATAGGAAAAACATATAAAATATTTAGTGTACTACCTGGATTTTCAATACACTTTCAACAAATAATGGGCTGTTTTTACCACTGTAATTGTTATTTTTGAAGACTTCTCACCAACCAGTTATTGATAAATTCAGAATATGTAATCTGGTTATATAATACACAGTTTTGTATTTTTTCTCCAGACAGTGGCTCTGGTTGGTATGTGTTTCCAATTCTGCTTCAAAGTTAAAAGTAATTTCATTCTGAACTTCCACCTCCTCTATTCCCACCACTGGCTTCCACGGTCTCCTTTACTCCTCTTTGTCTCTGCAGTACGTATCACCATTTAACATAAATGTTTCATTTATCTTCCCTTATATCTAGAATGTAATCTTTGTGTGAGTAGTAACTTTGTTTTCTTCCCTCCTGTGACCCCAGGAACTAGAAACTAACTGATACTTACTAGGTGTTCAATATGTGTAGGGTGCAGGGATGCGTGAATGAATGATTATTTCACCTGCTTCATAGCCCCATTGCATATCAATGAAGAGGAGCATAAGCAGTGGCGCGTTAACCACATTGATTTTCTTGTAAAACTGAATTAGCAAAACTTGTTTAACCTCTGTAGCGTTTTGAATATTTGGTTTTCTTTTGCTGAAACTTACATTTCAAAGCGAGAATTCCCTCCCTACCCCAGAAAAAGGGATTATCTACTAGACAACGCATTGCTTTCTGTGCATTAAAAACATTCTTGAAATAAGTCAAAATGCATCATAAACTCAGAGTACATTTTTAAAAATGGTATTTTTACCTCTTAGCCCAATGTTAAGGAACTTGTTATGTTTAAGAACCCCACCAATCCTAATATACTTTCTGAAGTTCTCTATAATGTGGAATAATGGAATAATGACTATTTTCTCTTTATATATTTATTGAAAAAGTCAGATGTAGAATAATTTAACTGGTGAAAAGCATCTATGAATGATAATACCTCATAATAAAGGGCTGTATTTGCGCATTGCCATTAATATGGAAAGCAGAATGGGGTTACTTTGCTTGAAATCAGAAGTGTAAATGTGTGAAATGTGTAAAAAAAAAAAAAAGGCTTTACAATGACATGATAAGTTACTGGGCAATAAGATGATTATTAAAAAAATTTCCTTCTCAGTGGAAAATACTGCTATTGCTAAAATCATTCTCTTACATGGGATAAAATGACTTTTAATACAGAATATAAGAAAGATTTCAAGGTAAATATTATAAAAACACTCTTCTAATTTATTTTATGAAGTTAGCTGATACAAGTAGAGATAATTCATCTCAGTGAACACAAATATTAAACATTTTATAAAAGTAAAGACCTGGATGTAAATCTGAGGTGGGGTTTTTTTGTGTTTTGTTTTGTTTTTCCCTATTCCCTTTTTTCCCTAAGGAGTCTGATGGGTCTTTGGAAAGTAAAAGGTTTTTCAAAGATGGCTTTTTTGCCGTGACTAATATTGTCATAAAGTAGTTTTTCTTTTTTCCAATCTATAAATTATTTATCTCACATGATTTGAAAATAGAGCTATGAGGAAGGTAAAACATGTCACTATATGCATTTTTCAGGTGGAATCGATGATATGTTACATGACAAACAAGTCATGCAGCTAATATGTAGCTGAGCTGAGGCTGGAATCTGGGCACTTGAACTTGTAACCCATTGATCCTCCGACCGTAACAGCAGCTTCCATACACTCGACACTCATAATCTGTGACTTCATAAAATCTTCACAAGAACCTTGTATAGTAAAAGTTATTAGCTTCATTTTTCAGATTGCAGGATTGGGGTTAAAAGGCCTTAAGAGTGGGCACTTAAACCCAAGATTGTCTGCATTTACAAGATTTTTCTTTCATCCTTTGTAACCTTTCTGAGTATGTTGTGTGGACACTCATTTCTCGTGTTTTTAGCAGTTTACTAAAACTATTACTGCACTAAGATTTAAGGATTGATCATATATATAGTTGCTTGTGTACTGTGGATATATAGCTCCCAGTCTTCCATCTTTTTCTCTTCTCTTTTTCTTTTTTACCCACCGTGCCAACTACCACCAAATGGAAAATATCAATGTGCTGTGGTGTCATTTACTCCTTCTTAAGTTCAAGGTGCTCACATTTTTATTCTGAATAAAATTACCTCATTGATTTTTCAAATCCTATAAGGTGAAAAGCCTAGGACGATGTGAGAATTCACCAAGGGGAGCAGTGACTTTAAGATGATTTGCGACTGTTCTTCAAATAGAACA
Source organism: Vicugna pacos (assembly GCF_048564905.1). Classification (NCBI taxonomy): domain Eukaryota; kingdom Metazoa; phylum Chordata; class Mammalia; order Artiodactyla; family Camelidae; genus Vicugna; species Vicugna pacos. The sequence goes on from NC_132997.1 coordinate 63,033,003, forward strand.
GAGAATATTAGGAATTATTTCCTGTGAGGATAATGCTGATGTTCATCTCTTTAAAAATCTTACAAGAATAGAAGCTATATTCATTCTTCACGAGCCAAAATACCTTTGTCATATATATGGGTGCTAAGATAATAATAAAAAAAAATTCTGAGAACCGATTTGGGCAAGAATTAGAAATAGACTGCATTTGTGAATAATTGGCCATCTCAACTCCAGTTAATCAGTTCAAACTCTGTTGAAGACAGAATGACATAGAGCACCCATAGTTCCACTCTGTGAGCCTGTGCATTGAATTAGCATAGAGATGGAAATAAGTATGTCTTTCTCAGGTCCAGGACCTATGCTTTGGCAAGAAGAGCAACATTTTCTTTTCCATCAACTCTCGTTGTTCTATTAAGGACTTTAATATATCATTTCAATTATGCTGGATGGATAATCTCATGATGCTATCAACACCTTGGTTGTCTGACAAAAAATTGTAAATAAGATAATACTTGTTAAGAGCTTTTCATTAAAAAAAAAAGACATGAAGGATTTTTAAGGCTTAAGGTTATAGACATAATGGGGAATAACTGGTACACACCACAATTCAAGAAATCATTCTTAATTTAAATCATTACATACTTTTGAAATACAGCTCTTTAAATATTTGAATACTTATCTTGAAAAAATAAGGCCATTTGGGTTTGAGAAAACAATGTTATAAAAAATGTTTATAATCTCTCAAGATTATAACATAACCTTCAAGTGTCTGTATTTTGTGTACATGACATTGAACTGACTATACACATACATTTGCTTTACTTACATGTACAGAATTTTTCCTGTCATGTAATTCTTTGACACACTTGAGCTTTATCATAATAAGTCTTGCAAATTTCCTACATTAAAGGTAATTATCCTTCAAGATTTAAGATAGTTATTTATGACGTCAGTGAACTTGAATTCTTTACAAATATCTTTGATCCACATTTGGTGTACTTAACTACCATACTGAATAGGGAATTTTCAAATCTGCTTTGTTCTAAATCTTAGTTCTATTTATCTTTTAACTTAATGTCACAAAATATTTTTACTTTTGAAGATTGGAATAGTATTTTATTAGGCAGCTTGATCAATTAGAGAAACAAAAAAGAAGAAAGGACCAAGGAAAGAAAATAGAGGGGAAGTGATTTTTTTTAATACTATTAAAAAAAAAAAAGATTCAAGTCAGTTTCATTAGTGTTAATGATGATTCATTTCTCCATCCAAATGTGCGTATTTAAAATTTCATTTCTACTCATCAACCACAAATTATAAGTGTTTCATTTAAGAAACACACAGCTTGACTATTTCATAGCCTTCCTTTGAAATTAAATTTTAAAATATAAACATTAAATTTAATAAAAGTGAAACATAGATATTAGTTTATCAAATTATGCACTGGTAGTATGAAATCTTACATGTCCAAGTTTTAATTTGGGAGACTTACTTTCCTTTAAAGTCTGAAAAGAGTTTCAGATTTTGAGATCTGAAATAGAAAATATTCAGTAAAAGAAAATATTCAGGAAAAGTTTTCAGGTATTTCCTCTTTGGTAAGTACAATAAATAATCTGAGACTGGCCTGGAATTTCCTTCTAGATGCACTTACTTGCAGGGAATGTAAACAAGTCAGTGAATTATTATTTAACACTTTATTACCTTTAAGAGAACCATTTTAACTATTATATTTATTGAAAATGTGACGCTGTACTCCTCTTTTATTATGCCTTTTTGCATAATAGATGTATTCTATATATTACATTTGCTATTATGTCATATGGTTAAAACCTAATGACACATATTTTTGTATGTGCTTTTATAGGAAAATTCAGGCATAATCACTCTACACCTTTCTATCAACACAGAGTTCTTGTTTGTCCAGATCTAAGAGGGGTATTTTCTAGAGCTTCATAGGGAAGAGCACAGATTCTGGTTCCCTCAGCCAGTCAGATGTATTTACAAAAGATGAGAAATAATTCAGGCCAACCAGAGATGAGTGTCAAAACAAATATGTCTATGAGCATCATTGAGAGACTTTTATCAGCTACTTCAGAGCCCAAAGGTGAAATATGAAAAGCTGCAAAGGAGCTCATCTTTTTCTCTGAAACAAACCTAAGTCAGTGTGCCATGAAGACACACTGATGCTGTAATCAGTGTTATCAGCAGTGCCAAGATGAAGCTCCTTCAAGTAGGTTAACGGCCCTAAGATTGAGTTTAGGTAGCCGTATTCGTTTTCTGCAAATTTCTGGAAACTGAGCTGCTTAAACAACAGTTATTTTAGAGTTCAACAGATTAATTATTTTAGAATTCTGTAGGAAAGAATCCAACATGGGTCTCATTGGGCTAAAATGAAGACATCAGCCGGGCTGCGTGCCTCTCTGGAGACTAGAGCCGGGAATCCATCTCCCATTCCTTATTTTGTCATTCCTTCCTTCACCTACAAACCCAGCATTGGTGGCTTTCACATTGCAATACTCCAACCTCTTCTCTGAGCCCTCATTCTACTTTTTAGGGTTCCTGGGATTACATGGGACCCACCAGGACAATCTCCCTGTTTTAAGTTCAGCTGATTAGCAGCTCTTAATTCTCTTTTTTCATCCAAACTAACACATTCACAGGTTCCAGGGACTAGGATGTGGGCATCTTTGGAAACCATTATTCTGCCTACCATGGCAGGGGAGCTCAGAACAATAGAAAAAACAGGGCAGATACCTGTGTGCCAGGTTACCAGTCTGCTTTGTGACTAGAACAATAGGAATTGTCTTGTATGACAACGATGGAAAACTTGACTCAAATAGGCTCAAGAAAATAGAATTTCTCAGCTTTCATAGTCTAAGATTTCCAATAGTAGGATGAGTACAGCTACAGCTGAATATGGGGATTCAAACCATGTACTTCAGGATCTCATTTCTCCTTCATCTCTAACCTGAACTTCTCTAGTGCTGCCTGCTTTCTCAGAAGGGCTTTCTTTCAAAAACCTAAAACTGTCTCCCCCAGCCAACTAGCAAGAGGACTCCTAGGACGGGGCCATTTGGCAGGGGACAAGCTAGTTTGTGGTAAGTGGCTGAGGGAGCAGAGAAGCTTTCTTTTTTCCCTTTTTTTTTTTTCTTCATTTCTTTTCGGCTTTTCACCTCAAGGGCAGTACCATCTCTTCTCCAAAGCGATTTGCAATACTAACATTCTTGAAAAGAGGCCTAGAACAGTAGCCGTTACTGCTTTTGCTCACAGGATGCACAGAAGCTGGAGAGACGCACGGAAAACACTCCATCTTAGGGACTTCTCTTATCATTAATTATCTGGCTTGTAGTATCAGATAATTCTTAAATTCTTCAAACTGTATCCTAAAACCAATTTATTCACATATTTCTTAAAATTTTTCCCTTTGTCTCTTTAGTGTTGTTTTTAATCTATTATTAACCACTGAATACTCTTTGGATAACTCTAATGCCAATCACTGTAATTCTTCTTGCCCCCATAGCATGCCTGTCATTTCATGAGAAGTTTATATGTTTTGGGTAATAGCTGCATTTATTTTTCTTATGTGAGGGTAAGCTCTGTACCTAGTTGTTTTTCTCTGAAAGTTTGCAGTGGCCTGACTGTCTCTGTCTCACTTTTTTTTTTTTAAATCCTTTTGATAGTAAGTTAATGGCTTTCATTGTTTCTTGTGCTTTATCCTTTGATGATTATTGCTTTATTTTTCTTTGTTGTCTAATACTGGACATTTCTAGAATGACTAACTTCTGCAGGAAAGCCGATGTTCACCAGCCAAAGGAGGCAGAATTCTAGGGCTGTGTTTTCTATTGTTGGGTTCCCTTTTTTTCTATACGAAATTCAAGGAAGTGCTGATGTCCGCTGAACTAGCTTTACACGTGTGAACTAGCTTTTCAGGAAGGCAAAGTCACCATGCACCCTGACTTTACACAGTGAAGAGCTACGCACCTGAAGATAACTGTAGGATTGAAGGGTGTAGATTCTGGAGCCAGACTGCCTGGTTTTGAACATTATCTCTAATCCTTAGTTAGTGGTTCAGTCTTCAGCAAATTATTTCTGTCGCTATTTACTCATATGTGAAATTGTGTTTTTAAAAGGCTTAAATGAATTGACATTTGTGAAGTAAAATGTACTAGGTACTAGTTAAGTTTTTGTTTAACAAGAGTTTATAAAATACAAAATATCTGTTATTTACCAGATTGATTTGATATGTTTCTCCATGATTTTTCATACATATATTCACCTTTTTATTCACTTTTTCATTTCTATCTTTTAAATAATTATTTTCTTACCTTTGGTCCTAAAGCTCTGGACTGTTAGTACATTAACAAGGGGATATCAGGAGAATAATATCTTGAAAAAAGCATTTATGATTACCAAAGAGGTCAGACAGTCAAGGTACCAAGGGAAGTGATTCTTCACAGTTGAATTTATAGGGAAAAGGTAGATTCTTGATGTGAAGAGACGACAGAAATCTACCAGCAAATGAAGATTTGTTTCCCTGGTAAAAACATTAATAGACAGATTCTCTAAGTCTCATATATGAATACGCATGCCTGACACTCTGATGTTCATGAAAATGTTGTTTTTAAAAAACGTGTCCAAGTGACTCTTTCCAGAATGTCAAAAGAACTGGTTTGGACACTGAAAAAATCACTTAAAACATTTTATAGGTGCAATACAAGAAAAATAAGCAATTAAATATTTTTTTCTTTAAGTACGCATTTTAAAGCAGATTCAGGAAAGAGACAGGAGAGGAAAATAAGAAGAGACAAGGGTGGGGGACTTACAGTTTTTGTGCTTAGACTGAGCTGCTCTGAGTAGGGCATAATTCACCAGGGAGACAAGTAACAGCCTTCGTAGTTCAGTGCTTATGGTACCAGGCAAAGCCCAAAAGTGATGCAGTTTTATGAACAAGATGACTCACCTGTTATTGGAATATATATCCTGAAAGGCTTAAGAAAGCTAGAAAAATGCAGGTGAGAGAGCACAATTTTATTATGATACTCGATGTTGTATTTCATGTATTCTTTGTCCAGAAACAAAAATCAAGTAACAGGACAAAGGAAACTAAACATAAGAAGCAGGTTTTGGAAAATAGTAAGGTATAAGACTAAGGTTTTCAGTATAAAACCAAAATCAGGCAATCTAAGAAGGATGAGGTTAGGAAAAAAAAAATGTCATTCATAGCACAGCTACGGGAAGTCTCATAACATGCAGTATACATTTAACAAGAAAGGTATTTATTTTGGGAAATGAATGGTTACAAATTTTCTTTGGTTTCTTTTCTAAAATATTTGTATTTTTTGTTGTGTGGCTTTTAGGATATTCTAGTTTAGGTTTTAATTATCATTATCATTAATATTATTGGTTTCCCCTAAGTAAAATTTTCCACTTTAACATAAAGTAGAATGTATAGATATTCCTCATAAGCCAATATTTTTGTCACAATGTCAGTATCTGTTAACAAAATCTTAAGATGGCTAAATAAGTATATATATTTAAGATTTTCACTAATGATTAGATGATTAGATTTGGAAGACTTTTTGTTTCAATATAAAATGACTAGCTACATAAAGTGTATGTAAAAGTTATATGCGTGCAGGATTGAGTTGTTATAAATCAATTACTTTTTGATACTGATATTTCTGCCTTTGAGCCTTTATCAAAAATGGAGAAAAATAAATCCATGGAAAGTTAGGCATATCCCTTTAACACTTCTGCTAAGTGAAGTAATGTTTCATGTGGATAATTCCCAACACTGATCTCTTTTTTTTGAATTCCTGGGGCTCTTTATCTGTGTATCATGACTAATCTCTTTCTCTCTTCTTTGATACTTGCTTACGTCTGTCATATCCGGGTATATTCCACAAACTACTTTTGAAGACAGGTTTTATGTTTACTCCATTTGGAAACCTCTGCCAATAGCTAGCTTAATAGCTAGGAGCATAGGTTACATAGCTCAAAGTATATGTTACATGAAAATCATATTGGTTAGTTGTACTAACCAAGGGAATAGTTCGTGCAAGGTACACCAGGTTGTAGTGACCCAAGGAGAGCTCAGTGTAAAGGCTAAAGTAAACGTAAGGGTTGCCTAGTTCTATACAATTCTTTTTTATGGAAAGCTTAAAACCTATAGCAACAGTAAGCTGTTTGGAATAAAAAAGTTTATGCATACCACAGTTATCCTTGTTTTAAAGGTATTTTTTCTAGATCACAGATGATGATAATAATTTATCTTAATAAGACAGAATTTGAAAGATAGTTCTCTATTCTTACATAGAGGCAATACAATGTAGAAAATGCCATCTTTATGACATTTAGCAGCATAGAATGGTTATAGAATAGTGAATGTTTCCCTCCCTTTGTTATAACAAAATTTGCCTTGGGAATGTAACAGTCTAAGCCTTGGGTACTATGCTCTCCTGGTGACAGTACTTTGCATCTTTTTTTTTTTTGAAACGAAGGAAAAGTTTTTACAAGGTTAATAGCCAATAAACGCTTTAAAGCTCTGACACAATTATTCATTTATTAACCAAATGCTTTTTACTTGTCGTATAAATATAAACCCTTAAATGCCTTGCTTACCAATGAGAAAATTTGGTCTTTTAAAATATGACTACGTACTTAGCTTTGTTTCTAAAGTGAGCAAATAACTTTAAGGCCGAGAACCAAATATTTAACTTTGTTGCTTTGAAGGTGCTACTATTTATACTCTCTCAAAGAGAGCATTAATACTGCAGTACCACTGCTTACTAATCTGAAGGCACTATATTTGATTAATTACATATTTGAAATGTTTAACCCATTTTTAAACAAGATCTTTATTTTTCAGTGTTATTTCAAATTGTATTTGAAGAATTCATTAATGAAGGTGTTGCTTCCCCTAAGAAAAAAAGGAGTATCTTTTAAGTCCTGACCTAATTTGTAATCATGAGCCTGTAGGAAAGTTTAGCTGAAAAAAGCTAATAAAATCAAAATATTAATTACTGAAAGGTCATGCAGGAATATTACATACCTTCTCCTCTGAGTAATCAAAGCTAAAATTGGGAGAGTCTCTGGCAAACAAAAGCAGAACATGATTCAGATCGTATAAGTCAAAAGCCAGACAAAACATTCCTGCCCCTTGCAGGAAGGAGGCGTTGCTTTAAAAAACCAAGGGCAATGAGAATAAGCTTAAATAGAAGCTAAAAAGAATCATCTTCCGTAAATAGTGATTCTTTGTAATGAAATCTCAGAAGCCAAGGGCAAGAATTCTTTTGGGGTCTTATTTTCTCATAGTATGATGGCTTAAAGTAATGCCAGTCCTGTGGGCTAACATGCCTATAACTTACCAAAATTAATTTAATGGATTCGCCTATAAAAAATAGAAAAGTAAAGATCAATTTTTCTACATGATACTTGATTGTTTGCAGAGTTCTACACAGTGTCAAATTTAATCTTGAGCTAAACATCCAGATAAAGGTCAATAAAGGAAAATTTCAAGTATTGAGAAATAGCTGTCATCTAATAGATACTGTTATTAGTCAATTTTAATAATCATTTAAGGAATGTAAGTATGCGCAAAAAACATAATCTTTGATAATGGACCTGAAATGTTATATTGCCTTTTTATTTTTATAGTCCTTTTCAGTTAAGTGACTTCAAGCTTCTCTTTTAAAAATTATACTGTGTCCATGATACTTTTGAAAGTCACCTAGTTTTCTAAGTCTCAGTGTATAGGACTGTAAAAAAAAAAAAAAAAAATCTATGTTTCCATTCCTATTTTACTGATGTTTGTTAAAGTTCTCTTCCACTAATTTTTCTGTAATTTCCAAGAGGAAATTCTAAAGTCAAATGTATTAGGCGGAAAGAAAAATCATCACCATGCTGATAGAGCAAGTTAGCATCACAAGGTATTGAAGGTGGTTAACAAAGAGCTTTTGTCTTTTTTTATTCTGTCTGTGGAGGGAAAACAAGCAGGTATTCTAAACTATCAGATGCAGGCAGTTTGGGGAAGGAAATCAAATAGCTTTGATTTGGATTCTCAGAATGCAGAGGCAGAGAAGATACTCTCCCCTTTGCATTTAAAGATGCAACAGAACAAAGATGTTAGAAGTTCTGACAGCAGTTTCTCATGTTTAAGATATAATGATGCAGACAAAAAAAAAAACAAAAAACAGTTTAACATGGGGTTTCAAATTTCAGACAAACTTGATGAGATAAACCAGGCTTTCAGGGAACAATGATTGAAAGTAGGGACCAATGGTGAGTTACCTAACTATTGCTAACAAATCACAACTCATGATAAGAGCATCCTATTAATAGTTGTTGCTAATTTTGAGTAACTTTGATCATAGATATCTCACTGAAAAATCTATTTAAATATTACCTCCATTCCATCTAGTTTTTATTCCTTCTTAATGAGATTTGGCACCTTTCAAGTATGCTCACTGGAAATGCAGCCACATAGTCAATGCTCATTGGCAAAGGAAAATCAAAAGCGCTAGTTCTTAGTGCTTCTTGTGGCAAACTCAGAACTAGCACTGACACCAAAGTCAATACCAAAAGTAATCATTTGTCTGCTTCAGATGTCCTCTACCCAACCATCACAACATATGTGGTGATGATTTGAAAAAAGCCTAACAATATATAGATGAAAATTTGGAAGGTAGTTACCTACTATTTGAAGTTTGTATTTCCTATGAAATTTAACATGGTTCATCATAGTAAATGATTAAGTGGAACTACACTTTATAGAGTTCCCCTTCCACGAAATTTTGATGACGTTGGTTAGATTAGTTGTCATTTTATTTTCGTTAATTAAAATTATACATACATAATGTATTGGCCATTGTGCTGCACTCAAATTACCATCTGCTCAGTGACAATAGTGTTCTCTGGCATCTCAAAAACAGTTTGATGTTTAAAATTAAAATATTAGTCACCCCATTCTTTTCTGTATTATAGTTGTGACTGAATAGAACCTTTTTATTTTTGTGTATACAAATAAGTACTATATTTAATTATAAATTTGAAATTCGAAACTGGAATTCCTTGTGTTGAGTTTGCCACTCTTGAGCATATGATGATTTGTCATCACTTTCAAACATTCCATGCTATTACCATAAAATCCTCTCTGATCTCTCACCAACATGGTTACTACATGTGTCTCGATTTTTGAATTCTTATTTTCTTGAGCAGTGGCCATTTGGTTTTTGCGTAAGGTTACCTGTATTTTAATGAGTTGTGGTTGTAATGACACTCAGCTTTCTTTTCTTTAACTACAGTTACACAGTACATGCTACCGTTTTTTTGTCCACATCTCTACTTCTATCCATGTTTTTATAGAAGGAATCATCATCTCCTCATTCTAGCACAGAACTCCCTAATACATTTTTCCCCTATTTAAAGAGCCTGTTCCAACGAAATAGTTAACCTCATTGTGGTCAAAGCAATCATGGCATTCTTACTTCATAAAGGGCATTACTCTTGTCTGGAATGATTTTTCTGTTTATCTACACAAGTCGTTAAAGGTCCAGCCCATCATCCCTCAGGCATGGCACTTTCTTCTCTACAAGAATAAAGTAATGTTTTCCTCTTCTGAATTCTCGAAACACTTGTTTGGGTCTTAACATACTTGTCTGGTAGAGTTGCTTCTATCTCTGTGTCTCTGGTTCTTGCTGAAACATTGATTAGCTCTTAGAGAACCTCTCATTTTGCAAATTGATAAAAACACTTCTGTAAAAGCCCTCTCTTAGGTGGTTTCAATTTGACTGACATTAGCCTTTATAAATGCTGTTAATAAACATTGCATATCAAAACTAATACCATGTAGATAAACTGTTCTTTAAAACATTTCCCTTATACATACATAAAGCTCTTGAATGGAGAATTGCATGTTTTTTGTGTTTATTAACTGCCAGGAATGAATGTAAATGAAGTGAATGTAAATGAGGAATTTTCCTGTAATGGTGGAAAGCTATCTGAGGTTTTTAATACTTTGAAGACAGTAGTAATACTACAAAAACTGTAGTGTAACATTATGGCATTTTTAAAAGATTTTGATGATCACTGAGGGAACATGAACTGTTTACAGATTCTTTTCTGTTTCCCAAGTAAGTGATGTTCACACCTCGGAGCATTTGCTGTTGATGGTTACTGTGGAGCAGTTCATTCTCTCTCTAGAGAAATTTTGAAAATGTGAGGAGAAGATTTATGTCTGTTTATCTTTATATCTTACTCATTAACATAACTGAAGGCAGTTTTGAACTGAAGTAGTCAGGTGCTAGGGGTGCATACCAAGAAGAAAGACCCTACCCAGCATTCTAGTCATGGTCCATTGAGAATCTGATCCCTGGACCATTCTTAGACATCTTCTTTACTTGGCTAATTTCTTCTAGGTCTCAAGGTAGGTGCAGTTTTTATTGCTAAGCCTCCATAAAACACAAAATCCTGGGTGAAAAGATTTCCATAAATGCCATAAAATTTTGAATAGCATTTATCATATTTCGATGTGCCAGATTGTTCATTTTTCCATACACCAGTAAGATCTGTTAAGGCAAGATGATGTGTTATTCACTAGTGTATCCTGGTGTGTAGCATGGAGCCTCTCATATTTCCTTGGTAGGACATTGCAGAAGGAATGGATCAGTTAATAAGCAAATGGAATCTTACATATCTTTCTGATTTGAGTAGTGAATAAGTATTTGTTGGAAATGTGAATAGGTCATTCTGATGTCACCCAAATACTGTGACTAGGAAAATGAGTCAAGAAACATCAAAAAGGAGACCACAAAAATTACAACATTTTATATCAAATGAAGAATAGGTAACCAATGCCATTTCCTGTATCTATACTACATATTTTAACAATATGTAGTTTTGATATTTTAACAATACATTTTGCCTGGTATTTTTTAAGACCCAACTCATAGAATTTTTCTCTGTATTTCTGTCAGTGTCTGACATCATGCTCTGCATATAAAATGTACTCAAAAACTGCTTGCTTGCTAAATTTAATTTAAATTAAATGTTCAGAAGTTCAATTTTATAGGCACAATGCCTGAGAGAACTTTAAACCCGTAAACATAGGAAGGTCAATATAAATCCTGACTTTAGTTTGACTTTAGTCTTGAAGTTTGTCCAGTGCCAATAGGAGACACTAATGAAAATCCTACTTGAGCAATAATAATCATTTGATAAATACTTACAGATACCATACCTACAGTGATCTACTATTGATCATCTAATTATCTCTCTCTAGATATATTTGTATATGTAATATATACATATATACACATATATTGCAAGCAGAAAGGTAGTAAGACTATTTACTGCATGTTTGCTCTAGTAAAATTTTACTTTTCTAATTAAAAAGTAATTTGATTCATTTACAATTGCAAGCAATTCTTTTTTATTGAAGTATAGTTGATGTACAATATTCCATTAGCTTCAGGTGCATAACACAGTGATTCAACAATTAAGTATGTTATGAAATGGTCACTACAGTAAGCCTGGAACCGTCTGTCACCATACAAAGTTATTACAGTAACATCGACCTTAGGCTGTATAATGTGTACCCTTAACTTATTTTGCAACTGTAATTTCATATCTCTTAATCTCCTTCACCTGTTTCAGTCAGCTCCTCACCCCCTTATTTCTGCCTCTCTGATAAACACCAGTTTATTTTCTGTATTTATGAGTCTGTTTTGGTTTTGTTTTGTTTATTCACTAATTTTTTTTAGATTCCACATATAAATTAAATCATACAGTATTTGTTTTTCTCTGTTTGACTTATTTCACTTAGCAAAATACTGTCTAGTTTGTCACAAATGGCAAGATTGCATTCTGTTTAATGACTAATAGTCTGTTGTGTTTATGTGTGTGTGTGTGTGTCAATTTTGTTTCCTGAGGTAGGCCTGTATTGTCATATATATATATATATATATATATATATATATATATATATATATATATATATGTATCACACACACCCCCCCAACTCTTTACTCATTTATCTCTTGATAGATGCTTTTAGGTTACTTCAGTATCTTAGCTATTATAAATAATGCTGCATTGAATAAGAGGGTGTACGTATGTCTTTACAAATTAGTGTTTGTGATTCCTTCAGCTAAATACCCAGACGTAGAATTGCTAGATTGTATGGGAATTCTATTCTTAGTTTTTTGAGGAACTTCCATACTGTTTTTTGTAGTGGCTGTACCAATGTCCATTTCCACCAACAGTGCACATGGGTTCCCTTTGCTTCCAATCCTCACCAACACTTGTTACCGGTTGTCTTTTCAATGATAGCCATTCTAACAAGTGTGAGGTGAGGTCTCATTGTTTTGATTTTCATTTCTCTGATAATTACATTGATCATCTTTTCGTGTACCTGTTGGCCATCAGTATATTTTCTTTGGAAAAATGTCTATTCAGGTCCTCTACCTATTTTTTAATCAGAATAGGTTTTTGAGCTGTTTGTATGTTTTGGATATTAACTCATTTTTGGACACATCTGCAAAATCCTCCCATGCAGTAGAATAATTTATTTCCTTGATGCTCTCCTTTGCTGTGCAAAAGCTTTTTAGTTTGATGTAGTCTTACTGGTTTAATTTGGTTTTTGTTGGCTTTACCTGAGAAGACAGCTCCAAAAAATACTACTAAGACCAATGTCAAAGAGTTTACTGCTTATGTTTCCTTCTAGGAGTTTTATGGTTTCAGTTTTTACATTTAAGTCTTTGATACATTTTTAATTTTTTTCATATATGGTGTAAGAAAGTGGTTCAGTTTCATATTTTGGATGCAGATTTGTTACATAATTGTCCATGGTAGTCTCTTTGATCCTTTTCGTTTCAGTGATGTCAATCGTAACTTCTCTTTTATTTCTGATTGTACTTATTTGGACCCTCTATTTTTTTCTTGAGTCTGGCTAAAGATTATTAATGTTGACTTCCTTTTCAAAAGGCTAGTTCTTAGTTTAATCTTCCCTATTGTTTTTTAGTCTCTCTTGAGTTCTGTTCTGATCTTTATAGTCTCTTCCATCTTTGGGTTTTGTTTGTTCTTGTTCTAGTTACTTTAGATGTAAGATCAGATAGAGATCTTTGTTTCCTGAGGTAGGCCTGTATTTTCATAAGCTTCCCTCTTAGAACTGCCTTTTCTATGACCCATAGACTTTGGAACATTGTGCTCCGTTTTTCATTTTTCTCAAGATAATTTTTAATTTCTTCATGACCCATTGCTTGTTTAGTAACATGTTGATCAGACTCTATTGGTTTGTGTTTTTGCCAGTGTGTTTCTTACAGTTGCTTTGCAGTCATATGCCATTGTGGTCAGAAAAGATTATTGATGACATTTCAATGTTCTTAATTTTATTGAGACTTGTATTTTCGGCTAACCTGTGATCCATCCTGGAGAATGTTCCATATGCACTTAAAAAGAATGTCTAGTCTGCTCATTATGGAACTATATATATATGTGTGTATATATATGTGTGTGTATATATATATAAATAAAATTTCATTTAAGGCCAACGTTTCATTCCGGATTTTCTTTCTGGATGATCTTCCCATTGATGTAAATGAGCTTTTAAAGTCTCCTACTATTTATGTCAATTTCTCCCTTTTTATCTGTTAATATTTGCTATATAAATGTGCTCGCTCTTATGTTGGATGCATATATATTTATTAGTGTTATTTTTTCATTGGGTTGATTGTTTTATCATTATGTAATTCCTTCTTCTTCTCTTATTAAAATCTTTGTTTTAAAGTAAAATTTACTCTGATATAAGTATTCTTGCCTCAGCTTTCTTTTTGTATCCATTTGCATGGAATTATCTTTTTCCACCCTATCACACTCAGTCTGTGTGTGTCTTTAGATCTAAGATAATTCTCTTTTGGACATCATATATATATGGCTTATTTTTTAATCCATTCAGCCATCCTCTATTTTTTTATTGGAGCACTAGTCTGTTATACTTAACATCATTATTGATAGGTATGTACTTACTACCATTTTAATTGTTTTCTGGTGGTTGTTTGTAGTTCTTCTCTTTTCCTTTCTTCTCTTGCTCTCTTCCCTTCTGACTTGGTGGCTCTTTAGTGTTACATTTGTGTTCCTTTCTCTTTATTTCTTTGTGTTTCTGTTAGCAATTTTGCTTTGAATTTACTGTGAGATTCTTAAATAACAGCTTATGTATATAGCAGTCTATTTGAAGTTGATGGTCAGTTATATTTTAGCATGTTCTAAAAGCACTACATTTTCTGCTCCTTGCTGCCCCATCCCCGTGTTTTGTTTTTTATGCCATATTTTGTATCTTTCTATTTTGTGTATTCATTAATTATTATAGATATAGATGATTTTACTTGTTTGTCTTTTAACCTTTATACTAGCTGTATAGGTAGTGGGTCTACACTAACTTGACTATGCTTGTCTTTACCAGTGATACTTTTTTCTTCCATAATTTTTGTATTTTTAGTCATGACCTTGTGTTTCCAGTGTGAAAAACCACTCTTTAACATATCTGCAAGCACCTTAATGGCTGTGATATCCCTCCCCACCTGTAGGTCACTGTTTGGGGATGTAATTCCTAGTCATACCATGACTCTGCACTTCCTATGCATCTCAGTGTGGCTTTTTTCTTTATATCCTTAGTTGTAGAAAATCTTTCCTGCTAGTCTTCAGATTGTTCCTAGAGACAGTTGCTCTATTGATGTGTATTCCTATAAAGCAGTATTTTAGGTGTGTACTTGGAAGCAGTAATGTAGCAACATAAAAAAAATTCCATGATTTCACTTGGAAAAGGGTATACCCACATTGATTAATGTTAATGAACATTTCTTTAAAACCCATTTTCTGTATAGTACACATATATTTTTTGAAGACTATGTGCTACTGGGATGATGTTTCAGGTGGGGCATCTTTTTAAGAGGCCTTGCTGTAAAATGGGAGAGGATATTGGAAGGAGAGCTGAATGAGCACAAGTCATCATTTTGGCTTAAGTTTCACTTTGCCCCACTGTGAGGAATTTGGAATTTGAAAGAAACATGTGAATGCCCTCTCCTTGCTCTGAAATCACATAGCATTTATTCTGTTTAGTACAGATGGTTTTAATTATTATCCCTCTCACTGCACATACATGAGAATGTGTCTGAGTATTGCTTACCTAACTGAATTTTAATTATCCTGAGGATATCCACTAGTTGGTTGATTCCTAAGTGTTCATAAAGCAGTTTTTTAAAACACTTTATTGATATGTAATTGATATACAAAAAATTACACATACTTAGTGTATACAATTTGAGTTCAAAATTATGCATACACCTGTGAAACCATCACCACAATCAGGGTGACAGACACACATTCACCACCTCCAAATGATTCTTTGTGCCTCTCTGATTTTTTGTTCTTTTGTTGTAAGAACACTTTCATTTAACACTTTTTTTTAAAATTTAATACTTTCTACAAAATGGTGGAAGACATCATTCCGCCCATTTTGCACATCCAGAAGCTAAAATTATAGGTTGCTGCCTGCCATGAGGGGTGGAGTCTAGGAGTGGGAGGCAGGTAGGACACTTGAATTTAAATGAGAAATGTCTGGTTTGAGAGCTCTGTCATTTAAGAGTTGGGTAATCTGGAATAAGTCCATGCATTTCTCTATAAATATAAAAAAAATTAGGGGCTATGTATGTTCCTCAAGTTTATTGTAAGGATCAAATGGGAGCATGGACGGGATGATTATATGAAGCACTCAATTATTAGGAGTTTATTTAATTTCAATAATTTTCAAGAATTGTTTTAATTATCTTTTCCCTGAAGGACTAAATTTCTATTGCTTCTACAAGCTTGCCTGAATGTCTCTGAAGATAAATGATACAACTTTCTATTGAGGGATGTTACTTTAGACTCTTGAATTTTGATGCAACTATAAATTTATTTGTTTTCCTTTTTGCCACCTGTACCTACATACCCCCTTAAGAAAATATTTTTAAAAGTCAGGTAGTTGAAATTACCTTTAAAAATTCTTAAAATTTATTTTTATTGAAGTAACACTGGCTTTTAACATTATGTAAATTTCATTTGTGTGTACAACATTATATTTCTACTTCTGCGTACACTACAGTGAGCTCACCACCAAAAACTTAGTGTCCATCTGTCATCATACAATTGATCCCCTTCACTCATTTTGCCTTCCCCCTGCCCTTTCCCCTCTAGGAATCACTACTATGTTCTGTGTCTATATGTTTGTTTATATTTGTTTTGGTTTGTTAGTTTATTAAGTTTTCTGTATTTCACCTATAAGTAAAATTATATGGTATTTGTCTTTCTCCATCTGCTTAAGAAAACTTTCTCCATGTTTTTGGATTGGAAACTACATATCTGTAACAGGGGTTCTTATACATTTTAGCATGCATCAAGATCACCTGGTGGGCTTTTAGAAGTGATTCCAGTGTCCTTCTGCCAGAGTGTCTGTGATTCAGTAGGTCTGGGGTGAGGCCCCAGGAATTTGAAATTCTAACACATTTGTGAGAGATCTTGGAACCACATTTTGAAACCATTGATCTATAGGTTTCTCTTTGAGTCGTCTTATTTATAATTTAACTTAGGTTGAGTTTAACTTGCCATCCTTTCAATCCATGCCCTACCTATTGCTACCTTATCTTTAAAAACTATTCTTCCCCCGAATTATTTTCGGTTATGTTTTGCCCTGTTATGATGTGAAGTTTAGAGCACTGTTAAAACCATGATGCAATAAAATGTAGACAGTCATGAAGGATCACTGTCTCCTCACTCCTGCCTTCCCCCATCAGCCAAATAATTGAACCACTAGCGTCTCTCTTTAGCACAAACCCAAATATAGATGCGCCCTCAAATTTTAGCTGCATGCCATTTGTCAGTACCTGTTTTTACTTTCAAGAAGTGATAAATATAATTGGAGTTCAAGCCACATTTTTTTGTATTTGGCATGGTGGGAAGAAA
Source organism: Vicugna pacos (assembly GCF_048564905.1). Taxonomy (NCBI): domain Eukaryota; kingdom Metazoa; phylum Chordata; class Mammalia; order Artiodactyla; family Camelidae; genus Vicugna; species Vicugna pacos. Next base: position 63,049,974 of record NC_132997.1, read on the forward strand.
TAGGTAGGTTGCTTCAGAATAAGGTTAGTTGGATGGCTTGTGTGTTAGGGATAGTGTCAACTGGAGTGGGAGTGAATATGGAAGATACTAAGGGAAAACAGAGTTGACATGGTCAGCAACTCTGGCTTAAATTGTACTTCTGACATACTTTAAAAGAAAGATCCTTGCTTTATTTCAAAATATAGAATGGGTTGTAACATAAGAGACTTGTAAAAATCACTAAGTACAACACTACTTATGAATCTGAACTTCAGAAGTGATTCTGAATAGAAATTTTATAATTTAAGAACAAATACAATTATCCAGAGGCACAGTAAGTCATAAAACCAATAATGACCCAACCCAAACAAATCAGTAGTTGTTTCTGTTCTTATAAATTCAGAAAAGGCTCATTATAATTGACTGTCAAAAAGGAATCTATTGCACAAGAAAATGGCATAATTAGCAGTTAATTTAAAGTAACTAAAGTGCATTAGCCCTAGTCAAGTGAATGGTTTTATTTTTGTTGCTGTCTTTAGTAATCACACACGTATGAGTCATTAAAAAGCCAATCTGGTTGGTTCAGCACATGCTGTTTTATCGTATTTTCTCTGTGCCACCATGCACATTTACCCGAAAATGGTTCACATCTGTTCTTTCTAATTTAGTGATTATGTGAAGGCCTCTGCATCCTCCTTGTTTATTTTAAAAGGACAATGGGAAGCTTCATTTACATGAGATTTAAGGAAAAGTCTTGATTTCTGAGATTCTTTGGTTATTTGCAGACTTTCCTTACAACTGGGTATCAAATCTTTACAAAATGTTAAACATGTAGAATCTGGTGAAATTATTTTCTGTTGTCATACTAATTTAGCTCATACGCTTTGATGGATGGCCCCTGATATTTTTCAAGCTGTTGCCAGAACTTGACCATTTTGCTTGTTATCCAAAGGTCAGCTTGGTTCATTGGGATAATCACATGTCCCAGTCCAAGGACAGTCTCTGTTTATGCCTCTTGTCCTTATGTAATTATTGATATTCCTTCTCTCAAAATTGTGCACAATTGGATGATCAATTACCTGGTTGCCCTAGATAGGAGGTGTAACTGTTGAATCAGTAAAGTGAGAGATTAGATAACGCGATTTCTCACTGCTGTGGAAGGAGTCTCAGTACAGTGCCTACTCACTTTTAAAATAGTGGGAATCAAAACTGAAAGTTTGGGAATTAATTTCCTCTTTGAAATGCTATAAATTACAGCATATTCTGGTACATTTTATATTTTTAGTTTATGGATCGTCTGGTCCCTTTTTGGTTATTTGGTATAGTGGGTAGTGGGACACTATTTCATCTGTTCCATTGCTTAGAGAAACCCTCGTTTCACCAGAATCATTAAGTGTACCTTAATTCCCATTGCACTTATTAATACCATCTAGTCTTGCCTACTGTAGGTATTCAATATATACTTCTTTGAGTTTCATTTGTTACTTGGATTCTACATACAGAGACTTAGGACATCTGCTAGTTTTATTTGAATCACTTAGGATAGGAGGTCAGGTGCTTGATAAAGGTGAAATTTTTACCCTTACAAATAAGTAGATAACTATTTACCTAGAATAATGAGCAAGTCTGTGTGTCGGTCGAAATGCTGGATTTCCTACTGGGGGGTATTCCAAGCAGTGAGTGGTCTCTGTCAATATCCTATACTGGTTTTAGTTGACAAGAATTACCGATGTAACCTTATCTATCAATCCTGTGGATACAAGAAGATCTCGTGTTATGAGATACATGAATAGAAAATGACACTGGGGATATGAAAAGGAATTGACCTTCTGACCACAGGCGTGTTTCTAATGTTCCTGCAGAGTTTCCCTCTAAAAAATGAGATTTGGAGCTACCCAAGCTGCATCATAAGTAATGAACAGTAGTTTTATAAATTACCAAGGATAAAAACATCTGTCTGCTTTCTCAATTAATGATCTCAACACATATGCTTCTTAAGAAACCTGTAGTTGACTCTATAAATAACACACTGATCTGGTTTCAGTAAAGCATTCAGTGAGAACTAGCTGATTCATATGCGAAATTGTGACATTTTCTTGGGAGTTATTCATAGCAATGGAAAGGGCACATTATACTTACAAGGCTTTCAGCCAATACTCATTAAGTCATAATGTGTAGACTGTAGTATTATTCTTAGAACTACCAAGATTATAGATATTATTAGCTATCTATTCCACAAATTGTAAATAATGACAAATACCTTTTAGAATTCAGGCTGTATGCTGTATCAGACAGACATTCCTGAGTGATTCTAAGAGATTTCTGTTCTGCAGATACAGCAATCAATACTAAATGCAAACATATTTTATGATCATCCAGAGTTTCAGAGATTCTTTGGCTTCCCGAGTCGCTAAAAGTGGCTTCTAAGGAAATTCAGAACAGAGCTTTTTAAATGTGGTCACTTTTAATTTGCCAATATACCTAATTGAGGGGCTGTGTGTTTTGTGGCCTATGTGGTTGCACATACACACATATGTTAGGATAATGCTATGGAGATCAATTTTTTAAAAACTTAAAATGATGTTGATTGTGTTGAATTATTACAAAAATTCTGCATATTCAGCAAATGAGAGTACAGGAATATTTTATTTTCTCTTATTTATTGCCTTATGATGTGATTTCTAAGATATTTTGCACATATTGAATAACCATTATCTAGAATATCCAATTATAAGTCATAACCACCATACACAATCAAAGTTTTTAAGTATATTTAATCTTTATCTGTTAAGAGAAAAATGTACGTATAACAGGATGGCAAAGATTTGAGTTATAGTTGATTTATAATATATTTGTTTCAAGTGTACAACATAGTAATTCAAAATTTTTAGATTATAAACCATTTAAAGTTATTATAAAATGTTTGCTATATTCTCTGTAATGTACAATATGTCCTTGTAGCTTATTCATTTTACATACACTAGTTTGTACCTCTTAAATTCCCCCCTTCCCCTTCCCACTGGTAACTGTCAGTTTGTTCTCTGTATTTGTGTGTCTGTCTCTATTTTGTAATAGACATTTGTTTGTTTTATTTTTTTAGATTCCACATATAAGTAATAACATACAGTATTTATCTGTCTCTCTGCGACTTATTTTAGTAAGCATGATAACCTCCAGGTCCATCCATGTTTTCGCAAATGGCAAAATTTCATGCATTTTTTATGGCTGAGTAGTAGTCCATTTTGTGTGTGTGTGTGTGTGTGTGTGTATCATCTCTTTGTCCATTCGTCTGTTGAAGGACAGTTAAGTTGCTTCCATGTCTTGACAATTGTAAATAATACCACTATGGACATTGAGATACATGCATTTTTTTAAATTAGTGCTTTTGCTTTCTTTCCATATATGCCCAAGTGTGGAATTTCTGGACATATGGTATTTCTATTTTTAGTTTATTGAGAAACTTCTATACTGTTTTCCATAGTGGCTTCACTAATTTATATTCCCACCAACAGTGTATAAGAGTTCTCTTTTTTCGACATCCATGCCAACATTTGTTATCTCTTCTTTTTAATATTAGCCGTTCTTACAGATGTGAACTGATATCTCTGTGGTTTTAAATTGCATTTCTCTGGTTAATTAAGTAGAGCATCTTTTCATGTGCTTTCTGGCCATCTGTATATCTTCTTTGGAAAAATGTATATTCAGGTCTTCTGCTAATTTTTTAATCAGGTTTTTTTTTGATATTGAATTGTATGAGCTGTTTACATGTTTTAATATTAACCCTTTACTAGTCATATCATTTGCAGATAGTATCTCTTATTCAATAAGTTGTCTTTTGGGGTTTTTTTTTTTTTAATGCATTACTTTAAAAAATATTGCTAAATACTTGGCTTTATTTTTACATTTCCTAGATAAAATTAAGAAAACAAGTTTGTTGATAATATTTTGAACCCTTCCAAAATAGTTTAGTTTTTCAAAGTATTGTACTTTTGATTTGTTTACACCCCTTTGTGGTTATATTTTCTAGGCACTTTTTTGTTCTTACACTTTTGTGCACCTACTTATACTGCTCTTTTTTAGATCAAAGGTTCATGAGTCAGTATCATTATTGATTCATGCTTTTACTCTATGACACATAGAAAATTAACTTTATGCCTCATTCTTGCCTTCTTTCCTTGTCAATACATACATAGATTAATCCTTCATTACTTCATTATCTGGACATACTATCTTTCTAAAACAAGAGACTTAAGTAGATACTTTGGATAAATTATTGATTTAATGATCTACATTTTAATAGACAAGTTTATCCAATATAGTTATTCCATTTGTTGATTCTACTGCCTTCTTACAAATTTCAGCCCATCTCCCCCTCCCAAAAATAAACATGAAAGCTGATACATTTCTTATTTCCTCTTCATCTGTTGAATAAATTCTGTTTGACTCAGTAATGGAGAAATTCAAAGAATTTTGAAATACAACACATTTTTGTCTAAATTGTCAACAAAGTTTTTTGCATGTGAAAATTCACATTTTACATCTTTCAAGGTGTTTAGGTGCCTTTTTTAGAAATATTAGGAAGTGCTCATATAAATTAGGAATAGTTCCATTTGATACCATTATATAGTGATAATGTAGGCATTTAGCCAGATTATCAGGCACAGTGCCAAACATAGCAATGTTTTTTTTTCACTCACTGTGTTAAACTAAGTAAACTTGCAAACAAAATAACTTTCTTCAGAATTAAGACATATATTCTGAAAATAGTCATATATATGTATTCTTTAGTTGATAATTAAGGACATTTTCCCTTTAATTTTTCATGTTGTTTAGTTAGTGTTTATTAGCCATACCATGAAACGACAGGAGAATTGACTATGAAAGATGGTCATTTTTTTCTATTGTTCCATGATTGTCCAGTTACATTTCTGATCAACATAATTTTAAATTTACATGTGTCCCTGAGTATTCAGTCTAGTTACTGTCCATTCCTGTTGAAATGTAAAGTGTTTTTTTTCATAATTTTTTCCCTCTACATATTGTTATTATAGCACACTCTGTTTCCTTATTTTCATATTAACTGTTAAGGCCTCTTTAAAGTTGAAAGTTAAAAACAGAGGTAAATGTTTACCCTAGATGCAACGCAAATACATAATAGAGGCAAAAAACTCTATGGCTAAATATACTGCCTTGGAAGTCAAGAGAACACTGCTTTAATTCTAAGTGTTCTAGGACTAATGATGTGATTTTGGGAAATTACTTGTTTGTATCTTAGTTTACCCACTTGAAACTGAATATAGTAACACTGACAAGGTTACAGGGTAATTGTAAAAGCTAAATTGAATAATATATGGAAAGTATTTAGGACAGTGCCAGATAAACAGTAAGCAGCATTAGCTATTTTTATAAAATGGAATTTCATGGAACTAAAATTTTTTGAATGAAGAGATACATGAATAAATGAAATGTATGTTCCCTTTGCTCAGTTTATCCTTTTATTATAAATGCAATACTCAGTTCTTTATTGCCCTTCTAATTCAGACTGGTTAAATCAGCAAAAAACACACAGTCGTGTTTTTCATGTTTATCCCATTCCAGATTTTAGCCTCTCGGGACCATGATGTAATGACTATATGAAGTATAAATATAGGGAAGGATCAGAGAGAACCTTCAACTACATTTTCATTTTCTGTTCCTCCTTTCCCATTTTTTCCCCTTTTTTTCCCTTCCCTCTCTCAATCCTCTTTCTCTCTCTCTCTCCACACTCCAACTGTCTTTTTTTTTTCCTCCCTCTTAATATGAATTGTGAGAAGTTAACAAAAATAAGGGATGTATAAGGACCACTGGTTTAAAGGTGATAATGAATTCAGATTGTTGAACACTGAATTTGCTGTGTCAGTATTAAGTGTGTAGTTGAAACAATGTATCTAATATGTAACTGATTTAAGAGAGATAAAGAGTGATGATAAATACTTCAGTTATCAGCAGAGAGTTTATTGTTCCATCCATTATGTTGATTAGATAGCCAAGGGTCTATTAAAAAAAAAAAATCCCTGGGCTCACCGTTTGCTGATCTTACTTTAGAACAGAGAATGTTCAACCAGGTTGAGAAGAGTTTTGTTTGTTTTAATAAAGATACTTGAGTGTCACATCTAGGAATTGTGTTTTAGTAAGTCAAAGTGGGAAATGAAAATGGGGATGTTAGAATCTGAATAATTTAAATGCTCTCTGATCATCAAAATTAAAAAATCAAAAAAATTGCTGTCAATGACACTGTTAAGAGAAATGGAAAAAGTACAAGCTTGGGGGAAATATTTACAAATCACATTAACAGAGGACTTGGACGCAAAGTATATAAAAGAACTCCCAGCATTCAACAGCTGGAAACAAACTATAATAAAATAAAAATTTAACTTTTAAGAAATAGGCAAAAAGCTTCAACCTGTGGACCCAAGAGGATATAAGCATGGTAAACAAGCCCATGAAAAGACATTCAGCATCATTAGCCATTAGGGAAATTCATTAAGACCATGTTGTGATACCACCACATACTTACCTGAATACCTTAAAAAAAAAAAAAAACTAACAAGACCAAATGCTGGTGAGGTTGTGTAGCAACAAGAGCACTGTATATTGCTGTTGGGACTCTGGAAAACATGGTCACTTTCTTATAAAATTAAACACACCCTTTCCATGTGCGCCAGTAAGCCAATCCCAAATATTTACCTACCTAGAGTAATGAGCACTTAAGTTCACACAAAAACCTATATGCAAATGTTTCTAGCAGCTCTAGTCAGTCACCAAAAACTGAAAGCAACCCAAATACCCTGCAGCAGTTGAATGAGACACTACTCAAAAGTGAAAATGGACTGTTGATAGAACAACATCTTGGATGAATCTCAAAAGCATTAATTATGCAAAGTGAAATAAGGCAGCCTCAAAAAAGTTAACTACTATGTGATTTCATTTATGTGACATGATCAAAATGCTAAGTCTATTGTGAGAGAGAAGAGACTAGTGAGGGCCAGAGTTTAAGGGTAGGAGGAAGTTGTGATGACAAGGGGTTAGCATGAAAGATTTTTTTGACATGACGGAATTGTTCTGTATTTCAATTTTGGTGTCGGATTCACAAATCTATGCATGTGTTAAAGTTTACAGAATGGTGCATCTCACAAAAAATCAGTCTTATTTCATTTTAATTAAAATACTAAAATTATATAACATCAATAACAAAAAAGAAAGTTCCCTAGGTGGTTCTGAAGCACAGCAAGAATTTGGAACCAGCACATGGAATTGTCACAGTTCCCTTGACAGATGTAGGTCAGTGAGTCGGGGATATAGCCCAGATATTTATATCATTAATACATATTTCCCGGAATTGCTCTAGTGTTTATATAAACAAAAGAATTATCCCATTGAAATCCAACTGGTAGAACTGTAGAAGATGCATATAGGGAAAATAATGATTTGAGAAATGATGAGGTCGTCCGTGACCACTACATTTACATGTATCATGTGGCAGTGTTGCTTGTTCAGATACCTCCGTTTCTCTATCACACTCTGAACTGCCTTGATTCAGAGACTGTGACTTTTTCTACTCTGAATCCCTTATCATTAAGATCGATGTACGATGCAGACTAGACACTTTACACTTGGCCCTTAGTCAGTGTTTATGAAACTGTTGCTTTTAGGAATCAGAGGTAGAAGCTTGGTCACAATTATCCAAGCTTACTGGAAAACGATCACTATGTAAATGAAAATAGTGAAGTCAAGCCCTGCATGTAGCCTCTGGCTTACTGTGAGATACAACTACCATTGTATTCCCCATTGTTTTATTCTGTGATACTCTGTAATAAACCATCATTCTGTGGCCCCAACTGTATCCTTGATTGCCTCAGAGAGCAGAGTCTAGGATAAAAGTAGTATTAGGAAGTGTGTCCTCAGGCAGCAGGAGTGAGGGAGAAAGGGGTGCTGGACAGGGAAATAGATCAAATGAAAGGAGTGATTACTGAGCTGGCAGCTGTTGAATATGAGCAGTACCTCAGTTTTTCAGGATAATCCCAAAGGAAGGCAAGTCAAATAGCTGTCTTAGAACATTCTTCTTAGAAGAAGAAAGGGGGAAATTTTAACCACTGATTCCATATCCCATTAGACAAATATTCAACCCCCAGGGTGGTAACTTCTGTTTCTACATACTTGGGCACCAGGGAGGGCTTTGTAGTGTTGTGTGATGGACAGAGAAGGCCGTGCTGCAGGAAGTGCCGTGTATGTGATGAGTGACAAGGTTATGAAGCAAAACTCATTGGGCTGCACCTGAACTTGATTACTGCCCCAGGAGGACCGGGTGTCCTAACAGCTGGAACAACAGACAGGCAAGTCCGAGAAGACCTAAAGTTGCCGAAGAGATAGATACCTGATATACTGGCCTGCTCTTTCACACTCTGCCTGTAATGTACGAATATCAGTTTTGGCTTTCTTATTCTGTAGGTTCAAAAGTCTGGTTTGGAATCAGGATCTTGATTATTGAATAACACACACCTGCTCTTTCTAGTAACATTCACTAGTTAGGTTCAAATCCTAGCTCTGTTACTTTGTAAGTCTATAAACTTGAGCAATTGAATTATTCAGGTTCACTTTCCTCCTGATGAGAAGAGGAGGAATCAAATATCTGAGGGGGGGGGGGGGGTAAAGGAGCAAAATTAATAAATCTAAAATACTTCTTAGCACCATGCCTTGCATATGGGGCCTCTTCAAAATTTATAACTATCTTACTTAAAATTAGGACAATATTTATAAAACAATAAACATTTTGAAGGGAGAACAATGAAATACAGCATTCAGGAACATGTAAAGGTATTTGAATGGTGGAGACTTTACAGGGGAAGATTAAATTATGCGAGATAGTGACTTAAATGTTGCTTGAAAGTGAGAATGTTTATTCCTTGAAAGACAAACTTAAGTATCACAGACTTGGGAGCAGTTTGTGACAGATAGGATAGTCAGTGTGAAAAGAACTGACAGGAAGCAAGAGGATATAAAAGTTTCTCAGACAAAGAGATGAACAGTTGGTGTCCCATGGAGAAAATAAGTGGTGCTTGAAATGGCTGGGTTTGAATTAGAGACAAAAGGGGGATTTTAGAGACACAATTTTAACAGAATGCAGAAAGAGGATTAATGTCTAGGATTCTCCCTAGAGAAGGCTTATTTATTGTTGTCTTATGTTCTGGATTACTTAAGCAACAACAATATAATAGGCATTGTATAAAACAGAGTTTATGTCCTGCTTACAAGATTAGTAGGACGAGAATCTATGGATGAAAGGCAACAGTTTAGTACTGAATACCGCTGGGGAGTGCGAGGCAGTAGGCGACTTGTTTTTTTCTCCTTCCTCTGAAGCCAATCTCAAAATATTGTCATTGAAAGGGATGCATACAAGAGTTACACATAAAGGGAAGGGGGATATAAATGAAAAATAGGAGCTATTTCAAATGAAGGAACAGTTTGGAAAAGTACAGAAAGACCCTTCGGAGGCAACTCAGGAAGAAAAGCCACTGCCTAGGTAGACTTAAATTTGTCTGAGACATGAAGGAAAAATAGTAAATAATAAGCACCATATAGTGCACACAACTTAACAGATTAAATCAGATATGTTAGGATTTTTTAAATTGACTTATAGTCAGTTTAGAATGTTGTGTCAATGTCCAGTGTAGAGCACAATTTCTTAGTTATAAATGAACATACATATATTCATTGTCACATTCTTTTTTGCTGTGAGCTACCACCAGATCTTTATATATTTCCCTGTGCTACGCAGTATAGTCTTGTTTATCTGTTCTACATATGCTTGTCAGTATCTACAAATTTCGAACTTCAGTCTGTCCCTTCCCATCCCCCTCCCCCTTGGCAACCACATGTTTGTATTTTATGTCTATGAGTCTATTTCTGTTTTTTTTTTTAAGATTGCAAAATGAGCGATCTCATATAGTACTTTTCTTTTTTTTTTTCTGACTTACTTCACTTAGAATAACATTCTCCAGGAACATCCATGTTGCTGCAAATGGCGTTATGTTGTCATTTTTATAGCTGAATGGTATTCCGTTGTATAAATATACCACTTCTTCTTTATCCAGTCACCTGTCAATGGACATTTAGGCTGTTTCCATGTCTTGGCTATTGTAAATAGTGCTGCTATGAACATTGAGGTGCAGGTGTCTTTTTGAAATAGGGTTCCTTCTGGATATATGCCCAGGAGTGGGATTCTTGGGTCATATGGTAAGTCTATTCCTAGTCTTTTGAGGAATCTCCATAGTGTTTTCCACAGTGGCTGCACCAAACTGCGTTCCCACCAGCAGTGAAGGAGGGTTCCCTTTTCTCCACAGCCTCTCCAGCATTTGTCATTTGTGGACTTTTGAATGATGGCCATTCTGACTGATGTGAGGTGATAACTCACTGTAGTTTTGATTTGCATTTCTCTGATAATTACTGATATTGAGCATTTTTTCATGTGCCTATTGACATTTGTATTTCTTCCTTGGAAAATTGCTTGTTTAGGTCTTCTGCCATTTTTGGATTGGGTTGTTTGTTTTTTTCTTAAGTCGTATGAGCTGCTCATACATTCTGGAGACCAAGCCTTTGTCAGTTTCATCTTTTGCAAAAATTTTCTCCCATTCCGTAGGTTGTTTTGTTTTGTTTATGGTTTCCTTTGCTGTGCAGAAGCTTGTAAGTTTCATTAGGTCCCATTTGTTTATTCTTGCTTTTATTTCTATTGCTTGGGTAGACTGCCCTGGGAGATCATTTTTGAGATGTATGTCAGATAATGTTTTGCCTATGTTTTCTTCTAGGAGGTTTATTGTATCTTGTCTCATGTTTAAGTCTTTGATCCATTTTGAGTTTATTTTTGTGTATGGTGTAAGGGGGTGTTCTAGCTTCATTGCTTTACATGCTGCTGTCCAGTTTTCCCAACACCATTTGCTGAAGAGACTGTCTTTATTCCATTGTATGTTCTTGCCTCCTTTGTCGAAGATTAGTTGACCAAAAGTTTGTGGGTTCATTTCTGGGCTCTCTATTCTGTTCCATTGGTCTATATGTCTCTTCTGTACCAATACCATGCTGTCTTGATGACTGTAGCTCTGTAGTACTGTCTGAAGTCTGGGAGAGTTGTTCGTCCAGCCTCTTTCTTTCTCTTCAGTAATGCTTTGACAATTCTAGGCCTTTGATGGTTCCATATAAGTTTTATTATGATTTGTTCTAGTTCTGTGAAATATGTCCTGGGTAATTTGATAGGGGTTGCATTAAATCTGTAGATTGCCTAGGGCAGTATGATCATTTTAACAATATTGATTCTTCCAATCCAAGAGCATGGGCTATCTTTCCATGTTTTAAAGTCTTCTTTAATTTCCTTCATCAATGGTTTATAGTTTTCCATGTATAAGTCTTTCATCTCCTTGTTAGATTTATTCCCAGATATTTTATTACTTTGGGTGCTATTTTAAAGGGGATTGTTTCTTTACTTTCTTTTTCTGTTGACTCATTGTTAGTGTAAAGAAATGCAACTGATTTTTGAACATTAATCTTGTAACCTGCTACCTTGCTGAATTCTTCAATCAGCTCTAGTAGTTTTTGTGTGGACCTTTTAGGGTTTTCTATATATAGTATCATGTCATCTGCATATAGTGACACTTTTACCTCTTCTTTTCCTACTTGGATACCTTTTATTTATTTCTCTTGCCTGATTGCTGTGGCTAGGACTTCCAGGACTATGTTGAATAGGAGTGGTGATAGTGGGCATCCTTGTCTTGTCCCAGATTGTAGTGGGAAGCTTTTGAGTTTTTCACCGTTGAGTTTATGCTGGCTGTAGGTCTGTCATATATAGCTTTTATTATGTAGAGATATGTTCCCTCTGTACCCACTTTGTCATAAATGGGTGTTGAATTTTATCAAAAGCTTTTTCTGCATCTATTGAGATGATCATGTGGTTTTTGTCCTTTCTTTTGTTAATGTGATGTATTGCATTGATTTAGCATATGTTTAACCATCCTTTGTCCTTCGGATGAACCCCACTTGATCATGGTGTATAATCTTTTTTATGTGTTGTTGGATTCTATTTGCTAATATTTTGGTGAGGATTTTGGCATCTATGTTCATCAGTGATATTGGGCTATAATTCTCTTTTTGGTAGTGTCTTTGCCTGATTTTGGTATCAGGGTGATGGTGGCTTCATAGAATGAGTTTGGGAGTGTTCCCTCCTTTTCAGTCTTCTGGATGAGTTTGAGAAGGACTGGTATGAGTTCTTCTTTGTATGTTTGGTAGAATTCCCCGGTGGAGCAGTCTGGTCCTGGACTTATTTGTAAGGAGGTTTTTTATTGCTATTTCTATTTCCTTTCTAGTGATTGGTCTATTCAAGTGGTCAGTTTCTGCTTGATTCAGTCTTGTTGGACTGTATGTTTCCAGAAACTTGTCCATCTCCTCTAGGTTATCCAGTTTGGTTCCATATAGTTTTTCATAATAATCTCATATGATATTCTGTATTTCTATTTTATTTCTTGTAATTTCTCCATTTTCCTTTCTTATTTTGCTTATTTGTGCTCTTTTTTTCTTCTTTGTGAGTTTGGCCAGAGGTTTGTCGATTTTGTTTACTCTTTGAAAAAAAACAGGTTTTGTTTTGTTTGATTTTTTTCTATTTTTTTTAATCTCTTATTTATTTCCTCTCTGATCTTTATTATTTCCTTCCTTCTGCTGACTTTTGGGGTTTTTTGCTCTTCTTTTTCCAATTCTTTTAGCTGGTAGGTTAGATTGTTTATTTGAGATTGTTCTTCTTTTTTGAGGAAGGCCTGTATCGCTATAAACTTCCCTCTTAGCACTGCCTTTGCTGTGTCCCATAAATTTTGTGTGGTTGAGTTTTCATTTTCATTTGTCTCAAGGTATTTTTTAATTTCAACTTTGATTTCATTATTGACCCATTGGTTTTTTAATAGCATGTTGTTTAATCTCCATGCTTTTCTTTTTTTCCTCCTTTCTCTGTAGTTGATTTCTAGTTTCATGGCATTGTAGTCAGTAAAGACGCTTGAGATAATTTCTATCTTCTTAAAATTGTTGAGGCTTCTGTTGTGCCCAAGTACATGATCAATCCTAGAAAATGTTCCATGTGCACTTGAAAAGAATGTATATCCTATTTGGGTGTGTGTGTGTAATGCCCTGAAAATATCCAGCAAATATTTTTTCTGTTGTATCATTTAATTTCTCTGTCACCTTATTTGTTAGGATTTATTTTTAAATAAGTGATGAGCAGCCAATTGGTGGAATCCAACTAGTTGAGTTAGGTCATCTACCAGTATTACTAACAAAGGATTAAGATCCTTTGAGCATTTAAATCTACATAATTACCCAAATGTTCTGTTAACAAAATATTTCAGAATATCTTTGTTTATTGTTTTGCTTCTCATTGAATTCATTGTTACCAAGCAATATGTGATGCATTATGAAAAGAGAAAATGAGAAGAAAATTGAGGAGTAGAATATATAATATGTATTGATGCATCAGAGGTAACCATCATCTATGGGGGGAAAAAGGAGCACCAGAAATCAGTTGTTTTGTAATTAGCAAAAGAAAAATATTCGTTAAGATAAGGGATGTGAAGAGATGTATATCATTGTGACTAGAAAGTATTTCGTGAGGAAACCATTTGTTTCTTGAAGCTGTTAATGACTGTTGTGCACATAGGTTTTGAAATTTCTTTCAAATAACCCAGTTCCTATGAGAGTTGGCAAGGTCTTCTATACTGGCCATTACTCAGGATAGAAAAAACTGGAGCTTGCTAACTCAGCAGAAATAGTAATCTAGCATAATGGAAGTCTCTGGACACTGTCTTGGTGGTTCAAAACTAGAGTAGACATATAAGAGACAAAATCAATACAGAAAAATTTGCAATATTCTTTACAAATTCAGTATTTCTCTTGACTTCCTTTGCTACTGTATTGATCCAGGTCACTAGCACCTCCCTCCTAGACTCCTGCCTGGTCAGCTCTCCAGCTCCCCTGTCCATTCCTGTCTGTACGCACCATGCTGTATTCTCCACACAACAGTCAGAGGGATACTGTTAAAAAGTAAAGCATATAATATCACTTACCTTATGTGCTTATTGCACTTCCTTGACCCCAAATAAGGAATATCCTGCCTCAGCTCCATTGTAGTTATTGTTCTCTCCACATGGAATAGTCTGTGTCTAGATATTCTTGGTTTTTCCTCCCCACTTCATTCAAATCTCCATTTGAGATAATCATCTTATACTTCACTGCTCAGCCTATCTAATATTCCTTTCTAAGTTACTTATTGTCACCTTATTGTTTCAGGTTTTTCCAAGCACTTATAAGACACTACCTGTGTGTTTATTTTCTCATCCATTAGATACAAACTATGTGAATGCAGAGGTTTGTTTGCTTCATTACCAAATCCTGTGTCCAGAAAGCATAGGGTCTCAATTTTTTTTTTTTTGACTGAATGAAAGAATGAATGGGAAAAGAAAAGAATAGTGGACTAATTGTTTTTCAAACACAACTGGAAAAATCACTCTCAATACATCTTTCTGTAATGATAGAAACATTCTATATCTGCCTTATCAAATACAGTAGCCCACTAGAAAAATGAATCTATGAAGTGTCTGAAATATGGCTAGTAAAATTAAAGAGTTGCATTTATTTTCTTGAATTAAATTAAATTTGAACAGCCACATTTCTATCATATTGGACAGTACAGTGTGGGACAGTAACAGGGGCAGGTGTCTATTAGCTAAGTCTATTAGCATAGCATATTAACCAAAATATTTATTGCACAATTAACATTTTTTAAAAAATGTCTCATTGAAATTTTTATATTATTTCAAATGAGTGCCCTGGTGTTACTACATGATCAAAAATTTCAATTTTAACTCCAAAAATCTCATTTTGACTTAGTCCTGTAGTTCAGTTATGTGATATTAGAACATTTAAACTTATAAGTAAGAGTTCTTTTTTTAGCTACTTAGACTATAATGAAAATAAAAGGAAATACAAGATAATTTTTGATTTTCAAATTTTCAAAACATTAAACAGTTATTTCTAGTGTTGGCAAAGATTTGGATGGATTTATTTAGAGGTTTTAAAATTAAGGACTTTGTCTATTCAGTTTCACATATGATTGGGTCTCCCCAATCCACAGATGTAGAATCCATGGACATGGAGGGTTAATCATTTTGAGCATCTCTGTTGGTCCTGGAACCAGTCCTCCATGGATACCAAGAGATGGCTGTATAGGAATTTGCCAATGAAATACTCAGATACAGATTAAGGGTATTTGGTATACTAAAATTTTTTTTTAATTTTATTTTTTTAAGTTATAGTCAATTTATAATGTGTCAATTTCCAGTGTAGAGCACAATTTTTCAGTTATACATGAACATATTTATATTCATTGTCACATTTTTTTCTCTGTGAGCTACCATAAGATCTTGTATATATGTCCCTGTGCTGTACAGTATAATCTTGTTTATCTGTTCTATATATACCTGTCAGTGTCTACAGATTTCAAACTCCCAGTCTGTCCCTTCCCACCCACCTCCCCTCTGGCAACCACAAGTTTGTATTCTATGTCCATGAGTCTGTTTCTGTTTTGTATTTATGTTCATTTGTCTTTTTCTTTTCTTTCTTTGTTTTTTTATTTTTTTAATTCCACATATGAGCGATCTCATATGGTATTTTTCTTTCTCTTTCTGGCTTACTTCACTTAGAATGACATTCCCCAGGGACATCCATGTTGCTGCAAATGGCATTATGTTGTCATTTTTAATGGCTAAATAATATTCCGTTGTATACATATACCACATCTTTATCCAGTCATCTGTCAATGGACATTTCAATGAAGCAATTATTTATAATAATGCAACCATATCTTTAGCATCCAAGGATAAAGAATTAGCATGAACTAGAAATGCACTACATCCTATTGTTGAAGTATATATGTGGGACTAAGCCACTAATTTTATCCTAAAAATAGAATATCATAATATATATATATATATATATATATTAATGTATGTATAGTTTTATTACGTATCTCATCAATAAGTACTTTTAATTTATTAATTATCTGTTTCAGGAGACTAATGGAAATAACTGCACTGGTTAAGGTTAATAATTATCACTGTTTAAGTAAAAACTAACATTTGATGAGTTCTTGGCCTTCTTAGTAAGCATATGACACAGGTTTGCATTCTAGGTTTACACAGGTAAACTTCCTTCAGCTGTACTCTTTTCACCCTCCTTCTAGATTCTAATTACCTTTTCAGTGTATCTCTCTCATTTACCAACTACTTCTTCAGTTTGTCTTCTATCACCTGCATCATTAGCTCAGAGGAATCATAATCAGTCAGGGTTGACCTGCATCAGTTAAAATGCTCTTATTTGCAAGAAAGATAATGTACTGCTTGTATTGACTTAAACTTAAAATTGTACTACTTGTGTTGGCATGTGTATTAATGTAAGTTTACTGATTCTAGGTTAAAAAAAATCCAAAGATGGGGATAACTGGGTTTATTTTAATGTATACCACGTGATTCCAAAGCATATGTTTCTTTTTCTTTCCTTTCCTTTTCTTTTTTATTTTTGCCCCCCCCCCCACAACCCCCCAAATTCAATGAAAAGGTCCTGGGATTGATTCAGTCTTTATCTTGATCACATGCCCAACACTGACTCATTCAGTGGGTTGTATGTAGTTAAAGTCTGTGGACCAGCTTTCACCTTGGAGTAAGGGGTGGGATAAACTTTTCTGGATCCACATAAACCTCACATTAAAATTGGAGTCTATTAGAAAGGAGGAAAGAAAAGTTGATCCTAGGAAGAAAATCAACACAAAAAACTACAGAGCTAGATTCCTACTTTCTGTATTCCTAACCCCAGCAGACTCCCCTGCTATAAGGGAATGATTCAGACACAACCAAGTGGTAAAATGAGTTTATTCTTCATTGTAATGCATAGGAGTATAACACTTCTCTGTAGGGAAGCCACCAGACCTGCTCATTTGTCTTTGATAGTTTTTTGTGTCCACAGCTGTTTGACTCTTTGATTGGGGCCATTATTTACCTCTTTCACATAACTATTTCTATGTTTCATTTGTGTGGGTTAGAAATGACAAATGAGCTGTAGTATAGCGTTAAGTGTCAAAGAAGAGCAAGTTGTTTATTTTAGCCAAGGTTTGTTAATCTCAATCTGGCATCATAGTCCTTTTCTGTAGGGATTCTTTTTGGAATAGTCTTAGATCTGACCTTATAGTCTCTGCTTACTCATCAGCATTTATTCATGAGTTAATCATGGTAAGCCCTCTAATGCCCATTAATTCATTACAAAGCAGAACAAACACATTATAAGCTGTTCTTTGTTAATAAAGCAAAAGACAGTGTAACAAAAATCCAATTATTTTGACTTGTATTTATGTATAAGTTGAAAAAAAATCTACTGTAAATTTCGGATGTTTCTCCACCAGTCTCTGTAAGAAAATTGTAAGAAAATAAAATATTTCATTAAGGCAAACCAAACTATTATAGAAAACATTTTTGTCTTCAAAATAAAGGAAAAAGGGTGTCATGAAGTGATAAAACAGGAGTGTCATAAACAACTTACCTTTGCAAATAAAAATAAGAATTGGAAAAAAATCTGGTTTTCCACCTATGAATTGTAAAGGTAGTATAAATTATAGCTTGGTGTTTTCTGAGATGATAGAAGTCTGATTTATAGAGTGCAGGACTGACAAGAGGGTATAGGAATTGCCATAGTTCAGCTCTGACTCAGGGCTTTGAAGTAGTGTTAGATAGTTATTCTCACAGTAAAGTGGTTCACCTTCCATTTTATAGAGCATGATGATGGATGGCCCTTTGGGAGCCTTGAAGTGATATGTGGCAGCCCCAAACACTGTGATATACTTGCAGTGTTTAAACAGCAATCCACCATTGGGCACCACGGATGAATATGGTGGCTTTGGGTATGATTTAATTATGCCATGGGCAGCGAGTAAAATTTTCCTGAAAAGATGAACTGACTTCCTATCAAAAGTAGATTTATCTATCAATGTAGCAGGACCATATTTGTAATACTGTGGCATATAGAGATTGTTTAATAAAAAGAAATGGGAAAAAATTCTCTTGCTGGCACTGTGAAAAAAAATTAGATTGCACTTAAATGTTCTTACCTGTGTTGCCTTCAACAGATAACTTTAAATAATTTAACTTCTTCGAGGCTTATTTTTCTCTAAAATGAGGACAAAGTTACCTTCTTTGTTATTATTGTTAACTACAGATGAGATAATATGGGCAAAATCATCTTTATATGAACTATTTTCCCTGTATGAAACCTTTTCTGATTTTTCTCTTGATCCCTTTTTAAATTATCTGAGCCTTAATTGCTAAATCCTTGATCCTCTTTCCTTCACTCGTTATTTTTTCCACCTCTGTGCTTAATTTTATTCGTGTTCAGTTGATACAGATTTCAATATACACTCCTGGTTTTTCCAGCACCAGTTTCGATTTAAGCTCCAGCACCCACATGGGGAACCACTGGCAAAGGATGCACAGCTGTGTTCCATTATGTCCCTTCCATTTTGGCCCAAATCCTACCTTACTACCAGTAGACAAAACTACTATCTAAGTAAAAACTACCATCAAAGTGAGTAGACAGGAAACCTGGAATCTTAACTTAAGACTGTTTAAGAATGTGTCATTTTTATAACCTTTTATATCTGAGCAACAATTAAATGCTGCCTATTTTACCTCATTTGTATGCTTATAATTCATTCTCTCTCCTCTGCCCCTACACACACAGCCTTGATTTAAACTACTGCAGTATTAGCTTCTAACTTGCATTCCTACCTCCTGACCATTGGCACAGAATGTGGATTGCTAGATCTTAAACACAGCTCCACAGGCCTGTACCCAGCTCAATTCCTTTAATGGTCCTCTCACACCTACGATGTAGTGAGATCCTTAACAAGACCCATGAACCTTCACTACCTGGCTGATGCCCGCAAATGTTAACTTAGGCCCTGAAAACGAGGCAGGGGTGTGGGTACACCCTCTGTATCAGCAGTACAAAATTAAATGTAGTTCCCTGAACATACCTCTCAGTTTCATCCTCAGTAGCTTTGCACATGCTGTTTCTTATGTCTGAAAGTTCTGTCTCTTAGTCACCTAATAATCCATATTCATCTTTAATATCCTTTCTCATGTACTTTCTCCTGTGGAGGATCATACATTTGTTCTTGCATATCTGACATTCAGTGATAATCTACTCATATGTTGGACCGCCTGCCGCAAACCATTATAAGCTTTTCCAGGGCATGGATGGACATCCTTGCATGTAGGCAAGGACTTTAATTTAAAAATAATATTATTATGATTTATTAAAACATACTAAAGAAATTGGAAATTAAAATGTTGACTTTGTTTTTCACTAAAAAGTGGCATCAGCATGCAGTTAAATCTGAATGTCTGAATTTAATGCTAAATTCTCAACTGAAATAATGAATATGATGTAATGTACACTTATGCTGTTTTAAAAAATGAGCCAGTTAATAGTATATGTTCTATTACTCTTGTAAACAAAGTATATAAGTGAAAACATTATTTTAATAGGTAAGAATTAAAATCAGAGCTGAGGCTTTTATCATTTAGGTGATTTCCCAGTTTTATAAATTCTCAAAGGCATTTTAACCTCAAACAGATAATTTGTTGGCAATAATAATAAGTAAACTATATTGAATACATAGCATGTGCCAGATGTGGTACTATCATACTTCAAATTTCACAGAAATCATGTGAATAAACCACAGTTTAGGTAGCTCTTTGCTACCTTACTTTAACTAATAAGGGGTAAAGATGGTTTTGCAGGGCCCAGAGAATGCTAATAAGTAATGATACTTTTAAAAAATTGCATTCTCTAGTCACATAGGCTTGGAACATGGGCTAAACCATGTTAAGTTGATTCCTTTAAGCAGAACCCTTCGGAGTCCTTACATTACTGATGTGCAATGGACCATTTGATTTTCCTAAAAGAAAATGTGTTTCCCAAGCTTATTTGACCGTGGTACCTTCCCACATTTGCTGCCAGAGTATTTCACAAAACTAGTGTCTCAAAAACACAACCTGGAAAATAGTGCTTTGAAATTTCCAGTTATAATTCAATATTTAGCTAAACAAATGCAAAAAAAAAATCTCTTTATGTGAAAGAAAATGATATCAAGTTTGTTTAGTGTATTATTCAAGCCATTATCACAAATGTTAATCTCTGTATTCTCGAATATAATTTGCTCTGCTTCCTGGAAAAAAATTCAGAAAATATTTATGTTGATTGTCTCTATAGTCTATGATGAAAATACTAAGTAAATAGATGGAATCAAAGCATATCTAAAGCATGCAAATTCTAATTTGTGTATGACAAAGAGATTAGGATGTGTGTTTTCAGTCTGTTTCATACAATCTTTATTTACCTTTCAAAATATTCCAAATATTTCAGAAAATAAATCAAAATAACATTTAGGGAATTTGTGTTATAAAAGTCAAGACTTACATACCATTGTGAGTTAATGGAAGTTACAGCCTGAAGGACTTGTGGCAAATGCAGCTACTAATGGGAACACTTTTTGTTTTGAGAGAGGTTAGAGATTGGGATAGAGATTGGAATAGAATAAAAGCAGCATGGTGCAACACATAACCTGCAGGCAAACAGTTTCTTTAGCTGTTTACACAAGTGACTGCCAAGCACAGGTGTGAAGATCAACAGACAAAGATAAGAGAAGGGAGTTGTGGAGGAATCTGCTATTAGGAAGAAATAGCAGGGAGCTGAGAAAGAAGGGAAGTTTCACAGGAAGCCATGACTGCTTCCTCCTTTCTTGAGAATGAAAAAGGAGAAAGGACAGTGGTAAAAGAAGGATGCTGTAGAGAAGCGTAGTTATTTTGAAGGGATTACTAGTAGTGAAGATAAGGGCAAATGAACAAGTCTTGATAATGAAATAATTGAGGATGATTAGAAAGGAAGTTTTGGTAATGATGAGTATAGTGGGGATGA
The DNA here is from genome assembly GCF_048564905.1 of Vicugna pacos. NCBI lineage: Eukaryota > Metazoa > Chordata > Mammalia > Artiodactyla > Camelidae > Vicugna > Vicugna pacos. Next base: position 63,071,037 of record NC_132997.1, read on the forward strand.
AATGTATAATAGACTCAGAGAGGTGACTTGTCAATCAGTTTTCAGGAAGCATAGAGAGGAAGAATGAAAATTTCTAGATGATATTTAAATAGATACTATTAAGAGTGTATGAGAGATGAGTCATTTGGGTAAAAAGATAATGAAATATTACAAATGAGCTGAATAAGACACTGGACAGGTATAGTAAGTGAATTCTTCATAATTTTTATTCTTAGATTATTTTCTTGAAGTAAAAAGTGATCCAAAATGCATTTATGGGAAATTCCCCAAAAGATAGAAAAAGTTCTTTAGAATACTTCTCTAATATCATGTACTGTGTCACCAATGTGATGTCACCATGCTCTTACTACCTTCTAAGTGGAACTTCACCATCCTGCTCTCTCTGCTCAGACAGCCCCATAGTGCAGTCCTTGGACAGTTTTTCTTTACTGTATATGTATTCCCTTGACAATCTTTCACATCACTTTAAACTCAATTTATACAGTAATTACTCCCTAGTTCCTTTTTTCGGCCCAGACCTACTTCTTGAAGTCTATATCCAATTGCCTATTAGACGTCTCTGCATGGATATCACAAGCAAAATCTGACCAAAAATGTGCTTCTGATGACTCTCCCTTTAAAGCTACTTTTCTCAACTCTTTCCCACTTCAGTTTATAGCTACTCTCTCCTACTGAAAATACATGGGTCAAAACTTCCTTGGGGGACTCCTTGACTACCTCCTTCTTCCACATCATGTACAATCTGTCAGCAAATCTTAGCGATTCTATCTGCAAAATATGTTTGACCTCTTCTCATTGCTCTAGGCATTGTCACTGTCATTTCTCACTTAAACTATTGCAGAAAATCCCTAATTCATCTCTCTACTTTCCCCCTGCACTTCTACATTTTATTCACAACATAGTATCTAGAGTGGAAACCTGTTAAAACAAATAAAAAATGGTGTCACTTCTTTGACTGAAACCCTCCAATGTCTAGCTGTGTCACTGATTAAAAGCCAAAAAGTGATCTACAGAGCCCTCATCTACTACCATCTCTCTCAGGCTCACTCCATTCCAGACACAATGGTCTTGATACTTTTGAACATTTTTCCAGGAGTATTTCATCCAAGTTCTTACACACTTACTATTCCATCTTCTTGGAAAGCTTTTCTGCTTGGTATCTCTGTGGCTTGTTTGTTCACTTCCTTCAAATGTTTACTCATATGTTACCTTTCCAAGAGTATATCTCCTTGTCCATCCTATGTAAAACCAGGATACCTCCTCTGTATTGCTTGTCAGTGTTTTATTTTTCTCTGCAACCCAAACCATATAACAGTCACTATACTTAACATACTAAATACAGTTATTTTGTTTCATAAATAAGCTTTATGAGGGTGAGGAGTTCTATCTGTTTTGCGAACCATTTTATTAACTGTGCATAGAACATGCCTGGCTTATGATATATCTCCAAGGATTATTTGCTTGCTTGCTTGAATAAACGAATAAATGTTTGAACCATGTAAATCCTTTACTCCTAATGCAAATTGATAAAATTTGGGCACGTGCCACAACACCAGCCAATTCACATACTGTTTAGTGACCCAAAACCTTAGGTATATGGTTTTTCTAAAGATGATGAGCTGAATCAAGCAAAACCCATTTTTCAGCAATTTGAACTGACAAGTGCAGGGATCTTGCCAGTTATATTTAGGAACAAAAATATAAGGTCCTTTTCCAAAGAGAGCAAGAAGTGGCGTGGAAAGGGATAATGGATCAGAAGAAAAAGGAAAATTTGAGAAAAGAGAAAAAGATATTTGGTAAAGGAAGGAGAATGAAACAGAAGGAGAAAAGCAAAAGGAGAGAAAGATTAGTCTGTAAAGATGTTACCATTTTATTCCAATTTCTATCCCAAAGTAACGTTAGGGTAAAATTTTTGTCTGAGATGGTGTAGATAGATATCCATTTCTCACAGTTGTAGAGGATGTATATTTTAGTCCAATTCAGCTAAAGATACCTTTTAATTCTTAATTTTAGTAAATTATCTTGATTCTGCCATCAAGAATATCTCCTTCCAAGCTAGCTGTAAACTCAAATTGAGTTTATTGTTCTCCTTTACTTTCACCCAACTTCATCTGCTTAGATGGTGCTATGGGAAAACAGTTTGTTCCCTCCTGCGTGGTCCTTTACATTTCTGTGTCTCTGGTCTTCCCGTTCTGCTTTTGGAGTGTAGGAAATTTGAGTGAGAGATGCAGTGTTCTACAAGGGCGGAACCTTCTAGAAGCAGCGTGCAGCCCTCCTTAAACTCTGAGCTCCTCTCATTTCCCTGGGGAGGAAACGGAACCCAGGCTTCTGCTACTGCTTGTTCAGAAACCGACCTTTCCTCTTTCTCATATCCAGAACTTTGTCTTCCTCAGCTTATTTCTTCTCGAAGGCTCATTTCATGTCTCTTAAAGAAGATGAAGGATACTGGGATAGTCTGTTTACTGAGTATGTTGTATCATGAGACAAGGAGAGAGGCTGCTTCTGCTTTCAGTCCTGCCAAAACCGCTGTAGCAAGAAATCACACAACCTGGCTATTTGTTTAAAATACACAAGAATTAATATTATTGTGCAAATGAGTCTGACTTACAAAGTCTATGGGCTTTGTCATAGTGAGGTATTTATGGTAGATTCTGTGGTCTAACAATTTCTCTGATTCCTAGAATTTGGGGGGGGGAGAAAAAGCAAAAGACAAACTATACATAAAACTAAATGCTTTATAACACTTTATTTTTATGTGCTCTTATATAATGTACAGTTTATTTAGTTAATTTAAAAAATTATTTACCAATTTTATTAATCTTATAAGTACTCTAAACAAATGTGAAAAGTGTATATAATCTTGGGGTTCATTCGGAAAACAAAAGAGTGGTAGAAGTAAGCCACTGACAAAAATATAAATAAAAATTGACTCAGCGAAAGCATTTTACCTTTGCCATTAACCAGATACACAGTCAAGTAAAGGGACAAGTTTGACTTCATTGATGTGTTTGTTTTCTGACCTGGCTGGTATTAGTATCAATACTACTAATATTCTAATCATAATCAAATCTAAATTATAATACACATTTTTGTCAATACAAAACAGGTTGCTCATTTATAAAATGTAAATAATAATAGTACCAATTTCATAAGATGGTTGTGAAAATTATACAAGTTGATACATACAAAGGACTTAGAATATTTATTAAAATAATAAATATTCAATAAGTACTTGTATTATTAGTTTGACAAATGCCTTCTTATTAAATACCCTATTTCATATCATCCCAATTTGTCATTGAGTATAACAGTGACTTATTTTCATAAATATTGTAGCTGCAGCTAATTATTTCTTAGACATTATGATTTCTATTGCTTATGGTTCTTTTAAAAGAGTTTTCACATAGAGTAAATGCTTACATTAGGTAAGTACATATTATTGATCATAGGAGCAGTAGAGCATTATAGTGGCCTTTGACCCTGGAAGATGCAGCTCTTAAAAAAAATAAAGACATGATTTTATACCAAGGGTATGATACCTCACGTGTATTATTAAGCAATAAATCTCTACTATTTGGCTAATCAACTTTAACTTTAAAGCTTTGGTGTGACGGAATGAACATGTGAACATGGATATAAAGCCAGTAAAGCTCTACCATAGAGAAAAACAAAACAGAGAAAATGAGATTGCAAATTCCATGAATTTCAGAATACTGCAGTCTTTTGGCAAACTGTAGTCTAAAAGGATGACAATCGTAAAATGTATTTGAAGTGATTAGTTGACTAAACTTATCAGATCAGCCCCTAATTCTTAGGCACTGAAGAATCCTTAACTTTTTTCAATCCCGAGAATTAAGGTGTTTATTAACATTTGCCTGAAACATAAATTCTATGACTTCATCATCACAGTTCGTGTTGCCATCCATAAAATAAATCTTTCCACTTTATTTTTCTATTTGGGAGAATAAGATTTTTGATATTCTGATTTGTTTAAACTAACTATCAATTGATTAAGTAACGTTCTTATTTCTTCGGAAGAAACATAACTGATACAAAATTTGTTGTACACAGATATATTGTGTTCTTGATTTTCATGATGATGTTTTACTACAAATTATCTTGTAAGACACTAGTACCATGAAGATGAATGAATTTTTATATGATTACTGCATGTACTTCAGAACATCACAAATACCGACTGAGAAGAGACTAGCATGAGACAGCTTCCCATCATAAGGTGATTAAATATTTTATCATCAAAACCAGGATAATTTTAAGAATGTAGGGGATATGAAAACAATTACAATAGTGCTACAGGTATAAACCAATATTTTCACATGTAAAGAGGGTCGTATGGTCTTTTGGTCACTCTAGCAGTAAATGTAAAAATACATATAAAATACAAAAAGTACCTGAAATTATATATACTCTGCTATGTTGGTATATATATATATATATATACACATACTGGTAAATACATATTATGCAATACCCATAAATATACATAATATAACTATATGTATAATATGAATGTATATAGGTGTGTGTATATATATATACTCTGTATACATTTTTTACTATTTATATGTTCAATTAATACTGAGTGGAAGAAAAAATATGGTCTAATTCAAGTTATGAGTTGCTTTTGTACAGTGCTCTATTGAATTGAGCAGCTGGAGGCAGTTCTTTTATTTTTCCCTTTTACAAAAACAACTTTTTAATTTTAATTTTTTTAAAATTTGATTATTAATTTTTATTGAATTATAGTCAGTTTACAATTTTCTGTCAATTTCTGGTGTACAGCATAAAGTTTCAGTCATACATATACATACATATATTTATTTTCACATTATTTTATAGGTTACTGTTAAGATACTGATAAACATGTTTATTTCCTATATCTGTGAATCTGTTTTTATTTTGTAAGTAAGTTCATCTATGTCTTTTTTTTTTTTTTAGATTCCACATATTAAGTGATGTCATATGTAGTTTTTCTTTCTCTTTCTGGCTTACTTCACTTAGAATGATGATCTCTAGGTCCATCCATGTTGCAGCAAGTGGCATTATTTTATTCTTTTTTATGGCTGAGTAGTATTCTGTTGTGTAGATACACCAACACTTCTTTATCCAGTCATCTGTCGATGGACATTTAGGTTGCTTCCAAGTCTTGGCTATTGTAAGTAGTGCTGCTATGAACATTGGGGTGCATGTATCTTTTAGAGTTAGAGTTACCTCTGGATCTATACCCAGAAGTGGGATTGTTGGATCATATAGTAAGTCTGTTTTTAGTTTTTTGAGGAATCTCCACACTGTTTTCCATAATGGCTGCACCAAACTACATTCCCACCAGCAGTGTTGGAGGGTTCCCTTTTCTCCACAGCCTCTCCAGCATATATTGTTCATGGACTTTTTGAATGATGGCCATTCTGACTGGTGTGAGGTGATATCTGATTGTAGTTTTTATTTGCATTCCTTTCATAATTAGTGATATTGAGCATTTTTCATGTGCCTATTGGCCATTTGTATGTCTTCACTGGAGAACTGCTTATTTAAATCTTCTGCTTATTTTGGGTGTTTTTTTTTTTTTTTTTGCTATTAAGTTGTATGAGCTATTTGTGTATTCTAGAGATTAAGCCCTTGTCAGTCACATTGTTTGCAAATTTTTTTTTCCATTTTGTAGGTTGTCTTTTTGTTTTGTTTATAGTTTCCTTTGCTGTGCAAAAGCTTATATGTTTAATTAGATCTCATTTATTTATTTTTGCTTTTATTTCTGTTGCCTGGGTAGACTGCCCTAAGAGAACATTGCTAAGATTTATGTCAGAGAATGTTTTGCCTATGTTTTCTTATTTATGTTTCTAATAAGATTTCCCTGGGAGAAAAGCCCTTTTCATAGTCAAACTGTGGGGGGAGTAGAATGTAATCATATTATACTAATATTTATTTCTCATTTTACTTCTTTCCATGTACTAAAATTGTTTTCACCTATGTAAATCAATATAAGTAGAAAATCATTTTATAAACTAGAAGCTGAGAAGTCCCCAATTTCTACTTTCTAGTCTAGTCAACCATCCTTTATATAAAATGGCTTTGGAACAGTTTGTGATTTTGTTCATAGTTTTCTAGATGAGTTCTAGCTTATCAGTGCTATTTTTCATATCTGACCTGAAACTATTTGTGAAACTTTTGATGTGATATGAATAATGCAGCATAGGAGCTTACGCCTCCTTTGTTTGTATGTTGATCAATGCAACTAAAAATTGCATTAACATTTTGGTGTCCCCATTATGCTGCTTAAGTACATCATCTCATGGTGATTAAACCCTTGAATCTTGTTTCTTCCTGTTCCAGTGTATAAACTAGCATCCACCATCCAGCAGTCCTGTGTCTGGCTCCTTGACCCAAATGTGGGATGTGCCAACTCTTTGTTAAATTCTTTCTTCTGCCTTCTTAGAGTGTTTTTATTGTCATCACTACCTCTTCAACTTCATGTCCCTAGAAAATGTAAATCAGTGTACCTTCTGCATATTTCTAAAAGTCACAAATAAACACTAAAAAAATCAAATCCTTTGGTAACCATGAATTTGTTTTTACATCTGTGAGTCTGTTACTGTTTTGTAAATAAGTTCATTTGTGTCATTTGGGGGCAGGAGGGATAAATTGGGAGTATGGGATTAGCAGATACAAACTACTATATACAGAATAGATAAATAATAAGGTCCTACTGTATAGCACAGAGAACTATATTCAGTAACTTGTAATAACCTATAAGAAAAATGTGTGTGTATGTATATGTGCATATAAAATTTAATCACTATGCTATATCCCAGAAACTAACACAACATTGTAAAACAACTATACTTCAATAAAATTTTTTAAAAGTCCTAAGACAATGGAATACTATTCAGCCATAAAAAGACAACATAATGCCATTTGCAGCAACATGGACGTTCCTGGAGAATGTCATTCTAAGTGAAGTAAGCCAGAAAGAGAAAGAAAAATACCATATGAGATTGCTCATATGTGGAATCTAAAAAATTTTTTTAAATGAACATAAATGCAAAACAGAAACAGACTCATAGACATAGAATATGAACTTGTGGTTGCCAAGGGGGTGGGGGTAGGAAGGGACAGGCTAGGATTCCAAAATTTGTAGATATTGACAGGCATATGCAGAATAGATAAATAAGATTATACTGTATAGCACAGGGAAATATATACAAGATCTTGTGGTAGCTCACAGAGAAAAAAAATGTGACAATGAATATATGTATGTTCAGGTATAACTGAAAAATTGTGCTCTACACTGGAATTTGACACAACATTGTAAAATGACTATAACTCAATAAAAAATGTTAAAAAAAAATCCTAAGACAGCCTTCTAACATACTACTGGGCATCTATACCTGGGCTGATTTCAAACCATTAGTAAATGCCTTTAGATACGTTTTTCACCCTACCTGAAGTATGCTCTTTTAGATTGGGAAGACTAATAAAGGACAGAACTATGTCTCTTGCCGCAGTGTAATTATAAATTGGAAGAAGAGAGGAATATACCAAAAGTGCTCTAGTATTCTTTAGTTCTGTACTCAAGATGTCATGATTTCCATATCCATGTTTCTGCATTGGTAAACAATGAGTCATTAAGTATCAAAAGTGCTTTCTCCCTGCATGGGTACCAGGTTCTGTTTTATGAAACTTTCCATGTTTTCTTCTTTAATAAGCTACAGCATATGCTCTTGAAACATAAACATGGTATAATACGTGTTACTTGTTTTCGGAAGTGCTGTGTTTCATTTCTTGTTAATCAGTATTGTATATTAAATTAGCTTGGGCAAAACAGAATCACTGGGTCATGGACTACAAGGTGTCTTTGGTAAAGACCAAAATCTCAGGATGAGGAGGCTTATAGCTTGGCCTCAGAATCGACTGGTGGCAAGACTTCAATGATACACAAGCTGTGTGCCTCTCTAAATTCCGTATTGGTTTCTTTTGTGTCCTTGTGGGCTTTATTTTCCGTTTCGTTGGAGAACGGCTTTTTCCAGACAGTGAGAGAGATGCGTGCTTACCATTTCCACTTGTTAATTTTATATCCTGCAGTTTCAGCCATAGGAGAGGGGCTTTTTTCCTTTCTTTTCTTTTTTTTTTTTCCTTTTCTTTTCCTTTCTATCAATGCCAAGGAGGAAGGGGGAAGCAAGGAAGGAAGATGGGAAGGAAGAAAGGGAAGGAGGAATATAGAAAATGTAAAAAGTCTGCTGGTTGGTCTGTTGTGGGTGAAATGACTACTCTAGTTTTATCAAACTGGACTTTATGAGCAGGGGGAGGAGAACACAATAGACATGCTGGTGAAGTCTGAGACCAGAGAAGCAGTTTCGTATTCCTGACTCTTGGTTTGATTCCTCTGAGCTCATCACTGTTCTGTGGGGTTACAGACAATTTTTCTTGTCTAAATAATTCTCTCTATGGAAAGATTCACATTTCTTATTCTCCGGAGCCTTTATTTCCTTCTTCCAATTTACTCCACTCTTCTATTTTATTTTTCATTTTATCTTCTGAAATGTTAATTAAATTTTCATCTTTAAGACTCTCCATGTTCCTTATTTTGTCTATGAGAACACATTTTGTCTTAAAACTTCTGAAACTTTGGAGATTCTCAACTGGAAGCCATTCCACCCTAAGGGATAAGGGTATTTGGCCATGTGTGGAGAGATTTCTTTTGCTGTTAGAACTGGTGGGAGTGGGGTGGGGACAGGAGGTTGCCACTAATGTCTAGCAGGTAGAGTCCAGAGATGATGCTAAACATCCTACGATACATAGACCAGTTCCTCACAAAAAGTTATCTGGGCCAAAATGTTGATGGTACTGAGGTTGTGAAAACTTGTTCTCTAAAATATAAAAGCACTTCTAAAATTTTGATGCAAAAATCAACAAAAATGAACCCACTTCATAGTCACTGAATCGTAAAATTAGGATGGGCATGGAGGCCTGAGAATTTGTTGTTTTAACAAGCTTCTCAGATGATTCTTAATCATTGTAAAGTTTTAAAACTATTAACTTCTAGGAAGTTCTATAAGCAGCGCCCTTTCTCAGTGTGAGAGAAGTTGCATTTGGAGCACAAGCCATCTTCAAAGCTTTTTTTTAGGTTTAGATAAAAAAAATTATTCATACTTCATAATTACCTTTGGTAGTTGGCCTGAATAACAATAATAACAAATTGTGTATTTCCTGTTTGATCTCACTAGTGTTTCAGAACTGCTATTAATGCTTTGCTCTTGACTTGTATAAAAATATCTTTTTTAAATTGCTTGATAACCACAAGCAAATTAGTATCAATTTTCACTATGCAATGCCAACCTCTAATAGCCACCAGTGAATCACCCAGGAAAGAGAAAACCTTCTGAAGATTTTAAGATACCACATACTTTTCTTCCCTTTTCGTCCCTTACTAATCTCTCCTAATCAGTGAACCCTAAACAGTTTTCTGTTAATTTTGAAGTCACTTTTGTCCTTTTACTCTCCGACACTCACACGCCTCATGCAATTTCTCTCTCTCCATTTCTCCAGTTTTTAATAAGACAGTGGTGCCAGATCCCACACCTCACCAGGAAGTAGGTCCATTGGGAGATCATTGATTACAAGATCTATAAGTTGAAAGGAAGAAGAAATGGAGCAGTACTTCTGCATTTTGTCCCTCTTCTTGAGAATCAGAGCAAATGGCAAAAAAAAAAAAAAGGCTATATATTCATAGGAGCAACTGAGACCTAGTAACAGATTGAAATCCATTACTTGAAGGTTTAGATGGCCTAAATAGAAATTAACTTTTTTTAATCACATATTTCAGGTTTTTATTAATGACAGTATTTTTTAAAAATGATGACAGTTTTCTGACAATCTGTGAAGTGTAATCTATTAGTACTTACATTTTAAAGTATAGGATATTGTACATAAATTATCATCTACAATTTTAGCACCAGGGATATTCTCTATATAGCCATATTTTGAAAATACCTTTGCTCCAAATTGAAATTACTGCAAAATAAGTTGATAATTGAGGTTCATTTTGGTATTTGAGTGTGTCATATTTTTCAAGTATTTTGGAAAAACTAGACAGTCAGACCCCCAGGTTGAGGATCACTACTCCCTGCAGAAATGGAAACAGTGAAATATAATGCAGAGAGATAACCATAAAGTTAGAGAAACCTAACTGTGCACATCAAGGAAACAAGAAACTGCGTTATCCAGAGTCACATATCTGGCAATTCAGTTACTAACATGTGCACAATGAATATTTGTAAACCCAGGGGCTTAGTTAGCATGCTATGTGATGAGCCACAAATATAAATGCCAATTTTGGGGAGTAAAATTATTTTTAAAGGATTAAAAATGAAAGGAACACAAGTTTTCATGATGTATTTCAGAATAAATAGGGGACTGGAAAATCTTCCAGTTTACATGGACTGTTTATAGTCTTCCCCCTCCACACACAAGATCCCCAAGTTTTACCTTCCTTTTACGTTTAAGACTAATTCATTAAAAAGCTAGAAAAATTGCCATTAACCTTTTATGATTTCCTTTAGCTTTGTTTTTTGAAATATATAAAAATATTCAACATGCACAGAAATAGAGTAATATAAAAATCTCCAGTGTACCTTTCCCCAGCCTCAACAATTTAATAGTTATCTTCTCATAGAAAATCTTGTTTTTTCATTATCTATCCAAATGTGTTGTTTTCAAGCATATTCCAGACATTATGTATTTTCTCTAAATATCTAAAAGATAAAAATTCTAGAGAATAACTTTAATTATATCACATTAAAAGTATTAACAATTGTTTCTTTTTAAAAAAAATACTGGCTTTTTATCATTAAAGGTGTTAATTAGGCAATACGGACAGTCCTCTGAACACCTGAGAGTAACAATTAGGTCAAAGCAGCATCTGTGCTTCTGTGATGGAACTTTGAGGAAGGCTTTCTTAATAGCAGAGCATAAAATGTCAACCAAACTAACCAGTGCTCAGTTTTCCCCAGTTGCCTCCGGAATTCCGTTGACTTCTTGTGGTTAAAAGAAGCCCACACATTTTACTTGATCGTCTTTCCCTGCCATTTAATGTATACCCTCCTTTTTTTCTTGAAGGTTATGTGTTGAAAACAAGCACACACAAAAAACTCAGTTGTTCTATAGAGTTCTGTACATTTTGAGTTTTGCTGATTGTAGTCACGCTCCCCTCTATTTCCTATAGATTAGTTAACTATTGCTTTGACTCAAAGTTCTTGGTTTTTTCATTTCTTTGCAGAAAGCTTTGTTCTGTGGTATTGGTTACTTGCACTGGGAGTCACATAAATTCTGGGTTGCTTCTCTTCTTGTTCTGTTAAAATTATAACTGGGTTCAGTTGGCTTTATCATGATCTGTCCATTATGAAGTTCTGTATTTTTACTTTCTATTTTTAGCTGTTTTATTTTGCTGTAGACTAAAAGTGGTGACATTCTACTTATCTTACCTCTTATTTATTAACTTGCAAAGGTACATTTCTTCAAGAAATGAATTTTCATCCTCAATAATTATCTCAGGATACATTTTACACAAGCAGAACAGGATATGTTTTACTCTTAACCTTTGTTTACCATTTTTGTGATTAATGTTTTCATTTCTTAGCATTCTCCAAAATGAACATTAAGATCTGACTTTAGTGTCAGTTTGAAGTCATAAACTTTAGCTATTTTAACTCACTGCAGTCGTTACTGTAATTGACACACAGATTGCGACGTCTTTGGCTAACGGGAAGTCCTCTGCCTGTTCCCATTTGAATCAGGTAGTTTTCTCTGATACCTGGCTTTTGGTTTAAATCTTAAATAATATTAAATGCCCATTATCTGCCATCATATGTGAGACCTGGCAAACATTGTTTAACGAACAGTGAAAGTGTCATATTTAATTTTTAAATAAAAGATGTGCATCTCCACTACTTTTTGCTACCCTTATTGTCAGTACAATAAGGCAAGAGTAAAAGAATCAAGTTTCACAAATAATTTATAAAAACATTGTTCTTCACAAATATCAAGTGGAAAATATGTCAATTATATTTATTCTTAGAAGTTCAGATCCCCTATAGTGACTGTAAATGACAGCTAGTTTTGATGTAAACCTCCCATGTCTTGAATGCTCACGATTATTTATTTTTCAGGTCATCATCACTTTCTTCTTGCATTCCCCTTCCTTTGTCATAGAATTCTGTGATATTGAATGTGTAAATTATACTCTAAGGGCTGTTGACTGTATTACCATCTCTTCAATCCCATTATCTGTCAGTATTGCTTTACCCACTTTCAAATCAAGAGTTTCAAGATCTTTATTAGGAGGGCGCTTTGCTCTTGATAGAAGCCACATTTTCAGGTTTTATGGGAGTTGTGGAAGAGTTAGCTCTACAGCCCCAGTTTCTTTCTAGAGACCTACCCTGCTAGCTTCTCAATAAAAAAACTGTTTCATTGTTTTGCTTGACTGTTTTCTATCAAAGGGCACTCTTACGCACTTTTGTGGACTGTCAGAAGGATTCTCAAAGCTCTTTCATTTCATAGAAAGTACGTTAAGTTTTTGGAATAGATACACATTAGCTTTCAGTCCTTTCCAAAAATCTGTTTATCATTCCCAAACTAAAAATTATAGTAATCTCCAGAACATTAAATATGTTAATGATTTTGAGATGATAAAAGTCGATCTAATGTACATGTTAAGGTCATAGTTGATGAAATAGTCTCGTGTATGGCACATGTCACCTAAAGTAGTACTAATGGTTCTCAAACATTTCAGTAAGGAATACCCAAAATTATAATTCTGAATTGTGTAACCTATATTTTGGCAGAAAGCAGATAGTGATACCAGTTATTTATTGTTTCTGGGAGGGAAGTTCTAAAAATATGTGTGGGAAAAATTGAGGTGAAAAAGAAATATTATTTTTAGCATCATTTTTGTCTAGAAAAGAGAATTTCTTAAACACTGAGTATGATGGACAAAATATTAGTAATAATTGTATTCAATGACATTGAATAAGACAATGGAAATGCTTCACATCCTTCAAAATTTCTTAAGTCCATACAGCATTTTGGGGAGGTCAGAATGAACACTTGAGCTAAACTAAAGCTGAGAGTGTACACTCAGATTTTATATAGAGAGAAATCAATCAGCCTCACTTATTTTCATTCATAATACAGAATATTTTTTTCCATTAGGAATGGAAAGCTAAGCTTTTCTGGTGTTCTTTGACGTGAACCCTGTAATAATATGATGAGTCACACATGGACAGTTTTTATGAAGGGCCTATGTGATTATACGCAGGGAACAATTGTAAATCTGTCATGTAAAATACATGGAATTGCTTAATTTGTTTTTTAAAATAACAGCTATAATTTGCAGATAATGTATTAGGACTTGACAACCCTATACATTTATACTCCAGTGAAAATGCATGTCAAAACCATAGAGGCAATTAAAAAACATTTTATTATTTGGGAAAAGAAAAAAATCAATCACCGCTGCCACTAAATCTAAAATAGTTTAGAAATTATAATACCTCATTATAGTGATCTTTTATTAACAATGTTCTTTTCATTTGCTAAATGGGCTCTATATGTATGTATAAGTTTTATTAGTGCCACTCTTTATAATGTTGTCCAGTGTGGAGCAGACAATACTGTTTCTCAGGTAAATACAGCTTTTTTTTGGCTCTTTAGAGATCTGAAAAACCTAGAATCATATATGAATCCCTGAAATAACTAGGCACTAAACATGAAATTATATATTTTGAACTCAACGATTAGAAGAAATTTAATCACTGAAATAGTAAATATATACATTTCTTAAGCGATGTGAATCAGTGAAATAGCAGTTTATAATATGGTCATTACCTTATGAGATACCCACACCAAAGTCCGTACTGCAGTACCAAAACAGATACTTGCCACAGTATTGGGTCTTGGGAAGATACAGTAAGATAACCATATATCTGTCTGCCTTTTGTGTAGAAAAAAAGTTAAATTCTTGGATGGCATGGGCTTGTTGTAGTTACAACTGTGTGATTATTCTGTATTTTCCATTTAATTTTGTATTTTAAAAAATTATATTATGGTGATATCCCATTATTGTTTATAAATCTCTCCCTTCTTTGGGGATCTCTACCTTCTCTGGAGGCTTCCATGTCATTGGTAGATGATAAGGTTGAATAAACCAGAGTACATTTTTGAGGATAACCCATGTCTAATTTAGTTGTCCTTCAGTTTGATCCCTTAACACTCTGAATTTTTCTCAGTAATTGTTCCTTATTTCCCCAAATACCTTGTCATTTTTATGGAATTAGTGCTCTGTATGTACAAGTGATCCTCCAACTTTTTGGGCTGTAGTCATAAAATTATCGAGGAGCCCAAAAAGCCTTTGCTTATGGGGGTTATATCTATTGATACCACCCTGTTGGAAACGAAAACTGAAAATTTTAAACACAAAAACACACAAGTAATATGGCACTAGACATCAGAGCAACAATGCCATCACAACATATGTAGCCTCTGGAAAACCCCATGGACCACATGAGAAAATGAGAGTGAAAATGGCTAAGAATGTACTAGTGTTCTTTGGAATAGCGTTGAACTCTCAGATCCCAGGAAAGACTCAGGGGTCCCTGTACCAAATTTTAAGAACTGTTTTCTTCCATGATTATCTTACATGTCTCTGCTCAATGATTCTTCTTTCCATGGAGCATAGATTTTTATTTATGTTTAGAGAACCTACTAGAAGGATTTATTCATGGTGAATATTAGATGAATGAAGGTATTGCTCATGTTAATACCATGCAATCATTCCATAAATTATGCCTTGGGATAATTACACATTTAGCTAAATTTTAAAAATATCTTCTGTATATTTGTGGGAATCATACAGTTATAGCACAGGGAAATATACACAAAATGTTATGATAAATCACAGAGAAAAAAATGTGACAATGAGTGTGTATATGTCCATGAATGACTGAAAAATTGTGCTGAACACTGGAATTTGACACAACATTGTAAAATGATTATAAATCAATAAAAAATGTTAAAAAAATACAGTTTTATACTATATATACTATACAATATGTGTACAGTTGAATATACACATACAGAGATCGATGCAGTTTTATAGGTACAGACCTCATGGTTGCCTAAGTTCAGGTGGTTTTGGAGATCCCTGAGGACCACTGTCTCAACAGGCAGAGTTCCTTTGTGCACAATATGGCAGCTGATTCTCTGCAATGCTTGGGGAACACGATGTTTTTTGATCGAGGCTTTGAATCCTGCTTTTTATGGGCCTGTTTCTACCCTCTTATGTTGCAGCTGTGTCCTGTAAACACTAGCCTTTTACCAAGACGATAAAGAAGGGGAAGGCTCTCCATTGACTGTCTCCTCTTCTGCTTTAACCCATGCATTTGTTGCTCGTTTCTTTTCTCTGAGGTTTTCTATTCTCTCTGTGGTTTTCTTTAATACATCCTTCAGTGTAAACTGTTTTTAGATATTATCTTGAAGAACTCAAAAGAAATACAGTTAATCTGTGAGGTTTAGACATGCTCTATGCAATCCCATATCCCGAAGATCTCTAAACATAAAGCATATTTGACAGAAATCTAATAAAGATAGTAAAATTTTCTCTTAGGAAATATTTACCAATCATTACTGTGTTTCAATCTTGACACAAAGTATCAAGTAAAATTGCAATTGCCACCTTATTTGCCACTTTGATTTTTGTAGCAATCCCTAAAATTTATTATGGAGTAAAATTCTTGAATTGAGAAAAGTTGACACTCAAAACTTGATACGATGAAGTTTAACTTATAATTTATAAGATTACTTTGCTTGCTACATTAAATAATAGTAACATAAGTAAAATAATACATTTCATTTTTATCCATTTTCACTTTTTAGTATATACCATAAATGCAAAAAGTGTACAATTTCAATATTTACAACTTAGTGATTTATTACTGAGAGAACAGCCCTGTAACAACGCAATGTTCCACACACTAGAGACCATCTTCATACCTGCCTTCCAGTGCTCTCCTTTTTCCCTTTCCTGAATGGCAAAGAAATCACTTCTTTGGTTTTTCCATTTACAAACTAAATATTCAGTCCTTTAAAGTATGGTTTAGTTTTGCGATTTTGTTTTTAACTTTCCATAAATATAAGCATGTAGAATATATTGTTTTGTGTCTGCCGCCTTCTTTCATGGCCATATATTTGTGATAATTATCCTTGCTATGAATAATTCTAGTTTTATTTTATTATAGCAACACACAATTTGTATTGCTATATGCCTTTCAGTTATATCCAGTCTATGTTCAATGGTCAGTTGGGTTCTTTCAGTTTGTGGTTATTATGAATTACATTGTCATGATCATCCTTGTACATGTCTCTTGGTGTATATGAACACACCACGTTGGATATATATACTTCGGATTAGAATTACTGAATCAGGGACAGTGCATATATCCAACTTTCCTGGATGATGATTGACTGTTTTCTCAAGTGGTTGTAATAATTTAAAACACCCATAGGCAGCAAATGAAACTTCCAGCTGCTCCATATAACTGTCATACTTGGTATTAACAAAACAGTTTTAGATCTTTTAGTGTGTGTGTGGTGATGTTTAATTATGGATTTCATCTTATTTTGTTATTAATGAGTTAGATTGTTCAATAAATATATGAAATGCAGATATTACATTTGGTGTGCTTTTTCAATTAGCTTGCCTATTTTCTATTTCTCTTATTGATTTTAAAATGTTTAAGTATTTTCTTGAAACAAGATATTTGCCAATTACATGTATTACAGATCTTCTTGAACTTTGTGGCTTTCTTTTTAACTTTCTCAGTGGTGTCCTTAAAAGATTAGAACTCTTAAATTTGACAGGAGTACCCTTACGGTCAGTATTTTTTTCTTGAGCTGTTTAAAAATTCTTTTCCTGTCCTAAGGTCAAGAATATATTATCTTAGTATAACTTCTTAAAGCTTTGTTGCTTTGCACTTCAAATTCAGATCTACAGTCTATCTGGAATTATGTGCATAGTTTTAGGTAGGGGTCATTTCACTTTTTACCACGTGGATATGCGATTGGCCTAGCATAAATTTTCAAAAAATTTAATGGCTTCATTTATCTTTAGGACAAATCTTGCCCTAAATCAAATGCCTATTTGTGAGTGGCTCTGATTCTGAGACTTCTCTTCTGCTTTATCTTTCCACAACATTGCATTTCTTTATATTTGAGGGATTTATAGAAGTATGATTAGCAGTTAATTGTTAAATGCATGTGCATAATACTTATATATCTGATAAAGCAAACAGTTCTACATTATTTTTAGAGTTTCTTGACTAGTCTCATCACGTTGGTTTTCACACAAATTTTAGTACTAGCTTGTCTATTTCCACAAATAATTATGTTGAAAATTTTTATTGAGATTCCATTGAATCCATCTATCATTATATGTGACATTGCCATGATACTGCAGGTTCCAAATCCATGGGATTTATAGATATTTGAATTTATTTAGATCTTCTTTAGTTTCCTTCCATAAGAATTCTTCGTTTTCTAAGTGGAAAACTGGAAATGATCCTCTCTTGTTAGCACTGTTCCCATACATTTGATATATATTACACAATTATAAATAGTATCTTTTAAATTTTTTTATAATTGTTGTGCCTGGTATATTGAACCACAATTTTCATATATTGCTACAACAAATTTGCTAAATTTACTTTTCAGTATATTATTTTGATTTTCTGTATGTACCAACAGACTACATACAACTAATAATTTTCTTTCTCTACCATTCTTACATTCTTAAATTATTTTTCTTCCGTCCTGCACAAAGTAGGGTCCTCAATCTATGTTGACAGAAAGTAATGATAACAGGGGCTTTTTTCTAGAAATTCTCAAATGCAAACAGAGAAATAATTCAGTATTTTCTCATGATATGCAATGTTTGCTGGTAATTTTGCAAATACCCGTATAAGATTAAAGATGTTCCCTCCTAAATCTAGTGTGCAAAAATTTTAAATTTAAGTTAGGAACAGATAATAAATTGCATTACATCTTTTTTCTAAATGTCCATATGAATACATTTCCAGTTGTCATTATGGTGAAAACGTCAATTGATACTAAAGTACTAAATCAGACTTGTGCTCCTGAATACATCCTACTTGGTTAAGATGTATTATATATATACATCTATCTCAGCGGAACTTGTTTGCTACATCTTGCTTTTAATTTTGTGTCTAAATTCATGAGAAAGATTGGCCTGCAAATAACCTGATTTCCTCATCGAGTTTTGATATCAAGGTTATACTAGGTTAATAAAACTGGAATTATTTATTAGGCCAGTTAAAATATGCTGAAAGCATTGTGTAAGATTCATGTAATTTTTTTCTCTAAGTGTGTGCTATAATTCAACCATGTTAGTATTTGGGATTCAATTTACTTTGAGGGGAGAAGATTTCTAATTACTTACTTTTTCAGGAGTTAAGCAATTATTCAGGTATTTGTTGTTTTGTCAGTTTGAGATTACATTTCTAGGAATTTGTCTTTCTTTTAAAATTTGAAATTCATTGACAACAGTTTTTTATAAATTCTTATCTTTAATGTCTGTTATGTCTGTAGTGATAGAAAATTTGTCCTTTTGTTTTTTTTCCTTTTCCTTAATGAATCTTTCCTTAATCAGGGGAGGGGAATACAAGTTACCTCAGTTATTAATCACCCAAAATAATGAATTTCTAATGGGAGACAGAGAGAGAGCATGATCTAAACAGAAGATTTCATCAGTGAAGTAAAAAGGTAGTAAAATATAGTACACCCCCGAGGATTGGGGGTGGGCCAGTCCAAGAGAGGAAAAATGGAACTACTCCTTTGTTTTTCCTGCTTTTATATCCTGGTGTAGGGGGTGTTTGGTGATTGACTGATTGATGAATGGCTCAGGTTCTTTGAGTGCTCAGGCTGACTGACAGCTCATGTTCCTTGTGCTCAGGCACCCCCGTCTCTTTTATGCGTATTTTCACCCATGATGCACACAGAGAAACCTATGGGAGGGTGCTCAAACTGCAGTGTTAATTACATTATAATGAGCATTGGCTCAAGTTAAGCTGGGTCCTTCTCTCTGCTGTGCAACTGCAGCGTTTGATCCTAGCCGGCTTCTTTGCTGGACTTCATTTAGAGAAAGTAGAAGTTTTTGGAGCCCCTTATCCTGAGCACAGGCATACTGTTCTTTTCTGGGTTGCTCCCTCCCCTACCTCTCCCCTTGACTGGTGCTCATGTCTAACTGCTTAACAAGTCCAGCCTTATTTCATCATTTCAATCTTTGATTTTGTTTACTTCCTTCATGTTTTAATTTTCTTAATGCAGCTCACCTCAAAATTTATAGAATATTTTTATATATTCCATAATTTATGAAATACTTACTGAAATATATGGAACATTTTTCTGCATGTAGAAATCATATAATTTTCTCAACTTACATTGTTGTTATTGACTACTTTTATTGGATTTATCCTGTCCTTTTATGAATTTTTATTCTTATTTTACATATATGTCTTTGAACTCATTTAATTTACTGTTACTCTTTCATTTTTCTTCTCTGAGAATTTTTATATTTTAGGACATTTCTTCTCATGGTTACCCTACCTATTTTAACGCACACAGTCAACTTACGTAATCTTAATGCATAAATTAATGCACATTTTAATAAATAGAAGAATGTTACTGTGCTAGAAATTTCATCACTTTCTTTGAACTCATCTATCACTTATTAATTTCTAGCATATTGATTTGACATTGTTTATTATAGTCAGAGTACATTTCATCCAGCACATTTACCAATATCTTTATCATTATTTCCTGCATATCTGTCTTTTATATGTAGAATCGTCTTCTTTTGATCTAAAATACTTCCTTTAAACTGTCCTTTATTGCAATTGTGCTGGTAATAAAATTCTCAGAGTTTTCTCTTTCTTCCTTCCCTCCCTCCTTCTGTTGCCCCAAAAGATAAAGACCCCAGTTCTTGTCATACCCAAAAGACAAGTTTGCAGTGGGGAGATGGTGTGTTGTGCAGAGAAACATTTAAAAAGGTTTATTTAAGAAGAAAGGAAAAGTACACCCCCAAGAACAGGAAGCAGGCTGATCCAAAGAAGGAAAAAGCAGCAGTTTTTGCTGCCCCTTTCTCTTGTTGCCCCTCACTTAGAGGTGGTCTCATGATCGATGGCTCTTGTCTTTGGAATGCTTAGTTATATTTGGCCCCTTTGCTCATGTCCTTACCCATGGTGTGGACAGAAAACACCATGGCAGGGGCCTAAACCTCAGTGTTAATTATAATACAAGCATTGAGGTGTGTCCGGTTAAGTCCCTTCTGCTACCGTGCAGTCGTGGCTGTTGGGTTTTAACCAGTTTCTTGCTGATACTCATTTAGAATAAGTAAAGTCCCTTTATGCTGGAGGTGGACATAATGCCATCTTCTGGACCATCCTCACTGTCCTCCACTTATCTTCCCAGTGCCCCCACTTATCTAACTACCTAACACTTCCTTTCTTTCTTACTTTCTGTTTGTTATTTAGGGCTATGATCCATTTTGAGTTAATTTTTGTGAATGGTACAATGTCTGTGTCTAGATATATATTTTTTCCATGTGAATATATAGCTGTTGTCAGCATCATTTATTGAAAACGATACCATTTAGTTTATTGTGATGGAGTTTTGTTGGGCTGTCTAATCTAAGTATGTGTCTTTCAATACTTCTGGGCTTTATTTTCCATTATTCTTTAAAAATATTTCTCTTTCCCAATGTTTATAGTATAGTTTTCTCTGTCTCTGATAGGAACATGGTGGGTTTTCTCATTTTCTTGGCAATGCCTTTAAATCTGTCTGGCATACTTTGTATATTTTGTTTTTTTGTGTTGTGTTCTGAATAATATCGTCATATTTATTCTCCAGTTAACTATTTCTTTAATTAAAATCTAGTACTTAAAACATGTATTGAATTTTTGTTTTTTTGTGTTGTGTTCTGAATAATATCGTCATATTTATTCTCCAGTTAACTATTTCTTTAATTAAAATCTAGTACTTAAAACATGTATTGAATTTAAATTTATTGCATTTTTTTACTTCCAGAAGTTTTATTTAATTTTCAAGTGGCATTGTTTTGTAGTCCCTTCATGCCCATGTTACTGAGATTATATATCTATATCTAATATCAAACATTATTTTCCAAATTGTATGTTTTATAATTGCAGCATTTGAAGCCTCTTGAGGTCTAACTTTTACATATATATTTTTATTCTGGGTCTCACTATAGTGTCTTTGGTTCTTGGATCCTTAGAGGTTGTCTACCTTGAAATGCTTATTTTTCTTAGAACTGCACTTGTGGAAATCCCTTGCCTGGATTGAAACTGTACTGCACCAGAGAGGAATTGTGATTCTTTTTGCAACGTGTATGTGGTCATAATGACTTCTAACCACTACGACTTACATTCTTTTTTAAAAAAAATGTTCAGGCCATACTGAAAATTAGAAATTCATCCTGCAACATATGAAATAGTCAGGATACAAGTACAGTTTCTAGCAAACATCTTTTTTTCTCCTCTTCCAGGTGCCCAGTCTGAGTAAGGTGTCTTTCTTTAAGTTTCTTTATATTTGTTCTGTAGTTTCATCAAAATGCATCCAGTTGCAGATTTTGCTATTATTTCTCTTCACCAGGACTCAGTGTCTTGAGTCTGGAAAATCATGTATTTACTTAAGCAACTTTGTCAGATACTATACTTTTAAATATTTTCTCTCTTGATTCTCTCGCTTCTATTTTTGTATTTTTTACTTAAGTCTTCTAATTTTGTCTTTTCTGAGCCTCTTTTTTTCATATTTTCCATGTTTTTCTGCATTGAATTCTGGGTGATATCTTCATGTCTACCTCCCAGGTTATTTTCTTCTCTTCAGTTTTGTCTCATCTGCTCTTTAGCTTATCCATGGAGATTTCAATTTTCATTAATCTTTCCAGATTTCTAGCATTCCTTTTTTTTTAAATCTGATTTTTTAAAATTCTGAAATGAACTATATTTTCATTGTCTTTTATTCCTTTTAAAGGTTTATTTACTTATTTTAACATATTTCATTTGTTGTCTCTTTCAGATTATTTTGTTCTTTGGCATCACTAGGATGTCATGTCTCTTGCATTTAGGGCTCACTGATACTCCCCCATGTGGGCTTTAGTTGTGAACCTGTGTTGCTTCAAGGGGCAAATTTTTCCTGTGGTAGATAAATGACTTTATTATAAAAATGTAGTCCAGCAGAATGGTTTTTATTTTGCTTCGTCAGTGCCAAGGGGATTCAATTGTCCTTGTCCGATTGTTATTTTATGTTCTCAATTTGAAACTCCTGTAACTACCCAATATCTGTACATGCTGCAGGTCAATGCTTCTGATTCTTCACTCAAGACTTCATCATATAGGTGACAATTATTTCTTACTATTGCCCACAGCTAGTGAGTCAGATATCCTCTCTTCTCTTACCTTATCAGAAAGAGTAGTTCTTAGAAGTCTGGAGCCTAATTCTAGTGACCTTGCTTTTTATCATTCAAAAGACATCTCTTTAGCATGGTTGCTGGAGACCAACCGCTTGTGCGTTCACCTCAGTATAAAGGTTTCTCTCCCCATCCTCATCTTTCTGTGAGTATTCTTTACACTTTTATCAACTGAGAATTTTCTGTTCTCTTCTTTTTTTCCCCTTTTAAGCTGGGCTTTGCATATAAAAATAATTCTTATTGCTGTATTTTAACAGCCACTTCTGAGTGATTCTAGTAGGAGAGAGGTCTGTCCAAAAAGCTTGCTCAGCTCTTTATGTTGGAGCACTCCAGTTTGACATTTTGAAGAGCTTTAAGCTACAATTATTGAAAACTTTTAAAAAGTGCATTGTTGATTAAAGTTGCATTGATAAGAAATAATCTTAAGGAGAGCAGAGAAACAAGAACTGTTGAATCTTTCACATTTTGGAGCAGTTCAGATAATTAAAAGAGTAAGGTAGACATAAGAAAGAAAATGGCCACTATAGGGGAAAATGCCTATAAGAACCTGTAAACCTCTTAATTTCTTTGATATAGAAAATACATTTGTGGTTAAATTTAGGGGAAAAAAATAGATGAACTAAAATGTAAACTTACTGTGACAAATTTCTATTCCAAAGACTTATTTGAAAATTAGATTATTTAATATTAAATCATCTTTTGAAATGTATATTGCCATGGGATTTGGTTACGGATATAGGATTGAGTTTGTAGAATAGAATAGCCTGAAGGGAGAACACAGTGCACTTGGAAAACTGAATGGGGAAGAAGAGAAAAGAACATTTTAAAAAGACAATAATAATGTAATCATATAATAATATTTGTTATGATTTTTGAATCATTGCTTTGTGGCTAGTAAGGTTAAGTGCTTTATGTATATTAACATATTTAATCATAACTCTATGAGTTAACTCTTAAATGTTCCTACTTTATGGATAATGAAATTAAGGCTCAGTTTCCTCCCCCACTACCTGCCCAGGTTCCCAACTAGTTGACATGGAGCCAGTACTTGGTTAAGATCTTGATAAGCACAGTTGTGAGTAGGTATTAGTGCCATGAGCAAAACTAGTCCAGTTTTGAGGAAGAGCTGGTTTATACAGTAAAGAGGATCAATTATGTCTAGAAACACAGACTTAGAAGCTAGTAGGATACGTAAGTTTGAGTCTAGAGCTTGGGGCAAAGCTGCTTGTGAGAATGACACTTATATGAGTAATAATCAGAACAATATTAACAATTAATTTATTGAGTATTAACTATATTGCAGGTACTATGATAAGGAATTTAACACATATATGTTCTCATTTTCAATTTAAAATAGCATTATGGAAAACATATTATTGTTCCTATATTAGAGAAAAGGAAACTGAGCCTTAAGAATAAGTAATTTGCTCAAAGAACAGTGCCAAAAATTAGAAAAGGGAGTTAGAATCCTCTGTATTTGACTTGAAAGCGTGCTCTTAGTCCCTTCATATAATCTGCCTCTATTTGCATAGATCCCAAAACAAAAATAGGCTCCACCCACAAGTG
This sequence comes from Vicugna pacos, assembly GCF_048564905.1. Lineage (NCBI taxonomy): Eukaryota > Metazoa > Chordata > Mammalia > Artiodactyla > Camelidae > Vicugna > Vicugna pacos. The sequence continues at coordinate 63,095,170 of NC_132997.1, forward strand.
GACTTAGTAAAGGTTGTGAAAACTTCAGACATGATTGATTTTTTAAAGCGTTAATTGGAAGCAATAACAATTCTGATGAACATTCTTAATATTCTGCAACTGATTGAAAATTCACCATGCTCTCTCAGAAAATATTAGGAACTAGAATTTGGCAATTCTAGAGATTTTATTTATAGATGTTAAGATTTTTGCCATTTACAATGTTCTGAAAATAATTTCTATGTAATTCTAGACTTAAAATAATAAGTAATTAAAGTTATCAGTGTCTTAATTATGTCATGCCAAGATAGGAGTTTACTCAGAAAGTAATTCCAGTGGGTTTGAGAATGGGTGCTCTAGTTGGTATTTAGTTTTAAGGTTTTGTTAATCACCTGGGCCAATGTTGTTAATTTAGTTTCATGTTCATTTGTGTATATACTCTACTTCCTTAATTTTAAATATATAGAAAATGGAAAACTCTGGATCATGTAGTATTTTCAGAGAACAATTTTAGATCTAACTTTTCTGTGACTCCTGTTGTTGATAATCATTTGGCATTTCTGTGGAAATATTGCAGAGTTCATTACTACTGGGAAGTATTGTATGTGCAGATCAAGATTTTTTACTTTTCTGTAAATCAGTGTAATCACAAGCATAGTTTAGGACCAAATACATCAATGGCGGGGGCTGTGATGAGTGCAGAATAAAAAATAATACCATGCCACATTATCACCCTAATGTAGTTGTGCCTGGGAGATGGGAGAACTAATCTGAGAGAAAGGAGACCGAAGATAGAGCACAGGTGAGACTATTCATTAGCTAAATAACTTTGACCTATCATCTTTGAAAATACCTTTCAATAAGGCTTTTTCATCTATAGCATGTGAATTAATACCGTATAGCTTTTAAATTATATCTAACAAATTCTGCTTTATTTCCTGATTGTTTCATTTTATACATTTGTATTTATAAACATTTTGCAAAACTCCTGAAATTCTCCATAAATAGAACAGTTTTATAATGTAATCTAAGAAAAATAGCAATTTCTAGTTGTGGCTAGCCTGGCTTTAGAAATTCAGGTAAATTCTCCTATATTGTCAGACATTATCTTCTATTATAGGAAAAAATTATACGTACTTCACAAATTATGCACATGTACATGCTAACAAGATTAATTATTAGTCTGGAAGTTAGACTACTGTTTCTGGTCTTTAAACAGAAGGCATATTAAATATGCTGTGGTTACAAATGAACAAAATATATAGGTGCATCAATTTTATAAATACATACAATGAGTCACCAGGTATTTATAGTGAATGTTTCTTGATGCTTGATATTTTATCCAATTATTTTAATTCATTGAAAAACAATATTTAGCAATACAGTAATTTTACTCTGAATGTCATCATTGTGCAAAATATTAAAAATCTTCTATTTTAATATAGAATTTCTCCTCTGTAATTTCTGTAAATAATTTTCAAGAGACACATTATAGAAACTCAATAAACTTGAGTGGGGAAAACATAACAGCTATTTAAGATAAGAATCTATGGGGGGGGCAGTTAGGTTCTGTTTGCTGTGCTTTATTTAAGAACTAAACAGTTTTTTTCCAAATGTAATACTGAGTTTTTAATCTATTGGGAGTGACTGTACTTAGAGTGCAGTTTAAAAAAACTACAATTACTTGAGATTTTCTTCTTCCTCTGGGAACTCTGGAAGATATAAAGTGATTGAAGTCATGGTGGCAAAGCCAGGAAATGAGGTATAGGAAGAAATAGCTACAAACTGTTAGCTCAGTCAGTTACCTGGAATTTTCTCCCATCATGGTGAGGGCCAGTTTCAGGAGAACTCTCTCTTATCTCAATTATCTTCTCTTGCCAATTATTATTTTCTTCTTCCCCACTAGTTTTTACCCTCTGTCCCACGATAATCACTGAATTAGGTCTCTATTAGAGAAAAATGTAGAAAAGGAAAGGAAGCTATAATACATAGCATTTCAGAAAGAGGCTTTTCCCAGGGTGAGCACAGACAGTAACATGCTGTCTATCACATCAAAATATGAAATCCTACACACAGCCAGGTGGTTAAGAACCTAGGAAATGATTAGTGACAGAATACACCTGGATTCAGATCTGTATCTGCTACAAACTGGTAGTACATCATTAATTCAGTAGTTTAAATTAAATAAGCCTCCATTTCTTCTAATCTAACTGGAAGATGATATTCCTAATTTGTGAAAATGATGTAGAGATAACACGAGATTATGTCCTGGGTACTTAGCACAACACTTGGACAGAGTATTTACCTACGACTGGTAAAGGCAAGTGTAAATGTCATTATCAACTGTATTCTAAAAAATATGTACATTGTAAAAAAAAAAAAAAAGTCTCCAAGTGATTGATCTCCCTTTTCCCTGTTCCCTACACTGTCTACCTCCCACATTGAAAGTCATTTCTTTGTATATAGAACACCAGCAGTGTATTTTTATGGGTATATATTATTTATTTCACTCAAATTCAATGATATGACATATTTTTCAACATAATTGGTCCAGCAATTTTATCCAGGTCCCTTAAATTTAATTAGCCAGCATAAATTATTCCATAAAACTGCCTATATAAACACAATAGTCTCAGATATAACATTTTATAGCAGGATGTACAGTGTAATAAATCAACATATAGTAAATAACCTAAAGAAATATATAAAGAGAGATCCATTTATAACTTGGTCAACACCACTTGGAAGTTTCTATCTACCTATTAATTCAAAGACTAATTGCTCACACGTTAGAGAGCAAAGAGGTCACCTTCAAAACTTTTAGAAAATGGAACCTTGTATTTTTACTGTTCTATGTTTTAAGCATCTATTCTGCCCCCCCAAGGGGAAACCTTTTGACAGAATCATCTATTAAGATGTCAGTTCTACAGAGTTTAGCTTCTAAATGGTTTTCTAAGCAGAGATTGATTTGAAGTTTTGGATTTCTAAAGACTAAAAACAACCTGTATTTTCGTTAATTCCCCACTTATCAAGCCTCTCAACCCAGAGCTGTAGTAAAGAAGGGACCTCCTATAGTGGAAGAGGGGCTGTTTGCATGGTATTCAAAATTCATGATTTGTAATGGTTTGAGATCAAGTTCTGTGAAAGCAGGAGTTTTATCCCTTTTGTTCTCTGATGCAGCCCCCACCACTTGTCAGTATTCAATAAACATCTGTTGAATTATTTTATTATTTGTATAAATAATTTTTAATTGTTCTTGCTTTTTTGTGGACTCGGGTATACTTCTTACTCTGCTATTATTTTATGCCAAAAATAGTGATAATGAATTTAAGAAATGTAGTTCCTGGATGTTGGACTATAGCTCTGTGTAAACTACAGCATAGGAGCCCATACTGATTCTTTTTAAATATTTCCACTCCACATTTATTAGAACAATCAAAATCTATGATAACAAAATCACAATAGAAGTGTCATGAGGAACTCATATCTTGCCTTTTTTAAAAAAACAGAGGCCCCCAGTAGGCTACACCTATTACACAGTGTATATACCATCATGTGGGAGCCATTTATACAGTGAGAAGCTCTCACTTTCTTCATATATGAGGGTGGATCCCTGCCTCTCTTTTTTAATAGACAATGCAGAATATTTTCTTTCTTTTTTTAATAAAATGTTTTGCTTATTTTTATTACTGGTACATTGGATTCATGTGACATTTCTTATCTTCACAACAGAAAGAAACACCAGGATGTAGGAGTTAAATAGCTAGCTGGCAAAGCAAAGTTAATAGCTTCCTTTGATTTTTTTTCTTTGGGTTTTTATACTAAAGGCTTATTTACAATAATCTCCTTTCAGCAGCTTGCCCTGGAGCAACATGAGATCACAATTAATACAAAAGTTTACTGTAATACTGCCTCACTGCGGATGAAATTCGCCAGCCCTGTATTACAACCTCTCTCAATAGAGTGTTGCTCCCTAGATCCACAGCATGTAAAATCAGAAGCCTTTTGCATTTGTGCAGAGACCTGCTTTAGCAGAGTGGAATGATTCATTGGTGTAGCATCAAATGTCACCTAATATACTGCACACATAAATATTAAAAAAGACCATTCTCACATAGAAGAATGAACGTTTTAGTTTAGTTTAGTTTTTTTTTTTTTTTACTGTTGAAACTATATTGGCAGACTTCTAGTCCATATTTCTCATTTCAGAGACTCAGAGTGAGTTAGCCACGGTTTGGGCTGGAGCCTAGGTGTTCTCCAGCTTTCTTTTGCTACATAGAATAGAGAATCCCACATGATAATCCAGAACACACTTCTACTAAGCCTTTCTTTGTGACCCTATAATTTATCAGGCTGCTTGATAATCAGTTTTCAAGTATCTGCTCGGTATCCCACCATTTCCAAGAAGCTCTACTTCATGAACATTCTAATAAAGTGAGATTGTTATCCTTTTCATAAATATTCAAGAATGCTGGATAGATCCTGACTAATGCATTTGGTTAAGTGCCTTCTGTAAACATTTATGGTGTACTAATAGATGCCAAGCGCTGTGACAGACAGGAAGGATAGAAATATAAATAAGCTGTAATTGCCAATCACTGTACTGAAGATACTAGAGGTTTAGTAGTTACTGCTATATAGGAGCTTCTCAGAACGCACAATTGCAGAACTCCCTGCTTTAAGGGCATCCCTTATCAATCTGATGGATTCAGACTTAATAACTCATCTTGACACTCTTCCATTCTTAGGACAGAAAAAAATTGAGAGAAGCTGGTCCCATCAGGAAGTTTTAAAAGCAAAATAGACTTCAACATGGATTATTGAATTTTATGTTACTAAGAAATATATTGTGAAACCTAACAGAACTGATTTTTATTCAACAATGTGCTAATAATCTCCTCAAGTCACCTTCTCTGGAAGGCAACTTTTATAACACACCATAAAGTAATACTTTTGCAATATTATATTGAATCTGAATTGCACAGATCACAAACCTCTGGCTATATTTAAGTGGATTTATGTAAACTAATGGGCTACTCATTTCAGATTCAATGGTTAATTTCCAATTTTCCAGTACATGCTGTGAAGAACAGGTGTAATGTGTGTGTTGTGTGTGTGTGTGTGGCTGTGCATGTTTTTAATTCCTTCATATCTTTGAAAACTAACACATACCTTTGAAAAACTAACATATATTTTCTTTATTGGTAATTTAACCAGTTCACAGTCAAAATTCCTGAATATCAAGCTAACCTGGGTTGGATTACAAATAGGTTAAAATTAACAATGGTATTTTATAAGAAGAAGAAGGGTTTTAATAGTCATTTTTTTTCTAGAGGGTCAAATTCATTTCATATCACCTTCCATGTATGTATAATATTTATTCAAAAATACTTGTAAATGAATGGAACAATTACAGAAATGTGTTAGAACCTATTATGTGGCAGACACATGTTGGGGACATGAACGTGAACAAGATAGGAACATCTCCTACTTCTGAGGTGTTAACCTGCTGGTGGAAGAGGCTGATTTATAAATAAATAAATGGAATAATTACAGAATAATGTGATAAAAATAGATAGGAATTTTAAAGTAAATAATGAGACGCATTTAAAGGGGGCTAAGTTCTCTTAGAAGGTGTTTAAGCTAAATCCCGAAAGGGAAAATGGATGTACCCATGGCCGGAAGGAAGCAAGAAAACACATTTCAGGCATGGAAAGACATGTGAGCAAGCCCTTGAGGTAGGAAGGGAATGCAGGAAGTGGAGTAAATGGTCGGCGTGGAGAAAGAGCAAGAGAGTCACAGATGGGCTGACGAGGCAGGTAGTGCAGAGATCAACGGGGGCCGTTCAAGTCAAGCGAATGGGTTAGGATCATGTCTCGTAAGGGAAGCAACTCGAGGATTTGAAGCTGAAGTGAGACACGGCCCAGCGTACCTCTTTTACAAGATCACTTTCCCATGAAGTAAATGGACGGGAAGGGAGAAGGGGCAGAGAGACTATTGGGAAACTTGTCATGGTCTGACTTGCTTTACTCCATAGATTTTATACTACTACTTCTATTGGAATTGTCCCTTGAGTCATAGATTACATCTTTATCCTTGCTGAGTAATTTTTCTGGCCCCTGAAAAACAGGGGCTTTAGTACAAGCACTATGTCAGATGATGCATCTTCTAACTTTCTCTTCATGGACAAGGGGATATTGCATAGCCTGAATATATTAAAATCAAGATTTGGAAGAAATAGTTCAAAGAGCAGCTATTTTAAGAGATGTTTAAATTACAACTACTGGATTTTACCCAGAACATTGAAATATGGCTGAGTTGTAATATTCTTATAACATTAAAATATACTGGCTCTTTTAGCTTCTTTCTTCAAGCTAAGCAGTTTTTGTCTTAGACTATTGTTTATGGTCCCATCTGTATTGCTTTGTGACTCACATTCAAGTTGCTGGGATGAAAAAGAGTAACTATATTGCTTTCCGTGTAAACTGACTTCCAAATAAAGCATGACCACAAGTTCAAAATAGCTGGAACTGGTATTCTCACATTTTGCTTACCTTTGTAACTGTAATCCAATCCTGTATAAATATCCATAGACATCTTTAGCAATGTAACTTTGCTAAAACTCTCAGAAATGGGGGATTGCTGTTTAAAAGAAAGTTAGATAGAATTACAACTCAGCCTTTTGGGAATAGCTGTTTTCTGCTATCACTAAGGGAAGTAGGAATCAGTGATTTTTAGTCTCTGTGAGGCATGGGGACAGGAAGGCAGAAACAATGCAAGAGCTAAGATAAAAGTAGATGTGAGGTATCTTAATTTTCTATTTTCTATTTTGAACAAATTCTTTTCCTGGCCTGACGGTTTAGTGTTCTGATCTCCAGACAGGGAAACGCTCCCCAATACAGTATTTTATAGATAAGTCACTTTCCCGTTCAGGATAGTGGGATTCATGGTAGGTAAAAAGTTCAGCGACTCCTAGTGGTCTCTGTCCAACAGCTGTCATTCCCTTGCCATCTCCAAGCCAGAAGGCAGAGGAGTGGAAATGGTTTCAGGCTATCATCTGAGGAGAATGGAGTCAGTGCCCACTAGAGTATACCTATCTTAAATACTTTTTACTTTGGTCTTTCCACTCCTGAGCCCTGTGCCAGAGGGTTACTTGTTACAAGGACACCTATATCGAAATCAAGTGTCCATGAGAGAATCTCACGGCTTATTTCTTTTGAAATTCTATCAGATTAATTAGGCAATCAATATAATCTTCTCCTACAAGAGGTGCAATACTGAGTATCTTGAGGTTTCCTTAAATCTACGATGTCTCTGTTAAACGGCAACTTCTCTTACCCTCACTTGTTTTCTTACTTACTTCCAGGTTTCCTGATTCATTGAATTGGTAGACTCCCCAAAACTCTGCCATCCTGTGAATGCTCTATTATAATAGTTTCTACCGCCACTGCCTTCATTTTCAAAACATGCTTCCTGAGGACGGTACTCTTCAAAGGGGAATAGGTCGATTTGTGTCCTTATCAAGTGCATCCCCTCGTTACCTAGAAGTTTCAGATTCAGAATAAATGCAGAAAGTTAGGTACTCTTAGGAACTGTAAAGGGAGAAAAAGTATTTTACCTCAAAACCCAGTAGTGTGGTAAAATATTTTAGTTAGTACAACACTTGCAGTTCTATTCTAGGAAATTGGGAAATAAGACAATCAAAGTTGAGGCAGTGATCTTTAAACTTTCAGGTGGGCAAGCTCAGTGGTAATAGTGTTATAGGGAAAAGGGGAATAAAAGTTACCTTGGCTTTTAGTCACCCAACAAAAAAAATTTTTAACGGGAGACAGAAAGCGTGATATAAACAAGTTTTTATTAGTAAAGGAGAAAGGTAGTAAAATAAAGTACACTCCTGAGAATTGGGAGCGGGCCAATCCAGGAGAGAAGAAATGGTGCAGCTCCTTTGTTTTTCCTGATATTTTTTATATCCTGGCTTAGGGGTGTTTTGTGACTGATTGATTTATGGATCAGTTCCCTGTACTCAGGTACACCCATCCCTTTTGTGCAGGTTCTTACCCATGATGCACACAGAGAAACCTGCGGAAGGGGCTCAAACTGCAATGTTAACTGCATTATAATGAGCACTGGCTCTGGTTAAGCCGGTTCCTTCTCTCTGTTGAGCAGCTGCAGCGGTCCATCCTAGCCAGCTTCCTTCCTGCCCCTCATTTAGAGAAAGTAAAAGTATTTGGAGCCCCTTATCCTGAGTGCAGATGTACTGTTATTTTCTGGGTTGCTCCCTCCCCCTCCCCTTACCTGGTGCTCATTTCTATCTAACTGCCTAACAATAGAGTAAGCAGTCCAGATTTGATGCTTTTGATCTAATTTCATACACCTTCCTTCCAACCTGTTTTGACTGACTCTAAGGTTTTAAGCTTTCTCCCACAAGTCTTCTGGACCAAACAAACAAAAACATTGCTTTCAACCCTATATACACTATAATGGCATAATAATTCTGAACTAGTTAGTAAAAGATTGGAGCTCTGATTTGCACTCAGCTACTCAGTTGTTTGAGCTAGTTTCAGTCATTTTGTGTGACTTGGCTTCAGTGTTCATCTATAAAATAGCATTGTTACAAATTACCTGCTGCAGCCCAGAGTACTAACCTACTTGGAAATGTGTGAAAATTCTTTATATTTGTACATTGTAAGGTTCTCATATCTCTTACTTGATGATTACAGAATGCTGAAATCAAATCCTAATATACAGTGTGGCACAGACCTTGAACTATATCCCTCAGATAGAGCGTATTTTCGTAATAACTCAATATATAGATTGTTTTGAAGGCTTATAAAACCAGAGTGTTTGAGCCATGGTATTCCAGAAATGAGTTAAGCTGCCTGTGAAAAGTTACCTGTAACAGTCCCCTGCTTCAGCGTTCCATCCGGAGTAAAGAGGTAACTAATGGTTAAGCTGGCTTCTCTCTGAAACAGCCACTCTAAGCTGTCTCTTGCCAATGTGCAACTGCATAAAAGGCATTGTGTTAGGAAATGTTGGAAATAGAAGAATGAGCCCAAACTTGTGGCTAAATGACTAGCTCATGACCCATCAGCTGAATTAGGTCTACTTGGTTTCAGAATTAAAATCGTAACCTTTGCCTCAAATCATGAATTTGAGGTGGATATCACCCAGAGGCAGAGATGAAATGTTTTAGAATCACTTACCACCAACTAATATACTCCTGCCAGGCAGGAACATATGTAAGGGCAGAGGCTAAGGGGGCGGCATGGTATTACCCCAATACCAGTGTGGGGGCCTGCAGGCAGCTGAGGTCTCCTGGCATTAGAGTCCCTCATGGCCAGGACTGCCCTGGCCATTATGGGAGAATGAAAACATGATGAAGGGGAAGTTAAAGGACTCTATGTGATTTATCTCTGTTTCCTCAGAGACATATCATCGTGTCTGGTACAAATAGTCAGCACAAAACCATTCCAGGGGAATGAAATAATCTGACTTCAAATTCTTTCCTTTGCTATCCAATACTGGGTTAGGCACCATATCAACAGAAACATCAATTTCCACCTTGGCAAAATAAGGATGGAAATAAAACGTAGGAAATTTTTACAAAGATAAACTTTGACAATGCTTAGAAATATACTTCGTGAGTTAAAGTGCTATGACACCTTAAGGGAATAAAATTTATCAACTAGCCATATTCTTCTTCTGTAACCTACCAGATACGAACATAACCAGTGATATCATATCTATTAGTCTGTTTAATAAATAATTTAAGTTGCAATCATCCTGCACAAGATATAATAAAGTAATATTTATTTTTAAACTTAGAAACAGTTTTAGCTTGCAGCTGAGTTTTCTGATTGTTGCTGAATTTGCCCCATTCCCCCCCAAAATGTAAACCTATATAATTTAAAATAAAGAATGCTCTGAGGGATGGAGGAAAGAAGGCAGACTGGCTAGGGACCTCCGAACTGAAGAATGACACTGTGATGCTTGCCATGGGTTTTCTTTTTGCCTCATATGGCCTAAATCATGGGATGGAGAAAAGGACAACTTGGAAACACCTAATGGGTTCAGATAAGAAAGAAGAAAAAAAGCCTGCTCTCTCGAGCCACAATACTAAGATAGAGGCAGCCTAGCAAGGCAGAAAACTTTCAGACAGCTAGTTGTCCAATTGTAGACAAATACCACAAGGGGGTGGAGCGAAATGGAACCACCTACTCAGTCCAGCAAAGATATCCCAATGTATCATTAGTGAGACATGGATAAAGCTATGCTGAGAGGGAAATGTATCTCCTTAAATGCATACACTGGAAAAGAAGACGACTTTCTAATGAATAATGTAAACTCCGTCTTGGAGAACATAGGAAATGAAGAGCAAAATAAACGCAAAGAAACAAGGGAAGAAATAATAAAAATAGAATCAGAAATCAATGTAATTGAGAACAAAAAGAAATCTGTTGAGAAAAAGCCATGCAACAAGTTTCTGATTCTTTGAAAAGATCAATAAAATTGACAAGGCCTCTAGGCAGACTGACAAAAAAAAAAAAGGGAAAAACACAATTCAGAGAGATCACTTCAGACTCTGCAGATACCAAAAAAGATAATAAGAAAATACCACAGATAACTTTATACAGTGACTTAGACAATGTAAGTGAAATGGACCAATTTCTCAAATTTGCCCAGTATGAAACAGATCATTTGAATAGCCCCCTAACTGGCAAGGGAATTAAATTGGATGTTAAGATCACCACATGGCCCCTTTGGACTTAGCAGGCAAACATTCTTTTCCTGAATCAACAGGCAAAGAAGGGAATTACTTTGACCCTATGTTGATTCATCCTGACTACCATGAGAAAAATAAACTGCTGTTCCACAGTGGATGGATGTAAGTGTTAGAGCAGGAAGATAGATATGAGCAGAGAAAGGGGGACCCAGACCAAATGGCAGGAATTGGGCAGAAAGGAGGGGCACAGGCCAAATGCAGGAAACCACACATCATGTAAGCACCAGGGGTCCCTGGGCAGAGAAAGAGCAGGAAACTTTGGGCTGATGCTTTTTGGGGTGACAAGTGGCCTGGAGAAGGACAATGAAAGGTGAGAAAAGGCAGGAATTTCCAGTGTCCAAATGTAACCTTTTGCTCATTATGCCCTCATTTCAATAAAATTAGCCCTGACAATCACAAGTACCTGTCATGCACCGACACCATGACACTTCCAATCAAGACTAAATAAGGACAAAAATCCCTCCTCCCTTTGGGAAGGTGGAGTTGGGATGATAATCAGGGAATACAACCCCAAACTCTTCCCTCCCCAATTAATATTCTGCCTATTCATTTTTACACCCTATGTAGCTAACTTGCCAAAGAAACTCAGGGCAGCTGCTCACCTGAGCCTGCCCGCTCTCCCCTTGAGAGTGTCCTATCCATCCTTTAATAAATCCTCACTTGACTTTTTTTTAACCACTATATCTTGTCTCTGAATTCTTTCTGGGATGGGACAAGAACCTGGAACACTGGTTGCATCTATCAGCAACATAAGGAAGAGAGTGTATGAAATATAGGGTATCTCTTAGGGTGTCTCACCATTCCTTGTGATTAGAGTTAGTGGAAAACTACAACAATGTAATTCAGTCAGTACTACTAATAGCCCAGACCCTTCAGGAATGAAGGTTTGGATCTCCCCACCATGTAAAGACCATGACCATTTAAGGTGTTTGCTTGAGGGCAAAAGGAATATGAAAAAGATAGTAGCAGATGGTAGTTTTAAATACCAGCTCTTGTTGTCGAGTCCAAACTTGTTCTGCTCGCTGCACGACAGGCCGATAAATCAGGAGATGAGGTGTTGGGGCAAGGAATAGCGACTTTATTTGGAAAGCCGGCAGACCATAAGGATGGTAGACTAATGTCTTGGAGAACCACACTGCTCTAGTCAGAATACAGGCTCCTTTTATACAAAGAATAAGGGAAGAGAAAAAGAAAATAAGGGGGGGTGTGTGGTTGATTGTTGTAATCTTCGTGCTGCAGGCATCCATTGTTCTTGCAGCCATCCCCGTGGGCTAAGTCATGGTGTCCCTGTAAACCTCCAACAAATCAAAGGTTATTCTCTACTACAATTCCCCACTGTCAATGTCCATTCCACAATCTTCTAGGAAAAGGAGTGATGACCGCTCTGGCCACTTCCTGCTGAAAAGGGGCCATGAGGGGGTGATTATGGAATAGAATTGATCAGCCTTGGTCAGGGAACATTCCTGTGGGCATCTTTAGTCAGTAGTATAATCTCTTTTTTTTCCTGCTGTACTATAATTATACTTAATTCTTGTGCTATTTGGTTCCTTAGAAGACTTAGAATGGTGTCATGATGCCTCCAGGCAACCAGTCCTTTGGAGGCTAGTGGTTGTCACTCTTTCCATCTCTTTAGCTTATAAGCACCCAAGGTGTGGTCTTTTTGGTAATTCAGGCTATTTTGTAAGGCTAAAGTCCTGTGACCTTCTCCCTGGAGACCAACTTAGAGACCAAGCATGATTATAGCTTTTGATTACTGGAATAAAGTAGAAACAGTGAGATCAATAGCTTCAGTTTTAACAGTGGGCCTGGAACTGTGAGTAGCAACCAGTCAGGTCAGTTGACCGTTTTAAGGGCTAACATAAGAATAAGCAATCTGTTAGCCTAAGTGCAGCCATTTTATTAATCCTCCTTCAAAATCCCCACTACCAGTTTCTCTCATTCCATTTCTATGGAAATAGGGAGATGCTGAAAGGGGGTGTTGCTTGGGGCCCTTGAAATGGAATGAGCGAACCTGATCTTTCTATGTGGTTGGGGGTTCAGAAAGAGCCTTAGATGCTCGTTTCCTGCACATTACATAATGGGAAACAGTCTAAATATTAGATATATACCACCTCCTGTTAACAGAAGTGATAATAGAAACTATAGAATTCCCATAAGAATGGATTTGAGACCGTGGGGTATCCATGAAAAGAGACCAGAAAACCAGGTGTTAACTTGGGTTATAACTTCTCACACATATGCATCTAAATCCCCTACATTATGTATTTGTTGTTTTATGTCCTCCAGGGCAGTTATGATGTTCCTGGATTTATCTGGTATGAAAGTACAACAGGCAGTATGAATCCAGAAACTCATTAACTACAAGGGGAGAACTTAAACCCATAAGGTTGTAGCTACAAGTTGCCAGCAGACACTGCTTTGAGAATGGCTGGTGGCATTCTAATTTTGACACCACTCAGAAAGCTCAAGTTCTCAGTAATACAGAAACTTGTCTGAAATCACATCTACACTGGTTACCTAGTTTTACCTTGGATGTCTGAACTACAGTTATTCCATTTTGATTTTCAAATGCTTTTTTTCTCCTTAATGGCCAAAACAAATGTTACCCATTTATGATTTTAGTGCTTTTCTAGATACGAGAAGATGCAAGAATGTGGGCTCATAAAATCTTTTCCTGAAAATATCTAACTATCTGAAGACCTGTTCAGCCAATTTTCCCAGAGCACAGAGCAACTCGTTCCTGATCTCCACCCTGAACTCCTTTTGGGGTGTGTTGGAGGTCAGCTACTGCAGCCGCTCATGATTTAATCCAAGCAGAGGTAGATGGCATGTGCCAATGTAATCCAATCCTTGTAGAGGCAGATGGCGAGTGCCCTCATGATCAGAAATTTGACCATGGTTTGGCATGACCATTTTGTCCCACGGTGCTAGGAATGCTCATTCCTAGGTCAGGCGAGGATTTTTATTGACAGGCCACTCAATGTGCTATTATGGAACTAGGCCTTATTAACAGTAGTAAAAAGTCTCTGGACCACCTGTCTTGCTAGTCTGTTGTGGTCCAGGAGAATATTCCCTCTTGTTGTTTTTTTCCATATCTAGAGTCACACTATTGCAATCATTGGTCTCATACAGAAGTATATATCTGATCTACTGTTGTAAGTTACCTAGTCATTATTTTATCAGAGGCTCAGCCACATAACTGGTAATGCAAGAAACAACAATTTTGTAAAACAGGCAAAATACAAATAATATAGTTAGCAGTATTAGTAAGGTTATAAGTGAGAATTTAAGCCAAGAACTTTCATTAGGTGCTTACAAAGGTCTAGTTTACCAAACTGTTGTAAGTCGTAATTAGCTTAAGAAGAAGGACTTCTTTATATCTGGAGAACACAAATTAAAAGCCAGTAATATTTCAGACAAAACCAAAAATTATAACCATATTCATCAGTTTTCTCAGTCCCATGTAACTAATCTCTTTTTTTGTTAACAGTTTTATGAAATCAGAGTTTCCATCAGACTTAAAATTTCTTACCCAGTTTAGTTCAGTGCTATAGTTTGAAATTAGAAACCAGTAAGTCTCCTTGAAGAGAAAATATTTTGCAAAAGCATCAGAATAAAACAGTAACTATCTGCAAGTGACAAAAGACTTAAAAGCCTGGTTAAGCACCTAGTTACACTGTAATTGATAAAGAGACCTGGTCACAAAAATCAGAATTATGACTGGTAACATTTCAGACATACCAGATTTTTTAGGAATTTCATGTAATTTCTAGAATATCTATATTACTATTTTTCATGCAATATAACCTAGGAAGATTTATTATTTATTTGACAATATTTGCCATGTTATTTAACATACCAAATGAAACTTACTAGTTTAAAAATCTCTTTGGGATGTTTCAGGGGCCCTCTGAAGCATCCCAGATTTAGCTGGAGGTCGAAAGAATCTTGATTAAAATTTGATGTTTGGGAAGCTTGTTAAAGAGTTTCAAATTACTTGGTCAGATAAAAGTGTAGATCACTGTGAAACAGTACTTATTCATTAACAATAAAAAATATTTCAAGGGTAAATACAGAACAGATTACTTCAGGGGTAAAAGAAATTTTACAATCTGTTACTAAAAGCAGATTAACATTTTAAGATAACTTTGTTCTCTCCACAGAGAGAAAGAAAACCAAATCTAGTCATCTTGTACCAGCTTACTTGTAAGATTTATTTAATCAACTAAATTTATTTTAAACTTAGCCAATCCTGACCATGTACAAAATTCTTCTCTCAGGGTTTCTCTTTCATAAACCTTCCACAATTTTTTCTATTTTTTTTTTGTCCCTTGTTTTCTTTTCCATTTGGAAGCAGCCAGGTTTAGGAAAAAGTCACTCTTCTTTCATTAACAAAATATAATTCCATTTCTTATACCTTCTTTCACTGAAAACATTCATCTTACTTTCTTAGCATACTGAGATGTTTCCCTTAGTAGTAGAGAATATTTTAGGGTGGCACCAAACCTTTGCTAATATTTATTTCTAAATATCTTTAGTTTCTCTGAAGAGGAAGTCAATATTCAGCAATTAATGTTTTGATATCTTATTTTATCTGAAAATGACCTAGCTATTTAATAAACTTTCATCATTTAACTTAATTTAGCAAAACTCTAAAATTTTAAGTTACCAAATATCTAGGGAGATCATTTGAGTAGACATTCCTGAAATAATCATTTCTAAAGAGTTTACACAAAAGCTTTCTCATTTGCATTTAAGTTACTTAAAAGAATATTATTCCAAGTTGTTTTTCTTGCTGACAAATTTGTGACAGATATGACAATGTTTTACTGGACTTCTATTAAACCTAAGTACAATAGAAGTTTTATGCTTAACATTAATGAATCTTGAGACATGTCTATATTAATTAAACCAATAGGCTTAAGCTAGCTTCAAATACCAGGTGTCGATTCAGTACAGAATTTTTTTTTTAGATCACATGAACCTGATTTTCATTCTGGCCAGTTTCTTATATATTTCTGAGTATTTATATAAGCATTTAATTTTCTTTAAGCCAATTAAGTAGTGCTCTTTTACAATTAATTTTGGCAATGCCACATATCTACTACACACATATAGGTACGTACAAACACACAGAGACCTCATAGTTCCCATTTTAAACTTTTAGCTGTAAGTCAGATACAACAATGTAAGACTTATCAGTTACAAGAGGTTGGATTTAAATTAGATTTTTGGCAGATAGAACAAATCAAAGTTGCCTGACTAGATAGCTAAACATTTTTAGTAACTTCTATGGAAGACATTTAAGATTTCTATTTGTTTCCAAATTACTCCTTTTTTTTAAAATTTGCATTCCAGAGGTCATACCAGCTGTTGAGTCATTGGCACTGGGATAGTTTAGAAGTTACAAAGTGCACTAGTTGAGACCCCACTATCATTTGTACCTAAGGCTCTTGGGTGGCAGTTGTTATAGGGGTCTTTAAAATGGCTAAGAGCCCTGGGCCCTGTCAGTCATTACCTTCCTCATTGTGGGATTCTGTAAAGGCTTGTATATATGGTATTTCTTCCTGTTTACTTTTTCTCTGGCAAAACAGTTCTAACTGGAGAATGGTTTAGTAATTTCCAGGCCAGTGTTCCCCAGACCCTAAAGGGTACACTACTCAAGCAGTATTACAGTAAAATACCATCTTTTTCTTAGTCACAGGCTCACAGCTGTATTTTCCCATTTATTTAAGACATGCCCCAAAGGGCTTTCCTTAGGCACAGACGGAGTACTTCCCACGTCTGTAAGTTTAAGAACAGTAAGACACAAAAGGCGCAAACAAACCCCAATACCAGAAACACAAAGTATCACATGACTAAACACAAACTGAAGTCACCTTTCCCTTAGGCGTGGGTTCGTAGCTGTGTGTAATCAGACCACTTCTTCAAAATGTCCCTCAAATGACCTTCTTTAGGGATCATTGAAATGTTCCCTATATATATTTTTTAAGAAAAGAATACAAGACAAACAAAACACAAACAACACACAAATGCTAACATCCAAAGAAACAAATGACCTGGTTCCAAATCGGGTGAAAGTCCAACAACTATTTCCTCTCACCAGCAGGGCGCCCCACTAAGGCAGATGGGCTTATTCCAGAGGAAAAGCCCAGATGGAGAGGAAAGAAGTTCCTGTCTGTGCACACCAGAGCGACTTACCCACTATATGGAGCCCGTCGACCCCCAAACGTCGATTCCTTGCTCCAACTGCCAGGCGCTGGGGCAGCCAGTGGTGCTTCAGGGAATTTTGAAGGGAAGACCCTCAGGACTAGTGGTCCTGGCAGCTGCTAGGACCTCACCTGAAAATTCCCCAAACGGGCTGGCTGGCCACAAGCAGCAGGGCTCCTGGCTACCTTCGCCAAAATTGTTGCCGAGTCCAAACTCATTCTGTTCACCGCACGACAGGCCAATGAATTGGGAGACAAGATGTTGGGGCAAGGAATAGCGACTTTATTCGGAAAGCCGGCAGACTGAGAGGGTGACAGACTAATGTCTTGGAGAACCATCCTGCTGTAGTCAGAATGCAGGCTCCTTTTATACAAAAAATAAGGGAGGGGGAGGAAAAATAACGGAGAGGGTGTAGTTGATTGTTGTAATCTTCTTGCTGCAGGCGTTCTTTGTTCTTGAAGCCATCCCGGTGGGCTAGGTCATGGTGTCCCTGTAAATCTCCAACAAACCAAAGGTTATTCTCTACTACATTCTGACCATGTGACCAGTTACAGAAATGAGGGGAATGTAATGGTTATGAGTATTTCTTCCTTATTTTGTTATGAATATGTGTGTATGGTAAATGTCTTTATTTTCTTCACTTTCTTGTCCCTTTATCATCTAATTTACAGTGAATTGACTTTATATCCTAGTATTTAAGTTTTGTTAACTTTACATCATAGCACTTAAGTTATCGGATCTCAAAAAGAGGTGGACACCACCTAAGTCTTTGAATCCTCTTCAAAGTTTGCACATTTTGGTTGTATGCAGGATATTTGTATCATGCTAGTTAAAAGTATGATGTCTTTATCTGGAGATGGTTTAATGCGATGTGTTTGAGTGTCATGTTCATAAGGGGTGTATTTGTGATGATTGCGTTGGCTAGGCCATGGTAACCCAGATACTTATTCAAATACAGATCTGGAGGTTGCTGTGAAGGTATTTTTTTCTGATAAGAATAACATTTAAATCAGTGGACTTTGAGTAAAGCAGATTACTTTCCACAATGTGGCTTTGCCTCATTCAGTCTGTAGACAACTAAAGAGATAAAGGCTGATTCCCCTGAGGGAGAAGGACTTCTGTCTGCAGTATGCCTTTGGGTGTGAGCTGCAAAATGAACTGATTCAACTTTTCCCTGGCTACCCTGAAGATTTTGGACTTGCCAGCCTTCGCAAAGCATGAGCCAATTTCTTAAAATCTTTGTCTATTGATATCTTTGTGTCTACCTACCTATTTATTTCCTCTGGAGAACCTTGACTAATACAGAAGGGAACTTAGTCAACTTGATAATGAACATCTAAAAAACACCACAGCTAGCATCTTACTTAATGGTGAAAGACTGAAGACTTTTCTTCCAAGGTTATGAACAAGACAAGGATGTCTGTTTTCACCACTCTTATTCAACATCGTGATGGAGCTGGAAAAGTCAAGAAAAAAAAAGTAAAAGACCTACATGTTGGAAAGGAAGAATTAAAACTTCCTATAAGCAGATGACATGATGGTGTATATAAACAATCCTGAGGAAACTACAGGAAAAGAACCCCCTGGAAGTAATAAGCAACATCACAGAATATAAGATAACACATATAAATCAATTATATTTCTATATATTAACAATAAATACACAAACACCAAATCAAAAATGCAATACTACTTATAGTCTTTCAAAGTAAAATGAAATCTAATGAAACATGTACAGGACTTATACAGTAAAACTACAAGGTAGTGATGAAAACAATGAAAGAAGACCTACATCAATGGAAAGGCAAACTGTATTCATGGATTGGAAGATTCTGCACAGTAAGCATGCCATTTCTACCTAAATTGATACATAGATTTGACACAACTTCTTTTAAAAGTTGATATCCAGATTAATTGAAATGCCATCAAATTTTAGACAATATTATTCTAAAATTTATACAAAAAGGGCAATGGAACTGGAAGAGCTGAACAATTTTGGAAAAGAAGAATAAAGTGAGAGAAAGCAGTAAAACTGATTTCAAGAATAACTATACAACTACAATAGTCAAGACAGTGTGGTTTTGGCAAAGGAACACACATAAAGATCAATGGAACAGAATAGAGAACTCAGATAGTCCTACACAGGTACTCCCTACTGCTTTTTGACAAAGGTACAAAAGGAATTAAGTGTAGATGAGATAGACTTTCAACAAATTGTGCTGGAGCTATTGAACATCCATGCACACCAAAAGATTAATCTTAACATAAGTTTCATACCTGATTAAAAAAAATTAAGCTGGATCATGGAGTAAAATGTAAAAGATAAAATTATAAAACTTTTAGAATAAAAACTTTGGAAAATTCTTCAGGGTCTAGAGCCAGGCAAAGATTTCTTAGACTTGACATCAAAACAGATGATCTGTTACAGGAAAACTGATAATTGGGCCTCATCAAGGTGAAAACTTATGCCCTGTGAAAGAACCTGGAAGAGAATAAAAGAGAAGCTACAGACTGGGAGAAAGTATTTGCAAACTATGTATCTAAAAAGGGGCTACTATCTAGAGTATAAAAAGAACTTTCGATACAGAACAGCAAAAACAAACCAAAAGTGGTAAATGCACAAAAGGCAGGAATAGGTATTTTACCAAAGACATAGAAAGCACTTGAAAAGATGTTCAATATCATTAGCCATTAAAGAAATGCAAATTAAATCCATAATAAGATATCACTGCTCACCTATGAAAATGGCTAAAATAATTAACAGTTAAACAACAACTACTGGTGAGGAAGTAGAGACACTGGATAACTCATACATTGCTGGTGGGATTATAAAATTATACAACCACTCTGAAACAAATTTTGATAGTTTTTCATAAAGCTGAACATGCAGACTACAACATGGCTCACAATTATACTCCTGGAATTTATCCCAGAGAAATGAAATTTATGTTCACATAAAAATCTCTTCATAAGTCTTTACATCAGCTTTATACATAATAGCCCCAAACTGGAAACTCTCTAGATATCCTTTAATGAGTGAATGGTCACTCAGGTGATGGTACTTTCATACCATGGAACACTACTCAGCAAGGAAAAAGAATGAACTCTTGATGCATGCAACAAACTGAATCCATCTCTAAAGAATAATACTAGGTAGAAAAAAAAAGCCAAATTCAAAAGATGACACACTGAATAATTCTACTGATAACATTCTTGAAATGATGAAATTGTAAAAATGGAAAACAGATTCATGGTGGCCAGAAGTGAAAGACTGGTTGGGTGGGACAGAAGTGAGTGTGACTAAAAGTACAACATGAGTGATCTTAGTGGTGATGGAAGTATTCTGAATCTTGACTGTATTAATGTCAGTATCCTGGCTGTTACGTTCTATAATTTTCCAAGATATTATCATTGCTAGTAACTCTGTAAATAGCACACAAGAGCTTTCTGTATTGTTTTTAATGAAGTATAAAGCTACAGTTATCACAAAAAAGTTATATTAATAATATAGCTTAGCACATTGAACAAACCGGGTTGGCTCAAGTCACTACTGAGATTGTAACATGTTATATGAAAACTCATAAACTTCCTATGAATAATATTTTTTTCTAAATTGAATCAAGTTTAAATATAATACTTGAATTCACTGTTTAAAGAAAGTCTAGGGAAATCTCTATTAGATGAAAACTCACAAGGAAGTCCTGATTTAAATTTTCATTTTTTTAACTGTATGAATTTTTATTTATTTATGACAATATGCTCATATAAATAACCCTGTCAGTGTGGCACTCAGAGATATTTTGCTTGACAAAAAAACATGATGCAGGCTTTTCAGAATCTTCTCCTGGGTCTGTGATTTGCACTGTGCTTACGGGCTGTGTATCTTTGGAGAGTGCATCTTGCATAGTGTATCTTTGCTTGGCATGCATATCAACATGTCACTATGATCAGGGCTAAAATTATCCAGAAGGCAGTTTACATGGTGTTTGTATCTGCTGAAAAGAAGCACCTTCTCTTGAGCAGTGGCCTCAAAAGAAAAATGTCAGTGATGAAAGTAGGTTAAATTTGGGCTATGATTTATGTGGACAACAATAAAATATTTCAGAGGCTAATGGAGATGAAACTCTGGCTTCCAAGTGGAAGTTGTTAAAACATAATCTTAAGTCCCTATAGAAAGAGGTTATAAGAAATATTTTTAAGTAATATATACACCTGAAACTAATAGAACTAATAGAACTAATAGAACTAATACTGTATGTCAATTATACTTCAATTTTTAAAAAAAGTAGTCTAAGACTTATCAGTAGTATAAGTTTAATCAAATTTGCTACCAGTATATGCTATGGTATTTATTGGTGGAGGTTGATAGAGCAGAAATGTAATTATGTACTTCTATATTTCTCAAGTAACATGCTATATTCATCTTCTTGTTTAATCATTCAGTGTGAACCCACCTGCAGATATTATATACCCAGTGCAACTGGTGGGTTCCTTGGAGAGAATTCTGCCTTGTAAGGAACTCTAAAATTTCCTCACCAGGCACCACTGGGTTCAGTCATAATTGAAGGCTTGCATGGGTGTCCAGTAGCCTAAGCACTTGGTTATTATGTCTTGGTTGAATTCAGTACAATTCTGAGTATTAGCAAGAGGATGAAGTTCCACCCTCATGGCTGGAAACTCTTTCACTGAGAATAGTAAGGAATTTTAAAGATAATTGACCTCTAAAAGTATGAATTTACTAATTAAAGCCTAATTATAGCCAGATAAAGATTTTGCAAAAGCTCAGTAACAAGGGCCCTCTGATTTCAGATCCTTCCCTAATTAAGCATTTAATTAATCGTCTTGCTAAGGCAGGAGTTTAACACTTTGCTCTGCATTCAGAAGGGCATCATTTTCTGACTCATCTAATTTATGGAAGTGGGGTCATAAGGTAGGACCTGAGTTTTCTTTAATCTGCAAGGGGAGTAATGTCATAGCATCACTTATCTATGGGTTGATAAGTACCTACCTTCCATTAAGAGAGCCACAACACACTGAATTTTCTGTGCTTTAAATTGTCATTTTACTGGTCACCATGGGGACTCATGGTTTACATCTTGTTTCTATTACTACATGAGGTGTGGAGGTTACCATAGGTCTCGGCTCGTCAGGAAGGAGGAGCTATCTTTTGTAGATTCAGGAATAAATCATAACAAGGGAGCAACCTGGGACTGAACATAGGTTATTTATTTAAATCAATTATATTAAAATCAGATTCTGGATCAGAGATGCAGTGAAGTGATAATGCTTTAAAAATGAGCTGTTAGATAGCAAACTATCCCATAAATTGTTGTATCATTTTTACCACAATGTGATTTTGGGGAAGGACCTTCTACACATGTGACATTTAATCTAGCACTTTTGAGAAGATTATAGAAGCTACTCAGGACATTGGACCTGCATTTCAAATAAAAACCAACACTGTCTAGTTGGTATCCTCCCCTCTCATTAACTATACCCGAGGTTGAAAGGCTTATGCTTTCCATTTTCAGTGTTCAGTTGTCTCTAACTCAGATATACTCACCTATATACCTAGAATCTGTGAAACTAGTTATTCTAATATTTGCTGAAGGAAACCATTTAGTATGTTGGTGAAGAAGTATTCTTGCAGCTGAGGATCCTAGGAACATGTCATTAAATGACACTAAATTTATAATCTTTAAAAATGAACCCAAGGAGTGCTCAGAATATGTTTTCTTATTATTTTGCCTTTTGAGATTTGTGTGCTTTGTTAGAAACCCTAGGTTTAAATATTGGCTCTGTTATTTCCTGCTCTGTACATGGATAAATCACTTAACCTTTCTCTATGTCAGTTTGAAAATAATTTGCTCTGATGATTATGCCTTTTAATTTATGTGAAGAATATAGAACTATATCTAGCATTTTGTGAACCTTAATAATCATTAGCTATTATTTCTTACTAAGCATAACATGTACATTTTTCCCAAAATGCATTTTTGTTCATTCAAATTTAAAGTATATTAAATAAAATGCTTAATACAAACATGGATTTCTATACTGGTATACAATATTTTGTATATTGGTATTTAAAATACAGATGCATGTATGTAAATACATGAATAGACACACAAACATACATACCTGTACATATAATTAATGTATGCACTCAAACTTACAACTTCCTATAAAAATTTACTGAGCAAATATTATATATTAAGCATAATGCCAAATTTCTGGGAATAAAGTAGACAATTTTTTTATCTCTAGAATATAATGAAGAGGACTTAAATCTACTTTGTCTTATTTCCTCCTTCCCTTTACACATATATTTTGGACTCTTTCTTTCACTTTGGAGGCTTTTCTCAATTCTGATGATTCCTGGCCATCATTTCGTACTTAAAAGTAACACATTAAAATTTGTTTGGAAGTTCTACGTGGATCAGCAGTGCTTGAGACTGATGAGTTTCAGTTAGAGCAATCTAGAGCAAAATTGTTCACTTTCTTGGGGAACCCCAGATGTTAGTATTTTGAAGTCCTAACTCCTAGACCAGTCAGGTTCCCCAGGAGAGAATCCTTCAGTGTCTTGCTTGGAGATTTAATATGTATGGTGGCCAGTGGTTGGGGAGTTCCCAGTGGAAGTTTAGATAACCTCATAATTTAATTTGTTCAACTAGTTTATACATTTGCATTTATTCTTTTTTTCAGTCATGCCCTGTCCCTTTACTCAATTCCATTCTTATCTATGCCTTGTATCCCTGAGTCCCAGATCTCTTTAATTTTTCCATGTAGCAAAAGCCCCGCAGAGTGTGGACATACATATGTGTGTGTATTTGTGTATATGTTGTGCTGTTTATGATTTTCTGATTTCCTATTTCACTGCTTGTTTTGTTTGTTTCATGGAACCTGGTGATTGTACATCTAGGATATTGGAGCTTAGATTGGTTGATTTTGGTTTCATTTGGGCATCTCCATTGGTCATTTTTCTGACTGTGTGTTGGTATCATTTATATAGGTTAAAGTTAATGACTTTCTACATCGTTTAAAGCCATGCTAATTAGGTGTTGGGATGATAATTTCACATGTTTAAATTACTATTCAACATATTCCTAAAGTATAAAAAGATTTAGTTACACAGATTTATACTAAGGCATTTCCTGCCTGTGTAATTTTCGAATATGGAAGAGATGAACTTAATTAGTAATAAAAACAATGCAATACGGAGAAAACTAGAATCAAAGATAGAGTTCTATAAACTCAATTAGGATGTTAAAATGAACATGTTTTTATGTAGATTCAGTAAAAATAGATGAAAATTTCAGATTATGTGTCACATAAGGATTTTGAATTTGAACAATCTTCATAACCACGGAATGAGTTGTGGTGATCACCATATTTAAATTTGCAATCATCCATCTGCAGTTCATCACTTCCAATATCTCTTTCCATTTTTGCTTCTATAGGGCATTTTTCAACTGTAATATAATGTTCTTATTTTGCTTGTTGTTTACTACTCAGTACCCCATCCTACCCCCATTGAAATACATAAACATTACAAGGCACAGATCTTTTTTGGTTTACTCATGTATCAAATGCCTGACATAATGCCTGGTATGTAGTGGTTACTTAATATTTGTTGAAAATTATAGATCAATTATTTCTATAAATCTCTTTTTAAAAGGCAAAATGCATCATATGCAAATGTGAAATACAAATAATGAAGTTGGCCTGAAAATGTGTTTTTAGAATTGAGTTAAAAAGAACAGCACAAGGTTATTTTGGGGGAGTGGTGAAATTGTTTTGAATCCTGATTGAGATTATAGTTACATGACTGTGTTTGTCAAACTCAAAAAAAAAAAAACTATACAGAATAAAACAGTGAATTTTACTATATGTAAATTTATGAAAAATAAGTTAAAGAGCAGGTCCATATTTACACACACACAAAAATAAAGCCTGTAAATCAATGTGGAAATGCCTCAAATAATATCCTATAGATAAATAAAAAAAGAAAGAATTGAAGTATGAATTTTACTAATAGTCCCACAATGCGAGAGAGAATATGTACATCCCAGATCATGTTTAGGTAAAGCAATTTTCATAATCTGATCCTCTTTATTATCTCTCTTTTCTATAAAGGAGGTGAGAGCCCTCGAAGTTTGTAACACGGTATTTTTGGACTCCTTACCTTGCCGTGTCTTGTTAACATCTTATTAATGACATTTCTGGCACCTCTCTGCATGGAAAGAAGTCCTTGGACTGGGTCTGACTGTGTACTTGGGTTCACAGGCGTTGACAGCACTGAAGGCATGAAAAGGAGGAATCTTTCTGTGCTATGGGGAGGTTAATGCTGAAACTGAAGTTTTAAGCCGGCTTTGCTTTTGATGTATTTTTAAATTCAAAATAGTTTCAGAGATTAAAGGGAAGCAGTAAGTAGAAATAAAAGAAAAAAGGATAATGGAGACTAGATTTTTGTATATGTATAAAGGACTGGTATGTTGGAAATTAGGATCTTTTTCTTATAATACAGAATGACATAAAGTTTGTCTAATGAATGTTATTAGAGGAAAGGGTCTTAGAAAGTCTTCAGCCCTAAGAATAGTAGCTTATACAAAAAAAATATTTTAGAGAAAGCATTATTTTTTAAAAGGTGAAACATATGATACTGCTATATAAATACAAAGTTTAAGAAATGTGTCATTTTACCTTTTAACAAGACCAGAAAAACATTCCATGTAATACAGAAGAAAAATCATCTTGATGTGTTCTGTCTGCTACTTAAAGCTCCAAGCTATTTTTATTTCAGAAAAATTTCAAACATCTTGACTAGTGCAAGAGTCATCAGCCATGGTCCAGAATACACACCATTTCTTATAGTTAGCTGTCCCTGAGTTCAAGTACTTATGTAACTGGCTTCAGTATGTTCATAGGCTTATTGTGAACTACAAACATAGTCCAAAGCATTATCACAGAGATTTGGTAATGGATTGATACGAACAGGACATGATGAACAGAACATAGAGCAATAAATTGTCACAATTGGTGACTCGTGAACAGAAAGTGTTTCCCGAAAGATGAACTTTCCCCCCAATTCATCTTCACTTCTCACCAAGAATTTTCACTTCTCTTTTCCCTCCCTGCTTTGAGGTATAAGTGACAAGTAAAAATTGTCCATATTTACAGTGTACAGCATGGTGATTTAGTACATCTATACATTGTGGAATTATTACCACAATCTAGCTAATTAACAGATGAATTTCCTCATACAGTTACCATTTTCTTGTGTGTGTGGTGTGAACACAAGATTTACTCTCTGCAAATTCCAAATGTACAATATACCATTATTAACTATGGTCACCATGTTGTACATTAATCCCCAGAATTGACCCGTCTTATAACTGAAAGTGTGCACCCTTTGACTGACATCTCCACATTGCCCTACCCTGCAGCCCCTGGCAACCAGCATTTTAAGTTCTGCTTCTGTGAGTTTAGATTCCACATGTAAGTGAGAGCATCTAGTATTTGTCTTTCTCTGTCTGGCTTATTTCAGCTAGCGTAATGTCCTAGAGTTTCACCTCTGTTGAAAATGGCAAGAACAATATTCCGTGAGAGTATGTCTGTGTATATAAACATACATTTTCTTTATTCCTTCACCTATCAACTGATGCTTGGAGTGTGTGTACACATGCATATGTAGCTTGTCTAAAATGTGTATATCTATCTATCTATCTATTATTGATAGGTACTTAGGTGGATAAATAGATTGATTACTATAGTTTGTTTACAATGTTAGGAAATTTTTGGACTCATAAAAGATGCACAGAACGTGAGAGGCCCATAAGCTGTCAGGGTAAGGAGCCCTGGGGTCATGGCTTCCTCTCTTTAGGTCACCTGCCTCTTCCGTTTGATTGCCTTCATGCTTTTTGTTTTTATTCCTTTGGTTTTATTCTGATGGGCTTAGATGTGGATTTACTTTGATTTACCTTGCTTAGTTGAGATGTGTGGTCAAAACCAAAAGGCTTACTGTCTCTGATTGTATCCATTTTGAACATGGACATTTGCTGTTGATTTTAGGCAAAATAATGCTTTCAAGCATTGGTTTTGGCCTCTTGTTTCAAATAAGCCCATATGTGCCAGATATTCTGCATGTTGAGATCTAAAAGCGGAAGACATAGTATCAACAGTACTTTACGATGTGAGAAATGGGAGAAGAATATTTCTAGACAGAGGAAACGATGTTATTTGTACATGTATTCATCCGTCCAGCTATAAATTTAAATGCATGTTTAGGGCCTATTATATGCCAGGCACTGGACTAAGAGCTTGATAAATAAAAATTGATTTAAGCTTCAGTACAACCCTGTGAGGTCTATACCGTTATCATCCCCATTTTACAGGTGGGACTATTGTGGCACAATGAAGTTTCTTGCCTCAATACTTCAATTAGTAGATGACATAGCTAAGTGAACTCAGCCAGTCTTATTCTAGCTTCCATACTTGTAAACAAGATGCTAGACTATTTTTAATGAACATCATTTAAATATTGATGTTAATTTGGTGTGGTTGAAATAGATGGGAAGGCAAGACCTGTAGCCTCTGAGAAGTTCACATTTCAGTGCTTGTCTTGCGTATCCTAAGGTTAATCACTTTGTATAATGAATTATTTTCTTCTAATATGTATATTATTTTCCTCTGACTAACTCACCCCCACTCCCAGAAAAAAAAAAGGAAAAAAATAAAAACATAGAACAAAATACACATATGCACATAGTAACTAAGCTGAATAATGTAGTCAGACCAAACTGACCTTCTGACCCAGTCACAGAGCAGCTGGTGACACGGTGCTGCATGTTCATGATCACTGCCTTCCTTAGCTTATTCTGAAGCCAGCCGAAGGAGTGCCCTTAGTCCACCTGTTTGCCAAAATGACCTCCTTTCTTTTTAGTAATGGTTAAACAGGAAAGTATAGCTTGACTAAGGTAGTTTTCCAAGGACAACATTTTGCAGTTCACTGACTTACAGTCATGACATAATGGTATTGGCTAGGTTACCAACCACTGTCGGTTTATTTCAGTTAGTTACAGGTTTACTCATTAATCAAAAATTTAATGTTTATTGAAGGTTAAGTATAGAAACAGGAGAAGGTATTATAGAGGTGGATAAATTCCAATATAAAATTTGCATGTGCATTTTTAATTGGTTGACATTTAAGCAAAATGATCTACAGCTTCATCAGATCTTAAACTTGGAACAGACTTTTGAGCAGAACCTCCCTCTCAATACAAGATTCCTTTTTATATTTCATGCTGTGACAACTCCAAATTGCTGTTCTTTCTCCTTGTTGTGAATATTAACATATTCTAATCAATAGCTCTTATGTATTAGTGCCATGCATCTATATTAATGAAGACAAACAGTTTTGAATTCTAAATATAAAATGAAATAATCCCCTATTTTAGACAAAAAAAAAATACGGAAGTAATGATGTGCTAGTTTTAAATCATGGAGCTGATCTGAAACTTTAAAAGAAAATTGAAGGTTTAACAAATGGATCCTAAAATAGCAAGTCCATTAAATCAGTACTTGATTCATATAGATGCATGGAAAGAAATATGTAATGAAACTTAAGAAAAGTATAAGGATGCAAAGGGAAATAGCCTTCATCATGAGCATTGGAAATAGGGTAGTCTGACATTTCAGTATAAAAAATGATTACGCAAAATAGAGGCAAAATATTGGAGAAATTCTATTCAGTGGGGACGAATAAGCTCATTTTGGTCTCAGTCTAGGCCCAGTTTTAACACAGAACTTTGTAAGCAACAGGTGTTTGATTTTATCTGCTTTATTCGTGCTTGTATCCTAGTGCATAGAACCATGCCCACTTAGGTGGAATTCAATTAATATTTGTTGAATGAATGAAAACATTATATAAGCAGAGAAACTCATAGACCACTGCTACAGATATAACCAAATCTAATGAAGATTTCCATCATAAAACTCTGCATTACAAAGAAACTTCATATATATATGTGTGTGTATATATATATAGCTATATATATTAATAATATATCATTTTAAAACGTTCTCATATTCAGATATTTACTAAGAGGGCTGACAATGACAGTTGCATGACTTAGTGATCAGCTAAAACAAGATACAGTGTGCTCTTTTGGAGGTTTTAATTATTGCATGGTAGTGCCTTAATGCAACAATTTAATTTCTAAATAAATTAAAAACACCATTAAACCCAAAAATGATCCACCAAAACTTAACACAATTCCACAGCCAACACCACCACTCACAAATAGCTCAAGCCCAAAATAAATACGTGAGGGTTTTGAAGACAAACCAACAAAACTACCAAATTCATACTTAAAATTAATATAATGTATGTTATCATTATTCTTACATGGGATCTAATCATGGCTCATGGCATGAAAATCATCGTTGTATGTGAACTACAAGAACATTAATGACCAACACCTGAAAGTCACACTGTTAATTAGAATTAATATATTTATTGATCTTCCTGCTCCATCAAATATTTCATTTTGTAGAGGAAGTAACTGTAGCACACTATTAGCGGATCAGTGAAGTTTTCCTTTTTGGATATTTTTAATGGATTAAAAGTTGCATCAGATGTTATATGAAAGTTTATTATTCAGTCATCGCCATGCAAATCTTAAAATTTTTTTTTCACATAACATTTCAGAATTTATCCTTGCAGCTGCTATTGTTTAAATCTTTGCATAAAGCAGGGGAAAAGAAAATAAATAAAAGAACATCTTTCCTCCCACATGTATCTGTACTCAACTTTGAGTTAAGTATCAGTATACACTTCACTAAAGCAATTTTAATAAAAGAAGCTGCTTGGCACATCTAGATGTTTCATAAATTGTATAAAAAAAAAAATAGAGTGAGAGCCACCGTGTTGCAGGCTGCCATTCTGGAATGATCACACTGTCTGCTTCTCAGTACCTGTTAATTCTTTAGGGAGGAGATAATATCCAAGGAGGTGCCTCTTTCATAATCATGTATTTATTTAAAATTATTTATTCAACAAATATTTATCGGACACTTATGTGCTCTATGTTCTACCTCACTTTACCCAGGAGTTTTGACTATAGGAATTTATCCAGAGAAATAATATTAAATAAAAACAAATATTTAATTAAAGGAGCGTATGTAATGAGGGAAGAAATAAAGAAGTTGAGCATCGTGTAGTTCTAAAAAGGGAAATTAACATTGAAAGGTACATTTTAAGTTAGATGCCATTGTGCCTTGAAAATGATGTTGTGAAATACTATTAATATAAAATATTTCCATGGAGTCTTAAATAGAAATGCATGCTAAAACTGTATTGTACAGTCATGGTAACACATATATTTATGTACTATTTAAGTATATACTAAAGGGTTAACTGTTTTTTTATTTCTGATGATATTATGAGAGAATTTTTTTTTAACCTATTGCATGTCTGCAGAGAACATGTAGCCCATTGTAAATCTGTACTTAGAATACAAGAGAATTGTAGAAAATAATACATTGGAAGCTCAATATATTTGGAGAGATTAAGAAAACTCTTGATCTCTAGTTAACATTTAATTTACTCTGTGTTAAGAGTTTGAGGGGATCACATATTCCTCATTTTGTTCTCTAAATCTAGGATCTTCCTACCGTTTATACCATCTGTTGACCATTTCTTCCCTTTATCTAAACTCTGATTTCTAATGAATATTCAGAAGAAGCCAAAAATTAGCATTACATGAACCAAACAGTGTCTCTAAAGAAATGCACTGAGACTTTTGGCATTCATTTTGGTGTTGTTGTAACTGCCCCATGATAATTGTATCGCTTTCCTGGCCAAATAGCAGTCAAGTTACATGTGGCATGAAAAATAAAAGTCTTAAAGCCCAAAATCTACAGACAGGTTGGGGATTAAAATACTAAGATAGTACAGGAGAAATGCCTAAAAATATTTGTCATGATAAAAGCAGACTGGGTAACAAGTTGGAGGGAGTTACTGGTTTACACCAATGAGAAATGAAAAAATAAAATAAGTGGGAGACAAGTACAGGGGTCAGAGTTGTAGAATCATTTTATGTTCGAGTTTCTGCGTAAACTCTACTTTTGTGACCATGACTCACTCTTCTGAGAGATTCTGAGTGATCGGCTCCCTCAGTTTGTTTATTCCCTTTGAGAAAACTGAGGAATAGTTTGTTCTTATTGTGAAATTTATCTTTATTTCCTGTTGAGAATTTACTCTCAGCGTAGTTGAGAGCAAAGGGAAATTGAGTGCACTGTTAGTCTGCAGTCATCCTGAGTTACTGGGGTAGCTGCCTTTGTAAACTGCCCCCTAGGAATGGTTGAAAGCAATCTCTTAAGACCTTTAACTTCAATAGTGCCCTGAGCAGCTCTCTAAAGTACACATGACTCATAAAAATGAGAAAGGTTAGAAAACCATAGAGAGGATGCTGTTTTGCGTGAGAGTTGTGTGGACTTTTATGATGACCAGCTCATGCACTGCTATCTCTCTGGGTTTCAGAAGAGAACCCCATGGAAGTGGCATTAAAGTCAAGATATAGTTAAATTTTAAAAAATCACGATGCTCAAAGTCATTTCTTTTATAGGGTTTGGTTTTGATTTGCACATTTTGAATATTCTGATTGATTAATTCATTTAACAGATTTCATTGAGCATTTAAGATGCACATGACACAACATTGTAAAATGATTATAAATCAATAAAAAATGTTAAAAAAAAAAAAAAGATGCACAAAGCTCTGCTGTAAGTACTCAGCTGTGACCAGAAAAGAAAAGGCAGTCAGGAATGAAGGAGGGAAGGAAGAAAAGAAGGACAGAAGGAAGAAAAACAAACAGTAAGGAAGGGAAGAAACCTGATCTATTGCTGAAATTGTCTCAAGCTTTTGATTTATCTTACTGAAATATTTGTCAACAGTTTGGGTAAATTGCCTTTATATTTATCAGTTAATTAGTTTATTCTTGCCAATAAACTTTGATTTATTCAACTGCTGAGAATAGTCTTTGTAACCAAGAGAAGAGCTGAATTTACTCTCAGGGAGCCTGCTCTATTAAAAATAGGTAGATAGTAGGTAGATATCACAAAATCATTAAAAATCAAAATGCAAATCAAAAATGCAAAATGCCAACAGTGAACAGCTCTACAACATTGAGGACATAGTGTAATAACAATGTAAAAGAGCTGTGTTTGATCTAGTCTGGAGTAGAGGAAGGGACGTCTTTAATGAGGGAGGGAGTGGCTTTGGGGCTGAGATCCACAGACTAAGAGGGAGTTAACTAGGTGAAAAACAGATGGAGGGAGGCTGGGCTTATAGGGCAGAAAGAAGAAAGAGCATGTACAAAGCCTCGGAGTGTAGAAAGAATGGTATTTAAATGGTGCTGAAAAAAGGCAGCATGACTGAAGATCAGGGAACAGGATGCAGGGTGTCATGGGTAATCATGTGACAGATCTTGGTCTCAAACATATGAGTGATGGGACAGCTCCTGAGAGTTTAAATAGGGGAAATACATTTTTGAGTTTGAATTTTTAAGTCATCGCTCTTACTGAAGACTAGAGAACAGGGTCAGTAAAAGTCAATATAGACATAATTTTTATAAAGCTATTTCATTAGTCCTCATTAGGCAAGAAATGAGGACTGTTTGGGCTAGGGTTTTTGTTTCTGAGATAGAGAAAAAAATGAATAATTTTTATAAATATTTAGGAGGCAAAGCATACTGATAAAGTTTTAGAAATGGGAAGTATAGGGGAGAAAAGTTTAGGAATTAGTCTGAGATTTCAAGTGTGTTTAATTCAATACATAGTTATGGCATTAGTTGAAAGAGAACATTCTGGAACAGGATTCTTTTTTTCTGTTTTGCCGTGTATGTATGGAATAGGTACATGAGCAATAATTGTAAGTTTTGTTTCGCATATGTTTTCACTGTCTGTGGAAAAAAGTCTAGGTTTCAAGGAGCCAGTTGAATCAATGAATTTGATCTACCAAGATGGTGAGTGGTGTAGAGATACACATGGGTGAGTCATTGTCGTACTAATAATGGTTGAAGTATTGGGCATGGACGAGGTTGTCTGTGGGCAAGCCAGAGTTAAAGAAAGGCCAGGAGTAAGCTTTCATTTAATAAAAAGAATAGGATGAACTTGCTGAGGAAAATGAATAGTGATGCTCAGAGACACAGGAAGGGGAAAAAGAGTTTATAATGTCTGAGAAGGTAAGCGTTTCATAAAAAAAAAAAGTTATTGCCAGAAATGCAATGCTAGGGAGTGGTAAGATGGAAAAAAAACAAACAAAACACATTAAATTTAGTGGTATGGAAATCATTAAAGAGCTTAAGAAACATTGTTCTTTGTGTTTTGGGGTCTTTTTCTTTTTTTTCCTGTTGAAGTATACTGTTACCGTGTGTCAATTTCTGGTGTACAACAGAATGTCCTAGTCATGCACATGGAATTATGGGGGGGGGTGACTAGAGTGGAGGGTAATACTTGGAAAAGTAAGGTTTAGAAGAAAAGACAGGTGGTATGTTAAATTCTTCCATTCTGTTGTGGTTACTACACACTCCCATGCCCCTCACTAAACGTGGCCTCTGAATTTATGAAACACTTCTTAGGTAGGATGAAAAAGGAGAGTATGCTGGAAATGTTGGGAAAAAATGTTGGCGAAAATAATATTTGCTATGTATTTAGTAGTCCCTTAGGATTATACCAATTCAAGTATTCCTGTGAAAATTGTTATTATGCTACAGTCTTAGTATTAGCTTTTCCCCACCTCCAGTATCTTACTTAATATCTGGCTGCAGCCTATTATGGATAAGTTAACTCTTAAAAATCCATTATGCACTTCAAAATTAGTTCCGTAATTGTATTATCACTATGGAAGAATTGGCTACATTTCAGCATAAAATATAAATGCATCTGACTTTTCTCATTAATATTTGATGGTACATGGTTTAATATTGAATTGAAGCAGAACCCTGAGGTGGTCATGAAAAGAA
The DNA here is from genome assembly GCF_048564905.1 of Vicugna pacos. Classification (NCBI taxonomy): domain Eukaryota; kingdom Metazoa; phylum Chordata; class Mammalia; order Artiodactyla; family Camelidae; genus Vicugna; species Vicugna pacos. The sequence continues at coordinate 63,129,166 of NC_132997.1, forward strand.
CAATTTATAAATGTGAATTTAACCAGGGAATGATAAAATAAATCTTAGTTTTAGTTCTTCTGGATGAATGTAGCTTACTACACTCTATCTACTTAGAAACCATATTTAATTAAAAATAGAACATCTGTATCACTATGAGGGAGAAGTAATAAACATCTCCTTTTTAATATATTTGGACAATGTAGCTCATGAAGATCCTGATCCTGTCTTTTTTTGCACACATCCTAGCCTCTATGTTTATCAGTACAGTTGAAAGATGCTGACATACAAAGGGAATTGACTGGATCTACCCATATCATGAAATCGCAGCATTGTCAGGTGGGCTACTTCTATCAGTTCTATGCACTTTGCTTTACTTTTATAGCAAAGAGATTCTATTTGTTGTCTTAGTTTTTGCTAGGCATTTATTTTCCCAGAGCAATCTTGCTTTTATGTGGAACCACAATATGCTAGTTTATGTATTATGCTTGATATTTAGAAAGCAGAGCTTCAAAAGCACCTAACATCAGATAATGTCATCTCTTTCTAACTAAACTGTGGACTTATTGAAGAAACCCAAAGCAGGGGTTTTAAATAAAAGCAGTACCCACATGCCATGTTGTTTTGATAAGCCTCAAAGGCCTGGATGTCCACAGTATGGTTACTAATGGTCTCCTTATTCCTTTCCCATGTTCGTCAATCCACAATTTAAAAGAAATGTTGCTTCATCCAGATGATATTTTACAAAACAATTTTTTTTTAAATTCCAATTTGTATTATGGAAGAAGCAGTGCTTATTACATAATTTCCAGGACCTGGTACAAAATGGCAGCTTGGGACCTCTTGATCAACAAGAGCAAATAGTTCCAAGGCAACAAGAGCGGAGCACAGAGGGTCCTATGTGTGGACCTTGTGTGACTGCACAGGCTGCCAACGATATCAGCGTTACAATAAGGCATCTAAACAATCCTGAGAAAACTAAGCCAGGATCTGAAAATCCCTTCCAGAGGAAATCTACTACAAGACTTCCATATGTATCTCTCAGGACCCATAGTATTCTCCAAACGAAGTAAACAATTGTTATACTCTCTGCGATTTCCTGAATTTAATTATCTACGTAATTTCCACACACATCTACTACATACATTTTTTTCCCCAACAGCTCCCCCTGGCATGGCGTATCAATCAAACGATCTATGGACCATCTGCTGTGAAACTCCCACTATTTTTAGATCATATTTTGTAGCTCCTTTTAAAATAAGGCTCACTTTGTGTAGTTTTAAGGTCCTTCGTTTTAAAAAGTTTTTTCACAGTTATAAACAGAAGGGCACTCACCCATCTTAGGCACTGAAGCCAAGGTTTACCCAAACTATCTTTTGTGACTGTTTGATCCAAACCTGTGGCCCAAATCACGTAGATGTTGGAAATTTAGCACTGCAGACTAAACCGAAGTTTGAGCATAAAAATGAAGTGTTAAATGGAGTATAAAATTGAAGCAGCCTGTTGTAGAGCCTCGGCTTGCCTCAGGCTCCGTGTGCTATCTGGAGAGCTCAGACTGAGTACTTCACAGGTTGACAGGGATTTCAGAGTCCTGTCTGAGAAATTTTAAAGTGAAAGAGAGAAGGTGGGAATTTGAAACGCTGAAAACATCCTCATTCTCTGATTCAACAGTATTTTTAATTTGTCTTGGCAATTTATTCATAGACATTCTTTTAAAGTTTATAAATACATATTCAAATGAGAAACGTTCAAATTAGAAATTCTGACTAAACTGATTTTGATAAGGGTAGAAATAATTGCTGAACACATTAGTCTCACTCAAATGTGTAAATAAAAATCAGATATGAAAGACAGTAAACTAATAAGAGACTAGGATAGTTGTTAATTAACATAGCAAAACATGTAACTTTATAAACTTTCTAGCCACAATTTGGGCTTCTTTAAGTTTTTAAATTTTATTTTGTTTGTTTGTATACCTTTTAATTTTCACACAGAGATATGTACCCCTTCCCAACAACAGAAAAAACAAAAAAACATATATTCTGTTCCATTCCAGTGAAGAAGTAGCAAAACTCTACACAGAAATAGATAATACTACTTGTTAAGTACAATCTCAATAGCATATTAACTGATCTACCTGTATCCATTGAGTTCATTGACATATAGTTTATGGTGTTTCCTTTCCCATCTATTCAAACAAATACCACAAAGGCATTTTTTGGAATGTTAGTTTAATGCTCAAAAAATCATATTCAGAACACGGTCACTTCCAGGCTTAACCAGTGCTAATGGCTGTAATAATGAATAGCAGTAGTAAACAAACCTGAGATGTTGGCAAAGAAGATCAGAAGAGACATATTTTGAGGAGATGTTTTCTTTCTTTAAAAAATGGTAATTTGTCCTCTAATGAACATTTTATGAGGTGGAGTCTCATCACTTAGCAGATTTTGAGACCATGATCGCCTTCCTAATTACTTTGTTAATGGCAGCTGCATAATGGAGATGGTGCTTATAGGCACAAGCAAAGTCAGGAGATAATTACTCTGGTTCTTGAGTAGAGTGGGGGAAAAATCATCTCAGAAAATACTGTGACAAGCTCTACATTGCAGCACATCTTGGAAGAAAACAAAAACTGACATCATTAACTGTCTTAGCAGTCTGTCATTGTACTAGCTTTATATGCTTGCAACAAAGCCGATCAAATTATCATAGGAGTATACAGGATCTTTTTTCACTTCTTGGTTCCCCTCTGTGAGATACTTCATAATGAATGAGTGAATGTGTAGGAAAAAAAGAAATATGTGTAACTATTGACTAGAATTTAGGTGTGCCTGGTATATAAAATGCCTAACTAGCTTAAACTGAAAAATGTGGATAGGTAGAAATTCCACTTTCTGGAAGAGTTACTCATTTTCAATAAATAACGTATCACAGGGCTATTTTAAAAAGGAATTTTTCTAATGTATGTAGTATCTTGTACTAACAGATTATAAACTACGTGAATAAAGACTTACTGAGTTGCAAAGAAGCTTATATTGGAGTTTTTGGATCTCTTGCTCATTGATGGTCAACCTTAAATCAAGACAATGTCAAACTGGAAGACTATCAAGAAAAGTATGTGCAAGGGCAGTATGGTAAATTGCATACTCTAAATGACCCTCCGAACTGAAGAAAAAAAAACTTAAAAATAATCTTTTTAAACAAATTTATGGGCTAACATAAAATAAAGGATTCTGCAAATGTTCAAATAAAGTGGAATCAGGAACACTTAAATAAGGGAACTTTGAAGCCAATAGTCTTTCTGCAGGATTCTTTCCAATCCTCAGATATTGAATCTCTGCTTTGGGATCCAAAGGTTTATTGGAAGTAAGAAATGAACCCAGAGCCTTCCCAGCTGGGATAGCTAACAGGATGCACATGACTTACTTGGAGAACCGAAGATCCATAGGCTCGTAAGAGTAAAAATGAAGTGTGTCTCTCTCTACAGATATGGAGAAGTCTTGGCAGTTGGGCTTGATTCAAGAAAAGTAAGGTTACCCTGAAAAGTCAGAATCACGAGGCGGCTCTCAAGCAATTTAGTCATAATACTCATGTGATCTGAAAAAAAGTCCCAGGTATGAATACAGTTTCCCATATTTGCTAGTTGAAGATGACCTAATAGATAAATTAAAATTATGTCAGGATAAATCAACTTTAACCCAAGATTACAATTTTTTCATAGGTAAACGATTAAAACTGAGCAATTTGTAGTGAAATCATACAAAATTAACAATAAAACAAAGCTCTATGAGTGAAATCATAGATAAAATGAAGGGGACCCACAGGTTTAATGTATTAAAAATGTAGATGAAAACACAGGGTGAAAAAAATAACAATAACGTATTTATAAATATGAATGAGAAACTTGCTAATATTATTAGAGAACAAGACAGTATAGTGATAGTGATTTAAAAAAATTCTTAAAATTATTAAAATAACTAGAAGTACACAATTCAGTGGACACATTTAAACAAATTGGGCATAGCATAGCTGAAAAATGCCCAGCAAATCATTCGGATTTATAAAGCTTATACAACAATTCTGAATTTGTATCAATATAATAGTAACATAACCTCAGAAATATCAAGCAAAAATTTAAAGAATTTCAAGAAGAATTTGTGGGAAATTTTATCACACATCTTTTTCAAAAGTTTTCAAGTGATTTATAACTTTTAAATGTTTTTGATTAAACACCCACCCATTTACAATTTAAAAAACATATTAGCAAACTGGAAATTTTATAAGTATTTCTTAAACTCATAAAGGTTATGTATTTCACACAAAAATTCTTTCAGTAAATACTATATTTAATGTTGAAATTTGAACTCATTCCTTTATGTTCCAGAAAAAAATCAAGGATGCTTCTATTTCACACTATATTTGATAATCTTAAGAGTTTGTAAGAAAAAAATGTAAATTTTATGAAGCAAGAAATTATACTTTAGTTATTTGCATGTCATGCAGAAAGCCCCAAAGAATCCAGTTAAGTTTCTAGAATTAATATTTTTGGCTAAGTTACTGTATGCAAAATCAGTTACCAAAAAAACCCATATTTTTTTTTTACCAGCTACAGTTAGAAATTATATTTAAATAAATAAATATTTAATGCAGCAAAAAAACTACGATGGGCCTAGGAATAAATACCATTTATGAAAAAAATCACAAAATTTCATTGAAAACACTGAAGAAGAGCTAAATATTTATAAATATATACCTATTTGAGTATATCATAAAAATATCATATAGCTATCAGTGCTCCTTAAATTAAGACACTCAATGGAATTCCAGTCTATTCATTCCCAACAGACTGTCCATGATTTTGACAAACTGATTTTAAAATATTTAATAGAATTTATAGAGCTGAGTAAAACAAACACTTATTTGAAAAAGAACAAGAAAGATTTCAGATTTCAAGACTTACTCTAAAAATACTGTAATTACATCTAAGTGGAATTGTATATATAAACTACAAGTTCAATGAGAAGAATGAAATGTGCAGAAACAAGTGCAAACTCTTATAAAAATTGACTAATAGAGCTTGAGATCAGAGGGGAAGAATAGTGCTTGGACAGAAAAATTTTATTCTTATGTGGACTAGAGATGTTAATGGAAAAGACAAAATTACAGTGCATCTAGAAGAAAGCATAGGAGAACGTATTAATATATTTGTAACATAGATATTGGGAAGGATTTCTTCAATAAGCAAAGCGAGCACAAACCATACATGGTATAACTGATAAATTCAACAGTGGTAAATTTAAGAACTTCTAATTGTCAAAAGACACTAAAAAGAAAGGAAAACATAAGTCATAAGCAGAGGGAAGAAATTTGCAAAAAGTACACCCAAAGTCGCATCTGAAATATATAAGTAAGTGCTATTAATTAATCAATTTGAAAAATGCCAATAACCAAATAGGAAAAATGGACAAAAATACATCATCAGGTACTTCATGGAAGGACCCAGACTATACTAGAATGAATAAGGATCAACTGAAAAAAAATACAAATAATTCAATAGAAACATTCAATTAAAAAAGTATGGTAAGAAAAATGAAAAATAGAAATAAATTAGACTACATATTTTTTGAATAGATTGAACTTCAATATATGTTATGAAAGTAGTTAAGGAAAATGTGACTGGCATGCACATTTAGTTTCATTGATGAGTAAGATTATCCGGACAGAAGAAAGAGAGAGGAGAGAACAGCTTCCCAGGTGAATAAATAAAATTTTGTGTCACAAGACATAACAGTAGTCTAGAAGAGTGGGACATTGTACACTTCCTATTCATTTTAGATCCCACTAAGAAGGATATTTAGACGAATCAGAGGGCATGTGTGCTAGAGAGAAAATTCATTATTTCCTCTTGAAGTAAATGATGTGCAAAATACATAGACTAGGTCTTCCTTCTATGCAGTTTTAATGACAGAAAAGCCACTCTTTAGGCAGTGTTCTCAGAATTTATAACAATTTCATTTTTCGCAAACATGTCATGTGTATGTTTGTGGATTCTGTCAGGGGTTTATTAAATCAATTTTAATGGGAGTGGAAGACCTATTTCAGATGTGTTAAGCAAGTTGAGATTTCAGGACCTGTCATGGATAGTCTCAAATGCAAGTTATGGCTCGGTAGACTTACCCAAGTAGAAGACATGTTTTTGGAAGTTTTCTGACAAAAAGGAAAATTCTTAGATAATTAGTTTCACAAAACTCAGACTGTCTGGATGTGCACACGCACATGTACACATGCATGCTGTGTAATAACTTTACATGGATATCTGCGTATATATGTGTGGGTGTGTTAACCTTTGCAGTTAACTAATTCATTACTAACCTAGATTCATATACTTTCCAAATCCCTGCTTTAAATTGTGTGTAAATTTTCTAAAAACATAATAGGCTACATACTTATTTAGTAGTGTAAATTATTCTTCTCATTCTCCTTTATTACATGAGAATCTACACTGTTCTTTAGAAAAATAAGTTAACTTCTCTACATCTCTCTATAAATGAAAATTTGGTGACAAGATACAAGAAAATTTCTAACTGGGAGCCTACATTTCTACAGTGAGTAAAGCAGTGATAATGGGTTTAACATAATTTGTCTTGTCGCTCATACACACACACACACATCTTTCTGTGTGGATTTCATCATGATTATATGAGTCATCCAGGCTCACATCTTTACAGTTTAATTGACAAGAGCTTCTTAATTACTTCCTGTATTAAGATACTTGTCAAACCAATTTGAAGCAATATTGATAAATGGCCATGGCCTGACTACAGCCTAGTTCAGGGACTTTGTGTTGGTTCATTTTTCCTTGTTAACCATGCAGCATAATGTTGTAATAGAAGTGGCACTTTTTTTTTTTTCGGAATAATGTAGCTCAGGATTCAAATATTTGATCAATCTCTTACAAGCTGGGTAAACAAAAATAAATTTATTAATTTTGCAATTGTTTTCCTAATTGGAAAATGAGAATAATAACTATCTTAACTCTAAATTGAGGTGAATTTATGTAATATATGCTGTATACAAAATGTCTGAATATTATTTGACTGATATTATTGATATTGATGTTGGTGGATATTATTGTTCTTTCAGCACTGAAAATAATGCCATCAGGCACTGTGCAATATTCTGCGTAGGCTTTTCTGCCTGTATCATTCATAGTTTCATAGCCTTGAGGGGAGACAGACATACCACAGATCACTTTATTTGAGTTTTGTTAAGTACCGTAGTAAAGATATGTTTGAAGTAGTTTAGGAGTTGGAGAAAGAATAACTAAGTCTTGCAGAATGCAACGTGTTGGCCAGATTGTGGCGCCGAGAAATTGTAAGTAGGAAAGTTCATCCAAGGAAAGGAAGGGAATGGAGGAAGTAGTGCAACTTTTTTTTTCTCTTAATGTATTTATCCACCTGACCTCATTCTGCCTTCTGATTCCTAGTTTGAATTATTTGAAAATAAGGCATACATAAAAATATTCAACCTCTGAACTATGGAATGAGTTAATTTGAAATGCAGCCCAAGAATGTTTTAAGATGTTCATTTCAACTTAACCACATTTATAGCAAATTATCCCTATGTGGTTTGGTTTTTATCCTTTGTTCTTTTCTTCACTAACAGATTGAGAGATTACAAAAAAATCATTTAATTAGTCCTCTAACTGGCATAAACTTCCAGATAATTATTAATATTTCTATTATTTTCATATGCTAATCTTACAGAAGGTATGGTATAGGAAAAGCACACAGTCATATTCATTTCCAGAAACAGATAGTGGATGCCATGACCCCATAATAGGGCTAGATGCATTCCTGCAAACGGTACTGCATACAAGATTTCACGAGTTCTATAAGGTAGAATCAATTTCACATGTCAGCTGTGTGTCAGAACAGCTCTGGTAGAAGTAATAGGTTTTTAGTGATGTTTTCTCTTAGAAATTTTTAGTATAAAATACTTCATATTTTCAAAATTAGTGAGTGAAAAATTGTATTTGTTGTAGAATAGATATTTCATAAGATTCAAAAAGATTAGTTTTGGGAAGCTGCACAGAGGCAAGAAGGTCTGAGCTTTACACAAATTCTGTACAATTTACATTAGAGATCAGGAGCCAAAGTACAGAGACATGTTTACGTAGTGTGTGGGAAAACGTTTAGGCTGATAAGTACCTGGGATGATCACTATTTCAACTTGTCTGATCCTGACCATCAAAATGACCCATGTCCTCCCAGTTGCCCCCATATTTGCTTGAAAGAGCCTAGAGCTATAAAATGCAATTTCTATGTTTCATCAGTCTTCCTTTTAATTAAACGTGACAGCCCCTGACAGCAAAATTATCCTAAAACATCTTTGTAGTGTTTGTTCTGTTTATTCTTGTTCATCATTTATAGTCCTTTCCTCTTTATAAGAATACATTCCTTCCTCCACTTAGAAAGGAAAAGCAGCCTTATTAAGTGCGTGTACCCTTTTTCAGCCATCAGAGAGTGTCTTTTTTTCTTTCCTTCATGACAAAAAACAAAACAAAACAAAATACCGTAATTCAGTTTGTGAAGATACCTGAAAATTTAAGTGGAGAAATTATTTTAAAACTATTTTCTTTGGTTTATTTTCCTCTGTTGACTCTACTTTTCTTCCTACATTAGAAAGAAAAAAAAAATGATCCTGATGACTAGTCCCTGTGAGAAATTTTACTACAGTAATAAGTCTTGGTCTCTTTGCTGAGACCAATAGGTTTGAACCTGCATACTCTATGTCAAATATATATTAAATTTCATCTCTGTGACTTATAAATTGAGAATCTTAAGTGTATTAAAAATACTATATAATTCAAAGAGCATTTATGAGAATATAAGTAATTAAATGCGTACTAATACATACAAATAACACTTCTGTTTTTCTATTACCTCCATGATACTTGATTGATACTTTAAGGCAAAGGAATAAAAATAAAATGTTTTTAATACTTGACAACATACAGGCTAGCTATATAGTTATTCAGTTCATCCATAATCAATTTCAAACAAAATGAAAAGGATAAAAATTCAAGTTTGCTTCAAATAATTTTTTAAAAGAAAGAGTGGCATATGACAATTGAATCACTATGTTTCAACTACATCTTGGAGTTCAAGCTATTTCTAATTGTCGATTCCGGGGTAAAATGTCTCAAACTCTCTCCTGCACTTAAAAAAAAAAACAAAACAGCAAGCAAGAACACCTAGGTTCACCATCCAACTTGTCTTAAATAACCTGGAGGTAGATGTTGTTTTAGTTGTATTTGCCTAAGTAAGAAAGCAGAAAGTCATAAGCATTTTGTTAACACACATTGTTTGACTTTTCTGGAATAAGAAAAAACTTTCTATAAATAAAACGGAAAGGACATTAACAGAGATTATTTTACTGTAGGAAACCCCAGACAACACCCCTTTCTACCTTATTTGGGAAACCTCTCCACAAAGTTTCTTAATATAAATTTTCTGTAGTGTGAAAACAAGAGAGTTGATTAAAAGGGTAAACTAATTCCTGTGGTATCACAGTTGAGAAAAAAAGGTGACTATTCTTATTTTGGCCAACATTTATTCCTGTTAAATACTAGAACTAATTAAATTAGTCAACATCTTAATTCTGTTAACATGCCAATTAACACAACAGAATTAACTAAAATTGCATCATTGTTCATTAAAGTAAGTACTTGTACTAGATACTAAAAATAAATAGCCAAATTCACAAAATGCATACTGTAGGTTTCATTTGCTGTCATCTGTAGTAGAGCCTTCTCTTATGATGAATTTAGTTATTTTGAGGGAGAGGTAGTGCTCTTAAAATCTGTGAAGGAACATTTCATTCTACGACATGTTTCTCTTATCCTTAATCTATCCATCCAGTTATTCATCAGATAATTGGGAGCCAGACATTGATTTAAGAACGTTACTTGCATTACGTCATTTGACTCTCATTTTACCTTGTCTCATAAGTATTGGTTGCCCCAATTCACAGACAGGAAACCTGTCCATGTCCACATGACTGGGAAGAGAGAGAGGCTTCATTTTAATCTACATCTCTGATTCCAAAGCCTAGGCATTGTTGTTTTGCTTCCTATATACCTGTTTCCACTTAGCAGCAGAATGGCAAAATACCTTCTGAAAAGGGATGGAAGATTTAGAAGTCATAGATTAATTCATTAGTAAAGCTTTGTTCACAACAAACCAGGTATAGATCTAGTTGCTAGTGTTAGAGCAGTGTACACAACTAAAATCCTGACTCTAATGAAAGCAACTTTCCAGATTAGCAGAAAATCCTTTGGTAAATGCTATATTATCCAGCTACCTGCCATTTTACTTTATTATATTGTCTATCTACTTTACAAAAAGGACTCCTCTGTTGGATTTTTGAGCGTAGATATACTGTGTTTCACCTCTGATTCCCCATTGTCTGACTTAATGATTGTTTGTTTAATGAATCGGTTTGTGAACTAAACATCTAAATATATAGTATTTCAAAGGACAGTTGATGATGTCATGTTACCTAGGCTTGAATCCTGAAAAAAGTATGTATTTTTTTTCAAGTTATGTATTTTCTCTATGATTCTGTCTAATCACTTGTAAAATGGTGTGAGAATATTGTGAACATACAGCTGTTAATAATACACAAATAAAGCAGCACATTGAAAGTCCTCAGAGGATTTCATAGAGCAGAGTAAGTTCTCAGCTAATGTAAGGATTTAGGATCCTAGTTACCTAGGAGTCTCAGGCAGCTATTGCTATGCGAACTCAGAACTTTAAATTAGAATTGAACCTCTATCAATTACTAATTATATAACTTTAGTCATGGCTTTAAACTCTTCTGAACCTAGGTTTTTATAGTGATATAAAAATTGTCATTTTATTGCTTGAGAGATTTTATTGTGAGGATTACATGCAAAATGAAGGAGAAATTAATTCATATTCAAGAACTGTGGGTATTATATAGCAAATATGGTAAGTGATAGTATTTTACATACTGGGAATATAATAACAAAAAAGACATAGTCATGTGCTTATGTAATTTACAGTGGAAAGTTATTAGGTATTTATTAATATTATCTTCTTTATTCAGTTTGGTTTTGATGTATTGGATCTGGATGGGATGAAATATTTAAGGAGTGATCTATGTGGCCAGGAAATAGCATTAAGCAATTCATATTTAGGTTTATAAGGGTAGAAATACATTTTTTCTACTATCTTAGACATCATGAAGATTTCTTCTTTCTGTATTAGCCTCTTAAGGAAGTGCTTTATTTTAAACTTTGGATTTTTACATAAATCTTAAACCTTACATAAGTCTCTCTCTCTGTATTTATCTCAACAATGAAATTGAAGTTGTTGGGGAGGCTGTGCAGAAAACAGAAGCAGTCTGTATTTGTTTTTGACTTTCTGGAGATCAGATTTTCTTTGGTTACTAATGCCACAAAAATTGACCTTTAATTATGACTCCACGCAGGCAACAGAAATCTAGCAAGTAGTAAGAGAAGACACACATACTTTTTGGATATCAGTCTAGACTTTGTTTTTTAAATATAACTTACAAAAATTTGTGATCCATCTCAGATTTATTCTTTCAAGGGCAGATGATTCTAAACTTATTAGAAGTTTTGAAATTATAAGTAGCCATTTGGGGAATTTTCTAGGAATAATTATCTCTTAAGATCAAAATTGATCCTCACACTCTTAATTCTTCCAAGCTTAGCTAAGTATCTCTGGGTGTATTTGTACAATAGTGTTGTGTTGCTAATGAACAGGCTAACATTTTGATAGTGGCTTTTTGCAGATGCAATGAGAAAAGTCTTACCAAAGCATAGGTGTAATATCTAGCAGTATCAGCTGTATCTATCCAGCTGGGACATTGGTTGTTTTCATGACAGATAGCCCTTTTAACATCCTACAAACAAGGCAAGAATGGTTACACATGCACACTTTGCCCAGACTTCTTATGCCCATTTATCCTTATGTCTACAACTTCACCCTTTGGTAGGATGTCATCATGAGGAAAGGTTAGCCTTAAAACAGTAGGATTATTATGAAAGATTGAAAGAAGACAAAACATTCCGATTCAAAACAATTGTATTTCATGTGTTGTAATCATGAATTTGGCAAGGCCTTTTTGGAGCATATGTTGAATTAATTGGGCTGCCTCTGTGCTGCTTAATTAAAGCCTGATGAATTTTGATTAGTTGCATAAAAGGAATAGGTAGCCAGGTATACGGTTTCATTGTTCTATTTCTTGTTTCTTAACCACCTAAAGATTTCTTTAGTGATAGTGTTTGTGGACCATCAAGTTACCCTAGAGGCATCTCTATTCAATTGTAAAGAAGCCAACAAACCCAAAGGGTTTTACTCTGAATCTGTTCATTAGACAAGGTAGAGTTCACAGATCAGTTATGAATGTGGATTTAATCCTCAAATTCCTGCAGAGCTCAAAGCAGAGGCATTTGTCTTTTCATACTTCATACTACATTTTGAGTCTTGAAGTCCAGTGCTTTAAAAGATTTTGCTTATCTGTCCTTTCTGTCCGTTTTAAAAGCCCTACAGGTAGGATGGACCTGAGTTAACTTGTCAAATGCAAATATGGCCTATGTCATTTGTACTTAAATGACTTTAACATCCTGCAATATCACCTAAAGGTTTGCTTTCTGAATGGGTATGAAGAATATTTTAATGAAGTCAGCTACAAGTAAAACTAATCTTTTCCTTTTTTTTTTTTTAAGAGACTATATAAATTGGCTTACTGCATTAAACTGCATGGAAACACTGATTTTAAAAAAGGGAAGGTGAAGTTTTGTGTGGCTGACCAATTTATTAATGTGTTAAAATTCTGTTTTATTTTAGTCAAGAAATTTTGTTCATTATTATTTCTTCTCCTAAATAATGTGAAAGTAATTTCTGTATTGGCTAGGCAACCCCTTCTTTGCTTACCAGCATCTCTAACTGCACTTTCTAGCCCCTCTCCTCCTCCCTGTTTACTTCCCTGTTGCCTTTCCATGCTTAGTGAGAAGATGGAAATAATCAGATGGGAACTGCTTTATTTTACTTCCACTGAAGCAACGATTCCCTTAGTGTCTGCACTGTTGTTTCCTCTGGCTTCCCTTCAGGTACACTGGAGAAACATTCCTTTCTCCTCCCTTTAAGGGCGGGCAGTATTCCATTTATGTGTCGGATCCCATGGTGTCCCATTCAAATACATTTCTTCTGCCAAGATTTTTTGGCTTTTCCATTTTTCATATAGCGGATTATTTGCTTTGGCCTAAAAACAAGTTAGTTGTACTACTAACCAGCTCTGAAAAATTTATTACACTCCTCTCTAGTGCTTATGCTTCTCTTTTCCTCTTCCTAGCAACTTAAAAAAAAAAGTCTAGACTTGCAGTCTCGATGTCTTCAAGGTCTTCTTCTAGCCGTAATTCTCCTCAACCAGTCTTCCATCCCATTATTATTCCATCCTGTTATTGAAGTTGCCTAAGTCCCTGATCTTACTAACTGGAGTGATTGCCTCTTGGTTTTCATCTTTCACAGCTGCCTACCATAGTTAAGTATAGCTGACCACTCCCTGTCCCTGAAGTACTTGCTTTACTTAGTTGCTGATACACCTCTGCAGACTCCTTTTCTTGTTGTCTTCTCAGCCCCAGGATTCAGCCCTTGAACTTTGTCTTTTCTATTCCTAATTTCTTGCTCTGATATATATTCTAGTCCTATGCCTTAAATAGCTTCTATATGTTTATTACCTCCATGTTCACATTTCAAATACTAGCGGGTCTCCTGAGGTTCAGAATCATATGTTGAACTTATTAGTGGTTATCTCCTTTTGAATATTCAATAGTTACATCAAACCGAATGTATTATTATACTGGCTTTCACTTTTCCTGCCCACATTAAACCTCACCTCACCAAATCTTTCCAACCTATGCTAATAGCTGCATCATTCACTCATTTATATCACAAACCAAGGACTTATAAGTCATCATTAATTCCTCTGTTTATTTCAGTCCCCACATCCTGTTAATCTACCAGTCCCATATGGGATGTACTTCCTGAACATACGCTGAATCTGGCATTGTTCTTTTTTTCTCTTCTCAACCACAGAAGTTTAATAAGAGACATCGCATACCATCCTGCAGGTTATACATAGTAGTGTTGATTTCAAGTCACCAGCATCTCTCAGATTATTCCAACAACTTTCCCTCTTTCCATTCCTACCCCTAAACAACTGTCTTGTAAAACAGCAAAGGTGAGCTTTTAAAAACAAAATAAAGCAAACATACTATATCATTACCATGTGTAAAACCAAGCAATGGCTGCTACAACATTTAGACTAGACTTCTTACAAAGTTCCTCATGATCCCATATAATGTGGATAATGACCTACCCACTTGGACCTCATTTCGTAACACATTTGCCCTCATTCACTATATACTAAACTTGCTGAAAAAATTAGAGGTATATTATTTCCTCCAAGAGATTCTTCATGATTGTATAATCAAAAATACCATTCCCATCCAGTAACATATTTTCTTCATGTTCTTATTTCATCATGAGATTGTATTATCTATTTGCCTAATTATTCATTGATTATCTCTACTAGAATGTAAGCTTCGTTAGGGCAATAACCCTGTCTGTTTTGCTCACCACTATGCCTCTCCTTGACTATAATTATTCAGGACCTATAATAAGTATCCAATCAATATGTGTTAATTTTATTAATAGCTCTTTTCCCATCCTTTAAAAGTATTCATACATTTCCCAATCACTGAATGCAATTCTGTCTTTGGCCCTTGTTGACTTAGTTCTACTCTCATATTCATGTTATAGCAAATGTTACTGATCAAGTTATGGTATATTTTCTATCTCCTTTTCCTTTCCTTTTATGCCTCCTAAATCCTCCCTCTGTCTCTCTCTTTCTCACACACACACACACACACACACATACAGAGACAAATAAAAATATATACATTTATATGGAGGCAAATTTATAGGGGTAGAAAAAATAAAAATTTAAAAATTCTACCGATAGAAAGTTATGAAGTAACAAAATGAGTTTTCTGTGCCAGTCCTGTAGCCTAATTTTCCCAATTCTTCTATTCTTGATTTCTTGGTAAATTGAAAAATGATTTTTTAAAATAATTTATCTAGGTGTTTATGACGTCTCATCTTCTTAGCTATCCTTCTCCTCTGGGAGAACATCTTTCAGTGTTAATTTCCTGCACTCTTCCTTAAAGATGAAACACCCTGAATTTCAGTTCTCATACATTTACCCCTTGTTTTCACATATCCTGACAAGACCATCTGCCTTGCCTCTTTGCAGTTACCTCTAGTAGGGACCATCCCCCTCTATTTCCTATAACCCAGTCCTGCATTTCTCAAAACATTTCTGCCCTGCATACATATCAAAAATTAAGTATTCCAAAATGGAGTATCAAATTAGGTGCTTTACACTCCCATCTTTTATTTTGTCATCATCAAATCCTGTCAATAGTCCTTTTAAATTAAAACTCAGCTATCTTATTTCTATTTATACTTATCTGGTCCTCCCTCTCCATAAGCTCATACTTGGCTAGTGAAATAATTAATCTTCCTCAAAGCCTGTTTAGAACCAAATCTAATTTTCCTAAAATACTACAATTACCATATCTCTATTCTTCTTAATAACCTAGAGCAAATTCTGACTGCAAACAGTAAATCCAAGATAGCCTATCCTCAAGTTGTTATAAAATCTGGGCATATTTTATCTATCCAAAAGTAACCACTAATTTTCTGTAATATATGGCAGGCAACATGATAAATTGGGATGTTTCAAGCTATCTAGCTGAATTACTCTAGTCAGTTTCAATGACATGAGGTATGGAATAGGTTAAACTATTTCTAAACCAACCTGAATTTGAAACTTTAACTACTCACACTGTTCTTGATGTAGCAACAAGTTTAGGTTCTAGAAACATCATGTTCACTTCTTTTGGCACAATGCTACCAATATTTCAAGTCCCACAAACTTCACAAGTATTCTCTCTTTATGAGAAGTCACACAGCAAGTATCTTTATTATATGTTATGGCATTACAATTATTTCCTCATTTTATTTTCTGTACATAAGATTAAGCTTCTCCAAAAGATTGTAGGTTCCTTAAGAAAAGAGATTTTGTTTTCTGCTTCTCTTTTAGACCTAGTATTGACCAAGGAGCAGAGGATTATAAGCCTCTGACCAATTGAACTGAATCCTCTTTGCCTTAAATCTGTAACTTACCATTCCACTGACAAACAGCTTGCTATTAAATGGGACACCTTACCCTTATTACAAATGTTTCCAAACGGAGGTGTGGACCAAAGCTTCCAGATGCTGCTGTAATTGGAGCTCTGAACTCTCTGAACTAGAGTCCTAGGAAGTGACAGCTTCCAAAAACCTTCATTTAAGAGAGGCATTTATTTTGTAACCATGACCACATATAAAATCAACTGAAAGAGTTCAGTCTTCTTGGAAAAACCTAGCCTATAATGTACCATATTTTCATTTGAGGGAAATAACTACTGGTCTTGGACCAACCTATAAATAAATAACTAGATTTTTAAAGCTTGGTTTCAGTTAAGAAAACATTCTCATATACTGAGTTCATGCATTTCTGTCATTTGCACTAGAAATTTTTTTAATGTAATAAATCCATTTTCATGCACACTATCAGCATCAGCATGATGCTTTCTAAGGAAATACATTAAATGCTTAAATATTAAAACTATTTAAAAGATGAAGACAGATTAAAAAATTCAGTGACTAATTAGCATTTTGTGTAATTTTCTGTCCAAATTACTAATTTTATTTCAAATTTAATATTCTTAGCTAATCACCAAAATAGCATGTTTTCATGGTTGACTACATTGCAATGTGCAATTTGCTTGACTTCAAATGCATAATATACTGTTTGAACCATTATGTACTTAACTCACTGAACCAAACAGTGAAATGGTTTAATTTTTGCACATTTTACAAATGGAGCCACAAACTTTATTGATCAATCAGCATACTTTAGTGGTTCAGTTTTATGTGCAGTGCTGAATGAGCCATATACTTTACAAGAATAGCTTTATATGTTTCTGGAATTTAGCTGCAGACTCTCCCTGCCAAAAGAAATACCATATTGTGCTTCGCTTAAAATGCAAATGCCTTGTTGTTATCTCATATTTTATTGATAAAGTTACATTCTCAATAAATCTGAACAATTCCTGTATTTGTTTAAAAGATACTAAGCTGTAGTAGCAATTAGTAATGCTATGCAAATCAAAGTGGAGGCATCAACAAATTCCAAGAGTTAGGGAGTGAAATTTTAGAATATATAAGGGTCAAAATATGTAGCTAAGAGAAATGGCAAGATGGGATGGTATTCTCCAGTACTGCTGTTTGGGAGTTGGGGGTAGGAAGAATTTCTTTTTACTAAATGATTGATTCGGTTGGATTCTAATTAAATTCTCTTTCTTCACCCGCATCGCTATACCCAGTCCTCCCCCAACTCCTTCTGTTTCTGTCTCTCCCCTTAGTTGAATTGTTTACAACCCATTTAGATGTAGCCTGTGAGTCTACAAATAATGGAAACTTCTTGATGTTTGAAAATTAGATAGCTATCATGGTCTCCAATATTTATATTTAAATCTTGCCTTATTAAATACAATGTCATCATATCTCTCCTACCCTTTCTATTCTAACTACACATGATCTGGCAAAAATCCATTGTGTTTTAGGAAGTTTCTTTCCCATTTCACTCAATGTTGAGTTTATATACACTTATTAAAAGTGATACCATATTAGTAGATCTCCTGACTTCACTGTATAGAAAATCTTGATTTCTCAATAGATTCATTTTATATTTTATAGATTTCTTTAATGACTGATTTGCAATAGTTTACTAATTTATATAGTGGAGTATGTATGTGTATTTGAATATATGTGTGTATACACTTTAAATCATTCCTTATTTTTTTTTGATGACTTTTACTGTTTCTGAGGATATACTGAAAAATTTGCCCTTTAAATTTTAATGGTAACTTGCCATATTATCAAGTCCAAACTCATTTAACTCACTGCATGACCAGCGAATAAATTGGAAGCCGAGGTGTTGGGGCAAGGAATAGCAACTTTATTCAGAAAGCCAGCAGACTGAGAAGATGGCAGACTAACTTCCTGGAGAACCATCTTCCCCAAGTCAGAATTCAGGCTCCTTTTATATTAAAAGGGGGAGGGAGTATGCTTGGTTGTTGCAAACTTCTTGTTGTAGGAAATCTTTGTTCTTGCAGCTATCCATGTTCGTCAGATCATGGTGTACCTGTAAACCTCCAACCAAACATTATTTTTTCATCCTGCAATTTGTTCTCTTTATATGAATGGAAAAGTGTTAATATCCTTAACCAGCAGAGCTGTGAGAATAGGCTATCCTGTATATTTCAGGCTATAGGCAACGTTCTTTTACCAAAGGTGCAGAATCAGCAAGACTAGCAAACAGAGCACAGGGTTAAACTCAAAGGAACAGATCTAATATGGAGTCAGATTTGTTCTTTTCTATTACAGCCATATATATTCTTACAACTTACCTCCCTTGACCCTTGGATTTATTATCACTTCAGCTGTATTTTAGACTCCTTCATGGTACTTTTGATAGCTAATTAATGTCCACTTTTCTCAATTAACTATTATATTTGGTAAGCTGCTTTTAGCTACAGAAAAAATAATTGTTTACTAGAATTCTAATGGAAGAGAAAAAGTTACAGAACTATAAATCTGACTATTAGTTCTAATATTTTATAACTTTGGGAAATTAATGTAAGTAAAAATTAAATATTCTAAAACAGAAAAAGTGAGAAAAAAAAGTAGATGAATATTTTTACCAGCCTCCACTTCCCCCCTCCCCCCACAATAGGAGTAAACCTAGGCCAAAAAGATGTAGCAGGTGCTGATTTATTGAACTGAAGAATGCTCAGATATGCTAATGCTTTTTATTTGCACTTTTTTTGGGTAGATTATAATATGCTTGCCCAATGAAATACATCTCTATCAGGATCCAAATGTATTAGAGAATTCCAGTGATAACTTTCTTTAACAATCTCATCAATCGCAGGAGAGGAAATGCTACCAAGTATTTATACTTTCTTTCTGAAAAAAATACCATTTGGATGATTTTAGAAACATACAGTGAAAAACATAGGAGAAATAAGTCCGAGTAACATTCTGAAGTCTGTTTGCCTGTGAATGATACTTGTTATCACTATTCAAAAATACTGTCGTGAGAATTTCCCCATCCCCATTGAGAAAAGCAATGTATGAGAAGGGAAATGTATCAGGTATTTTCTGGGTGAAAGCTTTAAGAGCCTGCAGCAGATGTCCCTCTTCTTTGGCAAATAAGTCTTGGAAGATAAACTCATTTGCCTGTGGTTAATTCTTAATTACATTATGGAAAATCTGAACAAAATATGTAGATTGTGTCAATGTCAATATCATGATTGTGAAATTGTACTATAATTTTTCCAATTTTCTATTAAGGGGGAAATTGGGTAAAAGGTACACAAGACATCTCTATATTATTTCTTACAACTACAGGTGAATCTTCAGTTACCTTAATAAACTTTATCTTAATAAAACCAAATTAAGTGAGAAGTTTTAAACCTATGAGAGAGAAATATTGCCTAGTGAGCACTATATACTTGTAATATTGATAGTTAATATTTGTGAAATTCATAAAAATAAACATCATGTAGCATTTCTTAGGACATTTTTGATGTTTACACTTATTTCCTTACAAGTATCTGATTAATCTTTTAAAAAGATTAGTATGGCTGATTTAAGGAGAATAAGAATAGCTTCTTTAAAATCCACATTCATTTTGTTAGACTTGAGAGATATCTTAACAGACTATTTACTTACCCATGTACTGGAAGATTGTTGGGGTTAATTACTAAGAAAGGGAGAATGGGATTTGTTAAGATCATGCCCAGAATCTTTTCTTTCAAGCATTAAATATAGATGCAAATATAAACCAGAATTTCCTCCTGTCTGAAGTCAGTAGTTCTCTTAAATTATGATTAATCAGGAACAATTATGATATATTAAGACTATAATTTCTATATAATTCCTTCATTGGCTTATATTCTGTATATAATACATATAAATAATAGAATAATATCTCCATGATTTCCCCAAATATAAAATGTATTCAGGTTAAATTTAACATGAAAATATTAGACACAGCATTACCACTAGGCTAGAATGTTGTGGCACGTCAATAATGCAACAATCAGAGTACTGCATTTATAAGAAAAGTACTACTAGATTGAGTAGTCTGTAGATGTTTGACAATTGCTTTTTCTCTTTTAGAAAAATAACCAAATAAAGAGACTTGTTTATTCTTTGGAATTCAAAAGAGCAGAATTAGATCTAGCATCATATTTGATTTACAGAACACTGTTATCATTGATCATACACGAGATGCTTCTATTTTATTTTACTTTTTTATTTAATAATTTAAAATAATATAATGGGCACCACACAATCACTGCCCAAACCAGAAACTGTGGTGTTCACTGTAACTTATACTCCCTTGTATGCCTTTTTCACTTTATCATTCTGTTGAGGCCAAAGGTAACTGCTATTTTTGTTTCGTAAACACACACACACACACACACTGTATATGCATATATATATATTTGAGGAAACAAAATATTGCTTGGTTTTGCCCAACTCTCAACTTCTTAAAATGGGTACTTTCTGGTATTTTCATCCTGTGAAGAATACATTTTTAAAATCATACAGTACCATATCTAATTGTAGTTCATTCACTTTAACTGCAGCATATAACTAAGTTAATAAAAATATGCCTCATTTATTTTCCCATCTCCTGTCAGTGGGAATACCGGTGCACTTGTTGTTGTCTTTTCTGTTGTTGCCGTGCAAGTGTTCTTGAATATTATGGTAGTCACATTCTTGTTTATCTACCTTGGAGTGGTGAGTCTTTTCTTATTGATTTGGATTTTACATTAATTCTTTGTTGGCTGATGTATTGCAAATATCTTTCCTCAATTTGTATTGTCTTTCCTTTTCTTAAAGTGTTAATGAACAAAACTTTTAAATGTAACATGGACATATTACTAGCTTTTTTTTTGGTGTTTTTACACTCTTATGTCAGTTATGCATTCCAACATCAAGGTCAGAATGATATTAATCTGTATTTTCTTCTAAGAATTTAAAATTTGATGTGTAAGTTCTTTAGATGTGTGAGTTCTGAATCCTTTTGGAGTTGACTGGTATTATGTGGGGAGATGATCTATTTTATTTAATTATTTCTTCATACAGATAACTAAGTTTCTTAACTCCATTTGTTGAGCAAACACTCCTTTCCCTCGGGATCCACTGTATCACCTCTGTCATAATAAAGTTCCAAGTGTATGGAGTTCTGGGTCCCCAACTTCATCCCTTGTCAATCTGTCTACTTCTAAAGAACAGTGTCTTACTTTTCATAGATACATAATTTTTTTCATAAGGTAAGACATGTCCTCGTTTCACATTATGTAACTTTAAATGTGTCCTGGCTCTACTAGACTCTCCTTTATCAATATTAATTTTAGTAGCAATTTGTCAGGATCATTAAATAATGCTGTTGATCTTTTGAATGAGATGGCGTTAGATGCAGAGATCACTGTGGAAAAAAGCTGATATTTTCACAATACTAAATCTTCCTCTCCATGTCTATCAGACACTTGTCCCTTTATAATCCCATACATTTTTATCATTTTTTCACACCATGCCCCCACTTTACAAATTGATTAAGCAGATAAATGTAAAATAAGTTTCAGAAGAAAGCATAAGCAAATATGCCTGTATATTTGAATTGAGATATTGCTAAGCAAACACAAAGCTTTTAGAAAAACTGACAGATTTTGTTAAAATATAAAAAAATTAAATCCCTTTGATAAGAAACATTTAAATGCAAGTGAAAAACTGAAATATCTGTTGTATATGTAGGAATATATGCATGTATAAATACAATACATAAAATACATGGAGGTGTATTTTATATGTAATATATAAATATATAAATGTAATTAAATGAGTGTGCATAATTATTCTAAGTGTATAAAAAGGCCATAATAACCAATTAGAAAAAGTCAAAATTCCAGTTTAATAGGGAAATAGTAAAAGTTATAAATAATCCCCAAATTTTCAAGTAGATTTATAATTGCCATATATATATATATGAGTTATACTGCTCTTATTCAGTTATCAGTTTGACAAAAATGCAAAAAAAAAAATCTTCAGTATTATCTGGTTAACTCTCTCATACACTCTTCCTGGAATATAAAGTAGCAGAGTTTTTGAGATGTAAATTTGTTTGCCTTTCAAATTGAAAATGAACATGCCCTCTTTGACCAGGCCATTTTCTTCTGCGAATTCACCTTGAAGAAATATTCTTACACTTACATAAGCATATGTATGCAGGATTTCTACACCAGCATTATTTTACTATTATGAAAATAGCAACTATCGATAGGCTGACCAATATGGAGGTTTTAATAAAGTAATGAAAATCTATACAGAAAAATACATTGCAGCAATTTAAAAGTATGAGATAGTGTGGAAGGTATAGCTCAGTGGCAGAGCATGTGCCTGGCATGCACAAGGTCCTGGGGTCAATCCCAGTACCTCCATTCAAAATGAATAAATGAATAAATAAATAAATAAACCTAAGTACCCCCCCCCAAATTTAAAAGGAGTAAGACAGACTCTCCTTAATTGACACGAGCAAACTCCAAGATGCAGTGTCAACTGATAAAAGATAGAATAGCTCAAAAGTAGAATCTCATTTGTGTAAAACACATACCAATTTGTGACAACTTGTGAACCTGTTTAAACATGTAAGTTTATGTATATTTGTACTTGAACATTCACTCACGTGTGTTAATCAATGTGTGTAAAAAGCACCAGAGGATTACGCATCAAACAAATAATAGTAATTTACTCTTGGGGAAAAATAGGACTGAAATTTTTGACAAATGGGAATATTTTCTATATTTAATTATATTCCTATTTGTGACTTAATGTTTTATAGAGAAAATAAAATATTTGTCTAAATTTGAAAAATAATTATAACTAAAAAGAAAAAAAAAACAACAAGAATTTCTAGGTCTTCAAACCTTGAAAATTTGTTGGCCTGTCCAGTTAGTTCATCTGTAATAAATTATTGTTTCAAATGATGTATAACCATCATAACTTCTCATACACAGGAGTGTGTATATCAGACCTGGTGCAGTGACTTTCAACTTCCCTCCTTTGATCCAGTAATATTCACTTTTCTCACTGAAAGCAGTTTGGTTAGAAACATGAGTTTCCTAAATTGGACTGTATTTCCATTTAGGTAATAAATCCAACAATTCTTACAACTGAGAGCCTTTTAATTTGAATTTGAGTGCTCTCTTGTTACACATTATTCTTCTGTAATTGGAGCCTCTCTTCTTTAGTTGGGTACTAGAAAGTCAGCTGAGAAATTGATAATTCAGACTCTGCCTCACAAATGTTACCCAACACAGATAATTTGTATTTATTTTCATGTTGCCTTCCCAAAGTATTTAATATATCCCTGTATGTCCGACTGGATATCATTGGGAGAACTGTGGAAGAAGGCCTAGACACAGATGTACAAAGGAAATTACATGCAAGTACAGTTTCAGTTACTGTGAAATCCATCCACAGGCCGATACTGTGAGACTTCTAAAAAGTTTATTTGTCCTGACTCTTACCTGTTTATCGAAAAAGGCAACATGGATAAGTTCCTGCTGGAACAATAAAATACTGGCAAAATACTTCTTTTCTGTGCCATTGATGCAAACTTTGAGTTTCCTTATTGATCTTCCAGATGCTGCTCTGTGGTAGGATATTGGCATTACCATGGTACCAGGAACTGAGTGATTTTGTAGAGCACTGCCAGGATCGCTAGCTGCACGTCAGCCCAAGGTCAGCCTTCTAAGTGTGGTTGACATCATAGAATTCTTTCTGGCTTAGTTTTCTGAAGCTTTGGTAAAAACTTGCTGTCTGCTCTGATTTAAGAAGTGAGAAGTGGAAACTAATCTTTACGAATTCCTTTTATGCTATCCATCAAGGAGTTCCAGAGGAAAACTTTATAACCACATTAGGCATTGGATCCCATGTTATTGATCATATTGCTGGAGTGCCATTCTTTCTGAAATCTGTCCTGAGATATTGGTCAGTTTTCATGGCCACCCAGATTTATGAAGTAATTACTAGAGCCTTCTGTTCTCTTTGAGAAATACTCTAATATGAAAAGATTTTTAAAAAATAGATTTTTAAATGTAAATATAAAGAATTATGATCTATGAATCACCTAGTATTATGGACTGAGTGTATCTGCCACAGTTTATCTATTGAAATCCTAATCCCTACGTGATGTGATAGGAGATGGGGCTTTTGGGAGGTGATTATCTAATCATGAAGGTGGAATCTTCAAAGTGAGATTAGTGTCCAAACTGCCTAGAACACCTAGCATTTTGAATTTTAATCTGTTTAGGTAAGACTCTGAATTTCTCCAGTTTGGGGTGAAAATCAAAAATATGGAAATATGTATAACAACCTCGAATGTGATTTGAATAGTTCAACTACAATTAAGAATACAATAACACAGAAATATAAGATGCTTTGAGTATTTTTAGCTTCTTTTAAGTTATTTTTATTTTGCTATGTATTTTATATAACTCTTCCAAATTTATATTACTGGTTTGCTATTAAATTATTTTGAGGATCTTAAGTTTCAAAGCATTATAGCATAAGTTCTAGACAGAGACAAGTGAGGAGAATTTCTTTAAACTCCTGTTTTCTTCTGAAGAACAGAGCTAAAGCAATAATAACTTATGTTTTACACATCATGTTACACTCTAAAGAGTGATTGATTTTTTGACGGCCAGCTTTTTGCTTTAAACTCATGCAAAACTACTTCGATTTTCGTCTCTTGCATCAGTGAATTGCCAAAACTGGTCAGATTTCAAAGAGTCCAACACTTCAAAGAAAGGGGAGCCTGCAGAGTAGAAGACGCAAAGAAAATTTGTATCTTATCAATAACGGGGCCAAAAATAAGGTTCCCATTAGGAAAGACTTTGTCTATAGGAGACATTGAATTCGCCATGCTTTCTAAAGTGACTGTATTTCTTTTAGACTTTTTCATTGAAATGACTGCCTGACTTACATAAATAGTCACATTTCTGCATCTCCTATAGAATAATTTTCCCTTTAGAAACTAATAGCTTCCCTTATTTTGACACTAATGTTTCTTGGAGCACTGAATTCCAGTGGAATAGCATGCTTATATTTTAGCACATTGATTTAAGTTGTTTCTAAGTATATAAGGAGGAAAGAAGACAGAAAACTCAGGTGGATGATGGTGAAACTTATAGTTTTTCAATTGTTGTAGAAATAAGAACCCAGAAAACTTAGAAAATTGCATGTTTTCTTGTTCCTCTCCCAGAGATGCAGACACTGTATAGTTAACTGCTTTCCCAGTAATATATAGAATACATTTTAAGAAACATTGATCTGGTGAGGAATGGTAATTGTATTCTATCTACAATTCTTAGAGGTCCATTCATGTTAAAATGCAAGCTTAATTTTCTTAATGCTGAAAAAGGTGGCATATCATTCACTCTACCAAAAAATCTATCAAAGAATGAGCTTAAGACAAAGGGGTTCATGGCAAGCAAGAAAAAGAAAATTACACCGGAGTGTAGTGGGAGGTGCTGAAGGTACTTTGAGCCTTCTACTTCACGTTGTACTGCCTCTGATAATCTGCAACATGTTACATTTTGTGGTTCACAGATCTTTAAAGAGAACCAAGGACAAATTATCAGAATATTCTCATTTTGTAGACATGAATTGTCATTAATGATCTTTTGCAAATAAAATATGATATATATATCCAAGATTACACAGGTGTTAAAGCAGCACTTTTAACCGGTTTTAACCTGAATTTAAATTATTGTATAGACTGAAATGACAGGCTAAGTGAGAAGGGATACTCACATTTAACAATCAGAGAGACAATAAGGTATGGATGTTTCTTTCTGAATAAAGGAATCTGTTCTAGAGGGGATTTCAAATCCATTGTGTGGTGATTTGAGTTAAAGCTGTTTTGAATTTGCAAATAAATGAGGCACTCAGAACTCACATTAGAGCCTGTGTTTGAGGGAGCCTCTTAAAACCATAACGTTATTATTTTCAGTTAATTTTACATTTTACCATTGATTGGGGTCCTGGCATTGTGCTAGTCACAGAACAGAATATCGCTTTAAAGGCATGTCTGAGTGAATGTGTAATTTTCCTTATGGGACAGAATAAGGCTTATGCCAGGAGCTACATCTATGTGAACCGTCTTAGGGAGAGTAAAGGAATTGAACAACAAAACCTGTCTAACAACATAATATGGAGGCTTCCAAAGCAGCTTGGTATTGTTACTCACATAGATTTTCTTCCTAAGTAGAAAATTGGGACCACAGTTTCCCCGTGGTATTTTCATCACAAGTTTAGATGCAGCAGAGTCTCCTTTTGCCGTTTACAATTCCCTCCCTGTGTTTAATATTTATGCAATATTGAATTAAGTAAAATCCTAGAGTTCTGCTCTTGTTCCTTTGTGTTGTGTTTGGGGGAAGCTGTGCAGAGTTCAATAGAATATGAAAATACGCTATATTGTACTCATTATGAACTTAGCTGCTGACTGATAGACTATCCTGGGAAATAAACTTCCCTTATAGGGAAATGTCATGTTTCCTGTTTTCTTTCATCGACTCCATTGTTTTATTCTCTACCATGAATGCAAGTTGTTTTGAAGAAGATCTTGTTTAAGTAAACTCTGTTGTGAGATCTTCATTCCATTTCCCAGAAAAATATCTGAAAAGTTGTGCATCCTCCCCCACACTAGTTCCAAACAAGTTTTTCCTGATCTCACTCTTAGTTTAAAAATCCTTCAACCCGTCATAAGTTGTAAATAGTTGTAAATTTATTATTACTTCACACTCACCATGTGTAAATTTGTCTCCTGTATGACATTCTACAGGCCTAAAATACTACTTTCCCCTTTTATGTGTGACATTAGTTTCAATCTTGTTCCTTCCTGAAAGACTTGCCAAGAGCTTTGTCTAATTTTTTCTTTTCAAAGGAGCTTTTCAGTGTCTGAAGCTATTATTATCATGATTCCATCTTTCCCCGACCCAAATTCTTCTTTAGTTCTCTGTGACCAATAATTTCTTCCTTCTAGAATCTTCTGTAACTTTTCAGTTGAAAAAAAGCGGAAGCAGAATATTAGAATTGGAGAGGCCCTCATGAGAGACAGTAGTGCTTAGAGTTTAGGAGCTTGGATCTAGAAGCAATAGCAATAGCTCAGGTTTTTATAGGTATGTGACCTGGACAGAAGTACCTAACCACTCCCAGCCTCAGTTAACTTGAAAGAAAGAAACAAACAAACAAACAAAAATATACACACACACGTATGTATGTATATTTAGTAATTGTGCATTGCTGATAGGATCAAATTTAATATTTGTATAGAATACATAGCACAATACCTAACACAATCCTATTTTTTGCCTCAATAAATTCTAAAAGCTCATAGAGCTAACAGGTGACACTGGAGAAGCTATCTCCTGTCATTCTGAAACTCCATGGCCTGAGAAAAAGGTATATCTCTGCACATCTTGTTATTCCTAAATATTAGGAGTTTGAGTTTATTTTTACTGTGCATTTTAAACATGTTGTCTGCTATATGAAGTTGTTTTGCTTTTACCTTTTATATTGAATAGTATATATTAAAAGATTTTAAAATTATTTTTATGTACAAAACACCCTTAGTGTTCTTAGATTTGGCATTTGAGCTTACCAGTATTCATAAGCAAACTAGGACAACCATGGTATCTCATATATATTTTTCTAGTTTTTGAGAAAAATATTCTGAAAAGCTCAAAACGTATTTAAGAAAGGTAAACAGATGGAATCATTAAAAAAATCTTGGTTTTATCCTTTCATCTGTTTTATTATTATTTGTGTCTCTGTGTCTTTTTGCATAATTAAGCTTTTGGTGAACAGACTCTGGTAGAATCCCCATTTCTCACTTGTGAATCACTGATTCAGATGCACTGTGTGTGAGGTTTCGTGCAAACATGATTTCAAGAAAGACTGAGCCTGGCCAACTGTCCAGTAAAACTGTCTCAGTGAAACATATGCACTTGAGGTAGCATCAGGGTTTATGAGGGAAATGACATACCCTTCAGTGATATATTTAACTAGGCGATACAAAAAGGGAAAAAGGACCTCTTATGGGTGTCGAGTGCATACTTTTTTATTGAAGTAGAATTGATGTGCAATATTATATGTTACAGGTGTACAATATAGTCATCCACAATTTTTAAACGTTACACCTCATTTATAGTTATTATGAAATATTGACTGTATTATCTGTGTTGTGTGATATATCCTTGTAGCTTATTTTATACATAATAAGTTTTGCTTCTTAATCCCCTACCCCTATATTGCCCCTCTCCAACTCACTCTCCCCACTGGGAACCGCTAGTTTATTCTCTGTATCTTTGAGTCTGCTTCTTGTTGTATTTACCAGTTTGTTTTGCTTTTTAGATTCCAAATATAAATGATACCATACAGTATTTGTTTTTCTCAGTATCATTTATTTCACTTACACAATATCCTCCAAGTCCATTCATATTGTTGCAAATGGCAAATTTCTTTCTTTTTATGGCCGAGTACTATTCCATTGTATATGTATACCACGTGTTCTTTATCCATTTCTGTTGATGGACACTTAAGTTGTTTCCTTATCTTGGCAACTGCAGATAATGCTGCTATGAACACTGGAGTACATGTATCTTTTGGAATTAGTATATTTGGGTTTTTTGGATATACCCAGGAGTAGAATTGCTGGGTCATAAGCTAGTTCTATTTTTAGTTTTTTGAGAAACCTCCATACTGTTTTACACAGCGGCTGTACCAATTTATATCCCCACCAACAGTGTGCAAAGGTTTTTTTTTTTCTCCACATCCTCACAATAATTATCTGTGTTCTTTCTGATGATGGCCATTCTGACAGGTGTGAGGTGATATCTCATTCTGGTTTTGATTTGCATTTCCCTGATGATTAGTGATGTTGAGCATCTTTTCACGTACCTGTTGGCCACCTGCATTTCCTCATTTGAAAAATGTCTATTCATGTCTTCTGCCCATTTTTAAAATTGGATTGATTGTTTTTGATGTTGAGTTGTATCAGCTGTTGATATATGTTGGATATTAACCCCTTATTGGTCATATCATTTGAAAATATAATTATCTTCTCCCATTCAGTAGGCCGTCTGTTTTGTCAATGATTTCCTTTGCTGTGCAGAAGTTTTTAAGTTAATTGGGTTCTATTTGTTTATCTTTGCTTTTATTTCCTTTGCTTTAGGAGACAGATCAAAAATACTGCTACGATTTATGTCAAAGAGTGTTCTGCCTGTCTTTTCCTCTAGGAGTTTTACTGTTTCCAGTATTACATTTAGGTCTTTAATCCATTTTGAGTTTGGGTGCTTTTTATAGAGATGCAGGAAAGGGGATTTTTGAAATCTTATATGTGTAAGTCAATCTTTCAGTTTTAGATTTATTCTTTGAGAGTCAACTTTGTGTTCATTTAGAGATCATTTAAATAGAAATAAATCAAAATAGAATAACGGACCTACATATTTATACTAACCAGATTTATTTGATTTTTGGAAATGTTAATTTAAATATGTTTAGTTTCTGTTTTGTAATACCTGTACAAAACAGAAAGATACCAGTGGTTTGTCCCACTGAGATTTGAATTAACTGCATTGATACTTGAAGAATTTACCATGTTTTTCAGGGTCGAGTAGAAGGAGGAATTACTTTAAAAAAAAAAAAAAACCTCACAAGAAAATGTGTTTCAGGATTTCTAACCAAGAATAGATGTAATCCACTTACATGAACATCTAAGAATTGGGAGTGTACTTTCTACTCTCTTAGACATTGACAGATATGACGGCTATGAATATATTCAAAAGCGAGAGCCACTTGTCATGTGTGGCCTATGCCTATTTCCAGTCATGCATACCAAATGCATATTCCAACTGGAGAATGGTGATGTTTGTGTTATAGCTAGAACCCTTTTTCTAGCAATGGTGACTTCTTGGAATTCAAGGTAACTTTGGAATTTTTGGTATTCCTAAAATTGAAATTCTAAGTGAGAGAGCCCTATGACAGCCTGGGTATATATCAGCAGAGTCCAGTGTGACCCACTGTCTTAGTTGAGGCTGCTGTAACAAATGACCATAGAGTAAGTGGCTTGAATAATACATTTCTCACAGTTCTGGAGGCTGAACACCTGAGATTAGGGAGCCAGCATGGTTGGGTTTTGGTGAAGACTCTCTTCCTGGTTTGAAGATGTATACCTTCTTTCTGTGTCCTTGCATGGTGAAGAGAGAGAGGAAAGAGAGAAGAGAGAAAGGAAAGAGAGGCGAGAAAGAGAGAAAGGAAAGGGGAGAGAGAAAGAATTCCAGAGCACAAGAAAGTAAGCTCATGTCTTTGTTTCAAGGGCATTAATATCATTAATGAAGGCCCCACTCTCATGATTTAATTGCCTCCCAAAGGTCCACTTATTAATACTATCACATTGGGGTTTAGGATTTTAACATATCAATTTTGGGAGTACACAGACACTCAGTTCATACTATCCACTCATCACAAAAATCACTTTTCCCCTATATCCAACAAAAGGAGATGACCATTTTTCTTAGAAGTCTACATTTTCTAAATGATGAACAGTTGCTCCAGATGTTTTCTCCCCATGGGGGAATTTCTGCTGCTAACAATGCCTTCTCACTCTAGATAGCTTCATGGTACTTAACTTTTACAAATGAGGGAAGTCTGATTCCCTGTGATGACTAAAACTGTCTATATGCAAGGTGGAATTTAGAGGGTAAGAGAGGATTCTTAAACAATTAATGAAAGAATAATAATTAAAAAAACCTGATATTGCATTCTGGGCATTGATAGTAATCTACCCTAAAAAAATCTATTAGGAATGGAGGGTGGAATTGAATTTTAAAGCAGTCTTTTAGAAGAGTTTTACTCTGATTTTTGAATTACTGAAACTCTTAAAACATAATACATTTTCACGAATGGTACTTGATGTTGCCTATCCATCTAATAAATACAAAGTGAATGTTTCTCAAGGGATTTAAATGAGAGGAAATACAAACATGTACATTATATTGTTACATAATGAACTATTATGGAAAATGGTATATTCTTATTCAGAAATAAAAATTCTAATTTTAATAGACTCAAAGTTCTATTACTAATCTAAGTTTGAAAGCAAAGCAGTGGCAACTTATGAACACACGAGGTTATCTATATCCAACTAGAATAGCACATACAAACTGATGGCTGAAATTGATTCAGTCTCAAAAGGCTTTGCCCTTACACAGTGGGAAGTGGAATGCACAAAGAGAAAGACGATCCTGTTAAGCTGAGCTCTGCTTGGGGCTACTCATTTAAAATGACATATTGAGGTAAAGCAATGCCAGTTGTTGGGCAATGCAAAGAAATAACACACTCTACTAATCAGGTTGATTAAAACTCCACATAATCACTCTGCCACCTCACTATCAATTTGCACAGGCAGTTAATACTTTTATTATTATGTATTTCCATATAGCGATTTGTCCATCCTTACAATATCTGCTAAAGAATACTATTTTATTTGCTGTACAAACCAATGGAGACTATGGACCACATTATCTTTTACAACTTCACTCATACACAAGGCAAACATTGATAGTAGGTTTGATAAACTCTAAACTGATTTCAGCTGTATTTAACTCAGCAAACTTTCAACATTTCTAATAAATAGCATTTTCTTGCTGATGAAATACAGAATAGAAATGTAGATACACAATGCAGGAATGAAATGTGCTTGAGACGAGGGACATAAAGTAGAAGGCAACAATGGAAAAAATAACAGTATGAGAAAGTTCAGAAATTTAACACAGAATAAAATAAATTTAAAATGAAAATACTGCAGTGAGTCTTAAAATAATTTAATTGTAATGGTGCTAAATAAGCAGTTTATCACCAATTTGCAGGTTATCAAGCAATTTGCAGGTTAATGAGAAAAATAGATAAGCATGAAAGAATAGATAGGAAGTGTTTAAACTAGTGGTAGTTTTTTATGGAGAGCCATAATTTAGAATTTATAGGAGGATTAAAATTCAATTTTACATGTTTCTTGCCAATCAATTTCCAGGTTCTTAGAATGCACTATAGTTTTGAATGTACAACTATTGAGGAAAGCTTGCTAATAGATACCTCGGACCAATTTTTGCTTTTTTTTTTTTGGCAACTTCTTATTAGTGTATAATTATTTTAAAATAAAAAGGTGAAAAATAGTAATAAAGAAAATGGGGGAAAATGCTAAGTGGTGCAGAACTCTATAGCACTCTCATGAAAAGACCTGTAAGAAACACATTAAAAAACATTTTGCAGAACAGTAAAAATCTGCATGCACTCACACATCTGTCAAAATCATTTATTCTAGATCCATTGTATTGGTTAATACGTCACTTAGAATTATTTAAGCTTGAAAGAAGGATCAGTGTATCGAAAATGCCCCATTTTTAGGTAACTCACAATGTCAGGATGTTGCATGGCTCTAAATAAAATTCTGAAAATAATCATTGTAATGTATCTTCTAACATGTACATATAATATTACCTAATTAGTTTTTAATGGATAATGATTTTTGTTGGTTGTGGTGGAGGGGGCACAGTTGTTGAGTACATAAAAATAAGATAAAATTTTTAACATATTATGAATCAGTGATAAGACTATAAGTTTTGCACTACTTCATGTACTAAGTACAAATTGGTAATGTTGATTAAAGGAAGAAAGATTCAGGAAGTTAAAGATAAAATGGAAATACATATAAAGTCTTCCCTTCTCAAAGTAGTCTAGAACTGTAATTTTCATTTAATAAATGAAACTTTTCTGTTTCTGTTAGAGAGTATCATGGGATGATTCAAGGTCAGTGTTTACAAAAATCAAGCTAAATCTTTTAATTTCAAAAATTCATTTTCTTAACTAATTAGCATTTAATTTTCTCAATATTGGATATGGTCTTCTGGGAAATGTCAATTCATTATGACTTGTAACTTGGATAATAAAAAGCTTATTTGTGAGTTAAATCTTATTTCAGGACCAAAAAAATCAAGTTTATCATTTTTATATAATTTTCAATTTGAGATACTGAGGGTTTTATATTTAATTTTAGATAATAGAAAGATACCAATTTTTATGGACTCATATTCAAAGTGGCATCATAATGCTAAATTATTAGGCAATTTTATTTTAATTAGGAAAAGACATTCAGTTTTTCAATTTAATATTGTATATCTTAAAAATCAATGGGATATAAAATTCATCATCATTAAATTCATTAAACAATTCATTATATTTCATTGTTGTTAAAGTTCCAGTATATTGATAATACTCCTTAAACATATACAGAGTGCATTCAGTCTGCAAGGGTCTTTCTAGTTTTATTGTTTGAAATAAGCATTTTATAGAAAACAATTAAGGCATGATTGATCTCCTTATCCAATCTGGTTCCCTTTAGGATTGTCTAATAGCAACAGTTTATGTTTAATATTTAGGTAGGCAGTGTTACCTCTTAATATTAAGAATTTTAAAATGATCTATTTGAGCTGAGGAGAAAATCATAGTACCAAACAGCAATAATGATAATATACTGTTATCTCTCTTTTGACAGAAGGAGTGATCTTGGCCAAGTCCTTTAACTTTTTGAAAATAGTTTTTATATTTGTAAAATAGAAGGACT
Source organism: Vicugna pacos (assembly GCF_048564905.1). Lineage (NCBI taxonomy): Eukaryota > Metazoa > Chordata > Mammalia > Artiodactyla > Camelidae > Vicugna > Vicugna pacos. The sequence goes on from NC_132997.1 coordinate 63,163,126, forward strand.
TAATGGTCTCAAACTCTAGAACTTCCTGTGTTCTTTGCAAATAAAATTTAATTACAGAGTAAAATTTATAAAGAGCTGTACCAATACATTGCTTTGTACAACTGCTTTCATCATTACAAGCCCATCTAGAGAATTTGTCTAGTAAAGTTTTTATTTTTTCAATTCTATAGTGCTTTACAATTTTCTAAAATTTCACACAAATGATTTAATATAGTCCTATAAGAATTCTTTTTAATCCCCTACCACTATATTGCCCCCTCCTCCTTTCCTTTCCCCACTGGAAGCCACTTGTTTGTTCTCTATATTTGGGAGTCTGTTTCTTTTTTGCTTCATTAATTCGTTGTATTTTTTTTAGTTTCAACATATAAATGAAATCAAATGATATGTGTCTTTCTCTGTCTGACTTACTTCACTTAGCATAATGCTCTCCAAGTCCATCCATGTTGCTACAAATGGCAAAAATATCATTTTTATGGCTGAATAATACTCCATTCTGTGTGTGTGTGTGTGTGTGTGTGTGTATACCATATCTTCTTTATCCATTCATCTGTTGATGGACACTTAGGTTGCTTCCATTCTTTGGCAATTGTAAATAATGCTGCTGTGAACATTGTGCTGCATGTATCTTTTCAAATTTGGGGTTTTTTCCCCTGATACATACCCAGGAGTGGAATTGTTGGGTCATTTGCTAGTTCTAATTTTAGTGTTTTGAGAAACCTCTATACTGTTTTCCCTAGTGGCTGCACCAATTTACATTGCCACCAACAGTGTGCAAGGATTCCCTTTTCTCCACATGCTTGCCAAATTTTGTTACTTGTGTTCTTTCTGATGATAACCATTCTGACAGGTGTGAGGTGATATCTTATTGTGGTTTTGATTTGCATTTCCCTGATGATTAGGGATGTTGAGCATTTTTTCATGTGCCTATTGGTCACCTGCATTTCCTCTTTGGAAAAAATGTCTATTTAGGTGACCATTTGCATTTCCTCTTTGGAAAATGTCTGTTCAGGTCTTCCACCCATTTTTTTTTAATTGTGTTGTTTTTTGTTTTTGTTTTTGATACTTAGTTTTATGAGTTATTTATATGTTGGATATTAACCCCTTATCAATTACATCATTTGCAAATACAATTATCTTCTCCCATTCAGTAGGTTGTTTTTCTGTTTTGTCAATGGTTTCCTTTGCTGTGCAAAAGATTTTAAGTTCAATTAGGTCCCATTTGTTTGTTTTTGCTTTTATTTCTTTTGCTTTACATGTCAGATCCCCCTCCCTCCAGAAAAAATACTGCTACCAATTTTATCAAAGAGTGTTCTGCCTGTGTTTTCCTCTGGGGGTTTTATGGTTCCCAGTATTACATTTAAATCTTTAATCCATTTTGAGTTTATTTTTGTGTATGGTGTTAGAGAATATTCTCATTTCATTCTTTTACATGTAGCTGTCCAGTTTTCCCAGAACCACTTATACAAGAGTCTGTCTTTTCTCCATTGTGTGTTCTTGCCTCCTTTGTCAAAGATTAATTGACCAAAAGTTTGTGGGTTTATTTCTGGGCTCTCTATTGTCTTCCACAATCTATGTGTCTCTTTTTGTGCCAATACCATGCTGTTACGATTACTATACCTTTGTAGTTTAGTCTGAAGTTACGGAGTATGATTCCTCCAGCTCTGTTCTTGCTCAAGATTGTTTTGGCTATTCAGAGTCTTTTGTGTTTCTGTATAAAGTTTTAAATTATTTGTTCTTGTTCTGTGAAAATGTCATTAGTATTTTGATGGGGATTTCATTATATCAGTAAATTGCCTTGGGTTGTGTGGTCATTTTAGCAATCCAAGAATAGTGTATATCTTTCCATCTATTGTGTCATCTTCAATTTCCTTCATCAGTATCATAGTTTTCTGAATATTGGCCTTTTACCTCCTTAGGTAGGTTTATTCCTAGGTATTTTATTCTCTTTGATGTGATGGTAAATGATACTGTTTCCTTAACTTCTCTTTGAAAAAAATTTTAGCTTTTCTAATGTTAAAAACAAACACCAAAAAAGGTTATCAGAGGAAAATATTTTGATTCCTATATTCTGCATGTGGCAAGTAATATACATTATGGTTCAATACTTTCTGAAAACAATTTGGTTTTGTATGTTACTATTATATCATCTATATGAAATATTATCCTGTTTGACATGTTACATTTAGCCTGATTTTTTATAATATGATCTTAAAAAGTTATCCAGAGATGTGTACCTATGACTTTTCAATATAATTTATACATATATATATTTAATGTAGTAACTGATTTCTGCACAGATTATTAAATTACTTAAGTAATTTTTAGTAGCTTACAGTATTTATCACAATCATATAATCACAATATATGTTTTAAAACCAATACCAATGTGCTGTGACTTACCAGTTCTACGAGTGCTCTTAATGTTGAAGTACACTTGTAGATAGTGCTTTCAGTCAAATCAGTGGTTTTTATTCATATAAAATTTAAGTACATTTAATAGGAAAAAATACATATTTTGAATATTCAGTGTCATTTCAAAATATGGAATTACTCTTGCCTTTTAAATGCAGAATGACAACTTAATTGTGGAAGAATTTGATTTATTTTTATAGTATTTCTTTTGATTAGGAATATGGTTATTTCTATTAATGTTTAATAAGGCACAGATTGCTCAATACTTGAAAATTAGTATTTCTCATTAAAAACACACTTTGTGTTCCTCACCTCATTAATTGAGCAATTAGAAATTAAGCTACCTGTATTATAATGGTGAAGCATGTAGGTGGATGAATTGTCAGAATAGTGCCTTGTTCTACTCAGTTTACCCTCGAGCATATTCCAAGGAATATTTCAATAGATAATTAGTCTACTTTCTTTCCAATTTGTGTGAATTGAATAATTTTTTAAAGACATTTCCCAGAATAGTTTAATTAGAATAGTATTAATGGCTATAATGGCTACCATTCGTTGAGCACCTAAAATGTATGAGGATGTCTGCTAGAAACTTCATTTGAATCCGCGTTAAACTCCATGGCAACAATGGGTGCTGTAGAATACTATAACAACCTTTCAACTAGAAAAAAGGAAAGGAAGATAAGGAAAACAAAGGAAAGGAAAATAAAAGGAAAGAACAGAAAAGCCAAGAAAAAAGAAAAGAAAAGGAAAGAGAAGGTGAGACAGATTTGCTGGACTCCCAAGCTGCTTTTCTTTTTATTACTGTTGGTTGTCTGCAGATTTAGAATTCGGATAATCTATGCTTCAGATGTTAAACTCACCTCTAGTCAGAAAACAGAATGAGATTTTTTTTTAATCACAGATTTAAAGTATTTATAATGACAGAATTACAGTTTGCTGTAATAGTGAATCATAGAGCAGGTGCTGCTAGTCTCTGAACAGAATGAGATTCCTGCTGTTCGCTGTGGACATGAAAACTGGCCAATGTGATCAAGACCATGAACCTATTAAGAAGGAAGATAACACTTCTTACAGTGTAATACAATATTATTAATTAATATTTTTTAAATTACATCTCATAGGTGAAAGATCTATGGGCGCTAGGATATGTAACCAGATAAAAGTGAGTAAGAGGTAAACCATTGTTCGTAAAGTGCAAAGGTAGCTTAGAAGATAACGCCATTTTGCCTTGAGTTGGCAAAGCAAAGGATTAATTTGCTCCTGGTGATTTATTATGAAGCTTGAAAAAAATTACAGCAAAGGGAAACTAAAAGGCAGTCTTGGACTTGATTGAGTCTCTGGTAACATAAATTTCTCTGCTTTATAATGATCTTAATGTTCTTTCTGGAAGCAGGAGGTCCTAGACCTTGTGCTTATACTTACTAGGGATATCATTAGAGGGTTTAAATATACTTGTGTAAATTTTGGCAACATTATAGAATATTAGAATAGAATTATAGAATATACTGAATTTCCAATTCCCTACTATTTTAGGAAAACAATGATATATGCCTTGAACAGTTTTCATGATGATACAAATAGTATGCATAAAACTTTTGTATGTAATATAATATACAGTATATGCTGATTATAATTGTTTTATTCTACTTATTTTCTTTTTATTATAATATTATGCTAATAAAGTAAAATTATACAGACTTCACAATTAAAGAGAATAATATCTTAATCAGCAAATACTTTAGTATGATTTTATTTTCTTAAAATATGTTTTATCAGAAATGTCAACAGAAAAAGCAAATATATACTCAAAATTTCTTGTTAATTTATTAAAGATTTAATTTTTCTTTTAAATTTAAATCTAAAATACAAAAATATTAAATCTAAATTACAAAATTTTTCTTTTAAATATTAAATCTAAATTACAAAAAAGTTTTAAGTATTTGAAAGCAGTGAATACTACAGTGTTATTTCTGTTGTGTGTCAAAAAAGAGATTTCAGCCAGTAGCAAGCTCTAGACTGTAGACTCCCTTAGCCTTTTGGTCAGTTTAATATCTGACCCTTAGTCAGAGCTCCTGCATTCAGCTTGTTACAGATTTGATGTGTGTGTGAGGGGGTGCAGTGTGTGGGAATGTGTGCATAAGGTGTGCCTATAAAAAGTATTAATAAAGCCATCCCCACCTGCCTGTCTCTTCCATAATAGAGCCACTAATGTAACCTACAGAAAATTTCGGATGACTCAAACTGAGTTTTTGTGTTTAGTTAAATTTTAATAGTGGCTTCTTCCGTATTCTTTCATCCTTTTGATTGACATTTTGTCAAAATCTTTGTTGGGGAGATCTCATTGTGGATAACCATATACAGTGTCTTATATATTATTGGTTGGGAAACAAAGCGCTATCATTGTTTCTTAATATTGTTCCCCGTGAGAACACAAGGGAAATAATTCTGATGCTTTTTTCATACTCATTCCAGTTCCTTACGTCCAGTGAATTGCAGAATGTAGGCATGATGTGAATGTAGTAGCTTGTTAAAATCCACAGTTTCTCTTTTGACTCTGCTTTGATACTTTGCATATCCAAGGAGTGGGTAAGGGAAGCATAAATATGGTAGTTAAATTGGGAGGAGCAATTTTTGAGAGAGTGAAATACTTGGGTCAAAGAAACTGAACCTGCAAATTTTATGAAAACATTTATGTTTCTTACTATAATCGATATATGTTTCTGTAAAACAAAAAATATTGATGATATGGCTAAAATCTCATGCATTTACTCATTCTTATTCTTTTTTATGCTTTTTATGAGTCAAAAATACAATTTTTATAAGTTACTATCTCTGAGAAGTAGCCAATTCAGCAAAAACATCTAGTTATTATGAGGTAGAAATAACTTTGCAACTAGACACCCATCCAAAAATGCTCCCCATGGTTAAACTAAACTAGAAATAAAATCAAAACTATTGATAATTGTTGAATTCATGTTTTATATCTAAAGAAAAATTTTTAAGTTATTGAGAAAGCAAGTTTATTGTAGCAATCCATATTTACTTAGTATGTCTTTATTATGTGAACACAATTGTATAATTAATATGGGAGGTTTATGGATGTCATTCTTTCTTTATAAATGTACAGAATGATAATATCCTTCTTTATATAAAGAAAATCATGGACATATTTTCTTCAGATAACTCTGTTGTAGCTTCTAATGATAAGTGACAAACTATACTGAAACATATTTAAAACAACAGTTTTCACCTCACAATTTAATGTCAGTTTACTTGGATGTCTTTGCCTCAAGATATTTCAGAAGGCCTCAGTTAAGATGTCATTTGAGGATATGGTCTAATCTGAAGGCTTACCTGGGGGGAGAATCAGCTTCTAAGCTTTATGTACATGGATGTTGGCAGGATCCACTTCCTCAAAGGCTGCTGGTTTGAGTGCCTCAGTTACCTTCTTGCTTTATTAGAGGCAACCCTCAGTTCCTTATATTTGGGCCTTTCCGTAGGACATCTAACCCTATGGCAGCTGGCTTTGCTCTTTATGAAGATTTCTTGTAACTTAATAACAGAAGTGACATCCCATCACTTTTGCCATATCGTCTACTCATCATAATGTAATTTGGACGTCATTGTGTAATTTGAATCTCATGCTTCTGAGACTTGATAATCATTAAAACATATAAGAAATAATATATGAAGGTATTGTGGTAGAAGTAAATGATAAGTACTATTATTTTGTAAAATTTAAAACTGAGACAAATATAATTGTAATGATGCCATTAATCACAAAGGATTAAGGTACTATAATAAAAGTGACAAAGTATAAGATTTTATTTAGGATAACTTTAAAAATAACAAATATGAGAGGTGCTTAGCATATCATCTATGTTTCAAGAGTGTAATGGCGAGGGTAAATTACCTTGACGGTATCCCTCAAATTCACCCGTTTGAAAATTTATGGAACAAATATCAAATTAAATCAAAACACACATATTTGCTTACTTCTAGGCAGATAACTGCACAAAGACACATTTAATACTCAATTGCAAAAGAATTATTCTATGGTAAAGAGAGGAATGTTGTGGTTTTAAGCTATTTTTTAAAAATCAAAGATATACATGTACATAGTTTTAAAAATCAGCCATTATAATTTTTAAAAAGTTTACAATTAACAAAAAACAAAAACCAGGATTCCCTAAAATTCCTAGTCTCAGTACAAAATACTCCTTTTGTTTTTATGCTATCTTCCTAAATAACATTCTTATAAAGCTGTCTCTATTTTCTTTTAATAAAACATGATATATGGACTTTTTGAATACAGTGTTAATAAGGCTTGAAAAACAGGCAGATACGCCTAATGAATGATGTATTGATTCCACATTATGTTGCATGATGTGTGCAGCACTCCACATGATATGCTCAATGTGTTGCTCCTCCCACCCGGTATCTTCAAAGTCCGAGTCTGCCATTAGCCATGCATATTTCAATGGGCTGTGAAAAACTGAAATGAATAGAGTGCATTAAGCAGCATTTTCATCCGTCCCGGCACGTGTGTCTGTGATGTGTTGCCTCAGATAAATTGTGACTTTGAATGATTTTCACTATATAAATCTGCACATTTAGCATACCCGGGGATAAGTAGTCAGGGAAGAAGGGACTGTCAAATCTGTAGAAAGGTAAAATAAAAATTATCTATGTTTTACGTCTACATGTATAAGGTAGAGGTGGCTCTTTTTTGACCACTTCTCTTACATACATTGATTGCTTTCTCCCATCCGCTGAATATAATATTATACTTCTTATTGTCAGTTCTTACATGATCAAGTTACTTTCATGTTGGTGATAGCTGAACAAAGTGGTGCCCTATGATTCCAGGTCTTTGTTTTGTCCTCCAATAAAAACGGCCTCCTTTTGGATTTTCTTAGCTTTTAATTGTCCTTTCATGACTTAAGTGTCACATTTTTATTGAAATTCTAGAGCATTTCTCCAGTGGTAACTCATATCAGGAAGCATTCCTTCGAGCCCCTTCCATCCTGCTGGCTGACTGCCCTCTTAGCCTGCAGCCAAGCAGTTATCCTTGGAATTCTGTCATCACTATCTTAGAGTCCTCATGCCTCTTTCTCATGCTGGATTATCACTTAGCTATATCCCTTTCTTGCTCATAATTTATGTTCCTATTTCGGTAGAGTAGATCCTCAAGTCATTTCCTGAGTGAGAATACATTAGTATTCTTCCTGAGTGTGTTTCTGAGTGTTTTCAGATGGACTTTATTCATAGTTCGGCTCAGCGTGTAAACCTAGTGGTCCCAAAATTTTAAACATATTTATCCATTTCCTTTTGGTTTCCAGTGTTTTTACTGCAAAGTCTGACTCTATTGTGAATCCCTGGCCTTTTTTTGTGTGTGTGTGTGCTTTTCTGAAATTTTTAGGATCTTTTCTATGTTTTGAAATTTCACAGTTTGATTATTTTTACTTTGTTTACTTGTTATTTTTCACTTATTTTGGTCACTTTTTTAGTCCGAAAATTCAGATCTCTTGATACTAAAAACCTTCCTAGTATTTTTTGTTAATTTCCTCCCCACTGCTTCCCTGTTCCATTTACTATTCATGTCACTTGTACTAGCTGGATGTTGGACTTCCTTGTCTGATCCTCTACTGTATTAACCTTTCTCTTTTATTTACTTACCTCTGTCTCTTTGTTCTGCTTTCTGGAACCTTGCCCAGATCTATATTACAAATTTTCAAGTGACATTTTATGTCTGTTGTCAACTATTATTATTATTATCAATATTGTTATTTATTATAAAGAGCTCTTCCTTGTTCTATGAACATAAACTTTTTCTTAAAGGATCTTGTTTTGTTTAATTATCCTGTTAGTATCCATCTGAAAATACAATTATGGGATTTAAAAAATTTGGTGTCCTTGCTTCATCACCATTTCCTCTGAGATCAGACTTCTATATATTTGGTCAGCCTCATATACTAGACGTTTTCCTCCATTGTCTAGTGTTTATTGGCTGCCAGTTCCATATTTGAGTATGAGAAACTAAAAATAAACTGATTAGTAACTCCATGTTTGTCCAAGCTTTATTAATTGATGGATGTGAGCATAGTTTGATTTGATGAAGAATCTCATGTTTCACTGTGGGAACTTACAAATCTCCATAGGCTGGTCAGACTCCCCCCACCAAAGAATTCTAATCTTTGGTCTTAGAGAATTCCAACTCAGCATTCTGGAAGCCAGTGTGGAAAGGGACTTGAGAGTTCTCACCATTTAGCCTATGCTTTTTTATCGGTGTATAGAGCACCTCACTCTTATTCTGTGCTATTCCCAAAGCCCACAAAACTTTGTCTAACCGTTGCAGAGAGTAAACTTCCTGCATTTTCCTGGTTAGTTTGGTGGTGAGAATTCCCTAAATAGGAGATCAGAGAAGAAATCTAGGGAATCCAACTGCTGCTTCTACTACACACTGACAGTTAATTACCTCCTGGTTTTATGCCTTCCTCCTTCTCTGTCATCCAGACACACACACAAACACACACATACAAACGCAGAACCCTTCAAAGGTATCTGGCATCTACAGTTATTAAGCTGTTAAGGGATTTTTGCAGTGCAAATTGGTATTTATCTTTTTTTCTTGGTTTCCCACACAACAACCAGATTTTTTTGTTGTTGTTGTTCTGCTACAGTGTTACCACTTGGCCATCTACCTCTGATCATAACAAAACTAACTTGACATCCCTCATCTGTTCAGGTTCTACCTTGCTCTATAGGGGATTTTGATTTTATTCCTTTACTACAATATTAATGGAGAACTGGGAGGGAGTAAATTAAAGAGCTTAAGTTACAGAAACATTCTTTGATGTTACAAGTTAGAGGAGTAATGAATCCAGGAAATAATTAAGGACACTGGCTGATTTTTATTCCTTTATCAGTTAGGGAAATTAGCTGCTGTTCATTCACTTATCTGTTATGTACTTATTTTACTATGTACGCTTTCCTGGGCTCAGCACTAACTGCAGGTTGTAATATAGTCAACATTACAAAAAAAAAGCATCTTCTCATGAGCTTGTGTTTTAATAGGGGATACAAGCAATACGTAAAGAATTCCTAGTTATTTTACTCTATTTTACCGTTACCTGTGTTGGTGAGGCAATTGATGTCTTTGTATCTATGATGCAAGCACATACAACATGGCACTCTCCTCCTCTCAACGCCACAGTCAGTAACATAATTTTGGTAGCTTGAAGTTACGGCTGAAGCTAATCAGGTTTTGGCTTAATGAACGTATTTTACTCAAAGGTGGAGTAGTTTGTAGGAGAGCACATATGGGATTTAATGACAAAACATTTACTGGAGAAAGTTAGCAGAGAGGGATGCAAGTGTTTTTGTCCAATCATGGTTGAATTGCAATTGTAGGTTACAATAGATGGAAGAGTTCTGCAGACAGCAAAAGCATTTGCTTAGCTCTGCATAATTTACAGTAAAGATCACTGTATTTTTCAGTATGTGTAAATATTGCTACACATTTTTATATCAGTAAAATTTATAACAAATTTACAAATGTATACATATTTTAAAAGTTAAACATTTGCCATCACCCTACAGCTTATGTCTCTCCAGCCCTAGAGACAAAACACATTCTGAAAGTTCTGAATTCAATCACTATAGATTAATTTTGCCTGTTATTAGACAGAGTATGCAGTGTGCACATGTGTACTTGTGTGTGTCTGCCTCTCTGCCTATGCTTGTGTCTGGTTTGTTTCCCTAAACTTTTAAAAATCTATTCGTGCTGTATTAGGAATTTGTTTCTTTCCATTGCTGAAAAGTATCACATCATATGCCTGTATTTCCTGTTGGTGGGCTTTTTGGGTAGTTTAGCTATTCCGAATGAAGTTGCTTCTGTGAACAGTTTGTACATGCCAGGTACGGCTTCTTTAAAGTTGATAAATTAATTCTAAATTTTACCTAGAAACATAAAACCCAGTAAGGAATACATAAATGCAAACAAACAAAAAAACACTGTATGAAAAATGTTCACCAGTTGGGATAGAAAAATGTATACCTAACTGAACAACAATGTCATTGTTGTTTTACACATATGTGTGTGTGTGTGTGTGTATATATATATAACTGGTTTTATATATACATACATATATATGAAAGCTTATGTGTGTGTATATATATATTTATACACACACACACACACAAGCTTTTCATATTCATAGGAAAAAATATATATATAATTCAGTAGATGCCATAGAACAACTGGCTGTTTTTTAAAAGAACAAGGATGAAGTTGGATCCCTATTTCGTGCTAAAAACATAAATCCCATAAATCACTGTTTTAAAAACAAAAAGGGAGAGAAAAACTCACACATTGAAATAACTTACACATTGAAAATATACTGTGATACTGTTGTTATCTCTTTTGGTACAGATCGGGGTGGGGAGTTGTTGGCATAACTCTGTGGTGTGGGAGCCTGTATTATTGCACATACCTTGTTTAGCATCATTGCTGTAAATTACCAGTAGGTATTTTTTTTTCTTTTTAACATGAAACCGAGATTTTTTTAAAATACCCTTAGCATATTTACAATCAGAAGCCATGAATGCAGTTCTCCGCAAATTCCAAAAAATAAGAGTTCTATCTCGTAAGACAAATTAACAGAGGTATCAATGGATTAGGATAAATATAATCTATCATGGAGCTAGAATTCTTTGAATAGACAACCTATGTTTTCTAACCAGTATATTTATATACAAAAATACACTTGATGTGGACCAAACAGTGTCAAGGAGAAAAAAATATATATACACACATACATATTTTCATTATATACAAGTCAATATTGGTTCCCCTTTTCTTCATACTTTCTGTTTAAAAATAAATACTTCTTTTGGTTGCAAGTGACATTTACAAATTCAACTAATGATCATTTCTCAGCTTTGACAAAATTAATTTTTTAAATATTTTTAGTATTTCAGATACCTTTTATTTCTTCACATTTATTATTTATTAGAAATGACTGAAATACAAACTATAAGTAGGTACCATCATCATCATAAGAGTGGCTTTAAGAGAAAACTGGTCAGGTGAATATTACTGCTTCTCATTTTCAGCCAGTAAATAGTTGTCATTAATAGTCAACAATCTGTCAAGAATGCTCAAGATACAGTATATAAAACAACATGCTTGTTCACAGATAGAAAACAAGGGCTCAGGATGCTGAAACTGAGCGATTACACAGGCACAGGGCTTGCCATGTTAATTAGCTAAGAAAAGAGAACGCAAGGGTAATCCCTGGTTTTATTTCTGATACAAAGTGTAGCAGGGGTTTGAACTGACAGTGTCCATGTGATCTATCATAGCATGTCATCCTCTGAAGGCACTGGAGAGTTTAAAAATAGAACCCTGTGTGAGCAATCAGAATAGCTTCCTTAAAATCCTTGATCTAAAATTCTAGGAATATCATGTGTGTGTGTGCGTGTGTGAGGGTGTGAGACAGATATCAGAATTTCTGGGTCCAACAATCTGAGAGACATTTGGAATGAATAGTTAGTTCTTTAGTTCCTTGTTTTTTCTCAATATACACGCATGAAAGACATTGTTACAGCTAGAAACTGAGGCTTTTGGTTATTAGTGTTAGTCTTGTAAAAGAAATATTAACTTAATATAATTGTCTCAAATTTTTGCTATATATTTTAAAAAAATCATTATACTGCAATTTACCTTCACTAGATTTGAAAATAAAAATATCTCTGAATTAAATTTGAATATATATGAAATTTTATATTGTCATATAAAATTCTGATATTTGGAAAGTATGTATTAATCTAAAGTTTTCCACCAGAAATATTCTGAGAGTACCAATGTGCAGTGAATATAAGAAAAAGCAATAATATAGTAAACTTTAGATGTATGTACCTGACAGTAAATCAAAAAGTAGCCATCATGAATATTAATATAATGTCATTATTAATATAGTAATGCTACAGTAGAAATATTAGCAATAGTGTGATTTTATAATTTCTCATGCAGCCAGGAACAGTTTTGAGAGGGAAAGAAGACATTGTAATTTTGCTAGAAAAATAGGCGTACATTAAAACTGGCCTGAGTAAGCCAGGATATGTAGACATACTAAAAACAGGTGATATTACTTCTTCATGGTCTGCTAATTGTGAGAGAACTTCTTTGGGAAATGTTGGATATATTTGATATGTAAACCGTATTGGGGTTGGTCCGAAGGGACTTCCTCCCAGCATATGGATTTTGATCTAAGCTCCTTCAGTACTTCTACCAGTATTGGGGAGCAATCATAGAAATGATGGAAACGAAGTCACATGCTGGATAATGAGGGGCTGTTGCTGGCTCGAGTCTCACTCTCCTGAATGATACTCAATTTCTGATATAAATGGAGGAGGTAATGAACAAAATAGAGACTTTGGCTAACTGTTGTTCATAGAGGAAAGATCCAAAATGGCTTACACACAAAGTGGAGAATCTTCATAATTGAAAAGCCCGGTGGTAGATCAGGATTTCCGTGCAGGCAAAAGTAGGGGTCAAATGAGGTCACAAAGATTCATGTCTTGGTTCCCTCTTTTGAGTTAGTTCTATTTTCAGAGGCTAAGCAAAGGGCCCCAAATTTTCTACACCTTACAATCTAAATCCATCAGGAAAAGCAAATATACATTTCAGCAAAAACTTGATTTCCCCAGATTCATTTTAACTTGTTTGATCAGCCTTCCTGTTATGAAGTCAGAATGAATCAAATAGACAATTGGCATAACTCTACACATATTGCTTGCTCTGAAACCGGTTTACACAAAGTCGCTGAGACCTAGATTCAGGGAGGAATGCTCTCCAAACCAAATCACGATCTGTTCCAGAAATAGTCAATGACAAAAAATAACAATGTGCACTACCATTAGCTTCTCTGTTCTCTTAATTTCCATCTCTTCCACATTCATATCACCATTCTCTATGTATTTTTATTTGCGTTCTTTTACTACTCTGTTAACTTCCTGCTATTGCATTTAATATATAACTTACTCCATTGATTGCACTGGGGTTAAATGTGGTAGAAAAGATAGGAATGGCCTCTAGAGTTCATCAAGGTTGTGCCAAGCACAAATCCTCTTACTAGCTATGTGACCAGCAGCAATAAATCATCTCTCTGTGCCTTCATTATTTTGTCTGCAAAATGGAAACATCCTTAGTTGTTTAGAAAATGATTGTAAAGCCTAGAAATAATCTATACAAAGGAGAAAGATTGGAGTCCTGAGCAACTAACTAGCTAAGGTGTCAGGAGGGCTCTTCCTAAAGAAGGAGCAATGTTCCTTCTTAGAAAATTTTAAGAAGTCATATCATGGAAGAAAGCATTTCAAAAATCTCTACATTTTGCACTTGTAACACATGTCAAAGAAAGCCCCTTATGTTAAAAATAAAACTGTTAAGAAAGAGAATCTCATGCCAAAATAGGAATATTCCTTTTTCATTTTAACAACCCTTTAACCCTTGTATAAAATGTAAAAATCTCTCTTGATTAGTTAAGTATTTGTGTACAAGAAAGGCAAGAACAGTATTTGAAGTAGTGAGTAGTATTTGTCTGTATGTGTGTGTCTTACTTAACAGAATTCTTAGGCATTCTACTTGGGAAAAATGCTCATTTATTGCTATTTCTTATTAGCTAGTAATACTTCATAAAATTTGCCGATTATGATTCAACATTATCCAAAATACAACATACCTTCCACCAATCCTAGCTTTTTCAGAATTTATTTAAAAAGTGCATGAATTGTGAGCAGGTCAGATACTTGGGCTTACCTCTATTTGTACATCACTTGATAAAGAACTATCAAACTTTCATATTTAAAGCACTGAGATTTGAACAAAAAAACAAACTCTGAACACAAAAATGTGACCATGTTTAGGGTATTATGAATGTGACCAAACAGTAAGAACACAGCAACAGAGAAGATGTTGAGAGTTTTTACAACGTCAAAAGGCACTCTTTTTTTTTTTTTTTTGAGGACTCTTGAAGATCTAGGTAAAATTATTACAATTTGACTGCACATATATGTTACATGGCATGTAAATGCATATATACAATATACTGCCCTTTTTTAGTTTACATATGAAGCACACATATTTTTAACATTTTAATTTAAAAATGTTTTCTTTATATATCAATATGTCAGTGGTTAAGAGAAAAGGTAATCGTTAGAAAACTGTTTCCCAAATTCCTGAAGTTGACCAAATGCATTGCCTTAGCAGCAATTTATGGTGTTAGATTTCTCACCCAGGTTTGATTCTTAGTTACCGATGTGTGTCAGGCTGAATATTTATCTTTATGCATGAGTCCACCCTTTAAATGAGGAGAATGTAGAAAGAAAAAGAATTTGGATCTGAAAAATTTATACTTGTCTTGATGCTTAGGAAAAAAATCTTCCTTTCCCTGTTCTATTGGTACTGCTAATTTCAGTTGTTAAACCTTTATTTCACAGAATAATTGGTAAACTCATTTGCATTTCTCTGTGAAAGTCAGCTTTCCAAATAAAACTTTATAAGTGTACACAAATTTATGACAATAGCCAAGTTGTCTTAGTGATGTGCAAATTTTTACCTAAGCCTCTGTTTTTCCTATGTGCCTAAGTCTTCCATAACAATATCTGAAAAATATAAGTATACTAGGTTATTTTCCCTCAGACTTGTACTATGATAGGGGATAAGGACATATATGCAGAATATGGAAGTTTTATATACAGTAAGGGTAGGATGGAATGAAATACATCCTCAGAGCCTTCAGACGTAGAGGGCATTTGCTTTTCCTCCATGTAAGCAAAGCTTAGCTACAACTACTATCACTAAATTTATCCTGCTGAAATAGCCTCTTTATGTAAATTCTAGAAAGGACAAAAATGGTAAACAGAGAGTCTTATGTCTGCATTCAGTTCAGTGTTAAGGCATGTGAATTTCCAGATAGAGCAAAGAATTGTGTAAGGCCAGAATGGAATTTAGGTGTGCAATATAAACTTTTATTGAGCACTATTATATGGACAGCACTTTATGCTGTGTTGCCTTATTAATTCTTCCTAGGTGATAAATACTACTCTGTTTTACATATAAGGAAAAGTAAGCACAGGAAAATTAACTCATTTGCCTCTAATAGGTAATATGAATAGTAAGCAGCAGATCTGGAATTGGAACTAAGGCTAGCTCTGGCCAGAATGTGTGCTCCTAACAGCTCTTCAACCCTTTCCCTATTCCTGTAAAACTGATGCTAATCACTGCATTTTACTGCTTTATGCTGTATTATAATACATGAGAAAATTACTTCAGAAATCCTGGATGTCTCTGAGACAAGGAAAAATAACTTTAACTATGACACAAAAGAGAAGTACTTTAGCAATCACAGCTGAAGGGAACTTGAGGAAGAAGATAACAGATGGTCACACATAGCATGATGTGTAGAAAATTGCTAACTGAGTTACGTACTAATGACAATTGTCTTACCATGGACGTCCTAGCTAAGAGCTGGTCAGTATCAGTTGGTTAACAGACTTAGAACATCTTTCAATTACATTGATGAGGCAAAAAATAAGTGATTCTAAATTTAAGTTTCTTCTCTACCTAACATTGTCTTGAATTTTATCCATGTAACCTGTGCTGTGTCTATTAGGTACAAATTGCTTAGTACAAAACTAAATTAAAAAGGAGGGGTGAACAGTGTACTCAAAATAAATGATTTAAGAATTCTCTCTTACGTTGTTACTGCTAGGGTTACCAGATTCATGTAATGCTTGCATGCAGAGACTGCCTGCTGCACATTTGCATGACCACCCACTAGTGGTAATTGCAACCAGCCTGAGTAACCACTAAATTATCATCTGAACTTAGTTAAGGATAAATAATTTGGTACTAACAAGGAAGTTGTATCTCTGCCTTTCTTTAATTTTCAAAGTAAACAAATTAAAATTTTCAAATTCGTAATGTTGTTTTCCCGCTTTATTATGGATTCATTGTTGTATTTATCCTGCTTAGATGCTCAGAGCTAATGAGCCTAAGACATGAATTTGAGCTCTTCGGGGGCCAATTAGCTTTAGTATGTTTGTAATTCCAACCTCTGCCTAAATCCCAGACAAGAATGCACAATGTATATGTTTATTACTCAGAGAAACAAGAACAAAACTGTGTATTGAACAAAATAAATCCTTAATACCCCCTAAAAAAGCTTTCCTGAATACAAGCTTACTAGAGAGTAGCCAGAAGCAACACCAGTGCGTGGTCAGACAGTGACAAACTACAGAAGTTAGGAGTGAAAGGCCTGAAAGTTTTGTTTAGAGTGGTTTGCTACTGATCTGTGAAGGCAGTCTGATATTTGAGTCCTTACAGCAGAGTGGTTAAAGAATGAACAGCTTCCAAGCCAGAGAAGAAGAAATTTGGCATTAAGAGGGGAGGTGGATGGCAACTCTATTCAAAAGGGCAAGGAAGGAGAAAGAAACAAGCACAGGGAAAAAAAGGACAATTAAAAAGCACTAAATAAAATAGCAATAAATACAAATGTATACATACATTATCATAATTACTGTATGTTCATTGAACTCATCAGTTAAAAGACAAAAATTATCAGACTGGATTTAAAACAAATGCAGCTCTGCTATTTATAAAAAAAAAATCCTTGAAACATAAGTATGTATAAAATTTGAAAGTAAAAGAATGATAAATATGTGCCCACAAAAACAAAAATAAAAATAAAAATGGTATTGCTATATAAATACAAGATAACATTGAAGGAAAAAGAATTCTAGACACAAAATGGTCAAGTATGCTGATAAAAGTTAATCCCACCAGAAGGGGAAAAACATTCTTAACCTATAGGGACCTAAGTACATTATTTTTGATATATCTTAAACTGACAGAATTGCTAAGAGAAATAGATAAACATACAATGATTACAGAAATTTTTGTCATACTTCTTTCAGTAGTTGGTTGATTAAAATGACCAAAAAAGAATAAACAGAACAAATGAACAATAAGGTTATAAAAGATTTAGATTTGAACAAAATAATTTGGAAGTTTTATCTATTCAATATTATTTAAAATGGTCTAACTACTAAAAAATGTTTGCTTGTCAAGTACAATTACACAAAAATTTACAACATATAAAGCCATACAACTAGTTCCAACAAATTTCAGAAAATCTATATTATATAGATTATGTTCTTTGAATGCAATGCTATTAAGCTAGGATCGATAACAAAATAACTTAAAAAATTATGTTTTGGGGAATAAACTTATAAAGATTTTTGAGGCAGAGCCCATAATAGAAAGTAGATAATAATTAACATTGAAATAATGAGAACATCACATGTTGAAATTCATACAATATACCTAACACGATATTTAAAAGTCAGTTTAGTATTTAATGTTTATATCGAAAAGAAAAAATGCTGAACATTAACAAGTGACTTGTCAGTCAATAAAAATATGAAGAGAACAACAAAATAAGCTGGGAGAAATTAAAAGAAAGAAATGATAAAAGAGAGAAGTTAATAAAATAGAATACATACAGTAAAGAAGTTCAACAAAGCTAACAGTTTTTATATTGCGAAGACTAAGAAGAATACTAAACTTTTTGCAAAATTGGCAATAGGGAGAAAAGAGACTGAAATATAACAAACAAACAATATTAGAAATGGAAAGGGGGCCTTAATACAGATCCAACACATATTTAGATTTGTAAATAAAAAAAGATACTTATCTCAAACATTCAGGCATTGAAAAATTGGTCAAATTCATATAAAATTTAAGTTATTAAAAACGAACTCCAGATTATATAGGAAATCTGAAAATTTTTATATATGTTTTATGAACATTACCCACACTGAATCTGATACAAGAAAATGAATGTAGGGTGAGAGTAGGGCCGTGTCCCAGGTCTTGGTTGAGTCCCTGGGACATGCCCTGCCAAGTGTGGGTCCTTGGCATCATGCAGGGAAGAACTGAAGAGTGAGCCACAGTTGAGTAAAGGGAGATTTATTCAGAGAGATACATACTCCATAGACAGAGTGTAGGCTGTTTCAAAAGACAAGAGAAAGGCCATGAGGTGTGGGGGTTGGGTGCTTACCAAAAGTTGACATGCTCCATAGACAAAGTGTGGACCGTCTCAGAAGGGAAAGTGGTGGCCAGAGGCACAGTGTTGCTAGTTTTCATGGCTCAGTAGCTTCATATGCTAACAAGTTGGGGATTATTCCATTTACTTTTGTGGAAGGGGGTTGGGATTCCTAGGAAATGGGCCACCACTCACTTTTTGACCTTTGATGGTTAGTCTCGAAACCGTCATGGAGCCTGTGGGAGTGCCATTTACCATGCAAATATATTACAATAAGCATATAATGAAGCTCAAGCTCTACTAGAAGTGAAATCTTCCCTGTCTTGGGCCTCAAGGCCTACTGGGAGTTGAATCTTCCTCCATTTTCGTGTTAATTACTGTCATTCCTTGAAAGGCTGTGCTTTACCCTCTTCCTTCTTGTCTCAAATTGGTGATTTGAAACCCTTAGCTAAAAGTACACCACAGCAACTGTTTTAATGGAATGTTCTGCTCAGCATTTAGGGAATGACTAATTCTTATCTGATCAAGGAAAACACTCCCCTTTGGTAAACTATACAAGGGGGAATCCCCAAGTAGTTCTATGAAGTCGTCCAGTTAGATTGAAATGTCTTCAATTTTTTTGCCTAGAAGCTACTTTTTATAATAGGCTACTTGTTAATGAAACTGTTTCTTGAGCTTTGCTTGAAAACTACCTTTTATACCAGCAAAATCCTCCATGCCTAGGATCCCACATGCTCCTATTTTAAACACCTTGTTCCAAAAGATGGAGCATGGAAGGAATTTCTTGATTCATTACTGTGAATTCATAATTCACTTTATGTTAGGATATTTGCTGTCCTCTGTTCGAATGGCTTTGTCAGCTGAAGATCTGGTGGCTTTTATCCTTGGACTGCTGCTGCTTTGGGTACTGATGTGTGAATAGTATATTGCAACAATGAGGAACGTGAATCAAAAGCAAGCAAAGCATTATGGTGTCTACCTGCAGGAGGAACCTCCCACTTCATCTGGGCTGCAAGAGCCAGAATGAACCTAGTATCCATTTCTGTGTGCAAAGCCAGGCCTCAAATGTATCTCAATTTTATTTATTCTTATTAAACCTGAAATACATTTTAGTTTCTAAGCTATAGCAAAAACAAACAAAAAAAAACCAGAGTCCTTAAACTGCTTATGTTACGCACAGCAGTGACAATCCTGGGTACTTCATTTCGGCATCACACAAGTTTTGCCAGCAATTTCTCCTCTCAAGGTTACTGCATGGTATTTTTCTTACCCATGAGTGACGTGAGCCAATATCTGTTTTAGACAGCTATTGCTTCACAGCAGCAAGTTTTGAGAACAAATTATGCATGGCCATCATGCATTACACAGACAAAACAACTACTCTCACCCGTTTGTTCATCTGTCCATCTATCTCTGTGTGTATGTGTACACGCATATACACATACTTCAATCCAATTGTTATGCCACAGTTTAGAATGAATCTAAATTCCTCACCGCAAGGACATCCCTGAGTAGCTCTCAATCTATCACTCCTGGGTGACACGTACGTGCATTTTCTTTGGTCACAGGGTTTAGTATTTAAAATATCACTACTGATTATAGGCATCTCTTTCTATAAATGAATTACTGTTGTTTCTAACTTTACAGCTTATGTAGGTTTTCCTTATTAGTTAACTTGTAGTAACCTTCTTTGTTCCTCTGAAGCCACTTTGACTATGTATGATACACTTCGTGTTTGCCTGATCCATTGACCTTTTTGTTAACAGTTTTAAGTTTAAAATGTTAGTATTTGGTCTTTGAGAGGAATCCAACTTCATTTGATGGTACTTAGGAATATTTATAACCCTTTGAATATATATTAAAAAGCCATTCATTCAAAAGCAGTACTTTGCTAGAAAGAAAAAGAAAAAAAGTAATCAGTACTGAGCTGTTAGAAAAACACTTACACTAAATTGATAGCCATACGTGAATTTCTTTATCCAAGTATTCAGTTTCCTTATGAATTGTTCTCCTCACAGGTTCTTCTTGTGTGTTTTATCATTGGATATGCAAATAATTACATTTCGATGGGACAGAATATCCTATGAGAAAAAGCATCATGTTTTGCCATTCAGTGACTAACCAATTACACTTCATGGACTTTTTTCTAAATTCTGTCTCTGTATTTGTGGGGCCACTCCACTCACTTGAAATATGCCATCCTCTTTAATACCAATCTATCTTCACTTTTAACCTGTTATTCACAAGGGGCTTCCATTTTCTCCTGCAAGTTCTTTCCCATCCCTCTCCCTTCCTTTCAGGCCATTCTCATTGCTGCTGTCTTCATCACATCTTCATTATCTTGACCCGACCCTGCCACTTCTTAGGCTTCAGCTGTGCTGACTCTGGTCTCTGATTCCTCCACTCATGTTGTCATAAGAAGTCTCCTTAAGAGCATCCATATAGTCTGAAAGTTATCTGCTCATTAACCCAAAATCCTCCAGGGGTGGAGGTGGTAGGGATTCTGAAATCTACAGTCCTTATGAGAATCATGAGCGCCAAAGATGAAATTTACTTCTACTTTTTCTCCCAAATTTCTCTCATGCTTCTGCCAGGCCATTATTCTCTCATTTTTGAGAATTATGTGATGGTCATTCAGACCTTCTGTCTGTGTTTTGCTCTTTAACCTATTTTTAAGTCATGTTTCATTAAAATATCCTCAAATATTTCCATGCTTAAAAAATAATATATTTTATACATCTCTGATCTTATTTATATAATATATATAATATATAATATTTTCTGTAAGTAAATATTGCATAAGTGCCTTAATTTACCTTGTAAATTATAAGTTTCTTAATCCTTTCACCATCTTCTTTCCACAGTCCTCCAGCTTCCACTGACTTGTCTTTGTTCACTGAATGCAACAAGGCCTTTGTCTACGTAATTTCATCATTATTGAACATTTTTCTCACTTGACCCATCTTAAAATTCTGTTTGACTTACATTATTTGTTTATCTCAGTCCAAACATCCCTTCTTTAAGGAAGTCTCTTATCCTCCAGAACAGAACAAAACTTACTCTTATAAATTTATTGTATTACTATTTCTTATCTCTGTAGCACTTATCACTAGTTGTAAATTCAAATTGCTTTTTTTAAAATATAAAAACCTTCTGTTATTTTCTCAATGAGAATGCATAATCAAATAATCATATGTCCTACATATGTGGCTACAGTTGCTTCTAATGAGCCTCAGCTCCTTATAAATCTCTGCTTTCTGGGGACCAGGTCTCAACTTCCAAAAAAGCATCTTACAATTGCTTTAATTGAGAGTTTGGAGTATTCTAGGTTTATGTTCTCTCAGACATTTGTTACAATTTATTAAATAAGCTTTGAAAATAGTATTTCATGCTGAGTGAATCAGGATTATCGTAACCATTTTTTTTTTTTTACTGTATGTGAATATTTTGACGTAAATGAAGAAACTTTTTTTTAAGCATCTCTTTATACCTTTCATTGATTCTTGAAATTCCACTCTTTAACATTGGTTCTGAATGGTTTTCTTGCTTGGAAATAAGATCTGAGAATATCTCAGGAGTCTGTTCTTTCAACTACTCTACCCAGAGAGAAGACAGGGAAAGTTTTCAAGACAGAAAGAAAACTAATTTGTACAGGAAATCGGTTTGCATTGTAATTCCAAAAACTAGTGGAAGAATTTAATCCAAGAATACTTACTTGCAAAGGCAAATAGAATAGTATAAGAGTCAGACAGTTTTAAAGTTGAGTTCACGGACTTGCTTATTCTTCAGCTGTGACCTTTAACAATTGCTTAATTTTTCTAAACCTTAGTTTCCTTACTGTGTAAAATTTGAATATCAAAATAGCTACATCTCATAGACTTGTAAAACTTAAACATGCTTAACACAACTGCCGCAGTCTGAGGGCTCAATAAGCATTTTCTGTTAACCATACTATTTAAGATACACGGTCATCCTATGCAGTAAATCTTGGAGTCTATGAAAAGATGTGCATTTTCTGACTCAGCTTACTCTCTGAAGTGAAGATATCTTCAGCCTTTTGAAAACGTACACATTTCTGGAGCCATTAACTGGAACTTACAGACCTTGAACTGATGGCTCTCCATGGTCATCCTTATTTAATAGGATTTTGTAATGGGAAAGTATAAATGGGCTGAATATCGTTGGTAGTCTTGTTAAAAAATGTACTAACTGAAGATGCAGCAATGCATTTGTAAGTGTTAAAAGGATAAAGGATTTCCAAACTACCAATTATTTCTGAGATTCAAGGAAGGAAAAAAATACATTTTTATGTTTAAATATATTGCATTTTATCAACTGACTCACTTTTAGAACCATAGCAAATAACAGAGGATTTTAAAAATGAGAAGCTTTGGGTAGAACTCAATTGGCTGCCGTTGAGAAGAACTCATCTTTTTTTTGTCTATTAGATGTATATCTCATCTTTATGTCAAGCTACACTCTTCAGTGGACATTGGATTTCTTTCAGTGTTTCTTATATATCCAATCTATTTAGTCTTTTTGAAGAAATGTTGTATCTGTCTATTCAATGATCAAGATATTGAAAAGGTCAAAACCACTAACTATCTCACCCAACGGGGAGCTATTGGAAGCATCACTGGATAGGGGGCCATGGGTAGCAATAGAAAGCAAATGAGGAGAGTGCCCTTTTGTCTCTTTCAGCCTTGCCATCTCGCTGTGGAGTCAGTAAGTGAGCAAAAATGTAGTTTGTGGAGTTCCAGCTACAGCATCACAAAGAAATGTATAAACAGCGTGTTTGAAGCAGAAAGGCAATAGGTTAGTTACTGGCACAACTCGCTGTAATAGAAAATAGTGTTCATCTTTGTTGCTGTTCCCAACTGATTTTTAGTGACTCTCATTGAGATAAATCATGAAACTGTATCTGTACTCAGCAGGAAGAAGTGTTTTAAAAATGAGCATTATCTGCCATGGGTGATGGAAGGGTGAGAAGCCTGTCTTTTATTGGCTGCCCCTACTCGAGCAGCCACAAATCCTAGCGAAAGTACAACTCTGTGGCTGCTTTTTCACTCACTCTGTTCCAGGGAGGGTTAATGATTTCTCTGAGTTTGTTCAGATGCCAATAGTTCCCAGTAACTACTTCAAAAGTGTCAGCAGCCCCAGGCAATAATGGCTTCTAGGAGCTACGTCCATGGGTAGTTTTCATCACAAATTTCTATCCCCAAGTCAGCAATTGGCTTAGTTGTGGTCTCAGCACTAGCTGTACTGACTTTACATTATTGTTTGAAATTTCTAGTGACACTTGTGATACCGTGAAACCTTTCAAGGAAATTACTAAAAGCAAATGATCTCAGAATTTTCTGTTGTGTGGGGGGGGGGGTAACAAAATCCTTAATGCATTGAAAGGGGCAGCACAGAGGAACTAACCTTTTATTATGCCACGTAGGGACACTGAAAAGCACGCAGACCTAGCTATTAAAATTACCATTGCATAAAAAGCAAAATGTATTTTTCTACCAAAACGGATGGGAAATCATAATCTAAGAAGGAAGGAGAAAACTTTCAAGTTGATAGTTTGAGCTTTGTAATTTTGGTAATCTTTATTTTCCCTCCATTTCCACCTATTGATGGAATTTCATCAGTGACCATCAATAGTTTGTGGACCAGCACTAAGACTAGGAAACAGCTATGTCAGAAAAAAGTTTTTGATATTTTTCTACCAAAACATACACCATGGATTTCAAATCTCCTTTAAGTGTTCTTGGAACACCTTCAACTCTACATTCTTCCCTATGCTGAAAGAAAAGTCTCTGGAAAAAGAAGTAAGAATAATGATACAACTTAAGAGTATAACATTTTTAAAATAATAAATCATCAGCAAAATTTCCTGCTACATTACTTGAGGTTTGTTTTTTGTTTTTTGTTTTTTCAATTGCAAGTAACAGAAACATAACTCAAGCTGGCTTACATGACTTAAACAGCAGTATGGTGATTCGGATATGGCTAAAATTAATGATTCAAATCATCCTTATATGATCTCTCTACTCATCTTTTGGTACTGCACAATTCTGTTGTCTGATAATTAATTATATGTGTCAACTTGACTAGGCCACATGGTGCCCAGGTATTTGGTAAAACATTATTCTAGGTATTTCTTTGAGGATGTTTTTGAATTAGTTTAAAATTTAAGTTGATAAAGTAAAGCATATTGCTCTTCCTAATGTGGTGGGCCTCATCCAATCAGTTGAAGGCCTGAATAAAACAAAAGGGCTGAGGAAGAGGGAATTTCTCCTGCCTGATTACTTTTGAGCTGGGATTTTGATTTTTTTTCCCCCCTACCTTTGGACTCATTTACAAGGAAACAAATTTCTAGAGATGGATGGTGGTGAAGTTCGCATAACAGTGTGAATGTAACCACTGCCATTGAACTATACACATAAAAATAGCTAAAATAGTAAACTTTATGTTAGATATTTTACCACAATAAGAAATACTCAAAAAGTAATACTGTAATATACCTTGGAATTGACAGTCAGTCCTTCCATTTTTCACTTGTCTAAAGAATTTTAAATGTTAGTTATAATTTCTAGCAGGTACTGTGTATTAAGTTACCTTGGAAGGCTTTGTCTTTAAAACAATCCAAGGTGATATATGAAATATGGTACTTGTATCTCCACTATGGCAATTAACAGATAAACAAGACATTATCTTAAAATAAGATATTATCTAAGCAACTTATGCTCAAAGAACTGCAATCTATTATATTCTGCCTCAAAAGAAAGAAGTGCACTAAAATGACTTTGTTATTCTTTAAAATTTATCATAATCTCCATATAATAGTCATCGATTTTAGAGAATTATGAAGCATTTAACATATATGTTTGGTATCTTATGAAATCAATAGGTATATTCAAATAAATGTTAAATGCTTAACAGGGGTTCCTTATAATTCTACCTCATTTGAATGCCAATTACAAAGAAAAACATAGTATTTCAAGAAGATAATGTAATTTCTAGGAATAAACCTGAGCTAATTAGGCCCTTCAATTTAGAAGTGGATAGTGGAAAATATTCCCCTCTTCTCCCTCATTTTATGATGCAGTCCCTAACAATGGAGAAAGGCTTTTAATGATAATTTTGTCTGGGTACCTAGAATCAAAACAATGTGTTTTACTGATACTAGGCTGTTAACAAAACTCAAAAGAAATAGTCTGTGTCGTAGACAATGTGATAGTGTGATATTAGTGTGATGTGGCATTATAGTTCTACAAGATAATATCACTAGGGAAACTGGCTAAAGTGTACACTGGATCGCTCTATCATTTCTTATAACTGCCTGCGAATCTAAGTTATCTCAAGATAAAGCATTTAATTAAAAAAAAAAGAAACTTATGTAAACAACTGTGCTGAAGTCCAAGTCCCTCTATAAATCTCAGCTCAATCTGAAACTTGCAGTGCAATTATTTTGGAACCATGAGTTTTACAGAATTCTATAGCGACTGATAGCAAAATTAATCTGAGTCTAGATTTCCTGGCCTTTCTCTCTTCCTTCTGCAAGTGTTTAATAGTATGATTTAGGGCGAATGATGCTGTTTATAGAAGAGAGACATAAGAATTTCAAAGTTGTTAGAAGTTGGTTTACAGTTTGAATTTTTTCTCCTAATTTTTAAGAAAAATGTTCTCATCTTATTACCTGATCAGAAAGTGGTATAAATTGATAGTGCTGATATCTCAGTATTTTTTTTTTAAAGAAAAATTTTAAAAGGAAGAAGGTAGACAGCTGGAAAGAATTTAAGCTGAATAACTTTGTTCTAATCTGGTTTCTGATAAATACTTATTCCTTTTGCTTAAGAATTGGCTTACATCATAAAAGATAAGATGGGCATGCTAGTGTAAGTATGTAAAAAAATCTCCAGTGACAAAAGGATTACAGTTAAAAATAAAAATATAGACAAAGGAACTACAGAATCACTTGACTAGGATGGTAATTTTCTTGTTTCCTTTTCAAAGGTCACCATGACACACTATTTTTTGTTAATCTTCTTTTAAAAGTTAAGGTCACTAGTCCTGTCCATTTCTCATCATCTCTACAAGAGCATCATCATACCTTGTGGGCTGATAAAGGTGTGTTTTGGTAAGACCTGGCTAATCAAATCAAACAATTTTTAATGTACAAACCCTTTTCTTAACTGGGAAATGTGTATGCCTTATAGAGAGATTACCTTTAATGGAGCACTTTTATTTCAATACTTTTAATATGAGACTCAATTGCATTTTACCTCGAGTTTTATAACTAGAGACTGAGTATACACTGACTTTGTGTCATGATTGTTACATGTATCTGTAGTTACAGACAGGGCGCTGTTATAGTGGAAGCAAATTTCTGAGGGTATGAACTAACTTGAAGGCATTAAACATGAAGAAAGAAATAATCTGAGAGTTATTTTGAAAGAAAAGTAGGACATTTTAAAGACAGGATACAGGGTGTCAGTTCAGGTTATGGATCCATTAAAAGATAGGACAATGGTTTAAGCCTCATGAAAAGGTCAGTTTAGAAAAAATATTCATTGCATTTCTAACATGTTAATTTTGAGGTAACAGTGTGTTACTTAACTCAGATAACTTGAATGTCGATACAGCATTGGGATGAAGAAAAATGGGGTAAACCTCATAGGCGGTCATATAAGTATTGAATATCAAATATTAAACAAACTAGAGGTGAGGAAAATTAAGAAAGGAAAGGCACCACCAAATTTGAGAATGAGATTCAAAACATACAGTCATCAAAGCCAATTTTGCTTATGATTGGAAGTTAATGTCCAAGGCTGTAGATAATTTAAGGATCTAAATAAATAAGAATTATTTTTCTTTTGTTTCAGTGATATGCTGTAACTCTTAATTAAAAACTAATTCGTGTTTATGCAAAGGGCATGGTTGATGAAGAAAAGTGAGATAGGAAACGTAATGTCAAGTATTCTTTCAAGGTTATTATTGTATAATAAAATATGAAGAAGAAACCAAATACCATCTTCTGTGAAAGTTATGAATATTTCTAGAATACCTTTTCTGATACAGAAATGTTACATTTGGTAGTTTTTATGTGTGATAATTTACTTACTATTAGGTATAGGTTTTGCTTAAATCCACAAAGCATGCATTTCTCTTTTCTACATTTATAACATAAGCTAAAAATGAATTTCTCTTACACTGTGTCTTGTGTGGGGTTTCTTCAAGACAGAGCAGAGTGAAAGTGTTAGTTCAGGTAGCACAAGATTCTGGAACATTTTTAACTTCCGTTGAATTGAATTAGATGTGGGTATATAAAGGAGGTGAGACAAAGGCTCTGAGGAAGCAAAAACAGAAAAGGAGATGGGTTTTTCGACTTCTAAACTCCAGTGGCACTTCTCATCTGTACTATATATTATGTTGTCACTCATCATGTTTGGCTTGTATTGCTAGTTATTTTTCACGTGTATGTGTCTTACTTCTCCATCACAATAATAACGTAGTTGAGAACAAAGACTGTCATATACATCTTTGCTTTGAAAGCAAGCATAGTGATGATCGAGAGCAGGGATTTTTGAAGCAAGTCTTCCTGGGTTTATATATCATGGCTCCAGCAGTTTCTAGCTTTGCAATTTAAGGGAAGTTTTATTCTGTCAATGCCTCAGTTTCTCTGTCTGTAAAAACTGATAATAATAGTTCATCCCCCATAGCATTATTTTCAATAGTTTGGTACATGATAAGGGTCATATAAATATTACTTACTACCATATCTAGCATATTTGTGGTTTGTGAGAAAAGAATGATGAAGAGAAAAGATCAGTTATTAAAAGCAATGGGATATTGTCATGATTTACTAAGGAACAAAGAATGAAGGCAATGAATCATGACAGCAGGCAGTATAACATCATAGTTAAGATTACTGCTCTACAAATAAAAGATCTTGGCCAAGATGCCAAGATTCTTAACTCTTCCAAACTTCATTTTCTTTGTCTGTAAAATAGTGAGAATAATAGTAATAATGCGTAAGTAAGAGTGCATGTGTGTTTATGTTGTGTGTGTGTGTGTTTCTCGTAGCACATGGCCTGGCACACTGTATTATATGCACCACACAGTAGCTAGGATTAATGTTACTGATTTTTCAACACTGGATTATTTAATTATGGTTTTATCATCATTTAGAAAACCCAGTAGTGTATCAAGTTGCAACACTACTTTCAGTATGTTTGTATTAGCCTTGAGGACATATACAATAGATTGAAAGGAAAAACTATCAAAGTATACTGTCTGAATTTCCATGGGTGCAAACAGGTATTTAAAGATTATTTCATGAGCATACAAGACAAAACTCTCAAGTACTGAGTGCATGAGAGATTTATGAAATGCATATAAGTGGAAAAAACATCATCCTTCACAGATAAATCACATAACTCAGCACATCGGACCTTAATTTATTGAATTAATTTAAATTTAAATTAAGTCTCTTACATTTCTTTTTTTTTACCTTTTGTGGAAAAAATGATGAGTAAAGCTGAAACTGTTCACCTGAATAGGGGATACAGTAAGTTTCATTATATAAATACATTATGGAGTACATATATTTTAAGGAAATGTAAAAAATATTTTTATGAATGAGAATCATATTTCATAACTTTATTTAATTTTAACATAAGTGATTATTCTAAGTGAATACCTCCAATATTAATACAAGGCACTCTAGAAACTCTGACCTGTGGGGGAAAGAAGGGCCTATAGAACGCATGCTACTCTGTGCAAAGGGCAGCACGCTCAGGTTGAGGGCAATTTTCCTCACACAAAATATCAAATTTGTAAGAATTTATCTGAATTATTCTGAAGCAAAATTTACTTTTCTTTTTAAAAAATGTCTTGCAGTTATCAGAAGAATGTAGTCATTTTAAGAGTATTGATGATGAAATCAATCTATTTTAAGTCTACTTTCCTATTTGTATTTTAATTCACACAGTACAATAAAAATGATATATATTTGTTTATGCACATGAAACACATTATATACATATGTGCATATACATATATAACAGATATACATTTGTGTGTATAAACATATATATGTATTAGAGGTGAGGGGAAAGAGAGGTTCTCTCAACTATGAAATGCAGAATTGATTTTCTTTGCTTTTTACCAAGAAAAATGACTAGTAAAAAAAAAAGCAAGAAATACTTTAATATGCAGGTCAGAAAATCCTCGATATCAAGATTAATTATATGGTATAGTGTGATTCCTTTGGGTTCGTCTTTGAAACTCCCACATTTCAATATTAGAAACATTGGAGAGGAAACTTTATCAAAGTTGGGAAGGGCATTAAAGAAAGAACTGACCCAGAAAAATAACACACAGTACTGTGAAAGATTCTGAGTTGGCTTCCCAGGCGTTTAATATCCATTCAGGGAGTATCACTCCTTTGCGCCTGAGTGAGTATGCGATATATTTTGTCCTCTAGGCCACTGTAGGTCCATTTTTTCCCTGCCAAATGTCAATCTCTTTGTCTTATAAATAGTGTCATAACACAGGCCCGCTGATGAAAGGTACTATACGTAACTCCCCAGGGATTTTGGTTATTGAAGAGGCAAAGAAGAGGGATTTGAAAAATCTAGTCCTATCTCTGAAGGAACTGGTATTTAAACCGAAGTTTGCTGAGTGACATGAACTAGTTAATGGAGTGAGGTATTTACGCCACATTTCTCTCTCATCTCTTTCTCAGATATTGAAATGAATGTCTAGGGGCCATCACAATTAAGGAAAGAAAAACAGTCCTTTTATCCTATTAAGATTTCTTTGTACATGACAGTTGGATAACAAAACGTCTTTGAAGGAAGAATATAATTTAAAATAAAGTCCTTTTTCTCAGTATTCCAAACATTTGAGATTTGCAGTGGATTTCTGTCTTGTTCAAACACAGCATCAGGCTGTGAGAGGCTGAGAACAAGAGGAAAAAAAAATGCGTTATCTGTCCCATGAAAATTGTTCAGGAAAGTTGTGATGAAAGGTACAGATGTTTACCTTTGGCTTGAGAGTACTTTTCTTACATTTGCTAGGGTCTGAAGGAAGTGTAAGAAATGAACCTGCATAAAAGTAGGTACCACTTATTATGGGATTACATGGCAGTAATTAGCCACTTGATCTCATCTTTATTGTTGCAGACATCCCATTATGGCATCATTCTCATTTTCAGAGGGATTAAACTAAACTTTAGGTGATCAAATAACGTGAGTAAGCCATACCTCTAGTAAATGGGAGAACAGAGATTTGAATCTAGATCTGATACCAAACTACATACTCCTTTAGTCCAGTCATTTAGTTTCCTAATACTACATGCCTGAGATGATGAAGTGCACATGTCACCTAAAATGATAAGGGGATGCTAGAAGGGTAAAAAGAAAAATATGTGTTAAGATATTTGGAACCTTATGTTCACTAGAAATTCCGAAGTAGCTAATTAACTCAGGGAGACAAGTGATGTCTAAGTGAATTATATATAAATATATATCTATACCTGGAAAAGTACTGATGGGAAAGTGGGTAAAAAGTGAGATTGCATATGCAAAAGTGCTTTTCCCTAGCACTTTTATGTCACATATGTCACAAAAATAAAAATTTAGTCTTAAACTATAATAAAGATGTTTAGTAGCAAATGAAAAATTATAGTCTCTAATCTCTGAGATGGTTAATCCAAGACTGGATCAAAACAAGAAAATATATATTAATATCTCTGTTATGTTCACCTGTTAATTATAGTAAATCTGGCTCAAAATGTGAAACTATATTAATTTTAAAAAAACTGTATATTCTTTGCTGGAGGAGGGATGCTGTAGGACATCTGTCAAAACAGGTTAATCAAATGATATATTAAATGCAATGGATTGCATCTGATCTTCATTTCTATCTGTGTCAAAAAAAATGAGAGAATTGATTTTGTGAGTCAGCCATTTAGAGAAGTGCCTAATCTGTCTATCATATCAGATCTCTTGCTTTCGGCACTAAAGTTTCATCAAGCATTTCATCAGTCTCATTGATGGATGGTAAATTATTTTTCTCTTAAATTTCTGAACCTTATCTAAATATACAGTAAGTTCCTACTACCTAAACTAAATGGCATAATATTTTATTGGTGTGCAGATGATGCCCTAAACATCTATATATGATACATAGCTTATAGAACATTTAGCCAGTTATTAAATTATTAAAATTAATCTTCCTCTGACTATTTGATATTAACTTTTGTCTAAATGTAACCAGACATTGATTTCTGAAGGTTTTAGGTGACACATATTCGTCCATAGCTATCATCTCTTGCACTTACTATGTTCCAGGTACTGTGTAAACTGCTGTACATAATTTTTTATTAAATCATAACTTAAACATAAAATGAAATATTGCCTTTTCTCAACAATTTGCTGCATTTTCCACATACATATTCCTGGATAAATTCTCTTGTATCCCATAAGTACTATTCAAATCAAGATACTGACGCTTCTGTGACTCTTAGAGTTTTCTTTATAACCTCAGATCTAATATCCCATCATAATGCGTAACACCATTCTGACTATTACCAGCTTAGATTAGTTTTCTCTGTTCTTGAGTTCCATACAAATAGAATCATGCACAATATGCTAACTTGTATCTGGCTGCTTCTTCTCAACATAAAGGCCATGTAATCCATCCATATTGGGTAGATCAGAAGTTCCTTCGCGTCTTTAATGTTTGAATAGACCACAGTTTGTTTTCCGTGTTCTTTCTGGTGAATATTCAGATAGTTGCCAGTTTGGCCTATGGCAAATAAAGCTGATATGAACATTCTTTTACTTTCCTTTTGCATATCTATATACTGCTGATTGGGATTGTTGGATTGTAGGATAAGCCTATCTTTAGTTTTGGAGTTTTAGTAGATACTGCCCTATTTTTCAAAATGTTTGAATCAAGTGGTTATTACAGTCATCAATGCATAGGAATACAGTTGATCCACGGGGAGGTAAGCTACCTACCCGCCATGATGGAATGGCCGCTAATGTTGGAAGCAGTAGCCGTCCCTCCGACTGTTTGCCATATGAGTGCTGTCAGAGTCATAGCCACACTATGATAATCTATAATAAATAGAATACCTATTTAGAGCAATAATATGAGAGATTTCTTTGATATGAATAGTTACTTTTAAGATTTTTTTCTTCTTTTTTAAAAGTGTTGATTACGATGATACTTCATCATATATCCCATGTAACTCTTTCCTAAGATACTGGCCAACTTAAAAGTCCTTCAGGAAGCAAATGGTTGATTGAATTCTACTGAAAAAATACAGGGGAGATAGAGATACTGATATGATTAGAAATTAGGGGTTTTTTTTAATATAAGAAAAGAGTATAGCAAAGGCTAGTGAGTTTTTTAAGAAAGTGGAAATATCAGCATTAAAGGACTTTCACTTTTTAAAAAGCAGATACCATAGTTTTGGGAAATTGTCTCATGGTGGTGAATATAACTGGGGAAATGATTATTTCAGATTAGCTCTGCAGAATGGAAAAATGTTTATAGGCTACGTGAATACATGAGCAAAAACAGTTCTTTAACTCCAGTAGAGATGCAGTAAGATGACAAAATATATTTAAAGTGAATATGACTGTTATTTTCGATGTTTTTCACAAAACACACTTGCCCTCTTAAGCTGTTATTCTGAAATTCAGCATCAGAGAAAGAAATTGATGATTAAAATGGAAATATATTAAACAATAGTAATTAAGAAAGATGATAACTTTTTATAACTTAATGTTTTCTGCATTCATTTGCTATAGCAGCTTTCTTTCTCCATTTTTAACAAAAAGTATATGGAAATAATAGAATCTGCAAGAAGAGTTTAATTCTAGAGGGAGAAAAAAATTTTGCAAATCTGAACACAGTCAAAAAATGTCCATTATGGGTCCTCCCTTCTCAGGAAAATTAATACATTGTAATAAATTAATACATTCAGTCTACAATTTTAGGACTTATCCTAGACTGTTCTCTTTTCCTCATACACCATACCATCAGCAAACTCTGCTGGCTTTGCCTTCAAATTATATCCCAAATCCAGCCAATTGTTGGCTGCTCCAAGGCTACCACCCCAGACTAGCCATCACCACCTGGTGCCTGGACTATTGCCATAGCACCTTAACACATCTTCCTGCTTCTGCTCCTCCTCATCTGCAGAATATGTTCACCACAACCCTCAGAATAATCATCATAAAATGTAAATCAGAGTATGTGACTCTTCAACTCTCAAATCCTAGTGACTTTCAATCCAGAGTTGCCTTTTTTTTCCTCTAGAAAGGGCCAGAAAGTAAATATTTTAGGCTTCCTGGTTTCACATATAGTCTCTGCTACATGTTTTTTTCCTTTGCTTTTGATGATTTATTAACAAGCATTTGAAAACGTAAAACAACAAAAAAAATTACGGGCTTCATAGGCCATCCAGAGCAATCCACGGGCTGCCTTTGGCCCAAGAGCTGTAGTTTGCACATCCTGAGATCCAAGACTGAATAATGATTAAAAGGCCTTGTGTGATCCCCTCCAACCTGGCAGCTGCTCTGGCATCATCACCTGTGCAATTCTCCATCATTTTCTGCCTTCAGGCTACATCACCCTCTTACTCTTCCTCAATCAAACAAAACTTATGCTTCAATAAGGCCTTTGCACTTGATGCTCCCTCGGACTGTGGCATTGTACTGCCAGATGTTCATATGACTGACACTTTCACTTCTTTCAAGTTTATGTTCAAATGTAACTCCAAAGAATGGCCTAGCTACATACTCTTATTTGAGACAGTACCTCCAGTTGTTAACAATTAACTTGCCCTGATTTATTTTTCTTCAAAGCTCTTAATGATATATTATATGCTTATTAATTTATTTCCTGTTTGTCACAACTCAGTAAATTTAAGTCCTCTGTGTGTATAGACTTGACTGTTATGTTCATCACTTATTAAATAGAGAAACTGGCATAACAGGTTCTCAATAAATATTTATCAAATACGGGGAAATAAATTTATTCACCTATTAAGTAATGTAATGCTGAAGGTGATTATAATTTATTAATTATAACCTTAAAGCTGAGATGATTTTAATGACTCTATACCAAAATGTAGGCTTGCTTAACTTGATCACAAGCTAAGCTCTGAGGCACAAAAGAATTCCTAATGACTCTAATTTAGTGGTGAAGTGCTGTGCTATTAGCAACTTAACTGTAAATTATTCAGGAATAAAGGAATATAGATATATATGTGTACATACATATATAGAGAAGAGAAAATTGGTTGCAAAATATTAAAAATTGATAATTCTTAGTGACAATATATGGACATATGTGGTAT
Source organism: Vicugna pacos (assembly GCF_048564905.1). Taxonomy (NCBI): domain Eukaryota; kingdom Metazoa; phylum Chordata; class Mammalia; order Artiodactyla; family Camelidae; genus Vicugna; species Vicugna pacos. Next base: position 63,198,022 of record NC_132997.1, read on the forward strand.
GACTATTTTCTGTGTCTTTAATTTTTTTCAAAATAAGTTCAGGGAAATGTGTACTGGCATCTGTGGAGACAGAATATTTTTGGTGGTAGTATATTAGCTGTCTGTTCAGCCAACTGTTGAATTTAAAGTGAACCCATAATATATTGTCCATACTAGGACACCCCTGAGAGTAAAAGATAGTAAACGTGATTATATTTATTAATCATACTTATTTTAATCATAGTGTTAGATTTATGAAATAAACTTTTAGAATTTTTGGACAATAAAACTGTCAAAAAATAAACATGTATTCATCTATATAAAGCAGAAAAAAGATCTATTTTGTTTATCTGAGTTTTTCTATCTATAAAAATACAACAGAATTACTACCGGTGAATTTTCATATACTTTAATCCATTCCTTACATCTCTATCTAAAATCACATCTACAGTATTTTTATAAAGAACATTATTTTTTCAGCATTGTCTTATCTTTAATATATTTTTAATCTATTTACCAAAATAGGCTTCAATCTTTTCTTAAGTTCTAGTTTGTGATTAACAAATGTAAAATTGTTTATCTTTGACTCTTCCCTGTAGACTATTAATTTGTAATTGAGAAATTCTTTCCTTAAAAATTCCAAGGTAAGCCTGAAACAAATTCCACTAAATGAAGGCAAATCTCAATACAATTTTTATATTAAAATGTGTTAATCTTTCAATCCAAAGAATTTCCCAGGCACTGTCCTTTTCCTTTATTTAGGTGACTTCTTTAGGAAAATATTTTTATGTAATAGTATTAGATATATATTACCTCTGCATATGAGGCTTTTGACTGTTTTACCAAATTTAGATGCTGGAAAAAATTAGAAACTTGTCAAGTTTTTCTATTCAAGTACAGAAAATATTTTATCCAATTAAAAATGGAAGTGCCATTGAAAGGTTTTTTTTTCTATAAGATATCTAAAGAGCATTTATAGAATTTCAAAGTAAAATCTTACTCTTTGACTTTTCATTATTTTAACTTATTCAATCCCCCCCATAGGGCTACATTTATATATCTTTTCCTCTCTGTCATCTTTATTATTCATAATTATAATTCACTAGAAGCTCCCAAATTTTATTTATTTATTGTTGTACTCACTGGGTGATTTTAATGAAGATTCCAAGGTTATATTTTTTAAACAAAATGCAAACACAGTTTAGAGGGCTAGCTTCTAGAAAGACACAGTATTATTTTAGGACACCTAAGTTGTTTTACAAAGTGGTTCATCAAAGGCTCAAATATTTTTAACATACGATTAATGAAGAGCTGCTGAAAAGATGAGGTGCACACCGCCCAGACATTTGTCTCAGAAATTTGTAGTTCAGTATCTCATTTGATCTGAATACAATATCATGCTTCATGAATTGTCTGTAAATACACCTTAGGCAACTGTACCTATTAAACCTTTGTTTTAGGGCACAGCCTTAGCAGTATAGCTCTTCACTCATGGAACTGGTGCTACTGCTTCTTTAGCAATTTTATCTTTTTCTTCTGCTTTGCTTGTGGCCAGTGATAAATCCAGTAAATGTAGACAAACATTGTGTACAAGTGACACCAACGTTCGTAAGAAATGGAAATTCAGTTATTATTTTTTCATTACATATGTACTTTGGGGGGGTTGGGCTATTGCTGCAGAAAGGGTTTATGGCTAAAAATTAAATAATCACTGAATACTAAGGAAATGAACATTCATTTTGATTTACACAGAACAATAAATGACCAGTCCTGTGTAATAAGAAGCCTCAGGCTAACTCTCCGTGTGCTCGATGGCAGGACTGTGGCATCTGTGTTCCCTATACTTATCTCACATCCACCAAAACTGTAATTCTCTAACTTCATGCTGATCCCACCAGCTGCCAGCTGTGCCTTGTGATGTCATGTATCTCACAGACCGTGGCCAAGCCCATGCCACAGCTGGCTCGTCGACCTAGCTGGGGGTGGGGGCCTTGGATAATAGCTTTGAATACTTTTCTCACTGTATTCTTTTTCCCAGTGAGGGCTGTACATGCTGTCTGAAATATTGGTTGGAGTTACCTTCTCTGGAAAGGATCAGGAAAAGACATGTGCCTTTCAGCATATTTAACCATATGTTAAAGTGAGAATATTGTTCTTCACCCATTTGTGTTTTCACAGCTGGAATAACAAAGTGGGGGATCGACCAAAATAATCCTGACATGTTTTTATATAACTACAAATAGTAACATTTTGTTAAAAAATGAAAAATCTGGGACATAGGCTAAACAAAAGTGATTCAAGGAAAGTAGGGGTAAACTAGGACAGTTCAGGATAAGCAGAATATGTGGCTGGCCCAGATAAAATGATAATATACTTTACTAGATGCAAAGAATGTCTTAACCATTCCATTGGTACCATAGACTATATTTTTCCAATTAAAGAAAAATACAAATATAGGTTTTTCTACTGTTACCTTTTTATTTTTCCTGAAAGAGAGCAATGTAAAGGTTTGGTTTTAGTTTTAGTTTTTGAGTTTAATTCCTTTTCTTTAGTTAATTTATTAGGTGTTTATAGTACTTTGTTTTAAGAAATACATTGTATACATATTTCAGGGATATTTCTGTGACTTGTCTCAGATTTCTGATTTCATTAATGATAACTTGCAATGCCTATCAAGATTTGGAAATATCTACTAGAATATTTTTTATAACTGTATAATCTCAATCATAGTCTTATCACTGCTCATTGAAACATTTGACAATATTTCTTGAATGCAACATTCATAACAAATGGTGTAATGCGAAATGTTATATTAAGAATGTGAAGAATTGAGTTTTAATACTAATTCTATAACTGAAAAGATTTTGACTTAGTTAAGTGAGTTCTCTAAAAGCAATTACAATAGTATAGTGCACAGTACGACACACTGAGGGCACGTGCACTGGGGAAGGCCAGGTGCTGTGGGAAGTGGTTCATGCACATGATCTCATTTCAGCCTCAGGGCAGCCCTAAGAGGTAGATGCCTTACTTCATTTTCCACAAGGAGAACTAGACCCAGAGAGGTCAGCACAACAAGGAGCAAAAAAGTGACCAAGGGGCAGAGCCAGGATTCAAACCCAGCCACGCGCACTGATCCCCAGGGCCCACTCTGTTCATGCTCACAGGTGCCTGAGAGGACAAAGCTCACATTCACTGCCCGGGATTGAATAACAGAACCACACGGATAGCTCAGTAATAGTCCTCACCCTCTGTCCAGGCTGGAGGCAGCCAAGTAGAGCAGTCACCTCACCCCTAGCAAAGGGAAGGACAGTGGAGGCAGCAGGAAGAACAGGTAGAAGAAGCTGAAAAGTCAGGTCAAGGAGCCCTAAGCTTCCTGTTCCACGCCCAGATGTGGCCTGCAGACATGCATTAGCCATCAGACATTATCAGATAGTGGGTTTGGATGATGACGGGAGAGCACCTGTCCACCCCCAGGCACAGCCTAACTGAGGAACCTTTCCTGAGCCTGCGCAATGGGGAGTGGGCGGGGCTGCTCCAGGCAGGCCCTCCATGGGGGAGAGGAGGGTGGAGGAGAAGGAGGGGAAGGCCTGCCCTGCAGACTCTAGCTTCCTTCTCCCTCTCCTCCAGGTGCCCTCTAAGGGTTTTGCCCACGGTTGGTAGAATCTGCAGCTGTACTCCCATCACAGCAGTGTCCTTTCACCTTCACCATCTCTCTCACTAGTCCACAAGCTTCACCAGGGATGAGCGTACATCTTATGTCCCTTTGTAGTCCTACTTTTAAAGCTGAGCAGGGCACAGCCCAGAATCAGAGGAGCCAGTAAGTGGCCATGCTCCAGAAGAGGTGCTCTGGTTGTCCTCACTGGTACCTGCCACAGGTGGACCTCGATCTTGCCAATGGCCCTGCTCAATCAGGAGAACCCTGGGGTGTATGAATGAGGTGAGTCACTCACAAGCTAGGACAAGGACGAAACAAGGCTAGTTTTCATCATCTTTGAAGCCCCACCTGAATATCTCTCTGGAAGGAGCATGAAGAAAGGGCAACCCTTACAAAACATTTACAGGCAGGTCAGGATGTATTTTCTTTAGAAAGGATTAATCACTCGTTTGTTAGACTCTGTCTGGGATCTGTTGAAAGCCTGGGGAAGCTGCCAAGTTTGAGGAAGGGGAATTCTCTAGAACTCATCTGCTTCTATAACTTCAGTTTCAGCTGAGGAGACCCACAAAGCCAAGAAGAAGGGACAGGCCCAAAGTCTCAGCCAGTGAAGGGCAGAGCTGTGCACTGCTCTCCCGCTCTGTCCCAGCTGTCCAATTTTCAGGGAAGCAGGTGAACTCTGGATTCTAGCAGTGGTAACACTGGTCTCCAACTCTTGTTAGCGAGTCCAGATCTAAACTTACTTCTCCTACTGCCACAGGGAAAACTGTTAGGGAGTGAGGATGGACCCTCTCTCTCTGACCACTCCTACCACCCCAAAAGCCTGCCCTTGGAAAGAGGCCCCAAACTTGGCTCTGAAGGTTGCTCCCTAAGAAGCCAGCTCTTAGCTGCCTACTCCTTCTTAAGAAGTCCTGGTATCCCAACCTTCGGCTGTGGAGTCATCACCTTCGTGCGAGCGGTTCTGGGAACAGCCACGCTGAGACAGGACAGGTGCCAGCACCCAGGGCTGGGCAGGCTGACTCCCAGCTGTGCCAGGTTTTACCTGTTAGCTGGCAGCGCTGGGTCTTGAGAGTGTGAGTGTCAACTCTGGGTTTCTCGGTGGAGTCCTGGGCCGTGACAGGTGTTTGCTCTTGACCTCTTTGCGACTGAGCGTGCGCACGTAGCGTTGCGTGAGAGGACATCCTTAAGAGTAGCCTCGCCGGGGTCCCTGCGCTTCCTGGGTGAGGCTCGGTTTGGCTTCTCCGTGAATGACGCCGCTTCCTTAGGCCTGTGTCCGACCCCTTGTTCATGCAGCGCAGTCGGAGCAGCCGGACCCCCAAGAGGTGGCTCCATGGTCATTGCAGTGACCGTGTAGTTGGGTGTTACACTGCACGGACTCTGCCGTCACCAGCCGGCCCAGCTGTCTGCCTCCTCCAGCGCCGCCTCCCGCTCCCCCGGCATCTTCCAGTGTTCCTGGTGGCGCTCCTCCTGGAGCTTCTGTTCCTTCTCCATCCGGTGTCTGACCTCCTCCAGGGCTGCCGTCTTCCGCTCTCTCTTCGGCTTGGGGAAGCCTGGCCGGTACACCCGCCGCTGCTCCGCGGGGATGTGCACGCGTCCGGGCACCTCCGTCCCGCGGCGTCTGGCGGAGGCCGCCTTCGCGCGCTGCGCGGGCTCCGCGGGTCCCAGACACTGACCCTGGGGAGCTCCTCGCCGCTCTGCTCCTGCTCACTTTGCCCTTAAAGTCACAAAAAGTTACTTGCCTTTTAGTCTTTATCTCGCTATCCTGGCTGCTTTTTGTCACACAGTCTTGCGGGGTGAATTCCTAACTTGACTGAACTCAGTTCATTTCTACTAACAAAAGTTAAATCATGTCTTTTCCTCCCAGCAGAACCCCAGTTTTGTCCTGTCTTCTCTCCGCAGACTTTCTCCTGCTGTGTATTAAAATGGTAGTAGTAATGGTATTTAACATTTTCTTAGAGATTACTATTTATGAGGCCCGGTTCTAGGTGATATACGTACACCGGTTCATTTAATTCTACAGCAGCGTGGGGTGTGCTTTATAGATCTGTTGATGGTTGAGGACAGGGAAGACAGAGAGGTTAAATGACCTGTCTGAGTTTACAGCTATTCGGGGACAGAGCCAAGACTTATTCCAGGTAGTTTGATTCCAGAATCTGTACTATATGTTGTGTGCATGTGCAAACGTGTGTGTGTGTGTGTGTGTGTTTAGGTGGTAAGAAAATATGTCTGTCTTACTGTCATATACAGAGAGGTAGAGCATCAGGTAAGTTAACATTCTGAAGTCAGATTTAATTTTTTGCTGTTACTTTTATTCACTTCTATCTGTAGAGTTTTGTTTTGTTTTGTTTCCAAATATCTAAAAATAAAATATCTCATATGGCAGGGTTGCTAACTTTTCTTGGAGCCTACACATGAAGTAAGTATCCCTATACTGGAAAAGCACTGAACCTCATAATGCCAAAGATGATCTTTTACCACCTAAAATTTGTAAATGATAGATGACTATTTAAATACCTATTAAATTAAAATTATTTTCTTTCATAAGAAAAAAAGACTTCAAAGGAATATTGAGCTTCAAATAATCATAAAACTATTTTAAAACTAAATTTCATACACTCTATCCTTAAATAGTTCAACATGAACAGAATATAAAAATAATTATACTGCTGTATATGCAGTTATAATACAAAATAACATTTGGATTGATGTAGGGTTGTCAAATTTTAGCCTTCTACCTTAAATGGCTCTAAAATTTTAAAAATATTAGTACTCTCAGATGATTATTGTCAGTAAATTTAGAATAAAGAATTTAACCTTTAACATATGAGAAAGGTTAATGATTAAGTTCCTATAAACCATGAGTTATATGCAAACAAATGCCCAGTCTGATATAATTATGATTCAAGGTGCCTATTTTGTCCTAATGTGTAACTGAGACCCACAATGCAGTATTACCATAAATAGAAAAGAATCATCAGTTAGTATTTCTTAATAAAAGCATGCAAAATAAACACACAGTTTAAATGGAACTCAGTAAATTACTTTGGAAAACTCATTTGTTTAATGATCATAAGCTGAAGAGTCTGGTTAACTCAATATTGTCAACTATTAATATCTTAAATACTACAAAAATTAATATAAAATACCACTTAAAGACTAATTACTAGAACAGAAAAAAAGTCATTTTATGTAATATATAATGATTTTTGTTTTCTTTCTGTGTGAAAATACACTTTAGAAAACTTGTCTTATGAATTTTCTTTTTCTAAGACTATAGCTATGGAGAAATTGATGCAAAATGTTTTATGAAAACATCTCAAAATGATTTTAAACTTCAGAATTAAGCACTTTGAGAATTAAAAACAAAGGCAAACAATTATTTAAATGTGCTTATCAAAACTCAATGTAGCACAGGGAAATATATTCAAGATCTTATAGTAGCTCACGATGAAAAAGAATATGAAAACGAATATATGTGTATTCATGTATGACTGAAAAATTGTGCTGTACACCAGAAATTAATACAACATTGTAAACTGACTGTAACTGAATTAAAACAAAACAAAACAAAAACAACTCAATGAATCATAAAGCATAGAATTTCAGACTGTTTTTTTTTTTCTTACCGAGCATGGCTTTAACTTGTCTTATCCTTGTTGCCTGCAGTGCTCTTTTCCTAAGATGTCTACTGTCTTCACGTATTTTAGGCCTCAGTTTAAATATCGCTTTACCAGACCACTCTGCCTTGCCATACTGTCTGAAGTAAGTCCCAATTCCGAGCCTGAGTCTCTTAGACCCTCATATAATCTCTTAAAAGCCAATTTCCTTCAAATTTAGAAGCATTCTTGCTCTATTTTTTCTTTTCTGAATGAGTGTCTACCTTCACTAGAATGTAAGCACTCAACAATAGTTGCACAATAGTATTCCGTTGGTAACCAAGCAGCAAAAAGTTCCCAATGGGCTAACAAAAATCTGGACTAGAATAATTGCCATATGAATGTTTACCTAAAACAGTTAAGAAAAAAGTGTTTTGAAGTACCTGGAAAGGGTAAGAGGAACATCAAATCAATACTGTGAGACAGAGTGAGAAACAGTTGAATACTTTGCCCATTTGTCTATGATGTGATTAGTCTTATTTATCCACAGGGATTTTCGGTATTTTAGGGAAATGAACTCTGGGACTGAAATGTGAGTTGTAAATATTTTTGCAGCATGGCATTTGATTTACTTTCACGATGTTTTTCCCCTGAAGCCAGTTTTATAAATGTGCACCCAAATTTGCAATCTATTTTATGCTTTCTCTGTATTTTTGTTATTGTCGTAGTAGAAAAACATCTTCACATCCCATTTATGACAGAGAAATCTTACCAAGTTATCGTAGTCTGTTAATTTCTGTGAGTGCAAACTCAGAACAGTGCTTGGTTCACAGCGGGTATTTAATAAATCCCTGCGGAATGGATAACTAAGTGAATCAATGAGTGAATGAATGCAGCTACCTCTTAGTTTTTCTCCCCTTTTATAATGAATTTGCCTTTCTGCCAATGGCTTAATTTTCCAGATCAATACTGGTCAATCTCTTACTAGAAACAGTCAACTTAAAATCTCCCATCTCAAAGGTATAGAACCCAGGCTCTTGAGGCATTTTAGGTAGACCTTTTATAATCTGTCCCCTAACCTTTCCACAACCTGTACAACTGGAGTGAAACTACATTATCTGAGAATTATCAAATAGGTCTCATATTTTCCTACCTTTGGTATTTGATTCTGATTTCCTCTCTTTACTTTGTACTTCTCTTATGAATCTTACCATCTGTCCTATCCAACTTCTTAGTGTTCCTTGAAGCCATTTCATGATGTTTTCCTGATTATTTAGCTCCCTGAATCTCTTTAGTTGTTGACAGTGTTCTGATGATTTATTGTATTGACTTAAATTATAGTTGTGCATGAACAAGAGCCTACTGAGCTCCTAGACTGGTGAACGCTCCAAGAACAGGGGTTTGTGTCTTATGGTTCTTTCCATCTTCCACACACCTTACCTCAGCTTTAGATTTTTGGAGGATTTTGACTGGCAATATTTAATTCAAATTGGTAATATTTTTCACATCTAAATTCCAAACTGAAATGTACCATGTAAAATTAAAAATAAGCAAGTATCAGTTGTAAAATAGATTTCATGTCATGGTAGTCTGGAGTAGTTACACAGTAATATTCCATTAGTACAGATGTGAGAATTCAGTTCTACTTCTGTAACAAAGATCAACATGTTTGTCTGTAAAATTGGATGTTGTGGTTTCCATGAGGAGTTGGCAAACTATAGTGCAAAGTGTGAAATAAGAAAATTTTGAATGCAATAATTCATGTTTTGGACCCATCAATACCTTACATCAAGATCAATTCAGATCGATTTAAAAAATTGGTGTAAATATTCTAATACAAAAGTAAATAAAAATGAACTTCATGTTACTAAAGAATAAATTTGAAGTTTAAAGGAAGAAAAATAAATGCAGGTATTTTCAGTGTGTAATCATTTAACATTTATGTCAAATGCTGTAAGATGAAAGTATAGGGGAGGCAAATGTTTTGTATCTGCCTTCTTAGGGGTTTTCACCTGAGCAAAACCTGCCTGCTTTTGTAATAGGTTGAACAAGAGAAGCAAGTATGAAAATAACTGTGTGGAGAGACTAAAGGAAAATAAGAACTATTTTAACAGATCTACTATACAGGAATCCTCCTGGTCTCAACTTCTCTCTCTTGTTGATAATAAGAAAGTTACTTTCCTTCTGGAACAAAGAGGACATCTTTCAAATGGGAGGTTCATCTCCTGCTTTTAAGTAAAGGATAAAATTTAGAGTGTTCTTCTGCTTTTTGCAATTTTTCTTAGGGCCTTTAGCTCAAATTAATCCTTATGCCAAAGTGGCATATTTTGAGGTGGCCTATTCTACCCCCTTGAAAGTCATACTATGAACTGAGAAAATAAGTGTACAAAAAATAACAAATATAGTTATTATATAGAAAGTCATAAAGGTGATGGAAACAAAGTATAGAAGACAATTTTAGGAAGACAAAGCATATTAAAACCTTCAACTACTTAAGTATTTAAAAAATACACATTAAAAAGTGTCACATGAGTTTTTAAAAAGGATAAACTGAGGCATATTAAAAACTTTAAGAGTTTATTTGCACATTGATTAATTCACATGGGGCAGCACCAAACTGGAAATGATTAGGAGCACTTTACTAACAGGAGCTTGAGGAGAGAGCTTTATAGAGAAAAGGTGTAAGTGAAGTAAGAACACGATTGATCAGCTAAGGCTGTTTGGGATTGATTTTCCATAGCGTTTGGATTCTGTAACTTTGTGGCATTGACAGGCTCTAACACTGAAGTCTCCTAGGTAAGCAAACCCAAATCTAAGCCTATCAGTCTCAGCCCAATGGCCTCCTTGTTGAATTAATTTAACAATTTCAGCTGTGAATTTACCTATGCTTTCCCAATACTGGCTAAATCTAGGAAGGCTGCAGAGCGAGGGATGGCATGTGAGCTATTACCCTCCTTTTGGAAAGGTGTTTGCATGTACAGACTCCTTTATCCGCATCCCGTTACAGGCACAAAGACATATACATACTCATAGAATCTTTGTAACCCAAAAGCAAATCCGATTCCTATTTTGTAACTTGACCCCCATAACATAAAGTCGTTCACTAAGATCTTACTGGGGCTTTGCCAATTTAAATACAGAAATTCAGTGGCCCCTGGAGGTAAAGAAGAATATTAAAAAGGTAGCTAGGAGTATAATACGTGGATTTTCTTTATTGCCAGTTATAAAGCGTAATCAGTTATCTACAGGAATTCAAACATTTCTCCAGCACTGGTCAAATGTAGTTATATGACTGTGTGAGAAAGAATGAACTGGAATCCGAGTGAAATAAGCAGCCACTGGTCTCTGCAGTGATCAAGCTGACTGTTGCTTAAGTTTGCATAAGATAACTCCTTTTTGTAGAGCTATGTATTTACAAGGCTTTTAGAACTTGTGAAACTGTTTCCATCTTGCAAAAAACAATGCCTTTTTTCTAATAAATGCTCTTTCAAGCAAAGACAACCTAAAAGAAATATGTCTTTTAATACAATGTATATTTAAACCTGCTTTTGTTTTAATAGACATAAACTCATCTCTCCTTTTTGCACCTTTGTCTTTCGTTACTTTCTAATGATACCATAAATATTCCCTAAAACGTAATTTAAAGAATGACGTGTTCTGTGTGAGACCTCGCAGCAGGAAAAAGTAATGATGACATGCATGCTCTTGAACTATGCCAAAAATAATTTCATGGAGTTATTGTAGCATGCTGAGTATTAGATTTCAAACTGGTATTGTAATGATTTATAATATCCAAATGCTCTGAAGTGGCCATTCGTTGAGCATCTTGTTATGCAAAATACTCACAAGGCTTTCTGCAAAGTCATATATTAATTATTTTGGTCACAAACAAAACTGTTCACTTAGCAGCTGTTTCTAGGATTTTATGCCCATCTTTTACTAATTTAAAACTATTTTGAAAAAATCAAAGATCATGCCTTCCCTTGAACATGTTTGTGTCCTTATCTTGAAAGAAAAAACAAATCACAGTATTTTATTAGATGAGTACTTAGGTTTAAGAAATGACCCTGATAAATATAGTGACTTAGAATATCTTTTCATAAAAAAGTATTTTTTTTCTCAATTAAAGAGCTCTGTCATACTCTGGTATTTTCCTGAAATATAAATTTATTCTTCTGACTAACAGTACCTATTTTATATTTTGTATGTCACTCAAAATAAATTTTCTAAGGGCTTTTAAGAAAAGTAAGTGCAATATTTCAGGTTTTATTTAGAATCTCTAGATTTTAAGCAAATGGTCATGAAATCCAATCTACGACAACCAGGAAGAATTTATGTTATCTTCTCTAAAAGACTTGAAGTGTAATATGCAAAATAGTTCTTAAATTTAAATGGCTTTTATTGCTTGGATTCAAGGTCTTTTCTATTACTAAAAGTTTCCTTATCTTTTTCTTTTCCTTCCTGGTTAAATCTACTGCAGATGTGATAATTGTGTGACACAGATAACCACTCTTCAGCTATTCCACATCCTGAACACACCATCCTTTTCCAGATCTGTAATCAAATCCTTATTCACATAAAAATCTATTGCCAAATGACTGCTGTTAATTCTTGATTTGAAGCCAATGTCTACTTCTGATTTAAAATTGCGTGGTCTTGAATCACAGATCTGTACCACATGTTATGAATCATCAGGTCCAACATACTGAGTTTATAAATTAATAAAGTATGGTTTAGCAAAGAACTTCCTCAAATGCCAGATAGCAAAGTGGGCTGACACCCTCCCCCACAACCCCCTTTTTTTCCCCCTTAACTCTAGGTCCCTCCACTGTATCACTCTGCCTTACTATATCATGGCTTAAAATATGCAGAGATTTTATGAAGTTGAATGAAGTTGTTAGGGTAATTATAAAAAAAATGAAATAAACAACAACAGTGTTATATGAGTTATTAGGAATTTGAGAACACATCTTGAACACAGAAATGTTGGATGAAAAATATTAGATGAAGAAATATAAAGTAGTAACTTTGAGCCCTCATAGTGTAGAGAATGCATCATTGCCCTGTCTTAACCTAGCGAAAGAAAGGAACTGCCGTTTAAGGAGTGAAGAAGGGAGTTGGAGGAAGAAGGGAGACTCTGGAGCTTGGCATTGGCCACGTTAATTCAGGTAGAATCAAAAGCAAGAGCGTGGAGGGCTGTAGCCTGAAGATGACAATTTGGTGATATTTAATTCCATAAAACTAGATAAAAAACACACAGGAAATCACTATATGTAAATAGGATAAGAGATGTAAGATCAGAGACCTGGGATTTCCATCATTTAGAGATAGAGAAGTGAGAAGAAACCAGCGAAAAGGCAGACAGAAATGTAGGGGAAAGGGCAGAGGTGCAGTGTCTTAAAATTCAAACCGTAAAGCATGCTAAGAGAAAAAAAATCAGCTACGCTTTATCCCTGAGCACCTTGCAAGAGGCCTCTTGCTGGGAATTTCATGATTTTATTTCTTAGGATGCTCTGCTATCTTTTTTTTTTTAAATCTTTCATTAAAGGTGATGATAGTGATGGTTTTATCTTCTTTCCAGCCTCCCCCTTCTAAAAAAACATTCACGCTAGATATAAAGATCTTTGTCATGGTGTACCAAATTGCCTTCCACTCTTTTCCTCAGTGCCTGTTAACATCTCTCCCTCCCTCCCTCCCTTCCTTCCTGCCTTTCCTCCTACCTTTTCCCCTCCTGCATAACTTTAATTAAACAACCATTGATTTGACTTTTATACAATTTCATGTCTACTAATAATTGATAACATTAAATAGCAAAGTAAATCTAAGATTTATTTAAATCATATTTTTTTCTTGTCCTTTACCATTTTTAGTATTTAGTTAATTACATTAATTCTTTCTACTATTTTTATTTCACACCTAGGCAAGTGGCTTTTTAAAAATAATTACGTCTGGTAACTGACAGTCTGTTACATACATCCACCCACTCTTCTGCAGCAAAACATCGTGTAACTTCGTATTTTTATCAGTTTACATTTCCTTAGTGTTTACGTTAGATTCAAAATGGAAAGTATTACACTTTTGGGAATGATGTTTTCAGAGACTGAAATTCCATTCTTGAAACATTAAGTCTTTTACCTTAATAAATCTCAAACGGCTTCATTATTCAAGTGTTGTCCAGGTGGAGTGGTTGCTCAATTAGATCATATCGTAAATCTTTCTGTGGTTGTACATTTAATGACACTGTTAAAGAGATGAAATGCAGTTAACCAATCTATCTTATTGATTAAATACTGTATTACTACATCATAGAGGTCAATCAAGAATAAGATTTTTCAATGAAAACAATAATTTTCTTAGCCAATGATTCTAGCACTAGTTTAAGCTCGTCCGATAGCACGTTTCCAAAGTGCTGTGTGGAGCTGTGTGCTGTAAATAAATAGAATCTCTGCTTATGCTAATACCAGGGAAGTCCAGAACAGTTAGAAAAGCTTGGGTAACTGTAGAGGAGTTACTGTTGAAGTATCAATCTAGAAAAATGGATTAAAAAATTTTAAAATTGATAATAAATGAAATACCTCAGGACTTGGTATTAACCAAAGATGTCACCTTTACCCTCCCTCTCAGTTTTTGTAAATGTATAAACTATTTATTTGAAATCCTATATTCTAGATATAAGCTCTAATTTATAACTTTCCAAATCTAGGACTGATTAAATCAGTGCTAAAAAAGTAGAAATTTAAGTAATTATTTTGGCCTTGGAACTATAATGGAAATATATATGAACAAACATTTTTACATATAATTTACATTTGCTGAAGTTATACAAGCTTCTGTTTCATTTGTCTTCCATCCCCTCAGTCTGGAGGTATTAAATACCTTAAATATTAATTTACAAATCTTCTGCAGTTTCTTTTATATTTTATAACATATAATCATTACTCAGAGATCATGGTGAACAACCACAGTGTCTTACCAAATAGACCCGAAGTACAGTGCAACATGGTTTATGTAGCATGGAATTAACTGAAGGTTCAACACTATTCAGAAATGTAGAGAACCTCTAGAGAAAATCTAGCCATTTCTGGTCTTTGGAGCGGCACTCAGAGTCTGTGTATGTTCAATAAGTGACCATAATAATTGTCCTCTTATTATGGTCATTGTTGATTAAATCAATTGCCGTGCCATATCCTTTTTTTTATAGCTGTTTTTAAAGTATGTTAAGAAATTATTTATATCAAGAGTTTTCAGAATGTGTTCTATGGGGCTATAGGCTTGTACAAAAATGTCCCAGGTGCTACCAAGGAGCCAGAGTGGGCTTGACGGGTAGAGTATAAATTTTGGAGATCCCTTCAAACCCCATCCATAATTTGACTGAAAAGATTCAACTGTTGTTTTTTTTTTTTTATATTGATGTTAAAGTTACATTTTATTGTGAAAAAATACATGAATATGCTGCTTAATTATAAAAATTAGAACTGCCTTATTCATTTTTTCCTCGAAGTTAGATATTTCCTAATCCCTAAAGAGGTATAAAAATTGACTTTTATGCATTTCTCATTTTTTATTTTTATATAGATCTTAATATATTTATGCAAACACTATTTTCAAAAATTCAGTTGTGTGTTCTAGATTTTTGTGAATAATTATCTTCTTTCTCATGATGTTATTTACTTTGTGCTATTTGATATAATTGTTTTAGATGTATAATTTTGAAATAGAATTTTCTGTGTATTTATCTCCAGTTAGTCAGTAGTTCACAAGCAAAGTTTGGTTTTGAGAAACAAATCATTATCTTTGTTTTCCATAAATTAAGTGCATCCGTCAACTTCAGATATTCTGTAACCTCCAGTTTCAAGGGAATATGTTTAAGTGTTTGAAACAAATTGTAGCTATTTTCATCTATTTCTGTATGTATTTCTTGACTTGTACACACTCAATGCAGTATTAACTAAGGAACTATAAGAGCTATGAATAATTAAGACAAAGTTTTCAACTTTGAGGAAAATTAAAATCTAGTAAGTATAATAGCAATATCTAAAATGTCTTAAGATTTTTCATTATATTGTCATAAAATTATCCATTTCTCCTTTGATACACTTAGGTGCAAAATTTGTGAACCTAAGGAGATAATGGTATAGTTATAACTTTCTGAAAGCTAAAATTGCCACAGACCCAAAAGTGACCTTAAATCCATATAGTTGTCCTTATATAGTTGTCCTTAATTGTCTTGAATCTATTTACCATTTTTAAAATGTCATTGAAGAATTTATACTGTACTTCCTTATTAGGACTCTGATCAAAAGGCATAAAAATGTGCAGGTGGAAGTGAAATTTTGTTTTCTAAGTAAAGAACATAATCTGGAGCATGTATGGTGGTATGCATTCTGCGAGTTAAGTTTTCAATCAGAAGCATGCTGCTTTGAAAATTTACAATTATGATTGCAAGATTTACTTTCTAGAATTTGCATTAATTCATTGCAAGCATAAGTATAGTCTATAAGAAAATAAATTGCTTCTATGTTCTGCACCTGAATAAAGCCTTTGCTTTTGATGTGGCATTGATCAATAACTCTATCCTATAGGAAAATGAAGACGTCATTCACTAGAAACAGTTGAAGTTGCCAGAACCATTGGTTGACAGAGGGACAAGACGCAAGGGTGAGTGATGTTTATGTTTTCCTTAAAATTACATCCTTATGTGTTATTTTTTTCTCTCCTTTGGAGAAGAACAATACACAGCATCTGCATCTGACATTAAGTTCAGTAACTGCACATAGAGTTTAACTTTCAGGCATTGTTCAATTTCTTTAAGCAGGTATATGTATGACTGATTCATCTAGGCCAGAAAGAGAAAAAAAGAGTTAATGACAGAGTGTATGAAAGTCTTTCCCCAGAGAAGTGAAATACCAGTGTTTTCTCTTTTAATACATTTAAAACAAGCAAACCTTCTCCCCAGTTTAGATTTATTATTCCTCATTGATTGTCTCATTCTCTTGGAGGACATTCTGGCAGTAAAATAGTAGACACGTTGAATCCATCATCATGTGTCAAACAGCCATCAGGTCGATGGCTCTTTTTGAACTTTGTTGTCTCAGAAAACCATAGCTGACTATTATAGGAAGAAGTTTGACATTTCCAAGATGAAAATCAATTTTCTTTTATGTATTTCTGAAGTGAGACTTGTGCTTTGATTGCAGAAAAAAAAATGGCTTTTGGAACTTTGGAGAAAAAAAATAGAAATTAAGATAAAATTTGGCTAATAATAGCTTCAGTGAAAGCAAGGAGAAATATATTTTGTGATCTGGTAATACTTTAAATCCATGGAAGTGAAACCAGAGTGGAAACTTACAGAAATAGGCACAGAAATAGATAATTTCTTCCAAATCGAGATAGCAGTGGGTGAAATTGGCATTTAAAGAGCTCAGTTAAAAGTAGAACATGATATTTCAGAAAAGCAAATACTTTTAACGAAGAAACATATCATTGTAATTTTCAATTTATGAAAAAATATAGTGTGTATACACATGCTTGCTTATTGTTGAATTCTTTTCACTCTGAGCAGAATGTAGGCTCCAGAAAGATAAAGAACCTGTCTCTTTTGTCCACTGTTGTATTTTATAGCATCTGTCTTACTGCCGTGGCATGGTAGGCACTCCATAAATACTTGCTACCTCAATATTTTAAAATATTAAAAATAACAATATATTTACAATGATATTTTTATTATATAACTATAAATATGACTAAAAAGCAATTTTGTGGGGGCATTTATAGAGTTTTGAAAATAGAGTTGAAATACTTTTCTCTTGTTAGTAATTATGAGTTCGATTTTTAAAAATGTACTCAAATTTTAAAAGTGCTGCTATAGATGTTTTTTGTAACATAAGATATGTCTGTTTAAGTATATTTAAATGCACATGAGGCCTTATATTTCCAACAATAGCTTTATTCCTCATATATGCATACATGGAACAATATATTCCAGATAATACATTTTTCATACAAAGGAACATGTAAATTAAAAAAAAAAATCATGGTTTCATTTTGTTGATGAGTATGTGAAAGCATGAAAATACTAAGTGAAAAGAGACTAAATCCATGTCCTAAAGTTTCTTGCGCTTATAGTTCAAGATAAATTCCAATTAATTTTTTCTCAGACTATTCAAAGAAAATGTGTTAATAGCTTATTACTGCAGAATTACTATTAGTATGTTTGTTAACATACCAGTTTACCTATTTGTGTATGTGTGTAAATACAGATAGACAGACCAATAGGTAATCCTAGCGTAGTACCAAAGGTTCCAGCAGAAACGCTCATATTCAGCAGCTCTTGGTTCTCTACCTTTCAGCATAATAAATTCCTTCAAGTGTGAGAATAAAAACTTTTCATCTGATCCTCCCCACTTTGCTTGTATGGTGGGAGTGTGTTCAAATATTGCTAATAAAGATCAGGCCATTGTGGCCTATTGTACGAGGGTAAAAAGAATAACTTTAAAAAATAAAGCATGTATTTAGTTTCCCCTTTTGAGATTTTAGGGAAATTATTTTTTTGTGTATGTGTCCTGACCTAAGTATAAAGAATATCTGCTTCTCTCCTTGGGTAATTGGTACATTGTTAGCACTGTTAGGTAACAAAGTTCCAAGAACGTAATCTACTTGGAAAGGACGTTAGTAATTTTGCAGGAACTTCCTCAATATGAATTTCAACTTCCTCAATGTGATGTTACCTTCCCTATGCTTACATATTATTACTTTTTTTTAATCTTAAAGAATTTTGCATATCTAATTAACTATTTTGACTCATTTTTGTAACTAAGTATCATATTAAATAAATACATTTAACAGGTAAATTATTCAAAGAGACACATTTCTAGGTAATATCAATTGTACTAATAGGATAAGGAAACAAAACATTGACTAGAGAATATTTTAGAAACCATCAATGAAGAAACTTCATTAGGAGTAGGTAAAGTCAAGTAATAGCACTGCCAGACTGAGATGAAGTTCCTCGAGTACTTTAGTGTTGAGTGCTTAAGTCCTTAGGCTTTCCTTGTTGGGAGACTTTGCTCACTTAAAAAAGCTTAAGTTGAAAGGACAGAAGGAATAGTTTCTACTGCACCACACTGTCTCTCCTTTGGTAGTAAGAAGGCATCTGTCTGGGGTTAGAGCAGATGAATTGCATGTTAATCTATACATCTTGAATTTACCTTTGTGAGATAATCCTAAATAGTCTTTTGGAGTATACATTTGTCAACTTAATTATAATATTTTTTATCAACTATTAGATTAAATGAATGGAATAACTAAAATTGTACACATCTCTAAGCCTTTGGGAAGATAATACATTTTGAGTTAACATTTTTTTACATCATCAACACGTTTACTCAAGGTGAGGAAACATAGTTTAATGAAGTATGAGTGAGGCAGATTTTTTTTTTCTACAGAAGATATTGAGATTGAAGAAAGCAGTAATGTAAGAACTAATAAGAAAATATATAAAGCAGTTTCTGTACCTAACAAGGTTAATAACTGTAATCAATCATGTTAATGTACCTAAACCTGGTATTTACTGGTTTCATTTATATTAGATTAAAGAATTTTAAATCTGAGATCATAGATTCTCCCCTCAAGGACATTTGTGGTTGTTTTGATGTTAATTATCCACATCACTCAGATAATTACTGTCTTCTTGTTTATAGCGCAAGTATGTTCTAACTTTTACCTGAAGGAAGCTTAAGAGGTCCTTTTATCATGGGCTGAGGAAGTTTGCTAAGTGGCTTAATGGTATCAGAGAAAATCACTAGAAAAATAAGTGAATTCACAGAGTTAAATATTATCAGATGAGGGCAATACTTTAAATGAAGAACTGCAGTTCAGTTTTTTTTTTTTCTTGTACTGCTCGAAAGAAGCATTGGCCAAACTGGTGATGTTCAGATCCCTGATCCTGAAATGCAAACCATTAAAAAAAACTCCCTATGATCAAAAATATTTTGGAAAGTCAGAGACATGGCATCTCAGAGTAGTTCTGCCTTATGAAAACTATTACATTGTTTCTCTCACTGATTTGACCATTAAATTATTGCTGCTTTGGACCTTTTTAATAACGAGATTTAGTAAACTTTTTCTGTAAGGTGCCAGATAGTAAATCTTTGTGGCTTTGTGGGCTCTTTATATTTGGTCTCTGGGGTAACTACTCAACTCTGTCTGTGTTGTACAAAAGTGGCCTTAGATCCTACGTGAACAAATCAGCCTGGCTGTGTTCCAGTACAACTTTGCTGAAAGAGCCAGTGGGCTGGATTTGGCCTGGACACAGTAGTTTGCCAATTCTGCTAATAACATGCAGAGGTGCTTTTGGAAATCTCTGTTCTTAAGATCCTTCTTTATTTAAAAAGACAAGGCTCTGTAAAATTTAAGCTTCAGGGAGATAACCCATCCTCTTCTCTATTATTTTGACAAATATGTTGCAGTAAAGAAAGCAATCACTTCTTACAGAGAAATCAACTCCATCAATCCTGGTGCCCGTGGCTATCACACCAATGTCAGGATCTGTGCTAGGTGTTGTGTGGCCAAGGAAAATGAATAATATACTCTTCTTGCCCTCCATGAGCTTTGTGGTCTAACGGGAGTGATGGTGATATTCTGGCAGTGGGCAGGGAATGGGACTGGTACACATAAAAAAATTAATAAAGTACATGATGTTGATGTCATATGGGCAGTAAACTATTTTCCAGGGAGATTAAAGGGAAAAAAATTATTTGGTTACAGGTATCAGGCAAGGCTTCATATAAGAGTTACTGTTTCAGATAAGCTTGAAAGACTATACCTAGGCTTCAAGAGGCAGCGTTATGGAAGAGAGGATGATGAGAAAGCGTTGTTGTTAGATGGAAGAGCATGAATAAGGGAAAAGTGGTGGCAGTGGGGACAACAAGTCACTTTTGCAGAAGATCTAGCAGGAACATATAATATAAGACTGAAAAGTAGGTCTTCATCAACAAGGTGCTTAATCCAACTGAAATTCCAAGCCCCTGAAGAATATTAGCATGATAGAGACAAATTGATTCTTTGACGAAGGGGTACCCATTTGCTTCTGGACAAAAATGATGCGTGTGTGTGCGTTGTCTAGTGAGGCTGTTTATATTGTCTCTTGGTAAGTTGTGACATAAAGCATACTTAACATGTTTTAAACAGTTTTGAGAGTTTCAGGGACCAAGAAAGTATTATCTAGATATTTAGGATTTATTACTACTGCCTTCACAGCCATTGTGCCCAAACGTAAAGCCAGAAGAAGGGAAATGCTGCATCAAATGTGGTGATTCTCTTTACTAGGGGAAAGCCAAACTTCCAGAAGCACCAACTGCATTTTTCCGCTTACATTTTGTGGCCCAGAAATGGATCAGGTGGCCACTCCTTGCTGCAGGGGAAACGGAAAGGACACTGTTTGACTTTCTTTCATTTCATGTAGAAAGTGAAGAGGTACCAGAGGATTCAGAGTAGCTTTTAAGATGTACACAGACAGCTATAGAAATTTTTAAGCATTTTATAAGAATTTTCAGAGGATGATTTTAGCCAAGCTATACCTTATATTTATTTTTAAGATTAATAAATATAATCTGATAAATATATTGAGAGAGAAAGGAAAAACAGTCTTTTGAAATAAAATAAACAAAAATATGTCAGAGACAAGTGCTAACAACCGGAACCAATTAGGCTAAGATGTGGCCACATATGCAAAGCTTCTCCATTTGAAATGATATTAGCATCTTTTCTGACTTATTACTTATTTGTGATTTATAAATGGTGAATTATAATGTGGAAGTAGTATATACAACTTCTGAAGATTTGCAGTCTGAAGATCTGAAATATAATCACAAGTCCACCCTTTGCTAGCTATATGGTTGTACTAAAGTCATTTAGCCACAGAGAACATCAGCCTCCCTTTCATTATTTCTAAAATGAGGATGATAATAATTTCCCTTCACACTGTGTAGGTTTGTTGCAAAACCCACATGAGATGATATTTTTAAAAATTGTTTTATCAACAGCAAAATACTCTAATGCCTCTCTTTCTCTTTCTCTGTCTCTCTTGATCTCTCTTTCTCTCCCTTTTTTCCTCTCTCCCCCTCAAAACCTTGAGATTATAAATGCCATCATAGAGGTATATCCAGTGCCTCTCTGATAGCTTCTGTCACTCAGTTTGTTTTTTTTAAACTTAGACCAAATTGAATCATGCTGTTAGGCTCCCCTTCTTTAATGATCACATCTGTTTCTCACTTCAGATGCTTTTACCTCTAACCCCAGTCCCTCTGAAAGTCTGTCAGATATAATCAGCTGTTACTCTGTTTGGGCATTGAGGTTCATGTATCAAGATTAGAGAAACTGGTGGTAGAGACACTTCTGTCTTGGAATATAGTTAACGGCTGGAATGATGTTTGCGTCAGTAAGAATGAGGAGGTAACTGAAGAGTGGTGAATCTTTGAAATGTGTGATGTCAGTGATATTTCCTCTTCTCCCCATCGTACCCCTGTCTTATATTTGTTTCCATCTGTCACATCAATAAAATCCCAGAGAATTATTATCCACGTAACAGATAAGAAGTCCAAGCCTAGTGCTCATCACTAGTTTATAAAAAGTTTTTAAAGATGATTGAGTGTCCACTCTAGAAGAAAAGACAATAAGGCATTTGTATATACATTTTATATATGATTTTAAATATAAATGCTTTTGAAGTGATAGGGTATAATAAATTTACCAACTTTGTATATTTATGTCTAACAGTTTAATGATTTTCAATACACACACCTGTCTATAGTCATGAGCACTGTCACATCTGTGTTAAGATCCTTTATAGTGAAGGTAACAAACTATAACTCAAATCAGCATAAACAAAAAAAGTTTATTATGAATCTGAAAGTCTAGAATTCCTCCTTAGGCTTCAGGAAAGGATTGATCCAAGGACTTAGTGATTTTACAACTGTTAGCTTTGATTTCATTGGTGATAACTTCATTTGAAGACAGGCTTCCCTCAGGATCTCAGTCTAACCTGCCTTTTCTCGGTGTCCTACGTATTGCCTCCAAATTCATATCCATAGCATTCCCCCAAAAGTCACTCATCCTCCTCTGTTTAGCCCATCTTTGTCACAGGCCCACCTCTAAGCCAACCAATCATGGTGGCTAGTGCTTACTGACTTGGCTGAGGTTACAAATTCCACCTCTGGAATAAGGCAACTATCAGCATGACCAGATCACAGAGATGAGAACTTGTGGGTTTGTCACCAGTTGTGGGTTCTGGCCAGCAGAAGTCCCACTGAGATGGAATGAATTACTCAAGACTCTGTGGAAAAGTCAAGAGAGCAAGAGAGAGTCGGGAGCCAACTCCGTGAGCCTCTCAAATCTCTCATATTTATTGAGTACAGTCGATGCAGGAACTTAGGGAAGGACAGGGTGGGATCGCAATGAGTACAAAGGCTTTGTTTGTTGTTGGTGTTTGGCTCAAGGTCAGAAGACCCTTTTTGGTGAATCATGATCATGTTGAGCCTTTCAGCTTATCAGGGTGGAACGTATGAGAATCAGCTGCTTAACAAGATTTTTCTTGGACTCAGGCGGCTGTGCCTGTCTTAGGTTGCCCCCTCAGGGGGTCTTACCCATCACTGGCTAACCAGCCTTCTCACCTCTGAGTCTGCAGCTTTTTACCATTCCAGCCCAAGGCTGTTTTGGGGATAGAAGACAAACAGCAGGCAGGCCCAGCATTTATAACAGGGGGCCTGGGTCATTGCTAAAACCTCAAGGCAGTTACTAATCACATCTTTAAGGAGATAAGTGGCTGGGATCTATTACAATTTGTTAACCCAATCCTGGGCTCCCACAGGAACTCTTGAAAAGAGAAGGAAAATTGCCAGAGTGGCAATAAACAAAGTGCACTCTACATCTGTAGTAAGAGAATCACTCTTAAGTATATACGTAGGTGTATTTAATGTCCTATTCTAACTCCTGATATAAAGAGTAAAGACAGGTATTCTCCCAGGAGCATAGGAAATAATATTATTATCATTAACTATTAAGTTGAGCCACATAAAATTGCCACTTGTAGGGGTCAAATGGTAAGTAAAAAATCAATCAATCAATCAATCAATCAGTGATTTTGTATATAGGTTAACCAAATAGACAGCAGCTTTAATGGAAAACTGGACATGGTGACTTCAGCTATTCCAAAGATCACAGTCATCAGTCAGTAGATATAATATCTTCCAATGTTTAACTAGCTTACTTAATATATCTATGCAGCAGTGAATGTCATTAATTTTCCTAGGGGTATGATTTTCTTAATTTATTTCAAAAATTTCAGGAGGCCTGGAAATTCTTATAGTTAGATATTCATTGGATACTTTATTGGACAACTAGATACTCAAAACTGATCTAAAGTATAATTGTTCTTAAATATATATCCAAGATACAGATTATTTGGCTGTGTGGATTAAAATGTGGATCCCTGATCATCTATTTTTATATTCATGAAATAGATCCTTTGTTTTATTTACTCTTTTCATGGATTTTCTGGATTTGTATGTTTTTGATATCTATGCATGAGTCATCTCTGGACACCTTTTGGTGAGTCAGTCCTAACTTTGTCTTGGTTAATTGCTGAATTGTGTGGATGGGAGCTTAGTTAAAAATACTTAAATTCAGATCCTTGTGAAGAATCAATAATATCTGATCTTTTTTAAAAAGCACATATCAAAACTCTGTTTTACAAAACAGTATTTAAGGAGTTTGCCTCTTCATTTCTGTAGACATACTAGGTGCACTGTGGCATCGACCCATGCCCTTGGGGAACTCGTGGGAATTCCCACCATCTGTGGAATGGGTACCTGTGGAGAAATTCTTTGGGGAAAAAGTGCCAATAATTGTGTCACTGTTTCCTCCAAAGGGAGGTTGTTAAAAATGTTCATTACAACACAACCTTCAAGGACCTCTTTGATAAATAGTTTTCTTTGCCTCATGAGTCCTAAATTAGTTTTGTTTTTCTGATCAATGATTTTCTTGAACATATTTAACTAAAATTATGACATATTTTCCCCACTGGTCGCTCAAAAGCTCAGAGCCTAATCTGTGGTCACTTTCTTCAAATGGCATGTAAGAACTTAAGTGTTCATTTAATTTTCTTCATCCTGTTCCATCTTCCTAATTTTTTGTCAGATTAGCACTTTTCTTAATAACTCAGAAGAGTTAAATGTAGAACATAAAAAGTAATAAAAATTATATTCTGAAAGACAGAAAAACATAAATAAAATGTAAGTAGCGACTATATTACCTATAGTCATGCTCCACTGAAATAACCATTGTTAACATCTAGGCATACATTTTGTAATGTCTGACTTATTCTGTTCATCGTTTACCGACTGGTTCGTTTCACTGTAAGCTTCCTAAAATCCTCTGAAATAACATAGTATCTATACTTCTGTATCTGTTGACATCTGTATGTTGACATTCCTTCTCTCCGCTCTGTACTGCCTGGGGAAGTCTTATCCCCCTTTGGTGGCTGTGAGAAATAAGAATGGAAGTGTTACAGCAGCAGGCTGTCACTGTCACTGCAGGCTCTGTTCAACTCCTAAGCATGTCTAGGAAGTGAAGTCCTTCATTGTCCGATCCGAGAACCACTTCTTCAGTGCTACTGTTGGGTCCAAGGGGGAGGCAAAGCGCTATTACCAATAGCCCAGCCTGATTTATTTGTATTTACTGGAGAAGAATTCACAGGAAGTAGGAAGGTGTCAGTGATGTCTTAGAAGTTCTTAACGTACTTGCTTCAACTTCTGTGCTTATATGGGATGAAAAATCCCTCCTTTCTGTATTTCGTTTTATGACTCTAATTATCCACTGAGTACCTTCCTCTTAGTGGTCTACAGCAATTTCTGAGGGATTCCTGAGTACTGCTTACATTCTGGAAGGGGGAAGTAGTGTGGTATTCTGGACTTCCTCTTGATGATCGCTGCTCCCCTCCCTAACAGATAACGTTAATACTACCTGCTGTACTTCGAACAAAGTAGTAAGCGTTTTAAGCATCTTCAATGCAAATTTTGAAAAAAAAAAAGTACACTGAATTTTAATTATTTTGAATTAAAAGTCAACTCCTTTTGGTGTGAGCCTGTTTTTATTAGCTCTTTTTAAAACTTATCTCCAAAGTACCATTAGTCTCCTTATACATTTTGTTCTTTATTTTCCGCATGATGCTCTATTCATGTGCATACATACACATTTATATAAATGTAGACCCTTACACACACATAGAAATGCACATGGAACTTCACAAATGCATGTTTTTAAAGCTGATTTCTCTTGATTAATACTATACTTGCTTTCACTCTGATATGAAAAATACCTGTATGTATCTACCTATATATATATCTATTTATCTATCAATATCTGTCTCACCCCAGAGGATTTCTGGATAACTTAAACACTGAAGTTTGAATAGTTTTCATAGTTATTAAAAGTAACTCTTACTAACTCAAAGAAAAACCATAAGGTTTTTTATTTCTCATAGGCATGCTATTTTAATTTTAAAGTGACTTCTAACACCCTGGAAAATGAAATTTATATCTTTTTATGTACTTAAATGCTATGGTTTTTTTTTTATATCAACACTTCAGTTTAACTCCTACTGGTCTCAATTTTTTCTGAATATATATAGAAGTAATGTATTTCAAACTCAAGTCAGAAATTAGGATGTATTAAAGGAAAATTTACATAGTAATGACCCATATAATGAGCTTTTACATTGTAATTTCTCACTCTGTGTGTACAAATTGAGTTATAGATTCAGTCATTTTCTGAGCTTAACTCAGTTTGTAAATGTTTAAATGTGTTTCTCTCCATGAGGATGTGACAATTTCTGGCTTAAGTCCATAGTCACAGCAGTTCTTTAAATGGCTTGTTGGAGCAGAACCTGACTCCTTATCTTCAATATGGGCACATCTTGCCTGAGGCAACACTTAGGCTATAAAGTGGCAGAACCAGAGATGTTTATGTTCTTGAACCTCAAGAAGCAACGCCCTTGCAGTTTGCACTACAGGAAACCAGTCATGTGGAAGATTAATGAGAAAGGAGTGGTTCTTTATATAGTTAAACCTATTAAGATGGTAAGCAAGTAAAGGGTGGTTTAGCACAAGGCGGCCACTGGGCACTGGCACAGAGGTACCTTAGAGAATCCATAAAAGGCCCTTACCTGAGAAGAAAGTTTAGTCTCCCTCATGCCAGTAATGATGGCAAAAATGCAGTCACTGTGCAGAGAACAATGTAGAAGCAAACTCTTTCACCCTACTTTTGTGGCCCCTGCCTACATGTACAGCTGATAAAAGAAAGAGCAGACTGGATTTCAGCATTCTGCCTCCAATCTGATGGGACACTAACACGCAGGATACGATTTGGACGGTGTTAGGATAGTCTCTGTGTTTAGGTCTTCAGTCTCAATCTGTATATCTGGAGTAATTTTGTTTTTATTGATAGAAACATTTCAGATACATGAGCCATATATGTGGGCAATCAGATAAAATAGATCAGTTAGACTTACTGAAAGATAATTATTATCCTTTCAAAGTAAAATATTAAAAAAACACAATTTATTATTTTGAATTTTAATCCTATTTTGGAGTTTAAAAAATAACTTGTATTTTCACTAACACTATGTGCTTCTCTAAGCATGAGGTTAAATATATCCATTGAAATTTTAAAAAATCCTGGTGGTGGGAGAAAAGTGTATAACTCTAACCTGGAACAATTCATGGGACTTACATAGGTTTTGTGTACATGTGTATATGTATGCATGTGGAATAATACACACATACCACACACACACACACACACACACACACATACACATAAAATCATGAGGGCTCTGTACTTTTTATGACATAGCTTTTTAGTTTAAGTTAAAGTATTGTGATTATTTTTTTCCCATTTAAGTGCTGCCTTCATCTCTGATTGGAATTGTTTCCAGTAGTCCCTAAAGATCTTTCAGCTTTCAGGTGGTCCTACGTATGTGACCGGTGTCATCAAGCAGGGAAGTGGACCTGAGTGTTAATCTCATGCATTTTCAAGCCTTAGCTCTAACAGGTCTGAGCTTTATGATCCCTAACCTCTGCTGTATTCTCCAACCTACCGTTGCAATTCTCACTTTTTACCTTTATCAGTTATCACCGACTAAGCATGAACTGAAGAATTATAGGTATAGTCCCTTATTTATGATTTTAAAATAAAAAAAAATTCTAAACAATTTATTTGTTAAAACTCATCAGATGACAAAACCAATCCTGACTTTTTGTGAAGCTCGTGTTGACTCTGTGTACCCACTGACAGGAGATTTTCATGTTTCACTGTAGAAATACTAATGTATTTGATTATGAGATGCAGCTTCAGACCCTAATGGCTCTCCCAGAATAAATTTAAAACAAACAAACAAAAATTTTAATACATTCTTGCTGAATGCCTAACAATATATTTTGGCTGCTCATTAACTGCTACCTAACTTACCGAAGTAGAAAGCACTAATGACTATTATTCACATCCTTATGTATTTTTAGATCACTAACATTTATTAGTCATAACAGTAATATGGACAGGAAACAAGTTTATTGTTTAAAGTCATTTAACAGAATATCCAGATCTCAATTCTCCACACTCTTATCTTTTGAATTCTGAGAATACTTACTGCTTAAAATTTTTAAGGACAATAGTCAATTGTATGTGTTTGCTACTTGAAGGAAAATGCTACCATTCTTATGTATATAAATGTAACTTTGCAGTAAAATCAAAACTCATGTCTTCTAGGTTTGCTGTACTCTCCCGCATATAAGGTAACTGCGAGAGAAAACTCACTAGTAAATTTGACATTTGTTTCTTCTGAATTTTTCCACTTAAAAAAGATACAGTTGGATCTTATAGAAGGCAAAATGGCATGCATATCTTTGCTGAACAGACAGACACTTGGCTTTGTTCAAAAGCACTATCCTGCTATTAACTGTGATACTCAATTTATCTACTTCAGAAAGATGAAGAGATAAACTGTCCGCAAATGTAAAATTGTGATTCTGAAGAGCCTCAGTTACTATCCAAACATGCATTGCATTTGATTTTCTTATTTTAATATTCAACAGCTTCAAATTATAACGGAGAGCTCTTGGCTTTTCTTTCCTGCTGTGTGAAGCGTTAATAACATTGCATCCACTGCTTGTATTTTTTTTTTCCTAAGCAACTACTAGTGATAGTTAACATTTTTTAAAAGATATTTTTCTACCATCAAGGGTTCCCCATTTAAGTGAAGTGTCATGACCTTCTCATTTTTAAGTTTTACACTGTCTTTTCAGTCTTGGGTGGTATGTAAGCTGGTTAACAGACTATATAATTTTTTCCCTCCAGTTGTGATATCATGTCAAATATATAGCTTTGTTATGTGCATTTAATTGAATCATTTCCCTGTGGCATGTTTTCTGTCCAAATAGACTGTAACTATAAAATAAGGAGCAATGTGTTTCTTTGGGAGCACTTCTGTATCTATATCTTGAAATTTAAAAGATTAAATTTTCACCTACTGTTTATCTTGAGTTTGCTGTTGTCAAAAAGCAAACAATTTAAAAATCAGAGGTAAGGTTAATAGTATGTTAACTTTCTAGAGCGTTCAGAAATTTTGTTTTCGCGGGCCATTTATTTTGTGCGAAATTGTCTTTAAATCGTGTGAAATTCCAGTAACTAAAAATTTTTGGTTATTGAAATAATTTTCTCATTGTTCTAAACACCTGTGGGTTGGCAGGTTTTAGTAGGTAACTACAGCCTCTCCAGCTACCCTCTTCTGTTCCTCTTCTCTCCCACTCTGCTCAAAGTGAACTCAGCCTTGCCAGCTTGTAATTTGGTATGTTCCTGGTGTTCTATGTGGGTTCTGAGTAGTTTAACCAATAAGTATAATACAGTATGTGCCTAACATCCCTTGGCCTTAATTCAAGAATGAGAACATGATGCCTTTTGGGTCAGTCAGAGCCAATTGGTTTCAATTCTTGGGACTTGAATCTAGAATAGAATGTAAAAATAGCTCAAGGAATGTTCTAAGTCCTTTTGGATGTTAAAACTGAAGAAGCAGATTTGAGAAAAGAAGAATTACTTTGCCCTATTCACAGCTTGAAATACTGGATAAATAATTACCTGGTAAGTTGTATCTGGAACCTTTAGTTGTATGAAGCCGTAACTTTGTCCAAACCAATTTGAATTGTTTCTTTCTGTGTCTTTCAACATAGATTCCTAACTATTACAGAGGGGGTTGAGTTTTCTATTGCCTAATAAGTTCCCCTCTTATCAGAAATTATTCATAAAATGATTTTACTTGATAGGTAATACATTATAGCCTCTGTCACCTGATCTGAGAATTGCTGTTATATCTTATAGTATGTACCTGTTGATGTGTTATATCATGTCTAGAACGAGGAGTTTAAGATTTTCATTTAGTACAGATAAATCATTTTTTCACATGAAAAATGTTGAATACTTGTTTTTAGTATTTTTCAATTTATTTACATTTATTTTCAATTAAGAGGTACACTTGAGACTGCTCCATTTTAATACTTTCAAATGTCATTAATTTTATCAGTCACTTAAATTAATATGAGCTATAATACACTGAGGTATGTTTAAGCAATATTGGCTGTTTTTACCCACCATAGTTTATATTTGTATCTGTCATTTTTAGTGAGAGAATTAAGGTCAAAAACTGAAATGAACCCTGCATTCCCACCAGGAGTGAATAAAGCTTGTATTGTTGTGATAGTAACAGACACATTTCCCTAAGTTTTATTCTTCATTAGTATCTTGATCAGTATTTAACTTAAAATTCTGTCATTAACTGTACTTGAGCTTCTTTTCCAGAATTCTTGCTGAGAGCACATTGCATATGTCTAATAGATAGGCTGCTTTATAAAGATTAGTTCATGTTTTGTGTATATGATGCAGCTTTTGAAGATTTCAGGCAAATAAAGACTAAAGCGTAATCTTAAAAGGGGATCTGATTTCTCTGCCCTTCAGTCAGTTTTGTGAAATGAATTTTCCAATAAAATGCTGAAAATGATTTCCCATAGTGAAACTTTATATGTTACCAAATTTAAGGGCTGTGATTTACTTTTAATAGTAGATCTGAAAGGTTAAATTTTAATGCTAATCTTAACCAGCTACTATGGAGTCATGGGGTTGATCCTGCCAAGAAGGTCAACTCCTCCCTGGGTTGTAAAATGAAATGTTCTCCGCAATTTAAATGAGTTAATATGGTGATATATATCTCCTGAGCAATGAGTGTACTCTGTAAGATACAGTTCACCATGTCTGAAAAATGTTAATAGTTTTGTCAATGTACTTTAATCTTTATTTGATTTATATACCTCATTTATTGGGCTCATTTGTGAATCACTGTTTTCTGGGTCAGTTCATAAACATTCTTCTTACATTCTAACATAATTTCAACCTGTTAAATACTAAGTCTTCACCTTAAATTAATACCTCATCTCAAAGGAAGTATTTTGTTATTCTTTTCCTAAAATTTAACAAGGAATTTTTGTTTGGGAGAAGACACTAGGGAGCATTGTTGGTAATATTTGAAGAGTAGGAGTGGAAAAGCCCATAATTATCTGTAAGACAAATTTTTTTTTCTGTCAAAATATTATCTTTAGTTTTAAACATGTTTAAAGAACAAGATTAAATGGAACAAAAAATGGCACAGATAGAGTTGGGGAAGAAAGGGTATTTTTTCCCAAATAGGAATAATATGTCAGAAAGCTGTTAATTACTACTTCTGATTTACCAAGGGAGAAGCAAATGGAATATAAAAATCTTCTCTTTACCGTTAAAGAGTATGTCATGAATGAGAGAAAGAGAAATAGAGACAGAGAGAGAGAAGGAGGGGGAGGAGAAAGAAAGTAGTAAGAGAGATGGGGAGGAAAGGAAGGTTGAACCAAGGAGGGAAAGAGGAAATAAACACGTTTATTTGAATCTGTCTCCACCGTCTAGAAACTGAACATCTTTCTAGCACTTCTTATTTCCTAGCTACATGCAAAAAAATTTAATGTAAAGTTTTTATTTTGAAATTAGATGCTGTTTAAAATTACAGAAAATAAAACATTAAGCATCTGTACATTTGATTAATTTTATATCAATTATTTATTGTCTGTTTTCCTCTATTGTACAACTGTGTATAACATACGTGAAGTTTTCACTCTGCAGTCGTTATAAAAATTCTTAGTTTTATGTCTTGATTTTTTTATTTGTTAGAATAATAGGACACACATTATTTATCCTTAACTGTTTGCAAACCAAAAGGGTGCAGTTTACCACTGTTCATCCAAAGGGTATAGACACACCAATCATGTATCTCCCATTAAATGTGTTTTCTTCTAATTCTGTAATTCATTTTATTTTCACTTTAATTTAAATTGATAATACAATTGGTAAATAATATGCTATTATATAACAATAATATTATTATTTGAAGTTTCTCAAAATATTTCAGATAAAAACCTTACAAGCCATAATTTGTAGCATTTGAGTACCCAAGCACAGGCAATCTATATGCATCTCATTTTAAAGGTATTTGTGAGTGTGTGTAAATGCTGAGGGGAAAAACAAAATAGTACTTTGATCTTTTCTCTGAATGCCGTTTAATTAAGTGGTAAGTACATTATTGAAAACTAATATTTATTCTCTTTCCAAAAGAAATATTTTTTTCAAAAAGGCTTTTCAAGATTTTTGCCTTTATTAATATATGTACCGAATGTTAAGTAAAAATTGTGCATGTAATTTAAAATGATGTAGCATAGAACACCATTTAACTTTCTCTACAAACTTATACTTTTAGTAGAGGTTTTTCTTTCAAATATTTTCTTATTCTTGCAATAAATTTTTTATATTACTTAAATTTTAGATAATCAAATGTTTCATTTCATTAAATCAAAGTAATTTACATTAGCTATTGTGATTCAAACCGTATCCATCAGTAAAATAGGTCAGAGAGTGAAAAGAGCCTTAGCAAATCATTTGAGATAAGAGTATTTTCTTGGAGCAGAGGAGAAAGTATCAAGAAAGAGTAAATGGGTGGAACTACATAATAAATTTCTATCTGGAAATGTTGGTAGACAAAGTGGACTAGATTCATTAAAAGGTCACATTTTGCTTATATGTGGAATGAAAAATACAGTTGCTTAAAGATACAAACTTCTAGTTATAAAATAAATAAATCATGGAACTATAATATAAGCATGGTGACTCTAGTTAATAATACTGTATTTCATATTTGAAAGTTGCTAACAGTAGATCATAAAAGACCTCACCATATACACACAATTTTTGTAACTGTATGGTGACAGATATTAAGTAGACTTATTGTGCTGATCATTTCACAGTATATACAAATATTGAGTCATCATGTTGTACCCCTGAAACTAATAATATGTTATATGTCAGTTATACCACAGATACACATATACTACAAAAAAACATATACTTTGATGTGTGAAATTAAAAATATTCACAAATATTTTAAAAGTAGGTTATATTACAAAATGTATTATGATAAATATTCATTTATAAAGATACGAATCCACTATAAATGTCCTTCAAAATAACAGATTGATTTATAATTTACAGCTATCTCTTTGATTTTAATATGTTTCCATTCTGATTCTATTATTTATATATAACAACATTATGTAGGCCATAATTTTCCAAAAAGAATGTAATTCTAGACTTCTTTTTTAACTTGTGTGTAATTTCAGAATTCACATGTTTCTGCTGCTTTGATTTTCCATATCTTGCAACTGAATCTGAGACCACATCTCCAGGATTATGGCTCTATATACTGTTCTATCACAATTAAAGAACAGACTATAATGACTAATACACAATTTCGTGATGCTAACACTCACTTGAGTACCATGAAAGGGATTCACAGTCACTGGCCGTGGTTTTCATTTTTTTTTCTTTTTTTTGGTCCCATTTTTAATTTTTTCTACTGTCCTTCATATAACCGCCTACTGTTTTATTCAAAGTCCCTGAGTAAAGTTCTTCGTGAGCCGTAGCATGCTGACCTCAGGGATACCCTCTTCCTTTCCTCCTGAGTCTGCATCTGCTCACTTAAATATTCAGTGAGATACCTGGTACTCCTCTGAGCAATTGGCAGATGGTGTTGGAGGGTTGGGCATTAGAGAAGGGACTGAGCTGTTCAAATCTCAATATGGTTTACATGTCCAGGAGAGGAAATAAGCCAGGAATGGTCGTATGTTAAAATGCCTTGGTATATTATAATTTGTCCAAGATCATTTTTTTTTTTACCGATCTCCACGAAGAGATGCCCGCTATTGATGTATGCCATTTTAAAATGAGATTCCTCTACTTATAATCTAAGCACTTTTTTTTTCTCTTTCTCTTCTTTTGCTAAGAATAGCTTTAATTTTTCTTATATGCCTCTACATACATTTCTTGGGGAAAAAAAACCTTGGGTCTGTTATGTCCTCTTCTTGTAAAACTTGGAGGACTGTAATGAATTTCCAAATTAAAAATCACTTAAGCAGTATATTTAAAATTAATTGTGTCAAATGAAAATAAATTTGAGAGGAGTAAGTATTTATGTATTCTTCTTTGTCCAAAATGGAAGTTATGGGGATGTAGACAACCACAGATTTGGATTTTGTTGTATTTGTAGTGGGATCTGCAAAAAGACTGACTAATTAACCATTGGCTATAGCAGTTGATCTTACGGTCTGTATCACACAATCTTACCCTAAAACCTATTCTGGCTTTGGCCTTTTTCGCCAAGTAGACTAATTCAAGGAGAGGAGCCATTTCTGCAATCATCTTGCTGTTGTTGCTTTTCAAGTTCTTTTCCTCTAGAAAGGTAAGAATATCATTAGGTAGTTTCGCATATAAATAGATTCATCTTCCCCTTAAACTTAGCCCTAAGGAGACTTCCCAACTGTGAGATTGCAGAGTAGCAAAAACTTCAGTAGCATTTACCAAGTCTTGATTTTTCTATCGCTCTCACTCAGGCAAGGTTCAGAGGCGTTTGAGCCTTGAGGGCTTAAAGGATGATTTCTCTTCACAGAATGCATGTCGTAATAGATTTATTTTCTTTTTCCCAGCCACGATACAAAAGTAGAATTTACCATGTAGGATTTTAATCATTTCCAGCCAGCCCAACACAGAAAACAGTCAGAAACCTTGGCTTTGACTACCTTTAGTTGGAGACTTGAAAACTGTCTTATATTAAAAAAAAAAAATCAAAAAACTGTCTTATATGTAGCAACATTTCTTGGCCTGTGAATGTGCCCATACATCTGTCGTCCCCACAGAATGCTCTGTCAGCAGCACAGACTTGTGTTTTGTCTTTTCTTTTCTTCCTCTACCTTCCAGACAGAACTCTGGGCAGTTTCTCTAGCTCCTAGTGAAAATTTGTATTAGTATTTCAAAAATATTTTTGACTTTAAGTCATCAATAAGCCCCAAGTTTCCAGGGGCACTGGTTTCAATTTGTGGAATTTGACATAATTTTGAATTAATTCTGTCATACCTGAACCAGTATCTCCTTACCTAGCCACCACAAGCTACCTAAAGTCATTTATTTAGGGCTTTAAATTCTTAATAAATTGGATTTGACTCAGGGTTAAAAAATATCCAGCTGAAAGTTTTAGTGATCTGTAGTAGGCTAAATCAAGTTAGTGAATCCTGAAATGCCATGTGATTACTGTTCTCTACCTGACACATACACCACTCACATCTGCAGTCTCTTCAAAAGCAAAATTCTAATATCAGTGTGATCTCCATATTGACTCTTTGCCAATTTGTTTTTATTTCAAAACATCATGATAAATTACCAGTCATGGTGAACACAAACTCCCAATACAAAAGTCAATTGTTAATGTTAGTCAAAAATATCAATAGGTGGATGAGGGATGATCCTGTTTGAGTATGTCAAGAGAAAGAGTCAGTAACCAAAAATTAACTCTATTTAGTAACCCGAAGTAATTCTAGTTTAAAAAAAATTTATCAAATACCGTAAAAGTAGAACTTCATCTCTAATATGTCTTTAAGTCATCATTTTTTCCCTCTTCTATCAAGCCTACACGTATCCTGCACTTGCCCCTCATTTTGCATTTCTTCCTTCACAATTAAACTTTCTTCACTCCAACTCTCATACTTCTCCTCCTTCTCCCCCACACACAAAAGATCTGGCACAACCACAAACCAAAAGAAGGCAAGTTGATTCTCAGATGTAAGGTACTTGAGTATGCCAAGCCTAAGTCCTTTTCATCGGACAAGTTGGGGAAAATATCTAGAAATACTCACATGTTAATAATATAAAATTATCTTTTTTAGTGATATTTTTATGAATTAGCACTTACATAAATATGAAACTAAGTATCTGTGGGTCTACAAAATATATAAGCATTACTGTATACATGCAATATATAAATATTACCGTATACACACAATATAATCACTTATAAGTTATAAGTCTTTACAGTTACATTATCATCATTTTAAATAACTTGTTGAGAATATGTACATATATCTAACTACATTGTTTATATATACTCATCTATGTTGCTATCCGTGTATCTACCTATTTATAGCTATATCTGAATCTATATGTTCATATTAGTAATTATGATGGGAGAAAATATATTCTGTATTTGATAAAGTCTAAAATAAAATTATATTTTTATTTATTTTGAAGCCTGTCTAAAATGTTAAGATTATCCATTCTATCCATTCCTAGCAATGACTCTGGGTCATTAGATTCAGTAGTGTTTGTTCTCCTCATTTCTATAATAGGACAGAACCAGTTAGAAGGAAGACAAGTAGGTGGGATGGGGGACGAATCAGTCAGTAGGCTCTAAGATAAAGATAACGAGTCAAAGGTAATAATGGCTTTGCAGGTGGTTTCTTTTTGCATTCATTACTCTGGGCATAGTTAAGAATGAGCGTCTGCAAACAGTGATGTCATTCTCATAACTAACAAGAACGTTCTGCCATGGCTCATATTCAGCATGAAATTTTAGGTTTATGTGCATAGAGTAAACCTTCTAAATACAACAAAGGTCAGAATGTGGCTTCTTGAGTAATTGCTTCCGTGTGTGATGCTATTAAAACTGGAGTTGTCCACAAAAAACATGTCCTGAAAAAATATTAGGGAACGTAAAGAAACCATAGATCTTTTGCTATGAAGAGCAGGTGCATTTCTAAGTTGAATATAGCTTTTTTAATGAGTTTAGCTTTGCTCAAAGGCATTTCCTATCTGTAGTTTACATAAGCATTTATTTTTTTTCCCTTTAATGTTGAGTGACTTACCAAAACCATCCAGTGCGTTAACAGTTAAGGTGCATTTTTATTAGTTATTTTCAGTCTCTGTATTAAAATACAGAAAGCATTTCACAGTTTGATACTGGAAAACTTTTTAAAAATTTCCAGGTAAATAACAATGATGTCCAGCATTGTCATTTGAAATTATTTCAATGAACATTATGAAACACTGACAGTGAAAAAACATTTTTTTCTGCTTATGCCAAAGCTGGGTCCAGCAGAAGCTACTGTGGAGGAGAGAAAACTGAGTCACTTCTTAGGAGTCTTTTTAAAAAAGTAAATAGATTATGTTTTGAGGGGGAAAATGTGTACTATTCCTGCTTTTTATAACAATTTGACCCTAATTTGTTGCTTTTTGTTTTTTTGTTTGATTTCTGGTTTTCTGGGTTTTGTTTTCATTTGGCACCATTCTTCAGGGAGTTCTAATGTCATTCAGCTGTTCATAAATGTCATATTTTAGTATTAGAAAAATAGTTAGAAATATGAGAAGACTACATAAAGCCTCAGTAGTTAAGCCCCTACGTTTTGACAATATCTTTTTACTTAGTTTAAATCTAGGTTTAGCATTTGACTGGTTTATCAGAATAGGAAAAAGTGAGTGCTTTTGTGTATTTATTTTAATAAATATTCCAATTAGAGTATATTGTTACTGAACACAAGTTTGTGTGCCTGGTGTACCATGAGGCCAAACACACTGAGACATCAGAGTTTGGAACAGAGAAAGGTTTATGGCAGGCCTGAGCAAGGAGGATGAGGTGGCTCATGCCCACAAAAACCCTGAATTCCTCAAAGGGTTTTAGCAAAGCATATTTAAAAGCCAGGTGAGGGAGAGGGGTCACAGGGTACGTGATCAGCTCATGCACAATTCTCTGATTGGTTGATGTTGAGGTAACAGGGTGGTCAACACTGTCAATCTCTAGGCAGCAGAACGTCTGGGGGCTGTGTGCTTATGATCATCAGGTTGTTAATTTCTTCCATTTGGTGTCGGTTTTTAGCATCCAAAAAGTTCAGGAAATATGCATGAGTTACTATTAGGGTACTTCAGAGAGGAGCTACAGCAGAGGATATGGAGAAGGGGTCTGTCCAGGAAGGCCCCACAGAGTCCTGCACAGTTATAATACTACAAAGAAATTGAAAATCTGGAATGTGAAGCAAAAATCTTTATTGAGTAGTTCCATGAGATTGCCTTTCATCCTGTGAAGACTTAAGCAATGAACAAGAAGGAGATCCTGCCATTTGCGTTGACATGGAAGGATCGAGGGCATGATGCTTAGTGAAATAAGGAGAAAGACAAATACCGTATGATCTCACTTACATGTGAGTCTAGAATATCAGCCTCATAGAAACAGATCAGACTTGTTGTGGGCAAAGGTGAAGGATGGGCAGAACAGGTGAAAGAGGTCAAAGGCACAAACTTCCACTTACAAGATGACCAAGTTCTAGGGATGTAATGCACAACATGATGACTGTAGTTACCAATACTGTATGTATATTAGAAAGTTTCAAAGAGAGTAGATCTTCTAAGACCTTGTAACAAGGAAAAAAAGTTACTATGTGAGGTGATGGTTGTTAACTAATATTGTGGTAATAATTTTGCAACATATGCATATTTCCAGTCATCATACAGCATATTTTAAACCCATACAGTGTAATATGTCAATTATATCTCAGTAAAAATAGAAAAATAATTCTTAGAAAGACATGAGGATATAGCCATCCTTCATAAACCATATCTCCCCATCTTCTTACCTCTAGGGCCTAGTGTTTATATTTTCCTCTGTGGTTGTGTCCTTTGAACCTACTCACCCTTTTACTCTGAACCTGCCATGATCATATTTCTATGGTGATCAGGTTGGCAAAATACTTCATCAGTAGACCCTTGAATTACTAAGAGTGGAGGAAGCCTCTGTCTTGTTAATACTATTAACATGTTAATTTAAGATAACAATTGCTAACTCAAAATGGAACATGGACTTACAGACAACTGCATATCTAAGACAGGATTAATACCTAAAATATACTAAAACCTCTCAAAACTCAACAGGTAAAAAAGTAAAAATTCTAATTAAAAAATGAGGAAAATACATGAAGAGGCATTTCATTGAAAAGAATATATAGATGGCAAATTAGAACAGGAGATGTTGAAAATCACAAGCCAGTAGGGAAATGAGACTAAAATCGCAATGAAATATCACTCCATACCTATCAGAATAGCTAAAATGGGGGAAAAATATGAGATCAAATGCTTTGAGAATTCAGAGAAATTGAAAACTTGTGTGTTACTGTTGAGAATGTTACATGGGACACTCTGCGTAATAGTTTCGCAGTTAGAAAAAAAAAAACTAACCCTGCAGTGATACTATAAAACAAAAATTGTACTGTTGGATGTTTCTCCGAGATAAATGAAAACTTATGCTCACATAAAACCCTGGACATAAATGTTTATAGAAGCTCTGTTCATAAAAACAACCCAGATGTCTTTCAGTAAGTGAATGGTTACACAAACATTGGTATATTCATACCAAAGAATACTATTTTGCCATGAAAAAGAATGAACTATTGATAAACACAACAACCTGTATGAATCTCCAGATTCACAGATGGGAAAAAAGCCAATATCAAAAGGTTACATTCTTGAAATGATAGAAGTAGAGCAATTTAGAGGACAATTGTATTTGACAGGAGGGGGTGAGGACAAGATCAAAACAGTTATGACTAAAAAGAATAAGATCTTTGTGGAGATGTTATCTGTATCTCGATTGTATCAATGTCAATATCCTTATTTTGATATTTTGTCAATATCCTTAGAGTTTTGCAAGATTCCAGTATAACCTAGCAATTATACTTATGTGCATTTATCCAAGAGGGATTAAAAACATATCCACACAAAAATTCATATGCACATTTTCTTAACAGCCTTATTCATGATAACCCCAAACTTAAAGCAGCCCAAATGTCTACCAATAGGTGAATGGATTTTTTAAACTGTGGTGTATCTATACAATAGAATATTATCCTACACTAAATAGTAACTATTAATACACACAGAACTATGGGTGGATCTTGACGACATTATTCTAAGTTGAACGAAAACAGGCACACAAAAGTAATTCCATTTATATAAAATTCCACAAAATGCAAACCAATCTATAATGACAGAGTTGATGAACGGTTGCCTGTTGGTTGAAGGTGTAAGGGAGGACACAAGAAAACTTTTGGGTTGATGGAAGTATTTTATATGTTAATGTTGGCACTGATTTTACAGGTATGTACATATATATG
This sequence comes from Vicugna pacos, assembly GCF_048564905.1. Taxonomy (NCBI): domain Eukaryota; kingdom Metazoa; phylum Chordata; class Mammalia; order Artiodactyla; family Camelidae; genus Vicugna; species Vicugna pacos. Next base: position 63,237,906 of record NC_132997.1, read on the forward strand.
TCTGTCAGAACTCATCAAGTTTTACAATGAGCGCAGTACATTTTATATAGTTCATATCTCAATGAAACTGATTTCCAATCGTCTTTGAAATCGTCAAATCTGCTGAACTAGTAGGCCAAGAGAGTTGCTGTATCAATAGCCATTGGGAAAATGTAAATATTCCTAAGTGACGTGGCTACGCTGGTCACAATCAGAAAGTAGCCACTGGGCTTACTTAGTTCAATACTGGACTATTATAGTTTGCAAGTCAGGGAGGCGAAGGCTGCTGCTGTGCTTGACAATTACTTTTCAATGCTCAGAAAGTTTGTGATTAGACATGGTCCAAAAACTCGAGTTTCTAAGTGTAAGGTAGACAGATAAAATACAGGACGCCTAGTTACATTTGAATCAAATATTAATAAAAAATACTTGTTTAATATAAATATTTATCAGATACCACTTTGGATGTACTTATCCTGAAAACAAAAAAAACAAAACACATTATTTATCTGATTCAAGTATAACTGAGTTCCTATATGTTTGTTTACTAAATTTGCTAGCCCTTCTCTGAGCCCGGGTTTACAACTTCTACAGCAGCAAGATTATATCCCCTTCTTATTTCTAAGTTTCAAGTCTCTCAACTAAGTGCATCTAACTAGTAGAACTTTATCTAGAGTCTTAGCTCTAAGGGAAGACAATAATGATAGAAGTAATAGTTTTCCAGGCTTTTCATTATAGTGAAGCATAATAAAATTCAGTTGGGATGGATGCTGAGGGCTCAGTAAGCAATTACTATGCCTCTACCCTCACCCCAACAGCTTCTCATCACTTAGAATAAAATCCAGAATTCTTACCAGGCCTGAAGACTGCTGTTATGTGGCCTAAGCTCCCTCAGTCACCTCATACGTCACACCCCCACCATCTTCTCTTCTCTTTCAGCCCACTGTTCTTGCTTCTTCCTTTGAAATATACAGCTTGTTCCTGACTCAAGGTATACTCACTTGTTGTGTTTTCAGTGAAAATTTTTTTTGAATATTTTTCAAAAACCGTATTTGACCTGTGTAAGCTAATTAGTACATTCTTGTTGATTGAATGTATCTATTTTTCCATTCATATTTCTTAGAAGTTCTCATTAATGGCTTATCCTAAGAGTCACTGAATCCATTAATTGTAAAATTAACTTTAAAAATGTCTTTGTGCTTTGAGAGTATTTTTTAACAAGAAACAAAGTTTAATTTGCTAATTTTCACATTATCTAAACGACTTTGGAAACTTAAAGGAAGAAATTATTAAGGTTTAAGCCAAAGTCATGTATTAATTTGCATAAATATAGTCAAAGTTTCAAGATGATTAACTTTATTTTTTAAACCCTGCTGACTTTTTTTTTTTGAAGATCTGAGGGGTTTTCAAACTTCATGAAGGAAAGTGAGTCTCTGTGTTCTACAGTTTTCTTATTAAATGTTCTCTTGTTTAGTTGGGCTTGTATAAAACTTTCTGTAAAGTAAGGAGATGTGGTTTGTTGAGTATAATTTTGCTTGAAGCATTATATTCTTCTTCCGATGTTTTGCCTTCTGATCAAAATATTTGTAATTTCTTTCCCATATCAGAGTTTTTCACGATGTACAGGATTAACTGAAGCACTTAGTTATAGGTGAAATTCTTCTTAAAATTTTAGGTCTGAATGCCAACTAGGAACTTCTTTGTCTCACTTACTACTTTTACTTCTTTTTGATTTGTCATAAATCCAACTTAACCTCTTCAGTAACATATTAAACTACGTATTCTGTACCTTATATAGAGCTTCTACAATATTCTTTCTCCTCTAGAAAGGAAGTACCTGCCCTCATTCTTTAGACATTTGTTGTTTCTTTATCATATCTATGGCCAGGAATATTTTCATTGTCAATACTGCAGGGGTTTTTTGGTTTTTCACAAGTGTTCTTGCAATTAAAAAGCACATCTTCAAATCATAAGGTTGAAAAGTGTGGTATTTGTTTTCTCCCTTGTTAACAGAAAACAAAACGTTTGCTAGCAAGCGGAGTATGGTGCCTGAAGTCACATAGCTATTTACTGGTAGGCTTTGACATTTTGACTTACAGCCTGCTGTTCCTCCACTGTACCAGAATGATGCTAATTTATTATACTTAGATAAATGCATTTGTATTTTAACATACTAAATTATTATTTTCATATCACTGTTGTTCATATTTTATTTGTGCTATGGTTGTTAATAACTTTAAAGCCCAGATACTGAATTCATTCATTAAGAGCATTTTTCTTGTACTTCATTATTACGCAGTTTGCTTCCTGTTGTGGTCATGCTGTGAAGAAGGGATGGACCCAGGCTCCCCTACCCCAATTTTGTTAAAATTTTGAGATATCATGAATTCAGTAAAAAAGTATGCAAAGTTATTAACACCATGGAAAAGTTCTCCAGGGAGAGCAGGGCAGGCTCCCAAGCAGGGCTGAAAATGGCTTGAGAGAGTAGGGAAAGGAGACTGACCTCGTTTTTTTATCATGGTTCGGGCCAGGGGCTGGGTGAAATTTCTCCCTGTATGTGGGGTGGGGCTTTCATGGTTTGAACTTAATACCAGGTCCGAAGGAGGGAGTCCTCCAGCTTTCTTATCTGCTTGCTCAGATATAAGACAGAAAGGAGAGGTGGGGTGGGGGGACTTCAAGGTGGTTAACAGTGAAACATCCAAAATGGGGTTATACCCTTTATTACACCTCTGATTATATTCTTTGTAATCATTGATTATTATAGTACTAGTTATTCAATCTTCAAGATGCTATTACAATATTTAGATAATGCATATTTTGGTAATGTATCACCAAATTAAAAAGAAAATTAGTAGGCTACAAAGGATGAATTGTTAATATGCTGATTGTCTTTTCAAATTAATTTTTCAATGTCTTTTTCATGTGACAGATTATATAATACCATATATTTAAGCATAGTTTAATATACATTTTAAACCTTTGAACATCTCAACTGTAGACTTTAGCTAATGTTGTTTTTTGATTTATAAGTACTTTATTAGCAAAGAATAGAATAATGACATTAAATAATATTACAAAAAATCCACAATCTCCATATTAAAATGACTGTTTTAAATTTGGTACATTTCCTTTTTTTCCAGAGGCAAAGAGCTTTATTACTCATAGCAGAACAATCAGCATGACCTTCATGTTCTTATCAACCCTCCTTGCCCCCCCCAAGACAATGAATTATTATTGTTAATGAGTTAAATCTAAAAGAACTAAAAGTGAAATTTCCTGATGGCACTTATATAAGAAGCAACCACATAAATAACTACCATGTAAAGCTAAGATCTTGTCCCTTAATTAATAGTCTCTATCATATTCCTTGTTAAGCTTTCTAAAAAGGCTAGAAATATGTTAAATCTGCCTTAAGATTCTGCAATTTTATTGTAAGTATCACATCTGAACACTTTAGAAATCCTACCAGTGGCCTTGTCAGCACTTACTACATTCTAAGGGTGATTATTCTAAAATTAAAAATGAGCACAGACAGAGACAGTCACTCAGTAACAAGGCTGATCTTGGACAGTTCCTTTGAACTGTTAAGGCAAAGTCCAGCTAACAGTTTTTAAATTCTCATACAACATAAGTATCAAATGATAACCTACCTAATGCTACTTCAAAATTAAATACAGTACCAGTGAGAGAACAAAAGATGACCAAGAACCGGAGGATCAAATTATATATTAAAAATTGCATTAATCTGAGGACGTCCCAAGATCCCAAGTGCATATTGATGAACAAATAAATATAAGCACAATATACTGAGTTTTGAGACAGCAGATGTTCCTTTTTACAGTGATGGCAAATATCATTAATATTTTTTTTCCTTTGAAAGCATCATTTGGCAACTCATTATACTGAGTAAACAATATGCTATGAGGTAAATACCATGAAAAGAAAAAGAGTAAAGCAGGATATATGAGGTCTGGAGTGGGTAGAAAATGGACGTGAAAGTGACTCATTTCTGTCATTAAGAAGTTAACGCTTAAGCCAAGCCTTGAAGGAATGGAGGGCGTTAACTGTACAAGTATCTGGAGAAAGAGCTTCTAGGAAGAGTGAACAGCCAGTTCAGTGCTTCTGAGGTTGGAACATGAATGGGTATTTTAGAGGACTGTCAGGAAGACCCTACTGCTGAAATAGTGTACGTGTCTTTGGAATAGTAGTAGAGGGAAAACAGAAAGGAATGGAAGAAAGTCTCATGTAGGGGTTTATAGGCAACTAATGGAATCTGTCTTCATTCTTAAGGAAATGGAGATGTATTGCAGGATATACAGCAGAGGAGTGACATGATCTTATGTTGATTTTTAAAGCATTATTTTAATTGCTGTGTTGATAATATACTGTAGGGGAACAAGGGCAGAAGCAGAGAAACCTGGTACGAGGTTAATTCTGACATCCGGAGGAGCCAAGATGGTGGATGGATAGGAGTTCGGCACTTTAGGGGCTAAGAAGTGGTAAGATCCCAGATAATTTTGCAGATTGAGCCAACAGGCTGTACCAGGAATTCTTGATGAGCTGGAAGTAGTATGTGAAAAACAAAAACAAAAACACAACAAAGCTCTAAGGTTTTGCCTTAAGGATCTGAAGTATTAAAGTTGCCAAACACTACGATGGGTAAGGCAATAGGTAGGGCATGTTTGGAGGAAGAATGTCCATAATTCAGTTTTTGATAATAAGCTTTGACTTCCTACTGGGTATCTATTATTAGACAGCAAAGTGGACATGACTTAAAGATTGTGGGAAATGTGCATCTAGAGTTTGGGAAGGAGGTCAGGGCTGGAAATCTAAATTTAGGGTTCATCAGCATACAGATGGCTTTCGGAACTGTGAATGAAGACAGGGAATAGAAGAGAAACTCTTCATCAGGGAGGTAGAACACCAGAAGAGAAGGCTTGGAGGAAATGGTCAGTTATGTAGAGGGAAATCAAAGAGTATGGTATCTTGCTCTAATAAAGAAGAGGTTTCACAGAGGAAGGAACGGTCAGCTGTATCCAAAGTCACTGGTACTTCAGGCATGAAGACTGAGAATTTACCCTTACATTTGGCAACATGAAAGTTATTGACAACCTTGACAAGAACAGTGACCCTGACCGGAGTCGCTTTTCTATAGATTTACCTCATTTAACCTTTCCAGCAACTGTTATTGGTAATTCAGCTTAAACTCAGTGACTTGAGGTTCTTTTTCAAGGCCACAGAGCTGGTGAATGATTGAACATCAGTCTAATTCAGATCTGTGTGTTCCACAAGTCCACGATTTTCTTATACACCAAATTCTCTCCTAAGAGTGGTAGAGTTTTTAACATCTTATTTTTCCCCCAAAATGTTTTTATACTATATTGTATTCCTTGTCAACATTTGGCTTAAAGCCAAGCAAAAATGAAACAATAAAATCAGCAAGGACTTATTAAGAAATCTAAAAGTGTCTTGTAGTCTCTCCCCAGACAGCATTAACTTTGCTGGCCTCACTCCAAAAAGTAAATGCTTATAGTCTTAACCTAATTACATGTGAAATGAAGATGACAGGAACATATCAGAGCATTCTTTACTGGCAGAATTCACTACACCTACCAACCTCAGTGTAACTAGGAGATCATTTGCATGGATGTGTTGTCGTATATGTTGATTTACTGTCCATCTTCATAAGAAATACTATAATGATCATATTTCTATTTTTCCTTCTGTTTCTTTGCAATATCTTTCTATTCTTAGAAAAAAAATGTTTAAATATTCACTTTATTTTTCAACCTGGAATAGAAATTTATAAGTACAGAGTTGTGAACACTAATGGTTTAGACTTCCAAGATGTGTAAAAGGGTGGTTTTTCAGGAAACTGCCTGAGTGCTCTGTTACAGTAATCAACGGGCATTATGTGATTTTTTTTCTTTTAAAACTTAAAATACTACTACTTTCTTAAACTCGGCAGTGGTGGAAATTACTTTTTTACGGAAAGCATAAGGACATTTCTTCTGATGACACTTCAGCCCCTCACTTACAGTCACCAAGGGATGTACAGTTCTTGTCTACCAATTTCTCCAAAAGCATGTATGGCAAAAAATCACTTTTATAATTATATAGTATAATAGGGTCCCTTTGGGTGTTCTGGAAGCAAATAAGGGTAAACATTAGGCAGACATATGATTAAGCAATTGTGCTCCTTGGAATTTACCCACAGGAGTTGAAAGCTTATGTCGACACAAAAACCTGCACACAGAAGTTCATAGCAGCTTTATTCATAATTGCCCAAGCTTGGAAGCAACCAAGGGGTCCTTCACTAGGTGAGTGGACAGATAAACTGTGGTACCTCCATAAAATGGAGTATCATTCAGTGCTAAAAATAAATGAGTTATCAAACCATGAAAATAACATGGAGAAACCTAAATGCATACTGCTAAGGGAAAGAAGCAAATCTAGAAAGACTACATAATGTCTGACTCCAACTATGTAACGTTATGGAAAAGGCAAAACTATGATGACTTTAAAAAGGTCAGTTGTTGCTGGGGGTGAGGGAGGAGAGAGGGATGAAAAGGCAGAATGCTGAGGATTTTTAGGGCAGTGGAGCTATTCTCTATGATAGAATATTGGATACCTGTCCTTATGCATTTATCCAAACCATAGAATATACAACATCAGGAGTGAACCCTAATGTAAACTGGGGATTTGGGGTAATTTGAAAAAAAGTTGCTTAAAAAAGAAGGTGGTTGTCTTGTAAATTACTTTTCCCATGAGTGTCTTCGAAAGATAAGTATGAATTTTCTTGGCAAAGTTGAATTCACTCAGGCTGGTTCATATAAAAATCTATATTCAGAATTCAGTTAAGGTTTCTTTATAATCATTCCTCTGCCTCTCCTGCTATGGATAAATCTACTTCTTAACTTTTTTTTTGACTAGAGTGGACCATGCAGAAGGGCCTGTCAATGAGTACAATTATATCTATGAAAAGAATAATGTATTTCAAAAAAATATTTTTCATCCCCCCTTATGTATAGCTTATCATATGTGTATATATATAGTTTTACATATATGTGTAGTTTTACACACACACATGCAGTATTATGCATAATATATATTATATATAACTTTTATTTGACTTTTTTTGATGTTAACTATCTGGTGAATGAATCATTTAATGACTTTAAATTAAAAAATATCTGTACCCACCTCCTAATTATAAAATTAACCAATTCAAGGAAATCCATTTGACAGTTTTTTTCAAAATTATTATTTCTTTTTTACTTTCTTTTAAACATAATACTACTGTTTCCTAACTTTGAGTTTTTGAAAGCTGACTACTTTAAACCCACCAAACATAGGGGACTCTGCATTATCAGATTTTCATTTGACCTGTAAAGGTGCTTATGTGAAATGTTATCTTTACCAAGTTCTAGAAGGCCCTTTGAGAGCTGGCCGTTGGATTATCATAGCTTTTATTGAGGGCATATGTGCCACACCTTGTTTAAAGTGCAAGATGTGAATTAATTAATTTAGTCTTCTCAAAAGCCCAAGGATTTAGGTACTTTTATTATGTCCACCTTGCATGGGAAGATATTAAGTCACAAAGAGGCTAAGTTATTTTCCCAGCATTTTGCTCTACAAACTGGCAAGGCTGGGCTCTCGACTCAGGCAGTCTGTCTCCAGATGTCCTGTTTCACGTGACTTACTCTCACCTTCTCACCTCAGTCATAACGAACCACAGCAGCCTCCTTGCTCTTTCTCATATATTTTAGCAACTGTTGTATTGGAGGCTGTGCTTTCACTGTTTGCCTTAGGCCTGACTGCTCCTTTTCAGATAAGAGCACGACTAGTCATCTCACTTATATCCTTCCAGGATTCTCCTTGAATTTCATGTCTGCCTTGACCACCTACCTAAAATTACACACACCCTCATCCACATCCACGCCGACTCCTCTTTTCCTTCCCCAGAGTGCTTAGTTTTTCTTCATAGCACTTATTGCAAGGCTTCTCAACCCTCACCTGCACCAGAATCACCTGAGCAACTTAGTAAAACGGCAAAAGTATCCACAGTCAACTGCAGAGATGCCGAATTAGTTACTTTAGGAAGGTAACTGAGCAGATGGGACTTTATAAAGCCACCACTAATCCCAGTGTGCAGCCAGAATGCACCTCCCACTTACAGCATATCGTACAATGTTGTACATTTGTTTTGTATGGTCTGTTGTTTAGCTCCCCAGTGAGTATATAAACTTAAGGTGTACAAGATCATTGTTTTACTCACTTTTGTATTACCAGTGCTTGGATCCAAGCTGGACACATCAGTATCTGCTAAATAAATGTCTACATATTGACTGTGTAAGTAAATGAACTTAGTGTGCAGGAAAGTCAACCAAAGCACCAATGAGCATAAGTCTTTCTTTAAAATTGTCAGATGTGACAATACTGCAAAGAAATATCCTAATCTGAGGAAGGGGGTAAAATGTTTTATGGGGATTTAGAGGAGGAGGATCATCAAAATAAGCTCAGTTTGGGGGGAAAAAAGGCAGGGATTATTCTCAGAAAAGGGAAGAATTGACTGTGCAGTTTTGCAGCCTATAATTCATCAACTTGGATTTTATCAGAAGAGATGAGAGGATATGTTAGAAACTAAAGTCATGTGCTGGAGGGGTTAGGGGAGGAGCTGGAATGGCAAGGAGGTCACCAGGGAAAATTCTCAGTCCTTCACTGTCTCACAGTCCCTCTTCTTGATCATCAGGGAAAGCAAGTCTCTTTATGTGACCCCCCCATCTTAGTTTATTCAGTTCTGTAGATCTGTGCCTCTCATGTCAGTGAAGAGGCAATTTTTCATGTGTTTCTCTTCTGTATATCTTACAAGTGAGGTGTTGAATGCATTTGTTCTAGATCATCTTTTAAACAATGTTTATATAGAAAATAATGAAGGAAGAGAGAGATGGTGTTTCCTTTTGGAGCAATGAGAAAGTATTCTTACTGTTCAGTTATAAAAGATAAGGACTTGCTTATCTCGGGTGTCTTCTCCTATAATGAAGCTTTCATTGTTTAAACGTCCATCTGATCCCATCTGCCTCGATCCCATGGGACTTGGGTCAGGAGGAACTGGCATAAATATGCTGATTTGCAGAGTCCTGCTATTGATTTGAGTAATAAACTGTCCTTTCTTCCTGACCCAGGAGTTCTGTGTTTTCTGCTGTCTTTCATAACACTGACAGGCTCACTTATAAGCATGAAGCTAGAGTAAAGTCTCGTATCCTTGAAAATTCTTGAAAGTGTTGGCTGCAGTCTCAGACTCTGTAGTGATGACTTCCATCACAGCTTCCCATGAATTTTGTCTTTGTAAGTGAATGTAATCATTTGTCAAGTGAGTGGCTGTGCATACACATTTAAAAATTCTATAGAGAACATAGAGTTTAAAAGAGATCACAGTGAAGCAAGGAAAATTCTGAATAAGTGTATGGCAGTCATTGAGTTTTCCCTCTTTTGGAAGAGGAAGACAAATAGCAGTTTAAAATGTTGCAGTGATAGAAATAAATGTAAGTGAAAAAAGAAGTATTTCATAGTAGGCCATATGAGAAGCATAAAAATGGTACATGTATTTAGTCAAAAGTAAGGACTAACCCAAAGGAAGGACCTTAAGCAAAGAGCCTAAGAATTGAGGACACGGAAGCTTCACTTAACTCTGCTGTTGGTGGTGGCCACAGCCCCTGCTAGCAAACAAGAGGCTGGGCTTTTACTGTAGGATCAAGTGAGAGACTGGGACCCACTGGCATTGGATCTGTTATACCCACTATGTTGTTGAGTTAGACTCCCCAAAGCTCATCCCAGTCTTTAATACAGGTTGACCTTTGAACAACTTGAGAGTTAAGGACACCAACCACACACACAGTGGCAAATCCCCATATGACTTTTGACTACCCCCAAACTTCACTACTTACAGCCTGCCTTTGACTGGAAGCCTTACCAGTAACATAAACAGAGGATTGATGTGTATTTTATATGTTCTACGTATGACAGACATCCTGTATTCTTATGATTAAGTAAGCTAGAGAAAAGAGAATGTTATGAAGAAAATCATGAGACAATACATTTTCAGAACCATAACATATTTTTTGAAACCTTAAGTTTATGTTGTGATTTACAAGATGAATTGTCTATCAGTACCTACATCAGTATTACTTACATGATACAAAACACTGTAGATGTTGTATGTGTTACTAACACTAGATGTCAAAAATGAAACGAAAATGTAGAAAAGGAATTAATATTTATTTACAGGTATAATGATTCATGCATTGATAACAAAGAAATAGCAATATGATTGCTTTATGGTAGCCTAGCCTATTTACTAATGAATGAATCATTATAAAAATTTTATGGCATATAGTATTATAGTCATATGCATAATATAGTATTGGAAGCATTGCATTAAAAAAAACTCACCTCCCTCTGATGATGGGCTGATATGCATGGTAATGTCATTCTTTGAAAGCAAAGTTGTAAAACAGTAAGAAAACTAGCATATTATTAAATTTATATATAATATCATTCACCTTATGCTTATGTTAGAATAGACTTGTATCTACATATATTTTATGCATTCATGACATACTTAACATTTTCTTTTTTTTTTTTTGATATTTCTAGACTATACAGTTCATCAGTGAGTTTTTTCAAATTCTTGCAAGTCTCCAAAAGAAAATTTCCCAATGTAATTATGGAAAAAAATCTGCATTTAAGTCAACGTGCACAGTTCGAATCTGTGTTATTCAAGGGTCAAATGTACAAAAAGAAAGAAAGGTGGATGGTAGTTAGGGGGCGTCTAAGAATATTATGTGGAGTAAGGTTTGAAGAGGACAGCTTTAAGCTTCAGAAGACAATTTTAGTGCATGTGCCAAGGGCAAGGTGTAAGTAAGAAAGCTTTAGTAAGATCATAAAAAGTGACATCCAGTTTGGAGATGTTAGGAATCCGGTGTCTACAGTTCCTATAGGACCAGGAAATCCATGTCCTTTGGTCACTGGCTGGGGAAAGTCATGAATAATCTCTAGTCTTTGAGGAGAAGGAGACTTTCCATTTTGTGATCTCATGGTTTGGAAAATGCACTTGGGCCTAATAAAATTGAAATACGTGTTCAGAGATTCTCCATCCTTTGTATGTTAATTTTGTCAGTAAATGGAGTGAATCAAGTCTGTAAAATTCTCAGTCCAGAAAGTGTGATGGACGATCCTTGTAGTGTAAGCCCTGGCAGTTGGCTTTTCTTTTTGTAATGCAAGTGCCTAATTTAAACTTTGCTTGCCCAGGCATCCTTTTCGAAGTTGACTAGCTCTGATAAGCACATGCTAGACACAGACTAGTTAAAGAGCCAGGCTTTGACCTTCCCCTTCCCACTAGCTCCTTAGTTTTAGAGATCTTGGTTGATTTTGATAACTCACCATTTGGGCTGTTTGTTTTTTCTCTTTCCGCACTTTAAATTCCCACTCTTATGTTTGAAATTGACCAATAAATAGTGAGCCCATGAAACCTTAGCACCCCAAACCTCGATCTCATTAAAGCAGAACTCCTGGCCCATGTGTCCCCACATTGTTACCCCCAGGGACGCAGATATGCCGTGGAATTTCCAGGATCTGTAAGTAATAAACTTTTTTTTTTCTTTTTTCAGTTTCCTGATGGTTATAGCTGAGGGTGTCTTGGAATCATAATAAGAATCACAGGGGCCAGTCCAGCCATATCACTGGTTATCAATAAGCTAAGACTGGCACAAAGCAGTCATCCACATATTGTGTAAAATTGGAGTCCTAAGTAACATATTTAATGTTTTAAGGTTATGGTTAAATAATTGCAAGGGAAGTAAGGGGGGATTTTTGTAAAATTTTAGAGGCATCACTGTCCAATTTATTTTCTCAGCTGAAGACAAATAGATACTGTAGTCTGTATGCAAGAGAATAGAGAGCATATTGGCCTACCATTGTATGGTAGGCAGCTATTTCTGGGAATGCAGGTAGGATGATGTTAGAGTGGGGGACTCGAGGGATGTGAGGAAGAGTAGTCTTTTCAATTGCCCTTATGTTTTGCACAAAATGATAGCAGTGACCATTTATCTTTTTGAAGGGTAGAAGGAGTATTTCCATCAGTCAATAGAGGATAATGAATGCATTTTGAAATATACAGATAGATGTCCCAGTCCTTTAAGAGACTTGGTGGGTGAGGGGTGGGGATAGTTACAGTACGAGAATACCCAGTCATCTGGTTCAGCCTCCAGTATGTGTCCCATATCTGAAATATGTTCAACCCAAAGTAAATAGGGAGCAACTTCAAGGTCTAAAATGTTGATAAGGGAAGCACGAGGCAGTAGTTAATGAATCTGTGCCAGCATGGAATCATAATTTCTCATGGGAGTGCCAGAAAGAGGTCGTTCTGACATATCTAAAGGTGGCTTCTCATTTACAAGGTGTATCTTGCCTCAGTTGATACCCTGGAATGGAATAACCAAGCAGGAGAGCATGTGACCGATGAGAATGTTGACTAGTGACAAACAGAAAGTAGCTGTGACAGAGGCGTGGTCAGAGTGGTATTTGGAATGCCTACCACTTAATTTTTTGATCCCTGAAAGGAGGAAGGAATAGTGGAAAGATGTCAGGGTTTAAGATAGAAAATGTGGCCCTGGTATCAACTAGAAATGAAACCTTTGTTTTTGCAATTGCATGAAAATGTCTCCCTTTTGTGTTTAGGGAAATTGCAGGACAAATACAGTGGGCAGATTTACTCAGAGGCATGTTATGTCATATAAAGTTTGTCTTTTGTGTTTTAGATGACATCTTTTCTAACTGAAGTAGGATAATTGTTGTTCTTACGCTGTTTTTATTTCCAGTATCAAACAATTTAATCTTAGATTGTCCATCGTCTCTACCTACATTACAAAACTGTAGGAGGGGATTTTGTCCAGTGAGAAGATGTACTTAGGAAGGCGTGGAGGGAAGAAAGATAAAGTGTCATATGAAGGGGCAAGAGGAAAGGGAGGAGAGTAGGAGGAAAGAGGAAGTCAAGGTACATGGGACCAGAATGAAAGTGCATTGGCAAAGGGAAAGGGAGAGATGAGATTTTTTTCATATTGAGGCAGAGATGGCTATGTTTAGAATGCCTCACTAAGGAAGGGCCTTCAACCTCTTCCCTTGCTCAGAAATCTTGGTCAGTGAAAAAACATTGCAAATCAAGAAAGAAAGAATCCTTAAGCATATTATATGAACTGAGATTTGGGTCGCTCTACTAGGTAAAGAATATCTTCTAGCCAAGAGACTGGCCCAGGTTAAGAAGAACAGGAAACATGTGGCAGAACAGAGAAACCTGCCAATCTAAGCCTTCTAACAAGCTGTACAAGCAGAGACTGTGGCAGTTACACTTCATTACTTGTGATGACTTCTCATCCATTTATCCCACGCTATTCTATTCAAACCAACGAACAATAACTGATGATGTTTGAGTTTTCAGGGGTGAGAATGAGATCGGACTAAATTAATACCACAATGACATGGTAGCTGATGGATTTTGCTTGTCTTCTTTGTTGGAGGACACAAATTTTCTATCCGAAAGAAAAGGACACTTATCAGGACTGGATATCTTCAGCTGGTTCCTCCAGATACATCGTACATCCCTTTTCCACCAGTGGGTTCCCTTGCCTCCTGACTTCCATCTGTGTTGCAAAATAGGAAGACTTTGACGGTAATTAGAGGAATGAATCAGATCTGGCTGAGTAATTTTGGATTGAGTACCTTCCTAGGGAGACAGTGTCATCATGGGCTGATGTGTGTCCCTCTATTTAATGTCCTGACTCTTCACACATTCTGTTTGAGATTGCGGTAACTATTAGCTTTAACAACGTCAGATGTGGTAATGGTGCTTGGAGTATTGTGATTTTTTCTTGTGGATTACTATACCTTGCCTAATACATACTTTAAAAAATTTTATCTCATTAAAAAAATTAAAATGTGTACTGATCTGATTTTGCCATCTGTTTTCTCCTGAGAAATTGGCTGATACTGTGATAGCTGGTTTAGCTATGCCTCAAGTTAGTTCCCTTAGTCTCACTTCTAGAATCTGTTGGATATTTGAGCCAATAATTTTTCTCTTATGTGAAGGATTTTGAATAGACTTTTGTGTCACATACAATCCTGGAGTAGTAATTGAAAGAACGTTAAATGAGAAAATCTGAATTATTTTTGGAGGTCAGCTTCTATGTGCTATATTACCTTTGACAACCTCTATAAACTTCAGTTTCTTGTAACTTGACACAGTTAAAGTGCATCCTATCCAGCAATAGGTGGGGTTTTATCAGTGATTTACCATGTTATGCATTTTGAAGCAGTAAAATGTACTGCAAATTTCTCTTAATTCTTTATCCTGTTATCTCTGAGATTATTTGAGGTCCAGCCAGTTAATTGTTACTTTTAATACATTTTGCTCTAAATGTTAGGGGGCTGCTGATAAAAAAAAGAAAGGAACCTGATGTTCTGATCAAAATAACCTATGTGTAGAGAAAGTGTAGGCAAAAATAGGGAAAGGATCAGAGTTAGAGAAAACGATCAGCGTCAAAAGTTCCTATTATAAGTCACAATGTTAGTAAGTGGTATGAGTTTATCTCTATTGTATTAAATAGAAACAATTTTAATAGAGAAATTATGTGCATTTTTAGCATTATTCAAAATAATGATTTTACTTTGTAGATGTTTACATTATAAATCATTAGGGCTCTGTCTTCGTATAATCTCTGAATTGCTGACGTATCCATTGTAGCTTGGTAGACTCCAGATCATCAAGTAATTTATGACCAGCAGAGTTGTGCTTTTATTAAAACTGCTCCTGGGAGGAAAGGACAGAATATAAAGTAGCCATTTATAAATGTATAACATTTTAATACAACATCTATTTTAAAATTTGTGTATCATTTGCATATTTGGATTAATCTTCAGAAATGGTAGTTATCATAATCCCCAGTTATGACTTGTATCAGTGTCATCAGAGATTAAAGAAAAGCCAACCATGACCAATTTATTTAGGAGGTACCCCTCCCTATCATCTCTCATCTTTGACGTTTCTGTGGTTAAATGTTCTGCAGTCCCCAGTCTGCTCTAGGCTCGATGACTTTCTTTTTGCCCCAAGGCTTCTTTGTTGATGTCAAAAGGAAACTCACATTTGGGGATGCCAAGTACATACGTAGAGGTCAGAAGTGTTAATAATGTGTTGAATAAAAACTTGACCAGTGAAGATCAGGCGTTGTAGATAACTATTCCTCCCTTAATTTCCCCAGAAAGAAGGCTCTGAGACACGTTTCATATGGCTGTGTGTGCGTGTTCTGTGAGGCTGAGCTAGCAGTCACTCCTGTTGCTGTCTAACTCAGTAATGTGTCTTTGATCAGCTACACTCCTTCTCTGCTTAAGTCTTCAACCTACACTCCTCTCAGAATCCTACTCCCCCAAATAAAACATCAGCCATTCAGCTTTTGCTGTAGGTTCTACGGTAGGGGGCTTAAAGTTATCCATGGATAGTGTCTCTTCTTGGCATTATGTCGTAATGATTTTAAATGGGGTCAAATACATATACCTATAAGACTATTGAGTCAATGGGGAAACATTTTTCTAAGAACAATTTTGAGCCTTAAAGCTATTTTTTCTCACTGTGCAGTATTTTTTATACTACAGTGATCAGATTCTGAAATTCAAAATCAGAAAAGAGGAAAGTCCTTTAAAAAATGAAATGTAGAGAAGAATGAATGTATGTTAATTCCTAATTTTATATTATTTAGTGCCATAATTTTAAAACTTTAGTTTTACAATTATTATAGATATAATACATGCTTATAGATGATTTGAAGAATATAAAATATACGGCAGGAAAAATTATTTTCTAATTTAACCAATCATTGATAAGATGGTTTTAATTTTATATTTAAGTTTAAATATATTTTTTAAAATTAAAAATGTTTGTGCAGATAAAATATCCTACTTTTTCAACATTCCATGCTATGAGCATTTTTTCCCTTTGTAGAACAGTCTAGAAAAATGATTTTTTTAAATAGTGACAAATCGTATTGTTATATGATTTTATCAAAGTCTGTTTCATTTCACTCTTGATGAATATTTGTTTGTTTTCCTGTGCCTTTCTGTCTGTTATGATTTTCTGTAAGTTGAGTTACTCTGCCAATGTCCAAACATCTTTAATTGCATGTGCATTTGTATGTCTCACCTACCCGCTTCCAAAAATCCTAGTGTATATTTGCATGCCATAAGATTTGTTCAGCTACCAACACCATATTATTATCATCCCCCAAACTCCTGTGATTCTATTTACTCATGGATAATTTTAGTACATGAAACTCTCCCTTTATTTTCACCATTTTTCCTACCATTGACTTTATTGTCTTCAATATTCCTTTAGATGATACATTCATAAACTGACTTATCAGTTCAGATAGTATTTATCTTCATTCCCACCTCACCTACTTAGTCCTGTGTAGTACCCTTCCACTCTCAGGTCTGTGCTTATTTTAACACTTAAATCCAGCACAATTGATTTACACAATTACATTTTTACACCAATAATCCTTATCATGCCTGCCCTTCTCTTCTTACTCAGCTTCAGATTTCCATCCCTTAATTAAAACCTCTGCTTTGAAAAAATTTGAACTTTTCCACACTTGTTTCCCTACAACATACTTCTGGAAAAATCCCTTGCCTAATCAAACCCAAATATCTGTGTGTTGCACCGGAGCACATCTGAGGGAAGACCCACCGGCATACTGGCCAGTGTCTAATAATTTAAGATCATAAATGGAAAAATGGGCATTCCGTAGGGCCTAGCACTTTAATACATCTTTATAATGTTTTATTCCACTCTTCAAAATGACAGTTTCAGGTCTTATCCTTTCCCCTACTTATTCACAACCCCCCTCCCCCATTCTCCATTCCTCCAATGATGATCTTTCCTTGCACTTCATTGCAAAAGTAAAAATCATCATACTCTTATTTTAACCATCAGAAATAAAGACTAAGGGGCATCTGTACTTACACACAGATCAGTTACTTGTCTCTGGTATTGTACAGGGCAACTGCTTGGTATGAGTCTCCCATTACTTTTGTTTGTTTGTTTGTTTTGTTTTGTTTTTTGTTTTTTGCCTTTTGGCATATATATTTTTTATTTGGAAGTACAGTCAGTTTACAACATTGTGCCAATGTCTGGCGTACAGCATAATGCTTCAGTCACATGTGAACACCCGTATATTCATTTTCACATTCTTTTTCACAGTAAGTTATTACAAGATATTGAGTTTAGTTCCCTGTGCTATACAGTATGAACTTACTGTTTATCTATTTTATACATATTAGTATCTACAAATCTTGAACTCCCAATTTATCCCTTCCTCCACCTCTCCTCCCTGCCCTCTGGCCCCCATAAGTAACCATAAGTCTGTTTTCTATGAGTCTGTTTCTGTTCTGTAAATAAATTTGTCTTTTTTTTTTGATTCCACATATAGGTGATATCATATTTTATTTTTCTTTCTCTTTCTGGCTTACTTCACTTAGAATGACAATCTCTGGGTCCATCCATGTTGCTGCAAATGGCATTATTTTATTCTTTTTTATGGCTGAGTAGTATTCCATTGTATAAATATACCACAACTTCTTTATCCAGTCATGTGTTGATGGACATGTAGGTTGCATCCATGTCTTGGCTATTGTACATAGTGCTGCTATGAACATTGGGGTGCATGTATCTTTTTGAATTAAGATTCCCTCTGGATATATGCCCAGGAGTGGGATTGCTGGATCATATGGTAAGTCTATTTTTAGTTTTGTGAGAAATCTCCATACTGTTTTCCATAATAGCTGCACCAAACTACATTTCCATCAACAGTATAGGAGAGTTCCCTTTTTTCCACAATCTCTCCAGCATTTATTACTTATAGACTTTTTGATGATGGCCATTCTGACTGGTGTGAGGTGATACCTCATTGTAGTTTTGATTTGCATTTCTCTGATAATTAGTGATATTGAGCATTTTCTCATGTGTCCTTTGGCCATTTGTATGTCTTCACTGGAAAATTGCTTGTTGAGGTCTTCTGCCCATTTTTGGATTGGATTTTTTTATTATTAACTTTCATGAGCTGTTTATATATTCTGAAAATTAAACCCTTTTCATGGAGTTAAGACAGTCTCTTCAGCAAATGGTGTTGGGAAAACTGGACATCTCCATATAAATCAATGAAGTTAGAATACTCCCTTACACCATACACAAAAATAAACTCAAAATGGCTTAAAGACTTAAGCATAAGACAAGACTCTATAAACCTCTTAGAAGAAAACATAGGCAAAACATTATCTGACATAAATCTCAGCAGTGTTCTCCTAGGGCAGTCTACCCAGGCAGTAGAAATATAAGCAAAAAAAAAACCCAAATGAGACCTAATTAAACTTACAAGCTTTTGCATAGCAAGAAAACTATAAGCTAAACAAAGACAGCCTACAAAATGGGAGAAAATATTCGCAAAAGATAAGACTCCCATTACTTTTAACACACATCTTTCCCACATCCTTCTGATTCATCGGTTTTTCTTTCTCTGTTGGTAAATTATTTTTATCTACATTCATGTAAGTGCTAGTTAATTCCTTTCTAATAAGACAACTTGGACTGACTTCATACTCCTTCCCCAAAATACTTTTTCCTTTTGTAGTGTTTATTTCTGTATCTCACACGTCCATCACTTACTCCATTTGGTTTTCTATAGCCAACTCTCCTTGAAGTTGTTTTGGTCAAGATCTCTGATGATACCTGTGTTGACAAATAGAGCCATCACTTCTCTCATTTTATTTGATCTCATCATGTTTGAGGCAAATATTTCCTTTCTCTGAAACAGATTCTTCTCTTCATATCTGTGTTGCTGTGTCCTTTGAATTTGCTCATATGTTGCTGCCTACACCTTCTCAATTGCTATTCGAGACTCTTCTTCCTCCTCTGTTCATTTTCCAAAAGTTGGTGTGGTCCAGGGCTAACTCATGGGGTCCCTATTTAGTCTATTCATATAATATCTTTAGACCACCTTATGTAGTCCCAAATTATTAAATCTATCTTTAGTCTTCTCATCTCCTGGGAATTCCAGACATATATCCTACTGCCTACATATTGTCTCCACAGAGTCATGTAATAGGTTTATTTGCTTCTCAAATAAAGCACATTCTTCATTCTCTCTTCCTCCATCCCTGGTCTGCTCCCCTTTTCTCTCCATCGTGTCAGAAAGTGGCTCATCATCAGTCCTTCCTTTGAGAAGGAGCATTATAAAGTAGTGATTTTCAACATTGTCTTTCAATGAAATCACTTAAAAAGCGTTTAAAAATATTGGTAGCTGAGTCCTGTATCCAGATTCCAATCCTGTCTGGGCTTTCGAATTTAAACAATCCTCTCAGGTGACTTTAATTTGCAGTCTAGATGGAGAATCACTGTAAGGGAAGTTGAACCCCATTGTTACACTTACTGGAGCTCAGGGACTCATGTACCAAAGAGCTGAGCCCCAGTGTTGCAGCACCTGAAGACTGGCTCTCTCATCTTTTATTTGCTTTGTAGAATATAACATAGGGTAAAGAGACTTGGGGCAGATACAGCATTATCTGTCTAAAGAACCTAGATCTTTCATTTAAACTTTTTTTTTTTTAATTTGGAATTTCACCCTGGAGTAAACCCCATAGCTAATCTTGGTCTAGTTTCTCTGAGCTCTGGTTGAAGTTAAGACAACCCTTGTCTATCTGACAATTTTGCCCACCTTCTACTCTGAGAAATTGGGAGCCAGAGTATCTTAGCTCCTTCCTTTCAAGAAGATTATCATCTTCAGCTCTTCTCCTATTAATCATCTCCTTTTGGGAAAAGCCACTAGAACATCAGAATTTCTCATGCAGGCTTCTTTCAGGGAAGTGGACTTCACAAGGCCTCTAGTTGGATAACTAAAGGAAACTGCTCAAGACATTTTTTCAGCACTTAGAAACACTGGGAAGAGAGATGAGATGGGATAAATTGGGAGTTTGAAAGTTGCAGATACTAACTACTGTATATAAAATAGGTAACTTTATACTGTATAGCACAGGGAACTATGTTCAATAACTTGCAGTAACCTATTACGAAAAATAACATGAAAACAATGTATACATGTATATGTGTGACTGAAACATTATGCTGTGCACTAGAAATTAACACAATATTGTAAGCTGACTATCCTACAATAAAAGAAGAATGCAAAAGAGAAAAGAAAGAGAGAAAGGAACACTGGGGAAATCTGCTGCAAGGTGATTTTCTGCTCCTTCTTAGACCTAGATTTATTTGGACACTTGTCTTACCAGATGAGACAAGATGTCAGAATTGACCTCTGCAGAACAGCCTATTGATGCGCCCTGCTGTGGCCTTTTCATGCTTCTTCATCTCTGGGTGACTTGTCTGTTTTGGTTTGTTTTCCTGTATTTGTTAGGTTCTATTGCCTAACAGCCTTTACAGAGTAACTCCTTTATCTACTGAGAAGCTCTTTCTGGTGTCAGGTACTGATGTTTGTTCCAGACTGACTGATTTTTGAGCCTGAATTTTACGATAGACTTTCGTTTCCCTCAGGACATCAAGGTTCAGATGAGTTGCCAGAATGCAACTTGACAAACTGTTCACACCTCCTAGGAAATGAGAGGACTTTGCTTCTTTGGAGTCCCCCCAGAATAGTAGCTCAGTGCCACAGTAATTGGTCTATAACTGCGTGGGCCCTTGTTTTCCTTTGTCCTTTAGGGCATAGCATTGGGTATTTCTAGTGACAAGGTGAGGCTAATAGCTCTTTGCCTGTTGAAGGAAATACTCCAGGTACTGTTAAAGGTTTGTTGGACTTAGCTGCTCGTTCTGTTGAATACAATAGACGGCTGGATTCTCTGCAGATTCACTACAGTAACAGTAATGATTGTATATTAAATAAAAGAGAACCTGCTTTTTCCTTTTCCATAATTCTGTTTTGACAGCTAGTCAGAGCATTTACTCTGTATTATATTCTAGCAGCAGAATTACTACGGCGTGTATTTTGATCTCTCTGTCCACAACCAATTCTTTTTCATTATCACCTCGAATTTTACTGTCTCTTGATGCATTCATTTCCACTTTTTCCCTTAAACTTTAGGCACTGAATCTTTGCAGTACACCAGTAGATTAGTAAAAGCATAAGAATAAATTTATGGATTAGGAGAGAAAAGAGATTTTGCTTACATATTAGACTGAATCACATGAAACTCCTGGTATTTGCATATTTTTGGCATTCAAAAATGGCATTTAAATATTGAACCAAATAAGCAAACAAATAAGAAAGTAAATAAATAATGTGCCCTATTTACTGTAAAGGATCTTAATAGATTTTTAGGTACTGAATCCAGGATAGCTTAAGAGTTACTTTTTAACTATAATAATAATATGTAAGGTGTTATTTACTTACCCGCATATCTTAGTCACCTGGTTATATTTTGGCTCGCTCACAATCCTTTAGCTACTTCATCCGTCTTGTCTTATTTTTGCTTATCTTTTCATTAAATCATGGGTCTTGACCAATAAAATCCTTAAGATTGCAACTTCCTTTCATTATATTTAAACAGGGTGGAGGCTAGCATCCTGTATCTGGCTCTGGATACTGTCTAAGTTGGATGGATACTGTTACATATAAGAATCTCTTCTGAGAATCTCAGTACATCTGGGAATATGAATTGGATATGGGAGCTAGGGAAAGCCAGACTTCTCTGTGTATACTTAAGGTTAAAGAGGGAATGGAGTGGCTAGAATGAGGCCATTTAGTTTACTACATGATCCTTTGCTTAAATTCCCACAACTCTCTAAAAATGTAATAAAACTCAAAAAATACAATTGGATTTCTCTTGAAAACTTGAGAATTATGATTCTGAGATTGTTGTTATGGTGACAAGGCAGATGGAAGATGAAGTCATAGAAGCAGATCAGGCTTGTCCCTAGAAACAGCTAGATCATTGAGGAAGGCTTTGCACAGACAGTAGAACTGGGTTTTCCTGCTCAGTTTAACTAGCTCTCCAGGGAGTAGGGCCCCCCTCTAGCTGATACCTGAGTTAAACAGCCTGTTGTTAAGTAGCCTGAGGGATGGTGCCAATAGCAGACCAGTGAAGAATTTTTGAGTGATCCAGCTGCAACGCACAGTCAAAACACAATCTATCAAATACTTACGCACAATAAAACCACGTCC
The DNA here is from genome assembly GCF_048564905.1 of Vicugna pacos. NCBI lineage: Eukaryota > Metazoa > Chordata > Mammalia > Artiodactyla > Camelidae > Vicugna > Vicugna pacos. Next base: position 63,260,156 of record NC_132997.1, read on the forward strand.
AATTTTTATGCTTGTTGATCTGGCTGACTGCTTTCAACTCTTAATCTATATGTAAAAAGTAAACATTTAATGAAGTAACAGGAGAGTTTTATTCCAGAACTGCATAGATTCTTTCAGTGTTGAAGGTCTTTACTTGTAAGAGTATCTCTTGTTGTAACATTTCTTTATAAGTGTCTTTTACTTTAGGGCCATAATGGTTTAGAGGCAGGTATTTTCAAATTAATTCAAGAAATCAGGCATTTTTGGAATCTGTTTCAGAATAAATCTGGATTTTATATACTCAGAATTAACAATAAGGGAAAAACAACATATAGTTCAAATACAAAATTTCTCTTATAGAAATTCAGGTATGAGATTCTAGATATAATTAAATTTATTTTTCAAGGCTTCTCTCTATTGAAATTCAGATATGAGATTCTAGATATAATTAAATTTATTTTTCAAGGCTTCTCTATTGGACATTCCAAAATGAGTGTTATCGACCTAATTTTAACATTAACTTTTTCATCTTTGGCAATATTCTGATTACTACTTTCAAATGTACTTTTTTTACATGCACAGTTAATATTTGAGTTTCTAACCATCTATTTTTTGTACTGTATCAGTTATGATGCAAGATAAATTAATTATAACAGAGACTCAAGATGAAAAGGGTGTAAATAATATGATTGTTTACTTGTTTCCTTTAAAACGGCCCAGAGGTCAGTAGTGCAGGGCAGGTGGGATAAGCTCTGCTCCATGAAGTTACAAGAGATCTAGGCCCCTTGCATCCCGTGGCTCTTCTATTTCCTAGATTCATGTCATTCATACTGAGTGCAGTGAGTGAGCTCATTAGCCCATGGAAAGGAGAAAGGATGCACCTAAGCATGGGTTGAAGGAGATGACCTAGAATTTGCTTCAACATTACTTCCTTTCAGGCTACATTGGTCCGACTTAGTCTGACTGCCCTACCTAACTGCAAGGGGGCTGGGAAACACAGACCTGACTTGGGTAGACAAGGTATTTGCTTACAGTGTGGAAGAAGAGAATGTAAATGAGGAAATGAGGGACAGCTAGTAACCTTTGTGACACTCTCTATTACTTTTTAGAAATGTTAAAATATCAGGTTGGGGATTTGGGGACTACCTTCTATGTATTTCAGTTTCCATAAGATAGGAGAATATAAGCTTTTTTTTTTTTTAGCATAGAGCTCACATGTAGGGCCTTAAAAATAAATGTGCATCACAAGCAAGAGGAGCCTAAGGAGACATAATGACTAAATGTAACATAGTGTCCTGAATGTGATCCAGGAACAGAAAAGGGTCAATAAGGAAGAACAGGACAGACAAATGATACATGGACTTTAGTTAATAACAGTGTACAATGTTAGTTCATTAATTGTGACTAACGTACAATGCTAATTGAGTAAGATGTCAATAATAAACAGAGGGAGTGGTAATCTAGTGAATTTCTGTACTATCGTTGCATTATTGTATATATCTAAAGATGTTCTAAAATAAAACGTTTATCAATAAAACTAAATGTGCATTATTATGTATTAAATGACTATATACAAACTTTATCAAATGCAGGATGGAAACAAACACAGGTAACAATGAAACAGCAATCTGAGAAAGCAGTAGGTTTAGGTAATATCCTTGAACTCCAAATTGAGTTAAGCATGAAATAGCAAAGGATAAAATGAAATGGAGGGTTCATATAATGATGAAGTACTAGTTAATTATTAGCCTGAGTTTCCCCTTCAAATAAGTTTGCTTTATTCACCTGTGCTACAGTGAGGAGAGGAATTTATTTTGTTCCTTTGCTCATTTATGTTAATTAGAAAATCTGTCTTGATTTAAAAGTTCTGTGGTTAAAATACACTTCCTCAGTTAAACTAGATGTAAATTATCTAATTTGTCATATTATTTGTTTTCAAAAGACTTGCAGATTGTTTAATAGCTATGAATTCATCTGTACTAACTTCCTAAAATGATTATTGAGTCACATATTTATGAAGGAAAAACTGCCCAAGTGCTCAATTACTTTCTTATTCTAATGGATCAAGTGAAATTTCAGACATTGCTTCTTAGGAACAAGATATCTTTATTTCATAAAATCGGGTTAGCAATGAAGAGACTATGTTTGACATTAATTATATTACCTCGTTTAAAATGAAAATTTTTTGAACCCATTTGATTTTGCAATCTAATTGCCATAAGAAAAGGAAACTGTATTTTGTGAGATCAAGATGATATAGAATGGGTTACATTAAATAAATAAGAAGAGCTTGCAACAATATTCTTATAATTAGAGGAGTGAATTTCTGACAATATCTTGTGTATTCTCGACATTCAGTTCATTTTCTTTCTTAAGTCATTCTTTCTTGATTCATGGAGCAGTAAGGGCATGCATTTTCTTCAAATGAATGACATCAAATCCTTACTAAATACTTTTTAGGTAAGGATTGCATTCTGGTTAAGCTGTTTTTGGTTTTAAGAAAGAGAAACTCTTTAAAGTTCTTATTTAATTGAGGGTATATTGATAGATATAAATATCCTAGACCTCACACAAAAGCAATTAACTTGATCTTTCAAAGTTTAGAACCAGAGATAAATCTAATTGTCATGGAGTTAGAATTGTTTACAAGCAAGCCTTGAAGATCTTAGAATCAAGTTATGTGTGACTTAATTCAAGCAAAAATTCACTAATGCAAGTAGCTATTATACTAGCACACTCTCACTAATACCACTCAACTAGTCTCTGTCGGTTCTTAATAATAACAGCTATCACTTGTTGAATGTTCACAACGTGCCAGACTGTGTTCTAACTTCACAGACCCCTGTTAGGTAGGTCTCCATATTATTATTGTGATTTTTGTACCACTGTAAATTGTAATTAACTTCCCCAAGGCAACTCAGTATGGAAAGAGGTAGAGCCAGGACAGAAAAACGTAGTCATTCTCTACGCTGTGCTGGTTCCTTAAGGAATTAAGTAATTCTGGGAAATATCTTGCAGTGTAATATTATGCAGGCACTGAAAATCTTATTTAAAATATTTAATGACAAATTTTATACTATAATATTAATGAAGTAATGATAGTTATTATAAGATTGATATATTGAATAAAACACATACATCTATAAGCATAAATTAAATGCATGAAAGAACTGCATTAAATATTTACAGTGCTTATGTGTTGATAATTGACTTGAAAGTGCTTTTTTTTCCTGTTTATTTGATTTTGGTGAAATTTCTTTTCTTTACATTGAGTATGTAATGTAAAATTGGGGGGAAGTATAATAAATATTAAAAACAATCCTTTGCTATCTTTTTTAAAGTTTGTAAAAGCATTTTAATGAAGTAATGAAGTATAGTTGATATACAATATTAGCTAAGTTACAGGTATGCAATATAGTGATTCACAATTTTTAAAAGTTATACTCCACTTATAGTTACTATAAAATTTTGGCTATATTCCCTGTGCTGTGCAATATATCCTTGTAGCTTATTTTATATGTAATAGTTTGTACCTTTTAATCCCCTACCCCTATATTGCCCCTTCTTCTTCCTCTCTCTCCACAGATAACCACTAGTTTGTCCTCTATATCTGTGAGTCTGCTTCTTTTTTTAAATATTTTATAATTCACTAGTTTGTTGTGTTTTTAAAATTCCACATATAAATGATACCATACAGTATTTGTTTTTCTCTGTCTGTCTTATTTCACTTAACCTAATTACCCTCCAAGTTCATCCATGTCTTTTTTATTTTTATGGATATATATTTGGAAAATTTTGTGGAGTTTTTATATATATATATATATATTTGGAAATAATTATTTCCCCTGAATGCCTATATTACCGAATGAATCAAAGATGGGAATAACTTTAAGAATTCTATACTTTTAAGCAGTAACACTAACCTGTCAAGCTGAAGGAAAAGGAAGGCATGTATTTACTAGATTTTGAAATATGTTTTCATATTTTCAGTAACCTCAGAACCTCACAGAATGGGATTATTTTTGGAGTAGAATTGGGGGAGGGGCGGGGATGAGCAACTTTCTATTCATTGCAGTGATATTTTTGTTGCCAGTATTGATTTTTCTTTCTTTCTGTTACCTGATATGTCTGAATGGAGTTGACAAAATAATGTGGAATGTGTCCAATCATAATCACTAAATGATGCTTCAATCATGCTTATTTTATAACTAAAGAGGAGTTAAAGTAACAAAATAGGTTTTATTGGGTAAAATTGGACCCTGTGAAGACATTAAAAAGGCAAACTATTAATAAGCAAATGTTTAAACATGTAAGGAATTTGCAAAGCAAATTTTCTCAGGATAAAATTGCTTCCTCAAACTACGAATTCTCTGATAGACTATAAGAAGGAGCTGTGAATCTTAGTCCATTAGCACAGGTGTTCGATGAATAACATTCATTTTTAAAATAAATCATTTAAATCTGAGTGAGGCTCACTATGACTCTCAGCTCGTGGAAAATTTAGTCTCAATAACTCCAAACTGTGTTGAATGAGGACACTGGAGTGTTAGGTAGCACCAAAGAATTGAGTGGTCATTGGTATTTGATTATTGATTACCAATTAATCATAGTCTGTTCACGTTAAGGATTCTGCTGTTTCCATCAAGTGCCTGAATATGGGAATCATCATCGTAGTAAGAATTGCTGTCTTCTAAAATTCATTCTCTCCTCTTTCCTTTTCGTGTAATTATAGCTGGGCACATTGCAATGTTTCCAGGCATTCTTTGACTGTATGCATAACTGTAGGGACTAAGTTCTCTTCATTGGAATGTGAAAGGAAGTAATATTTTAGTTCTGTACCTATAGACAGATGATGATTTCTCATTACTAACATTTAATTGTTATTTCAGTAGTAAACTTAGCCAGTTAAAAATGCTTTACGTTTATTACACTGATTTGAAACATACTGAAAATTAAACTTCAGTTATAGTTGATAAAGTCTGATTCCAATTTCTTTTTTTTAAACAATATACAAGAGTAAAGTATATTTTAGAAGAAAAAAAATTCACACTTGAAGACAAAATCTTAATACTATCCTCAGTATAGCAGATGGCCTTCTAGACCGTATTCCTGTTGAACAAATTGAATAGAAAAAGTGTAATCAGAAAACAAATTTCTTCTTTCATGTCATTGAAAAACATTACTGTGGGATTATCTTAAATCACATATGTGAAACTTTTGAAAATTGTAAAGCATATAGCGTTTAAAGAGTCTTTCATTCAATTAAAACAGCAACAACAACATTAACTTTTCTCTAGCCCTAAAGATGTCTGTGGTAAAAACCCATAGTTTATCGGCTCAGACTCAGATACTATAAAACTTTCTCATGTATGACCTGATGAAGTATCCTAGTAAGCCTATTATCAGTGTTTGTCTCTCCTCCACCTCATGGCTTTCCCTGTCATCTAATCAACCACCCACAGGCTAAAGCTTGATACTCACGCTCTTAGAGAAACCAACACTGATAATTACACCTGTATTTAAACAACAGTATAGGTAACCTCTCGGCATTCAAATTCATACTCATAGTATCTTAATGCTTATGGACTACAGCTTCTAAAAGTGAGTCCTTTCTGATGCATTGCTGAGAGGTGGACATGGAGTATATCTGATGAGACACATCTTTCTGGGAGCAAACCTGAGCCAATGAGATTGACCCGGAATCCATTGCAGAAGGCAGAGGGTGAGTGCTTTCTATGTTTAAAAGCAATCACTCAGTCTTATGGACTGGAGATGACTCTATGTGCTTTTATCTTCTGTTCTTTACCAAATGTACGTACTAACATTTTTCATGTCCCCCCATCATTTCATATTGAAGTTGTTGGGGTCAATTAAATTGGTGAGTTAACCATGATGAGCTAAATCTATGCTTGAGCAAAGAAGTCCTAGTCTTGGAGATAGATTTAATAATAGGATAAGACTCTGGAATGTTCTCTTTTTGAGGAGAGAATTAGTATGTTTTTGTTGTACTTTGGACAACTGCAGTACAGTTGAGAAATCTTTTTTAAAAAGTTGAGTGGAATGTATGTTCATGTTTGTCTCATTTTGCCTTATTATATAGTTTAATTATGTATATAGTTTTCTTGTAGTTTAAGTTTTGACTGACAATAGAAACCCTTACTCTGTTCTGGTTTTTGTGTAGACATATATTCATCAGGGGCAACTCTGACTTGTCGCATTTACTGATTCACATGGTGTAAATATTTGCACTACAGCAAATGTCAAATTACAAGGTTTTAATAACAAGCTTGCAGAATTCCTGAAAATTTACCAGTCAACTCTTACGAATCAGCACTCACTCAACACTCCTAGGATTTCATCTTTTTATACCCTTCAGAGAATATCCATTCAACAAAAAATCATCCTTTCATGGATTCATTGTATTTTGAGGAAAAGGGACAAACTGCTTCACATTATTGAATATTAAATTTTCTGTTACATATGAAGAAAAACACACAAAAGGAGATCCCTGTTCTTTTTAGTAGATTCATATTAGATAAAATATTCGTAGGCAGTGGATTTTGTCATGAGCTTTGAAAAATAAAAATATCTCCTGTTTAAAACTTGAATTAAATTTTCCCAGACAACCAGATGGTCTGAAGCGAATCCATGCAACCTGTGTATGACTCAGTATTAATAGTAAATACTCATAATAGGGCCTTTAAAAATATCCCACAACAATATCAAATGTGAACATTGTACTCATGATGCAACATGTCAAAAGTTTAGTAGTATTTACTGTAGGAGAAAATAAATCCCTGGCTTGTAGTATAAAAAGTCTAGATATAACTAAAATAAGTAAACAAAACTGAAATGTAGTAACAGCAGCTAAGATATTCATAGTCAAGACAGATAATTTTAAGTAGATAACCAAGAATTTTTTTAATTTTTAATATTAAAAAATTAAAAACAAAATCCTATCAGCATGAAGAAACCAAATATTGAAAACAGTTGTTGAGTTGATAATGCTAACTATTCAGAAAAATTTGAAAATTTTATAGGTTTAAGTATGCTTTTAAAGTGACTTATAGGGATAAAAATTCACCCTGCAATGAAGATGAACATCATAAAATGTCATATTATACAAAACTATATTAAAATGTAACATAAAGAAGGTAAAACTAAAATTAAAAGACTATAAAAGCAATTGAGTAAGAAAGTAAGTAAATTGAAAATATGAAAAATAAATAACTATACCATTTTATGGCATGTTACATACTAAAAAATGTATATATTATTTACTATTAATACATCTAACAATATAAATAAGTACATAATAGTTCTGAGAAAAATGTAGATCCACTCCAAAGATGGTGGAAATACATTTAGTAACTGAAAATCTTTCTGTATGCCCTAGTCATACACTAGTCAGTGAATAAAGTATGAAATCTAATAGAAAAACTGTGAAAGTATATATACTTAGCTGGTATAGTACACTGTATTTTTTTTTAACAAAATAAATTCTGGGAATCAAACTATAAACAAAAGCTAAAGTTTAATACTCAGAATAAAAAAATAATTTTCTAAGGTCATAATAAATGCACCAGTTCACAATCCCATTGTCTTATATTAGTTTTGGTAGCAAAAACTGAGAATTTCTATGGCCTGTTGCCTTTTGTGTGTGCCTATAGGAGAGTGAATATCAATAATAAATTTCAGTGGATTAAAGGAATAATCAAAAGCACCATTTTAATCCTACTGTTTGAGTCATAAATTTAAAAAATAAAAGAAACAAATTGCACAGAAGTGATGATTAGCAAAACTTTTAAAACTCTCAGACTGAAGAGGCTTTCATTTCTTAGGAAAAAGATACATAATACACCAAGGGGAAGGAGGTCGTTTCTTTTTCATGCGTTGCCATGAATTATGCTTTGTTTGTCCAGCCTCCCTTATCCCAGATCTTGATTTCCTACTGCTTTTACAGAATGAAAGATCCTTTAAAGTTGTGTATCCAAGAGTACAGTGATAATTGAATAAAAACACCAGGTAGGAATCATGTCTTTGAATAAACACTTATCAGTCAGTATTTAAGTGTTCCTAAAGTATGTGTTCAGCATCTAAAAGACGCTTCCATTTAATGATCAACTTTTTTGAAAAATGTAGAAACTTTGTTCACAGACTTTCAAACCCATGACTAAGAAGTGGCCTAAATAATTTTGCATGACATTTTCTCATTGGAAAATGTATGTTGAATGAAAGATAAAATAGATCCTAATAAGGTAAAAGCTCTTTACGAAGTGTACTATCTACTCATCATTGTGTTTTCTATGTAAATACTCTCTAATACTCACTAGGCATATAGTAAATTAAATTTTAGGGAGTTATATTGAATCTGTGTTCTTTGCCTGTTGTTAAGTCATGAAGGACAGCAAACATGGCTCAAGGGGTTGTAAACCGAGGAATGTGAATTCTATCTAGCAAGTCGTTGCAGAATACTTGAGGAAAATGATTAATTATCTTTGCTATTTGGTTTACATTTCACTTAGGAATTGCTCCTGAAGGAATTTGTGTGTATCCGCTGCTGTTAGTAACTGAAGAAGGTTGATAATAAGAAAGATGATAATAGTTATCTGTTTCTTTTAGCAGTCAAGTTTATTTGCTTTGTTCTTCTCTTGCATCCCACTTTATCAGTTGGAAAAGCAACTTTACTCAGTTGCTCAGTTTACTCAATGTTCACAGTAAGCAAACATATTATGGATATTGCAGACATGGTTCTGTCATGCCAAATTAATATTACCAGGGAATGTAAGTAGGAAGCATTCTAATTTTTATATTTTCTATTTTTATAATTACATATATATATATATATATATATATATCTTCATCACAATGAATCTTCAAAAGTTGATGCCAATTGTGGTTGAAACATATTGTATCAGATGTATCATCAGGTTGTATCAGATAATGAATAGATTGTAGTAATAATTCACTTTTAAGTGATAAGGCATATTGTAAATTATTAAAAATTCTTCATTGTTTTCCTGTGACACTGGCTGTTTGGTTCAGGTTTTTGGAATTGTATTTTAGTAGCGTCTGCTTATGATAGACAGACTCCAGTTTCTCCAGTCTACCTGTTTCCCCAAATACCTACAGATATCTATAACAAACATTTTCCACTTGTGTGTGTTTTGGACAGTCATGAATTGGAATATGAGGAAGATGGATGTAGATTTACTTAACAGTGAATGAATGGCCATTTATGGCAAGCGGTCTTCATAGAGGAAGGCAGCATAAGGCAGCATAAGATAGCTGTAAGAATTTTTGAAGTTGAATTTTGGTTTTGCCACTTAACAGTGTATGACCTTCAGCAAATTATATAAACTTTGTGTATCTCAACTTCTTCATCTGCAAATGAGGATTATAATACTATCTCAGATTTTCGTGAGGATTAGATTAGTTACATAAGCCATTCTTAGTACACAGTGGATCTTGTATATGTGTTTGTTGAGTAATATATAGACATGGTTTAAGTGTAATGTATATATGAAAATTATATAATGATATTTTTCCTTCCAATTCTTTCTCTCTGTAAGTGCTTTGTCATGAATGACCAGGCAATGTCTCTGTTCTCTTCTTGGCATTTCTTTTTCTTCTTTCATCATCTTGTTCTGCTTCTGAGAGCGGTGATGAATACTGGAATCATATCTAGGAGGCCTCAAGTACACATATTACCAAGAACTCCACTTCTTTGTAGATAATGAAGGTCAGTTTTTAAAGTACAGTGTATCTTTATCTATAATAATGCCTAGAGAAAAATTTCAGATACGACTCTTCCATATCCTGCTGTACCTTGCTGCTGCTGCTGCTTTTTTTTTTTTTTTTTTTTTTTGAGGCTACTCATCTCTTCTGGAAAGTGGAATCTTAAACGTGCTCTGGGTTTTATATTAGAGAAGACTAACTTTCTGGAAGAGTCCTGTAACAGATACCTCTTTTGCTCATTATTTATCCTTTAACTTATAGAATGCTATCTTTTCTCACTAGGAAGTTTCTCCTGGAGGGGACTAACAACTAAGAGGCTGTGATATGGCTTTATCTCTGCATGAGCTTGGACTTACAGTTTGATGGTTCCACGCTGTGCACTGTGTCTGAGCTCTGAGGACCCACTTTCACATCCCAGCTCCCCTGTATCCCAGCTGTGTAACTTTGTGCAGACTACTCCCTTCTTGATCTTTAGTGTCTTATCAGGCATAGTGATTTTAAAAACACCCACCTTATAGTGTTAGCATTTGAATTAAATTGCATGTAAAGTAGTTTATTGACAGTATATAGCACAAACAGAATTATTTTGCTATTATTTTAGAATTAAAATACATACAGTTTACACTTGTTTAGTAAATGCACATCTATTTCTGGACTTCATTTTTTATTTAGCATAAATAAAACTGTCCACGACACTACTTGACTTCATTTTTCTTTCTAAGATGCAATGATAACGTACAGTTTATTCATCCCTTATATTGTATCACCTGATGGTTCAGTTTGTAGGGAAATGGTAATGAGATATAGATTCTTGTGAGAGAATACTTGCAATATCACCTGTCAACATTCACTTGAAATATAAAAGTTATAGGTTGAAGTAGTCATTGTATTTTCATATATAAATTAAACAGATGTTGAAAGTTTGCTAATATCTCTAATTTATATTTTTAAAGGTACTAGATAGAAAAAAAAAAGTAAGAGACTAAAAACAAGTAAGTTTTAAAACTATACTTGTTGTGTATGACTAGTTACAGCCAAACAGCTAACCTGAAACAAATGAGTAGAATTCAGAAAGATGGATTTTAGTTAAGAAAATACATTTAAACTGCAAGAGATGTTGGAAAACAACTGGTTTTCTCCATGGGATGGAGCTTTCCTATCACTAGAAGTGTTGAGTCAGGGTGGAAATTTCTATTAGGTCATCCTAGTGTGATACGAGTTGAACCTGGCTGATTTCTAAAATCAAATCCAAGACTAGAACAAAAACAAAAGAGTCACATGACTTTAGCACTGGGCTAAAAGAGTTCCATAGATAGCAAAAACACTGAAACATATTATAGCTTGCCAATATATATAAGCCATCATTTAAATATACTGTTGTTAACAGTAGTATAAAACATACTTATTTCTCTCTTGCCAATGCTACTTCATTTTATTTTTTAGTGTTTTCTAGCATCTTGACAAAACCTTCTCATTTGATTATTAGGCAGAGTGTGAAACAAAAGAAACTATTGTTTCTTTACTATTCATGATTGTAATTTGCTGTACATTATACTGTAGTTAGGGTCACCAGGTAAAACACAGGATGCCCAGTTGAATTTGAATTTCAGATAAACAACAAATGGTTTTAGTGTAAGTACGTCTCCAGTATTGTTTGAGATTTTTATTTACTAAATCTGATAGTTCTAACTATAATGTATATTATACACAGTTCCTTTATATTTGAAGATGGTTGAATATTTCATTATTTTTACATTTGCATAATATATAAAATCTTTTTTCCACAAGATTATCTTTGTCCTCCTTAGGTTATCTAACTGTAAGATTATATTTGCTAATAGCATCTCATACCCAAAGAATGCTTTGTTACATTCTAAATGTGTATTTATCTATATTGAGACATATGTATTGTCAGTGAGGACATCTACATTAGAGAAAAGATTGCTTTTTTTTAAGTACCTAGCTTATGTGTGTGTACGTGTGTTGTTTTAAAGTGTCTCTTGACTTTATTACATGAGCCTAGTTTCTAAACTTAGAGTATGGATATGTATAAATACTCAACCTAATAAGAATGTTTTCTAAAATAAATCTTTGGTTTAGATTTTTTATTAGTGTATCAATATGCGATTAATGATTCCTTTTGTTTTCTTCTGAAGTCAGTAAGCTCCTGTTGAGCCATTGTCTTCTATGGTAAAACATTCTGTTAATTCAGATTATAACTTCCTGAACATTTCTAGTTTTACTACTGCTGCTACTACTATGACTGTCTAAATGACATACATATTTTTATGCTCTGTTGGTTTAGAATTAAGATTTGCTTTTTAAGATATACCTGATATTAATGTGATTCCTTAAAGAATAGCATATTTTCTTCTAGTTTCTGTGAAAATTAAGTAAATTTTCACAACCTCTTCTTTAAAAAAAAGAACTTAGTGTAAGGGTTCCTATAGGACCTTGAGAGGACACAAGTTTACTATCCCTGGCTATGAAGCTGTGCTGTTTTTGATGTTAAAGAATTTAGTGTTATGTGTGAGGGGTATGTTTATATGGATGCAAGGGTGTTTTGATTTTTTGGGGATGTCTAATCTCTTTTGGATTTAATATTAATGCAAGGAAAATCAAGACAAAATTATGCTGTACTGGTGATATACATTCCAATTTTAGTGTCTGTGCTTTCCAGACATAATATACAGTGGAACATTTTATTTATCTATACTCCTATGAGTCATATCAAAACACGGTGCTCTGAAAATGGTGGGAGGTATAATGAAATAAAATTATTTTAATATTTTATCAAATTGCAGCCTAGCAAACTAAAATTTTTGTTCCGGCTTGCTGTCTCTGGCATGCATTGACACCGCCCCCTAGTGGTGAGATAAATTGTCAGTTAGGCATTCATTTCTTTTGCTTCTCAGCTATTTTTTTTTCTTTTTAATAAGAATTTGAGTCACATTTAGAGGAGTAATAAGCAAATTAGGTAATTAACTGAGAAAGTGAAACAAGAATTTTAAGGATTTAATTTTGTTTCTGTTGTTTAGTATTCCTAAAGAAATATGTAGTGAAAGTAATTGACAAAAATCCTGAGTGAATTAGTCTGCATCGCCAACATAACACATAGCATAACTAACTTCTTATATTTCCTTACTTTCATATAAGTAGGAAATTTTAAAGAAAAATCCGCATTTGAAGCTGTCATTTGAAATGAAGTCATATTTGTTTTAGTAATTGTACCCTTTGCAGTCTAACTCTCAAAAGATATGCACTAGTGAGTGCTTAATCTACTTAAGTCATTACCATAAGAATTAATTCACTTTAGACCTCTGTTTTTCACTTTAATGAAACCCCAGATTTTTCTTTAGAATTATACATAATGAATGAGATTTTTCAATATTCAATGCAATTAACAATAGTAATGTAAATGTAATGTAAAAAGTAATGTTTCATTACAAACTGTTGATCTGCTATGACCTTTCCAAGGAGTATTGTAGTACTATTCCATCGTTTAAAAATACCCATTGTACTTTAAAGTTATGAGACCATAGTGGAAAGAATTAATACCATGCGTTGGAAAGAAAATATTATCTATGATTATCTCAGAAATTTTTCCATGAAGATCAGTCTGGAAGATGCTATTAGGTGTTTCCACTACAAAAGAGTACATTAATCAAAAAAAAAAAAAAAACGGAGAGAAAGAGAGAAATATTAGATTTAAAATGATGGAAAAGTCTTCTTTACTATAGATGCATTAGCACCATAATAGTTTGATGTCTGACTCTCTGAGAAAGGATTATGGAATGCAGTGTTTCCAAATGAATCTAACGCAGAATTTTAGCATGCAGTGTAGAGTTGAGATAGTGTGGGAAACGCTGACCTCTGTTTCTTGAAATTCTCTTATTGTTTTATTCTCTATGATGTCCACACTATTGTACTTTTTTGCAGAAGTGTGTGAGGTCAACAATATGTGAATATGGCAATAGAATACAGCAGATTTTCTTTTTTTCCCCCAAGTACATGAAGTGGGAGGATCTCTCCTTGAAGGTGAATAGCTCCCATCCCCTGCAGTTTATGGAAGGACATTTATATCACTTTAATGTGCCCCTTTAAGCTGCTACCTATAGTCACAACAATTTTACTCTGGTGTTAAATACAGATTTAGCTCCAGGGCAAGATCTGAGGGAGAGTGTGATCCTAGCCCTCTGGGGCGTAAGATGTCATTCTTCTTTGTTAAATGGCAACCAAAAAATATGACTTTATTATTATAGAACTTCTCCCTAAACCTCTACTCTGTTCTGAAATGATTATTATACTTCTTTTTTCGTATTTTTTTTAAGGTGGATACCCTAGACTCCAGTAACTGGTACAAAGTGTAAAAGCTGATACTTCTCTAAAACAATTAATCAAAGTTTCATCATTGCTGTAACATTTATTTTTCATAGTGGAAATATTTTTCAAATTAAGTAAGCTGAAATTATTATTCAGAATATTATAGACCTCAGCATTACTCACATAATTTGCTGGCAGAAATTGTTTTTCTTAAAAAATAGTCTACGATTTTTTGTGTCTTTAATGAGAATTATATATATATATTCTTAAGATTTTACCCTCTAATAAGTTAATGATCTAAATTATTAAATATGGGATTTATTCTCCCTCTTCTATTGATAGGAGTTTATTAATTTTTCCTTCCAGAGCTGTGTTGTGGAAAAAAGAAATGTTTATTATGTTTAAATAACCAGCAGTAACAATATTAACTTTCCGAATAAACATACTTTCAGAGAACTGATTTCTGGGAAAGGCATGGGCCATTCTTCCTTGATGAACTAAGGGTTTTGCCCTTAAGGTTTAGACCAGAGCTCTGCTTGTGGTTATGTTCTGCAACACTACACTGAAATTACTGTTTTCCCAAGGTTATGTTTATATATTCTCTTATTTTCTTAGAAGCCCAGTGAGGAGAATAGAGTCCCAGTTGCTTTCTATTTGAAATAGTATAAATTCTTCCGATTGTGTGTAAGAAGTGAGATCTGTTTATTTTAATGAAAATCCTCAATCCAGGGGAAATACAAAAAAAGATTCCAGAGCCACAGGGTTATTTTCAGACTTGAGATTGTAAGTGCATGTTTTTCCTTTTGTTTTTAGTTGGAGCTTTTGCTAGACACTTGGAAAAATCAGTGTGGTAACATTACTTCAGGCCAGTATTAAGAAGAAAAAGTAGTTTTCCTCATTTTTGTTTTATTTTATTTATTAGGGTAATTAGTGTCATTTAAAGTATTGTTCATATTAAAAAGTGGCAAAAAGAGTTGATTTTAAATCTCTTAGGACTGCATCTGTTTCTCTTTCATAAATTATTTTTGAACTAGGTTCAAGTTTTATTTGATCAGTTCTAGTTGCAAAATAATAATGCTTAAACACTTAAATTTTGTGAAACGGATAGATTCTTTGGCTTTATGAAGGACTAAAGTTGTGGACAACATAAAAAGACATGAGGAGACTTGAAATTTGAGTCATATAACCTTATTCAGGGTCCTTAACCTCTTTACTCTCGTTTCCCCAGGATAGATATCTAATCAGAGTAAAATAATCTTGTTTTTAACTGAAAGTTCTTAATTGCTCTAAACATGTATTTCTCCAAAACACAAACTTAATAAATGCTTTACGATTTGCATGCAAATTCAGAAATACTTGTTTTAGAGTCCTAAATATTTCAAATTCAAACTAATGAGAATATTAATAAGTTGACTTCTAAATGGAAGGGATCCCCTTGGGAAAAATGGACATAAAAATCTTCAGAGTTCTTTTGGTCAGTATATGATACATTTATGTATGTGTTAAGTTTTGTATTTCAATGTTACAGTCACATAACTTAAACATGTAATATAATAGTTATATAAATACACACATACGTGTGTCTATTATATATGTATAAATCCAATTTTACGTTACTCTTGTTATGCAGTCTTCTTGAATATCTCATTATCTACACAAAATTATTTTTTAAATGTATGCTTCTGCAGCAGTTTTATCAATTTATGTAAAATCATTTAATATATTTGTGTAATAATAATGATATGCATCATTACGCTGAGCTGAACTAGCTCATATATACATATATATTTGTATGTAGATACTTGTAAATCTTTTATTTCCTAAATTTAATCTGATTAACTGATGGATGTACTTTGTTAGATGTTTAAAGTTAGGCATGGCAAGTGGAACTACTCCTTGAGTTCATTATTTTTTTTCCTGCAAATATGGTATTTTTGGACCAACAGACTCTATATTCTGATTTCCAGGGTTTCAGTTATCCTGTTGTGATCTACTTATGTTTCAACTCAGTCATCAGTTTCTTCTAGTTCTGGCATTGCTGGCTTGAAAATTTACTCTTTTCCCTTTGAGAGCCATTACCACCTACTTCTTTCATCTCCCCAATATCTGCTTATCATAACAGATTCTAACTGTTTTCTGCCTCAGTCATGGCAGCAGTAATTCAAACAAGCCTGTATGCAGGAAAGTAAAGTGTCATTCCCTTACTAAAAGAGTTTAGTACTAGTGGTCTCTAAACTCTGCACAAAATATGCCTCTCCATCTCTCTCTTCTATTGCATCTCACTAGAAATAGCCACTGACAGCTTTATGTCTCTGACTCACTTATCTGACTTGTCCTCCAAACATTTGACATTTCTTACTGCTGCTCCTTTATCTATGCGTACATTCATTCTTTCTCTTAAGTTATCTTTAAAGGCAGATCAACTAATTGCCTTCAGAGATCCTGATTAATTGTAATTAATTCACCTATGGTTCAGGATATTAAAGCACTATATAATTGTGTGTACAAATTATTGACTTATATTTTACTGTTTTATAAATGAATCCACTACAACTCAGAGAAAAGCAATAAAGGTATTCATTTAAAGCCTCAAGTGCATCATCTAAAATAATCTGCATGCTTTTAATAAGTATATTTTAATGGGTTTAGCACTCAAATAATTAACTCATGTATATTACATGAGACCCCAAGCAATATTTTAACCACTTGAGAGAATAACTTTGTTTTGGGTTGGTAAAATCGGTAATTTTCTAAATGACCTAAAACTACCTAGAACAGTATAAAAAGCTGTTTTTATTTCTGAACTATTTGAGAAGTTGCTACATAGTGTCCCTTCATCCTAAGATACTTTAAAGTGCATTTCCTGTAAAGAAGTACATTCTTATACATACCCACCAAAAAGCCACAAAAGTCAAGAAATGAATACTGATATGTTACAACCATCTAAACATCAAACTTTTATTCATAAGATATGTAATATTTATTTATTTTTCTAAAGTAAGTGTGACCTTCCCTTGCATCCAATAAGGATGGCAGGAAATTGGATGTCAGTCATTTTAGAGAAGGCCATCTCCATCTTCACAGAATCCCATTTGAGTCTGGGATCATTCAGCTGGCCTCAAAAATTCTTCTTGGTCTGTGACATCTCACACTGCTCTTTCTCCTGGCTTCAGCCTTTAAGGACTTACTGCTCCATCACACAGTGGGTTTAAGGAGCTGGATAGGTTCAGTCAGTGGCAAAAATGTCGATAGCGACAGGTGTAGTTGAATTCTTACATCAGATACACAAGCTTAGAGGTAAAATGGAGAAGGGAACCTAAATTACTGGATGATGCCACTTTTTGACTATGTAAAATTAACTTTATATTTCTTATTTACCTATCACTTCTTTCCAAATCATAGTACTATGCAAGCAATGAGAACTTAGTGTATTATTTTCTCACGTTTGTGTCTATAGACGTATCCAGTTGCTAAGCTTCCTTACGGACAGCCCTTCCTATTAGCTTGCTGCATATTTTCACTTTTCATCCAGATGTCTCGGTGTTGGCATGCAGGGAGAGGGCCGATGACAAAGGAAAGTACATCTCCTTGAGATATTTTTAAAATTCCTGTTTATTGTGGGAATGATTTGGGAGCCTGTTAAAAAGTCCTCCAAAAATAAGCACTGTGCCTGTGATGTCTCAGATGAGAGTAATTTAGCACCCTTGTTATTTTCACTCACAGTTAAAATGTCTTTGTTTTTGTTTGTTTCACAGGTATAAATTGGTACTATGAAAATTATCATAAAGCTTTGTTGATGAGGAGAATCAGAACTCAATGAAAACTCATTACTGTCTTATGCTTGATTTGATTTTGACATCCTAGGTCTTTTGGATCATAGTACATTTCAAATAATAATATGCTCAAAACAGCTTTAGGTTTTATTTTTAAAATTAAAAAATGATATACAATAAAAAGTTTGTATTTTAATATTACTAGGTATTCACTCCATGGAAAAGGCACTATTTTAGGAAGTAGACATCCAGACACAAAGCACTCATTAACCAAATTACATAGAACTTAATTTTTTCACAGATGTATGATGGGAATTATATGATCCAGTTTTGCATGTGAGTGTGTATGTTTGTGATCTGTGTACCTGATTTTGTTGCTTTTCAGTGTACCTGTGAGTGCTTGCAAACTTGGTATTTGTCGCCGTCAAATGACTGAAAAGTAGAAGCAGGCTTTGCATTTGTCTTCAGGATAATAGGTAGTTTTGTAACTTCATGAAAAGAAAAATCAGTCTGTTCACATCTTTTTGAAGGGTAATTCCAACCACCTAAACAAGTTCTTAAATTTTTAAAAAAATAACTCCTAGATGATTACTTGTGTTTCATGTCCTAGAAAGAGTCAAAAAGAATTTCTGAAGGAGTCCTTCCTTTCAAGAATCTTTCTGTACTCTTTGTGCTGTACGTGTTGGTGGTACCTGACTGCATTCTCAGTGCTTTCTTGAAGTGCTCCTCTACTTGGATCTTACAACTTGAGAAGCTTGGGAGGATAGGGACTGTTGCTTGCACGTGGCATGACCACTGTGTTGCACCACTTGATCCTGGATGGCATCATCTACAATGCATGAAGCTTAGAATATTTAATATCCTGACTTGTTTCCAGCAAAGCATGAAATATTCAGGCCAACAGCCTTTTGTGAAAAATAGCATATTTTATCCATTGTTTACCTTCTAATATCTTTGAAGTCCCAGAAGCATGACTCTTTCTATTTGAGTGTCAGTTTATGAAGAATGTGTGAATATAGAAATAATTTGGACAGCTTTATGGGGAGCTTGACTTGAAACGTTAGAAAATGAAATAAACAGGTTGATTTGAACACTTTTAATGTGATTTATAATGTTTACACACATCTGGTGGTTCTGCTTTTCACTAAACCTGCCAATTAATTTTTGTAATACAAGAAATATGCCCTCTTCAAAAGAAACATACACACCCACTTACATTTTACAGGAAAAAAGGTAATTTTCTCTGTCTCCATTCTTTGCGAAACCATGGCATCTTAAAATTCTATTGAGTAGAGTTCTCAATGTTAGGAAATTACATTCTCACTACCAACATGACAAGTGCCAGATATATCCCTTCAGAACTGAAATGTGAAAGGAAAGGACAGAAGAATTAGGGATGTCCAGACATACTATGGCATCACTTACAACGATGAGTTTACTGACTAGGAGGAAGGGCTGTATTTATAACAAAACTAGATCTCCTGGTTTGTAGAACGTATTACTTAGAAAATGTTTAGGATTGTCTGTTGCTATACCTTTTCACTTAATGAGAAATACATGCTGACATGGGACATTGTAATTAAAATCATGGGCTTTGTAGTCACGAAGACCAGGATTGAGCTGACAGTATACAAGTGTGCTCTTGGGCAATTTAATAGACACTCTGAACCTTAGGTGTTATAAACCTGCTGCGGGGCTCATATCATCAGGTTCATAATAGTGTGCATTTCATTGGGTGGTTTTGAGGATAAATGAGGTTATGCACATAAATATCTTACCATAGTGTCCACAGATATTGGCTATTGTTATTTTTATTAAAGAAAACAAGTTATTAAATAGTCCATCAGAAAGCTCTTGGCTTCCAAAATCCTGTATTTGGAAACGATTGTTAGCCCATAATATATTTCCTTGTTATTGTTTCTTTTTTAACTTCCTTTATTTTCTATTTTTCTTGTCAAATCTATTCATTAAACCCATTTTTGCTGGTATTTCTGTGCAGAGATGTGTGGAATCCTGGAAGTGTGAATTGTCTGTATGTTCTCGATCATCATAATCTATGTTGTCTATGTGTATGTATTAAAAATAACTGATATTTAAATAGCAGTTGGCTGTTTTATGGCATTAGCTTATTTGACTTTGAATATAAATCTGAACTGTAGCTAGTTTTGCAATTCAGTTTACTGATGTGGAAACTAAGATACTGCCCTAGCTTATGCAGATATTAAGTGAGCCACAATGAGTGGGCCTTCAGATTTCAAATCCAAGGCCTTTCTAACATTACAAACCAAGTCAGTATAGGAAAAATGCTGTTTGAGTAATGAAGTCAGTAAATACTTGCATGTACCCTGAATAATGACTCATATGTGCCAGTGCTTATGTTACCTCTCCTTATTTCGATCGATTAACTGAGACTGTTTCATGCTGTAATGGTTGAGAAAATTGAAAAGGAAATTTCCAGAAAGCTTGATATCTCTAGTAATCAGATGAGACTATTAATGCTTCACTTTATGGGTATTCTATTATTTTTATTATTACATTAAACTCTGTGGTGATACAGTGTGCAATAGAGCCAAAGACTGGAAATACGGAATAAAGGAATAAATTGTCCTAATTTACCTAATTCTTCTCTGCTTTATTGTATGCCACTGAACTCAGAAAACATTTGCTTTACAGGATGAAATTTGAGCAATAGTTTCATGATGAATATTATTATTCTATTCTTTTATCTTTTATGATAGATATCATGTCAAAATACAAAGTTACTTTAAATTTATATTCAGTATTATAATTGTATCAACAAAACATTAAATATAATTTATTAAGTGCTTACTGCATGTCCAACATTTTTTAGGTGTGAATATGTGAATAGGTAGGCATTTCATATACATTATCTTCTTAATCCTCATTATAGCCCTCTTAGATATAGCTTAGGGTCATTTATTATTAAATATACAAGCAAGAAAATTTGAGGTTATTTAGCAGTCCCAAGGCCTTACATAGCTGCTCAGACACATAGCCTAGCCTTAAACCTCTGGTGTAACTTTAAATATTTAGATGTTAACTGATTCCTCTCTTATACACATTATCCCCTTCCTTCCTCATATCATACATCTCATTTAGCACAGTTGGTGCTAAGTAGGCAACCATAGTAGATTAATATTCAAATAATAACATGCTATGATCCATTCTTTTGTCAGATAAATAGTTTAACACCTATTACATTCTGTGCATGGAATTAGTTCAGTGGCAGATTAAAAAAATGAAGCAGGTACAAATATGGTTTTTGAGGAACTTTTAGTTTTAAAGCAGAGATAAGATGTGTACATTAAAAGTGACAATGCAAAATTGACAGTCGTAAGTTTCCTCACAATTATATGTGTGGGGAGAGAGGTTTTTCAAAGTACTGTGTCCCCCTCTTATCAGTGTGGCCACATCGATTCCAGCCACACCTTTCAGAACTCCCCACATATAAAACTTAAGTGCCTTTTAACTTTGGGGAAATCCAGTGTTGACTTCATTCCTGTGTTCCAGTGACCACTTGGTTGCAGTAGCCACAGAAGGCGATAATTGTCTCCAGCTCTAGCACATGATTTTGAAGGACAAGATTTAACTACCTTCTGGAGACTCCTCTACTCTGTGGATTTATGTGATTCAAGTACCAGATTCAGTATGTGATTTATGTTCCCCAGCTCAAATGTTCTCATAGACAGGCTGTTCCAGGAGTCAAACATTTATCACAAAGTTAATCTTCTATATAACTAGAGGGAAAAGCATAAAGTTGTATAAGACTGAGGATTTTGTGAGGTTAAATCCATCCAGTAAGGGGCCTAAAGAACATTAATCTCATACTTCCCAAAATGAATACTAGTTCCCATGGGTGACCTTTCTAGAACACACTTGTGAAACAATATAATACAGGAGACAATCTCTTCATTTTAAAGCCTGCCCAATGTGATAAAGCCGTGTGATAAAATTAGCGACCATGGGATAAAGTCAGCACAAGTTTGATTGGAATGCATATATATGTACACAGCAAGAAGATATACAAATATGTATCTTTGAGATGTATTTGTGTATGGGTATTGGAATCTATTTTATAGGATACATTGAAACAAAGACTGGGAGTGCTAAGTAGATGGTCAAAGATTAAAGACTCAATAAAATAAAATAGAATAAAAGAAAGTTATTGTTAAAAGACAAAGTTGCACTAACAGGTATTTGAATAGATATATGTACAGATGATATCAGATATACAGATATCTGGCATCATTTGGAGTGCTTTCTATAGTTATTAATACATTTGAATGAATAAAACATTAAAATGTACAGAATATTAAAGTTAAAAAATAAAGGTATAATTAAGATAAAGGAGATAAAAATCCAATTTAATAAAACACAACATTTAAAATTTGATAATATGATAATTAAAAGATGAAGTTCAAGAATCTGTAGGTAATGAGATACAAAAATACATAAATGTTAAAAAATGAAAGCTCATTGAAAAATGGAATAAAAATAAGAATAAAGTAGGATTAAAATAAAATAAGGGGAGATAAATCTAACCAGTGAATATAATGTTAGTTCTTTTGGCTTGAGTCTCTCCAGTAGAAGGACTGGAAAAGAAGAGGATAATTAAAGTAAAGTACTCTAGGGAGGTAGGACATGACTTTACCTTTCTGCCTGTGGGAAAGGGAGCTGGCGAAGAAAGGGAATCTAGCCCTTAGGAAAGAGGAAGTAGTTAGGAAGTGAGAGGCCTGGCCTGAGAACATGTCTGTCACCCTCTCCAAATTCTGGTCTTCAATATTCCCACAGCTGCTTTTAAGGTCAGAAATTGTGGAAGAAAACCAGGGCTCAACTTATCTCTTGGGTAAAATCAAATTCCTGGCAAACCTAAGAAAAACTGCTCAGCCTCATTAATAAATTGAAAAATGGGAATAAAACTAATGTCAAAATTCAGATTTGACCCCAAGTAGTAGCATTATAAGAACAAAAATGCCAGTGTTTGGTGGTTGATTTAAGGGGGTTTTGATTGATTGATTAATTTACTTATTTATTTGGTTTGGTTTTTTTGGTACTTAACAATTTCATGAAATACCAGAATGCAGAAATAATGGAAAGGGAGTTACAATTACTAAAGAAAACAAACAGTTCAAAGATTAAAGACTAAATGATAAAAGAGGAATAAAGAAAAATGATTAGGGACTTTGGTTGGAACCAGAACTTTCTACAGCATAGGACTTTATTTGATGATAACTCAGGACAGAGATCAATATAAAATCTACTTGCCTTTTACTCATTTCTGCCAGACCCATTGGTTTATTCATTCATTCAGCAATATGTCAACTGAGCATTACTGAGCAACTGTGACCAAGTAACGGGGAATAGTGTGGTGAACAATACAAGGAATCTGATAAAAAACAGTTTTTTGTATAACTCTGATCATTTCACACAGTGATTTAAAAAAATGAAAGAAATAAAGCAGAGCCTTTGGGGATGGACGGAGAAGGGAGAACTAGATTGTGAAGTCAGAAGAGTTTCTGGGAGGGTCACCTTCTTAAACTGCTTTAAAGATGATTAAGAGTCTCTCATAGGAATTTGTTGGGGGTAGTATTTTTATGGGATGATACAAAGAGTTCAAAGGCTCAGAAGCTTGTCTGAGGAATGGAAAGGACTGTTTGCCTGGGTTAAAATGACTATATCAAATACAATAAACTAGGAGGAGAGGAATATGAAATGAGATCAACCAAATAGGAAAGGGATTGATACCAATAGGGTTTTGAAAACCTTTGAGTTAGAAATGACTTTCTCTTCAATTCAGTCATTTTAAAAACATATATTTACTAGTCTGTATTTTATTTAGGAACCACCTTCCTTTCATGCAAGAAAGGAAGTGTGTTTTATCAAAATGTGTACTGATGGTAAGCAGAAGACTGTATAAAAAGTGTTTTATCAAAATGTTTTATCAAAATGTGTACTGATGGTAAGCAGATGACTGTATAAAAAGTCCAGTGTACTTCTCTTTACAAACAGCAGGGGCTGCTCTTGTGTAAGCCCTCTCTGTGGTCCAGTACAGAATGTTAGCCAGTGACTGGACCTTTCCCAGGTACACATTAGTTGAGCAACTGAATTCTTCCTCTTACATAAATCTCCAATGAACTGAGAACTGAGCTACTGCTTATCAATCACTAGAAGCTTTATTTTTTTCCCTTCACTGCTTATTGTGTTTAATTTTTCCCCTTTTTTTCAAAGATTAGAAAGACCAAATAATAAAAACAACAACAACAACAACCACCAGGTGAATCGACAAAGAATTTCTGAATAGAAACAACGGCTCTTCCTTTTACTTGAAATTGTTGAACACTTTTATCATAATAGTTAACCTGTACTGAGCACCAACTCTGCTGAGTACTCAGATATGTTTTCCTATTTAGTCCTCATCAGCTCTGTAGGGCACTGATATCACTATCACCTGAACAGCGCACATAAAGAAACTGAGGCCAAGAGTGACTAAAAAGGCTGTCAATTGATCAAACAGCAAATGAAACTCAGAACCAAAATTCAAATGCAATTGTATTGTACAATAAAGCCAGTGGTACAGGGTCAGTCTATTGCATCATCGTGTGAGAACTCAGGACTTCAGGTATTTATAATGTAGTTTCTGTTAATGTACATGCAGGCAGCTGCAGAATTTCTCTTAACAAAGATATTTCTGTCCCTCACCTTATGTTAACATTGAAGTCAAATGCCTTCCACAAATACTTTGAACCAGACAGTGATTTCTCCTGTCAGAGGGTTTATTTGAATCCCACTCATGTACTGTCTTGATGTAGCTCTGCTTCTGTCAGTGCTGGGTTAGCATACTTCTTTACAAGAGGAATTGAAAATGAAATGCTATGAAATTGATACTTGCACACTTTCTAGACCTTCAGAGCACTTCTTTATACTAAGATATCTATCAGATGATCTTCTATGGTAGTATCCAATTAGGCTGGCAGTCAAGTATGAGCTCTTGAATAAAAAATCATGTTGAAAAGATGTTTTTTCATCCAGTTTTATAGCTCAGAAAGGTTTGGAATTTGTCAGCCATTTATAATAGGATTATAATGCCCTTTGGTGAGTACTGTTTGAATGCTAAGTTCTCATCACAGACCATAGAGATGAGGCTCCTTGTATCTCTACCCAACTTGATAGTTTACATTTTAACAATGTTAAAATTTATAGACAGCCCTCTCCCTAAAATATTCAACTTAAATCTTTGCTACCTTATATAAGTTTCATCCTTTATCAGTTGAGACTAGTCTAAGAACACAGTGCTCTTCCTATGAAGACAAAAGCTCCCGTAGTTACTTGTAATTTTGTCAACATTAAAAAAGGCGTACTCTTCCAAGGTTTGTGAAATCATTATAATTAAACAGGCTAACTGTTATTTGTGGTGAACCATTACATACTTTATCTTGGATACTTTGTTTTCCTAGTGTATTTTTTAAATGCAAATAATTATTTTTATAAAGTCACTGTTCATTTTTACAGTGACTTCTTTTCTTTTTTCAGAGTGATTTTTTTTTTTCTGTGATACTTTAGAGTATAGTCACATTTATTTTTCCATTTGATCCTCTCTGTGAGTATAAATCCCTGAAGCAGGCTGACCGAGGCAACAGGCTTCTTCCTTAAGGCCAAAAAGATAGTGAGAAATCACTGAGTACTAGAACCCAGGTGTGCTGCCTGTGAGTTCATATGCTTAAATCCCTCTTTTTGTGAACAAAATGATCACACGCAAGTGTGAGAAATAACCTCTAGCTCTTCAGGAGAACCTTGAGCTTTGTCAGTAGCTGACTTTGGGCAAATCGTTTAACATTTCTGTGACATACATTTTCTCACTCTGTTAGAAGGTGGAGTTGGGGTCAGAGATTGTTACGGTTTCTGGATTCTCTAAAATTCTATGATTTTATTTCCAATTGAAGTCAGAGAATAACTCTAAACCTTTGAAAATGAAAGAAGCAGAAACTGGTAACAGTGGTTAAGTCTCAGAGAGAAGCTTGGTACCTGGGACTCAGGATAGGAGAGATTAAATTGAATACTCTGTATCATTCTGTACCTTGTAAAAATGAGTAGATGCAATTATTTAAATTACAAAGATTTAAAAACAAAGAGACTGGTAAAAAGAAAGAATGCTATTACTACTTTTTTCTGTATTAAAAAGTATCAATGCAGTCATAGAAAAGTTTTCATGAATTTTATTCTCTGACTTGTTTAAATGCTTCTATATTAAAGAAGTTATCTATTTCATTGCTCTCATGCTTTCCTCTTTAATGTAGAAGCATTTAGACAATTGAACTTTAAGGAAGATCATTATTTTTTAAATTGTTTTCTTTGCATTATTAAATATTGCATCATTTAACATGTACAAGGTGACCATAAATTTATTCAAATCACAATATTATTGGTAAATAATTAGATTATATCAGTAATAATAGATGTAAATGCATATGATTTTAAGTAAACTAGGATGTATGATCATTATAAATTTATGGAGTATTTTATTCAGTTAGTAATAAAGAGTTACTTGGCATGAAGTTCTAGTATTGTGCTATTTCTTGGAGTCAAAATTATTGAACAAAACAGTTCTTAATATCATTGGAAACATTGTTTATGATTAATGCATTGCATGTTAGCAATAATACAAATATTAATGGCTACCAAATTAATTGAATAGTTCCTCCCCCATGAGAAATCTGCAATATGAAAAGTCCTTTAAAACTTGGATTTGCTTTGGATCCGATTGGATTTACAGAATGTCAACTCAAGGTCTGCTAGTCATCCCTTCTGGAAGTATTTAAAAGAAATAATAAAGGATTTGAAAGAAAAATAAGTAAAGCAGAAAGCAGACTAAATGTAGAGAATTTGACAGTGCAGCTTTGGCAGAAAAACAAAATTTAATATGCAAAGTACTTTGCTATGTAGTTTACCTGGGTTATCATAGTAGAACATCTAACTAGATATAATTATTAGTCTCATTTTATAGTTCAGGGAGCTAAGACCCAGAACAATTAAGAAAGTTGGCCAAAGTCTCGCAGCTTGTAAGTGACTAAGCTGAGAATCAAAACTAGAATAGCTGACCCTGACATTTTGCTGATAACTTCAGTGTCACTGTCCTCATATGGTGTTAACTGTATGTCCCCATGCACTGGAGAATAGTTTAGATAAATATTCTTTATGGCCATAGAGTGTTCTCCTTCCATTACGCTAAACTGAGTAGACTAAATAAAGTCTACCCAAAGATTTTGTTTCCCAAATCTCCAGGTAAATAGCCATATCCGAAGGCATGTTAGGAAGTAGGTCAACAATTGTAAGGTGTAAATTCAAAAGGTCATTGAGAGTTCCAACTGAAAATCGAAGGGAGAGATAGAGGGTTTGTTATTAAAAGTGTTTCAGAGCAAAATAATCTTAACTGCATTGTGTAAGACTGACAGAGATGTGGGCGTACCAATAGATTTTCTGCTAGATGGAAAACAATTTTACAACTCATATTGTTAATTATTGAAGGCACACTAATGTTATTCGTATTTTTTTGAATATTCTTGTATCTATTTTATCGCAAGTTAAATTTTAAGTTATGACAACCCTTTTTCATAAGTTGACTAAACTGTGCATTTTAGGAGTACAGACATCATGTCATTCTGTTCTGTTCAAGTTGTTATCTCATGAAGAAGCATTTTAACTGCCCATAGCTCAGTCAACAGTTACGTGTTCAATGAATGGAGAGATGAATGACAGAGAATTCACTATTCATGTTCTTTTTCAGCCCTTTATTTTCCTCTATGAGATTTTAAATTATATGAGGGATTATTATAATCTTAATCTTAATTTTTTCTTGAATACATGCAATAAGTATGATACTGCTTTTTTTTTCTCCTGAAAAAGAAATACAGCCGAGCAGTGGTTTTTCTCACTGTATCTCTGAGAAGGAAATGTTTAAGCTTTCATGTTTTCTAAAGGTGCAGTTTCAATGACTGAAGTGTACTTTTTACAGTTTGTTCAAGAAAGTGAGATACACAAAGAAGCCCAGTAGTACCTCAGGTGACCCTGTTGAATTTGAAAGCCACAATTCTTAGCTCTGTTTCAAATTTATTTTGCAACTCACAGGCAGAACAACAGCTTGGGTCCTTTGAAGACAGACACGACATAACAAATGTAGGACTTTGTGACCGTAGGACTAAGAGTTTCATTTGAAAATTCATTCTGATCATTTGAAAAGTAATGCTCACAAAGAATGAGGGAGTGATTGGGTAAGTGAAGGGAAGGCTTCTATCTTAACGCTGGTTTTCAGCACTGAGGGCAGCATGACTTAACACGTAAAAGGTGTTCAAAGTTATTTGCTAAATAGACTACTAGAAAAGAAAACAGAGCCACAATACATGGAGATGATATGGAATGGAAATTTTTATTTATAGCCTCCAAGATTTGATTTTTACCTTAACGTGTGAAACTAATCTTTCTCTGCTGAACAGAATAAAAACTAAGCTGTGCCAAAATCGAACTAACGAAAGTGCCGGGAGGTAAAATAAATACCCCCCTAAGTGTAAAGGTGTTTCTGTAAAAAAGTTATAATAATATAAATCAATACAGTATTAAAAATTATACTAATGAATAGTGATATGTTATAGCATAAAATATGTGATTCTGAGAGTGGGCTTGTATATATCTTATTTAGTTGAGTGTTTTGAGATCCAGATGCCTTAGATTAGTGTTTCTCAAACTTCAGCTTACATAAGAACTTACGTGGATCGTTGCTGAAACACAGATTCCTAGTTCTACCTCCAGAGATTACAATTCAGTTGGTTTGAGGCAAGGATGAGAGTTTGCGTTTCTCAAAAAATCTCTCACTGTTCTGTCTCCAACTTGTTGATCATGCCAGTTTGAAGAGAAGACCTTGATTAATGCTACTTTAGCTAATTTGTAGACTTTTGGAATGTTTATTTCAAACCACTTTACATATGCAGCATGTGTGTGTGTGTATAATATTTTTACCCTAAGAGCAAATGTTCTTTTTAATTTTGCAGTTTTCTCTGTGAAAAGGGTAGCTTTGTTCCTCTTACATTGGGTAATAATAGGCATATTAAAGAAAGCACAATAGCATGATTCCATCATAAAAATGGAAGCACCTTTTTTTTTTTTTAGGAGGTCTTTCTTCATAGTCTATAGAGATCTTAAATATCAAGCTTATGTGATGTTGAGAAGTAGAAAATAGTTACAAGATGGCAATATGGCCTGTTTGTTTGCTTATTTATTTAATGTCCCTTGTGGGGCAGGTGTGATTCTACTCTTCCTTGTTGTCATTCCATCCTGTTACCTAAAGGAATAATCCCTGTTTGGGACAATGCGTGTCTCTGTGGCAAAAGGAAAAGACATCATTGAAAATGCGCGCTGGTTCTCTAACAGTTTACTCAGAAGTGGCACATTTACTGACCAAAACTAGTCTTGTGGCTACTTCTGACATACCTTGTAGAAACATGTAACTTGCCATGGGGAGGGGCATCAGAAGCCACTAGTGAAGCCTGGCATCAACTGGGCAAGGATGCAAATTCACCCATGGGGAGGAACAGTAGCTATTTCTTATGCTTCTGCTGTTGGAATATATATTCAACATTTAATTGCTTATCACCTCTGTTGTTTAACTTCTCAATATAGAATTTGACTTATAAACATATATATATATATGTTTACATACTTAAATATGACTGATATCTTTGGAAATAATCCTTCCAGAATATTAGATATTTTTACTTTTAAAAGATGTATTACATTTGCTTGAAAAGCATAGTCTTTATTTTCCTGGATTTATTGGAAAGGAGAGAATGTTAAACTTGGAGTCAAAGACCTGGATTTGATCTTTTGGTTTTTTTTTTTACTGCCTAATGTTTCTGTGACTCTAAGGGCATTAATTAACTTCTCTTTGCCTCAGTTTCTACTTTTGTTTAATATGGAAAGTAATAGCTTCTTTAGTGTGGGGAAACTGGCACAAGAGTGCAGGTGATGATATAAATAAAAGCACAACGCAAATGAGAATACAAATTCAGGGACTGATTAAAATTGTTGCTTTGTAGCATCTGATGATTTTCAAAAATCACTAGTTACTGAAATTTCAACTTAGAGTTCCTAGGAGTTTTAATCTTGAATGCCATGGAAAGTAAAGTAAAAAAAACAAACAAACAAACAAACAAAAAAACAGTGATTTAAATGAAAGACATCTTAAAAGATTGGGTTTATTAAAGTGACTGGGAATATGAATTTTCAGTACAATTCATTAGGAAAAGGACAAGTTTGAGTTAAAAATGGCCACGTCATACCATTTGGTTGAGAGTTTATAAGATGAAATTAGGACACTTTGCATTTTAGGTCATAATGTTGTATAACTAGTTTTTATAAAATTGATGTTATGAGAGGCATGAATTTTGCTCTAACGTAATTTGCTCCATTATAAACATTTTATTATTTTATCATGTCTATTTATCTCTTTTTTCTATTTATCATCTATCCGTATTTTTATTTTCTTATAGTTCTGTCTTCTAGTATTTGTTTGCCCTAGATAATTATTTCCACTGAACAGAACTCAAGTTAAATATTTAGTGCATTGGACCACATGTTTACGTCTTGATCTTTAAACTTTTATCACTTTTAAAACTTTCTTTTGGAAGAGTGATTTTTATTTAAGTAATTCTCACCTTTTTTTCTTAAATGTGAAAAGTGTCAGGGCATTCAAAAGGCTTGTGATATTGACCACCTGTGGCTTTAGGGTAACTCTTCAATTAATGTGTGAAATACTCTTATTTATCCAGTAACCCTGTATAATACTGATAAATCAGTACTTGTAAGATGAAGATTTAGCCATTAGTTACCACTTTTCACCTTGGCAACACAATAAGTATAGTATTTATTTACTAATTAAAATCTTGTCCAAATTCATGTTTCCAATATCAGGGAAAATGTTTCCTGCTAGATTTCTCTGAGAACTTAGATTATAATGGGCTTCAATCTAAAACTATAAACTCTAAAACTGAAGTCAAATGCAGGTTTAAAATAGACTCCATTAAAGAAAATGAGAAGGAAACATTTCTTCTTTGAAGGATAAGGGGATTATATGCAAATAATTGTGATGTATGGTTTATTTTTCCTTAGCCTAATTCTCCTTGAATACTTTCTTAACTATACCTCCTAAAGTTTCCCTGCATCTCTCCAAACCTTGGGGAAGTCACTCTTCCCCCTTTATTCCCAAAGGACATTATCTATGCAACTAATATTACATTTTCTAACTGTATTTTAGTTTTTTATTTGTGCTTCTTCTCCACTTGACTGTGAGTTCTCCAAAAGTAGGACTGATTCTCATTCATGTATGAAAATATCTCAAACACAATAAATAATATATAAACTCAAGCTGTAATCTGGTATAGTTAAGATGTAACCTGATGAGGTCAATTCAGACCTATCAAAGTATTTATCTTTAAGCAACAGTTGTAAAACATTCAAAAATTTACTGAGAAACAATGCAATGGATATTTTCTTCGATATTTGTAATACTCAACTCAGAGATAATTTTGATAATTCAAAGTAATCAAATTTATTTGGACTGAATGTCTATTTCCTTTTACTATATACGGGTAAATCTGTGATCTGTATTTATAAGAGAATAGCATTTTTAATTGTTTCAACTATACTAATAATGCACTAGCTTTTCAAAGTTAAAAGATAATGGAGCTTGACACCTTTGATGAATATTTATCATATAATGTTTTGTTCCTTCATGTAATTTACTAAACCATTTCTAATTAATCTTAAATATTCACCTGAAGCATGAGACTGTCTAGAAGGTAAAAGGGAGGGAGAAAACAATGCAAGCTGTCATGGTTTTACTAACAGGAACAACATTGAATATAGATGACATTGTAATTTTAAAAGAGCCATTTCTCTTTGCTTTCAACCTTATTACTTAATAATGTTTTGGAACAGAATCTATATTATCCTAGTCATAGAAGATATCAGTGAATCACAGTGATGTGGTGCTTCAGGAAGGTGATGAGGCCATGTGATAAAGCTGTAAGAAAGAGATGACTTTACGCACTGCTTCTTCACATTATCTTCACTTCTGTAACTCTTTCAATTAAATTTCAACAGCAACACCAAATCCAAAGTGGTTTCAAATTCCTCATATGCCTTTTGTAAAGCGGTTCAATTTGTGCACTCTGGGAACTACTTATTACACTGTGTTGCTGAGTCTGCAACTCTGATGTAGTCAACAGTCTGGAAATGTTCTCAGATGTAGACATTTAATGTAAATTTTTTCTGCCTTTTTATAACCTTTTTTTTTTTAAATCAAGTGCTTGCTACAATTAGGGTTGACTCCCTTCTTTAGACCTAATGTGAATTTTTTAAAAATACAAGATGAAGTTCAAATTTCTATTACCCAAAGTTTTAGAGGCCAGTTAAAAGGGATTTTTATCACTCTTCTGTTCTCTATTTAAAACAGTAGTACACGCCGTTCAGGTACTACCAGATAGATTTTGTTAAATTCTGAGAGATTTGTTTTTTATATATCTGAGCAGCTTTGAAGCTCCTGTTTTTGGCCTGATCAATGTAGAGTTTTCCTCACAAACAGGTTTCTTCTTTTAAGGAGGGTGGTCTGCTTCTTCTAAACCCTCTTAAGGCAAAAATGAAAATGATGCACGAGCACACTGAAAACTCGATAACTTCAGAGGGTAATTCAAGATAGCAGTGTGGGGACAGGACAGGACAGGTTTTGCTTACTTCCTCCCATGGACACACAAGTAATCAATGACATTTGAATCAGTTCCGTCTGAAAAGAACTTAAGGATGAACTAAACTCCTGTGCCACAACAAAGAATAAAAAGGACCACACTGCGATGGATAATGGAGGCAGAGAAATGTGTGATGTGGAGGCACACACTATGGAAGACTTCTCACCAGTTTGAGAAGTGCAGAGAATCTATGTGAAAAAGAGACACTTGAGAATCTAAAAGCATCAACTAGAGGGGCAGGGGACGGTGGAAACTCTAGTCAGAGGTGGAGATGCTAGCAGATGGCATTGTTGTTCTCCCCAGCTAACCTGCAAGCACAGATAGGCAAGCTCAGATGCAGAAATGAGTATTTGCATCAGTATTGTACTGTTTTGCTGAAACCAGAGACCTCTAATGTTTGTAGAACTCCCCACCCCCATTCCTTGGCTGGGGTGGACAGCACAGATGGTTGTGGTGTTCCCCTACCCCCAGCCTAAAGCCATCTCATGCACACAGACAAGGCACTCTCATGATGCATTGCTGAAGCCTGCAAGTGCATTCAGTCAGATCATTTTCCTGCTGCCTTCTTAAAGCAAGAGCGCAAGCCCCACCCCGTGCAGTCTCTACCTGTCTAGTTAAAGCCAGCAGGCATGTGCAATACACACGGGGGACATGGCTTGATTGCCTGAACCTGGTGGCCAAAAGGGTTTGTGTTCCTGAGCTCCACAGAAGGGTAACAGTTGGAAAGATAATTCTTGACAGGCCACTACCCTCAGGGCACTACACAGATAGAAAATAAACACAACCCCAGTATTCCTGTGAAAAAGGCCTATTGGCTTAGTCTGGAGTGTCACCCTGAAGGGCACATGTCAGGCTTCCCACACATCTAGTGACTGGGGACACACTCCCAGAGAAAGTCAGCTCAGAGATACCATACTTGAGTACCCTCTTGGTGTTACTACAGCTCAGTGAAACTCCCCAGAAAGGAGCTTATCCACTCATTGAGAGCTCACATTTTTACAGTTGTCACCTAGAGGACACCTCCACATATGGCTTAGAGGCCAGTAGAGATTATGATTGTGACCCTATAGGACAGTACATATCTACACACTTTTAAAGCTGCTGCCTGAAGGTCTAGCACTTAGTTAGCCTGAAACTAGATGTTAAATGAGATTCTTCCCTTTGGACCACTGACTGGTCTTGGCACACTGTCAAACTATGAGGTCATAACAAGAATAAATCAGGTAGTATAGACGATCAAAAAGATTCAAGAAATAACTAAGATCCAGGGCAGGGATGATCAAGAAGGATCATCACCTACATAAGATCACTCCTTCAAGACTGAGAGCGATAGCAGTTTTGAATAATATGTGGAAACAAACCTAGAGACCCAAGCAAAATGAAGAACAAGAAAAAAATATGTTCCAATTAAAAGAACAAGACAAAATCTCAGAAACACTATCTTAATGATATGGATATAAGTAATCTGCCTGGTAAAGAATTCAAAATTATGATTAAAAATACGCTTACTAAACTGGGGAGAAAAATGGATGACCAACAGTGGGAACTTCAACAAAGAGTTAGAAAACATAAGAACTAATCAAAGCTGAACAATACAATAACTGAAATGAGAAGCACACTAGAGGGAATCAACAGCAGATTAGGTGATATGGAAGAATGGATCAGCGATCGGAAAAACAGGGTAGTAGAAATCACCCAATTGGAACAGCAAAAGGAAAAACAATTTAAATGAAGATAGCTTAAGGGACCTTTGAGACAATATTAAGCATACTCGGGTTCACATTTAGGGACCCCAGAAGGGGAAGGAAGCAAGGAAGCAAGGAAGGAAGAAAGAAAAAGGGGGAGAAAACTTACTTGAAAAAAGTAAGTTAGAAAATGTCCCTAACCTGGGGAAAGAAAACAAACATCCAGGTCCAGAAAGCACAAAGAGTCCGAGAAATGAAGAACCCAAAGAGAACCATGTAAAGACACATCATTAAAATGTTGAAAGTTAAAGAGAACATCTTAAAAGTAGCAAGAGAAAAACAACTAGTTACAGTTAAGGGAACTCCCATAAGACTATAGAGGATTTTCAGCAGAAGCCTTCCAGGACAGAAGATAGTGGCAGGATACATTAAAAGTGCTAAAGGAGCAAACCTGTGGCTTAGGATTCTCTGTCTGCTAAGATTATCATTCAGAATTGAAGGAGACATGAATTTCCCAGACAAGCAAAAACTAAAGGAATTCATCACCACTAAACTATCCTTACAAAAAATGTTAAAGGAACTCCTTTAGAAAAAGAAAAAATTCATTACTATAGAAATGAATTTTTCCAGACAATAAATGAAAGAAAGTCATTGGTAAAGGCAAATATATAATAAAGGTAGTGGATCAATCACTTATGAAACTGGTGTGAAAGTTAAAAGAAGATAGTAAAATCAACTATACCTACACTATTTAGTTAACATATACATTAAAAAAAGATGTAAATTATGTCAAAAACATAAAATGGGGAAGAGTAAGTAAAATGTAATACTTTTAGAATGTATATGAACTTAAGTGACCATTAATTTAAAATAGACTGATTTGTATATGAATTGCTTTATGTGAACCTCATGGTAACCACAAACCAAAATAGACACGATAACAAATACACAAAATACACAAAAAAGAAAAAGAAAAGATTCTGAGCATGATACTAAAGAAAATCATTAAATCACAACTGAAGAGAAGGAGAAAGGAACAGAGAACAACAAAAATCAGCAGAAAACAATGAACAAAATGGAAGTAAGTACATAACTCTCAATAATAACTTAAAATGTTAATGGGTTAAGTTCTCCAATCAAAAGACATAGGGTGGCTGAATAGGTAAAAACCAACACCCATCTAAAAGCTACTTACAAGAGACTCACTCCAGATCTAAATGTACATACAGACAGAAAGTGAGGGGATGGAAAAAGATATTTTATGCAAACTGAAATGAAAAGAAAGTTAGGGTCCCAGTACTTCAATCTGACATGATAGACTAACCATTGAATTTAGTAAAGTTGTAGATAACATATGTGATATATGTTGCTCCTGGAGGATGAATCCAGTGAGGGCCAGCACTATGACTGTCTTGCTCCCTGTATTTCTAGACCACTGCGTAATACTTGGCACCTGGCAAACCCTCAAGGAATATTTGTTTAATGATAAAATGGATAAAATGTTAGCTAATTTATAATAGCGATAAAAAATTATAGTGGGAAGAATCCAACTGCAGACTCATGTATGTGAAAAATAGTGGGCAATAGATATAGTATAATTATGTTGGAAAGTATATATTGCAATTATAGGGATATTAATATAAGGGGTATAATAATAGGAATAGTAAGATAAGATTTTAAAAGAAAGAGCAGGAAATTGGTTGGAAGGTTGGGAGGAACTTTTGCTTATACGTGAAATTCTATTCCCCTCTCCCCACCAAAGAAGATAAGAGAAGAAAATCCTCTGCTTCCTTCAAAAATGTTCTAAAAACTCTGCCAGAGCAACGTGTAGGATATTTAAGATCATCAGCAAAGAGGTGATGAGAAAAGACATGAAAAAGAATGAGCTCTCAATGGGGAAAACAGACAAGAGGATCAGAAGGTCGAGGATGGCAATGCAATGCAAAACCACCAAACAAAACAAATTATTTTCAGCTGGCACATACAGACCAACCACCAATTTACTTCTCATGTAAATTAAATATGGCTTCTAGTTGTCTTCAGGAATCAAAATACATTGAGTAAATGCATTTTGAAACACTGGGAGGTAGGCTGCATCTAGGATTTGTACAATTGTGTCAAAACATAGTTGGCCCCTACTTTGTCACTACCTTGACCCAGCAGTTCATTTTCTCAGCTAGCTAGTGCTTAGGCATGAATTCCCTAAGAGACATGGCTTGGAATGACTTAATTTAATAAAATTAACTCTTTGACTTGTTTGGGTCAAAGCAACTACCATTAGCACTAACGCATTTTGAATGATTATGTGGGAGCGAGCGCTAGGATCATATGACTAAAAACATGCCTCAGTGCATAAATAAATAAAATATCTTACATTTACACTGTGTCTACAAAATAAATCTCTTGAAATCAAATGTGTGTTACTAACTCTCCCTCTCTGTTATGTAATCTCTCAGGTTTAATGGCAGTGATCTCCCTGTGGCCTGAATTACAGTCTATTCTCCAGCAACTGCTTCATTATTAAATTTTCTTAATGGCAACCATTTTCAGTTGCCATGTCCCACCAGTATTTTTCATTTACTAGTTTCTATTTCCTATTGCCCTAATTCTGTTTCCAAGCAGACCACTGTCTATGTTTATATAATATATATGCTGTAATTTTCTCCTGCTTTGTTGAGCCAGGGTTGTCACCATCCCGCAAGCTCCATATGCTCATTTCTGCCTGGAGAGATTTATAAGCATGTTTTCCTTTGCTCTAAATTCCTTTGATCGTCACCTTCATGTTTATGAATCTTACCACATTTTAAGACCTAGCTCAATTCTTATCTCAACTACTCAAAGGGAAGCTTGGCTTACCACACTGACTGATGTCTTTCTTCTGTCTCTGAGTAAGCTAAGTATAGAGCAAAGGCCAAATTTAATAATGAATTGTCATACAGTGTGTTGTTATTTTGAGAATGGTAGTTTAGCTTGTTCATTAGATGTGACAATTAGGTGCGACAGTCTTGGATAAGGACCAGGATTTATTTATTTTGCTGTTCTATTTAGGGCTTGGGGAGTGAGTGCTCACTATCTGCTCAGTTCCTGTGGAGAGTGTATCTGTAACTTAAAACCTTGGGAAACGTTTTATTCCAAATGGATGTTGAATTTTGTCAAAAAGGTTTTTCTGCATCTATTGAGATGATCATGTAGTTGGCGAGGATGTGGGGAAAAGGGAACCCTCATTTACATTCCCACTCTTGATGGGAATGTAAATTGGTGCAGCCACTGTAGAAAACAGTATGGAGGTTTCTCAAAAAACTAGAAATAGAACTACCATATGACCCAGAAATCCCACTCCTGTGTATACATCCAAAAGAAAGAAAAATACAAATTTGAAAAGATAACATGCACCCCAATGTTCATAGCAGCATTATTTACACTTGCCAAAATATGAAAGCAACCTAGTATCTGTCAGCAGATGAATGGATAAAGAAGATGTGAGATTCACACACACACACACACACACACAC
Source organism: Vicugna pacos (assembly GCF_048564905.1). Taxonomy (NCBI): domain Eukaryota; kingdom Metazoa; phylum Chordata; class Mammalia; order Artiodactyla; family Camelidae; genus Vicugna; species Vicugna pacos. The sequence goes on from NC_132997.1 coordinate 63,297,976, forward strand.
ACACACACACACACACACACACACACACACAATGGAATACTACTTGGCCTTAAAAAAGAATGAGATTTTGTCATTTGCAGCAACATGGATAGATTTGGAGGGCATTATGCCAAGTGAAATAAGCTAGAGAAAGGCAAATACTGTATCACATCACTTGCATGTGGAACCTAAAATATACAACAAACTAGTGGATAAAACAAAAAAGACTCACAGATAAAGAGAACAAACTAGTAGTTACCAGTGGGGAGAGGGAAGCAGGAAGGGGCAATATAGGAGTAAGAGGTATAAACTTTTAAGTGTAAAATGAGCTACAGGGATCTATTATACAACACAGAAAATATAACCAATATTTTATTTTATTTTATTTTTACATCATCAAGAAGTTTAATATTTATTTTATTTATCTGTTTATTTATTTATTATTAAGTTATAGTCACTTTACAATAAGCAATATTTTATGATAACTATAAAGACTATAACACTTAAAATTGTGAATCACTATATTGTACACCTGTAACTTATATAATATTGTACATCAACTGTACTCCAGTAAATACAATAAAAGGGAAGAAGGATAGAATATGATTCCCTGAAAGAGTTCTTTTCTTCTGAATTCCAACAGAAGCAAAGTTGTTTTGGAATAACACAAAGTCAGTCCAATTTGTTTATATCCTCAGACAAGAAGACGACAGATCTTTAGACAGACTTTTGTTTAACCAGAGCACCAGGAACAAATGAGCAACTGCAAACTCTGTTGCTGTTCTGTTTAGAGTAGATTTGCTGGCTGTCATTCTCAAGAATTTGTAATCAAGAATACTCAAAGAGAAAAAAATGCAAGACTTTTCACAAAATTTTAATATTAATATCAGAAAGGATCAGATTTCTATTTTTCCTGTTGATTTTGGAAGTAGGGTATTGAACACAACCAATGCATTTTTAGTTGCATTTAGAGTCAGAACCATTCAGATTACTGTTGTATTTTGCTAAATGTTAGCTCTAGTCACAAAACTACGTGGAAACTTGCTTGAAAGAAAGAAGCACGTGTGTTTTTGTTGTTGCTGAGATGTCTGGCACTCTTCCTGGTAAGTGTTAAGATTTTCGATATAAATTGATGATGGTGACTGCTTGATGTACTCCTTTTCTGTTAGCTTTAAGATGGTGAGAACACATAATGTTTTACTTTAAATGTTAATATATTGGATAGAAGTACCTTTCGTACTGGGTTCTATAGGATGATAGGCTGAGGGTTAGGGTTAAATATTAGTAGAATGGAACATTCTTAAATATACATTTTCAAACATCCAACACAAATATTTAAATGAAGGTTTAACACTATAAAAATAATGTTTAATAATTATTAGATTACTAATTAATATGACCAGGTCATCTGGTATTCTCTATTGTTTGAATTTCTTATTTTACATTCATTATGTAAAGAACATGGTCATTACTTCACAACATTGATTCAATCATTTCTCTCTGGAGACACAGAGTAGAAGTAAAATGAGGAGAGAACAATGTGTATAAATAAGATGATACAGAAAATTCTATTTAATTTTCTCAGCATTATGGAACATGAAATTAAAGTGAAACTGCATGTTGAACTTTTGAAATATTTTTCCTTATCCTAAGAATTTATTGTCACCACTTTCTTTCTTGTATTGATTTTCTTTATGTATGGACACAGCTTGGCTGTGTATACTATTCTTCAGTTATGTATTAGACTTATAATGTTGCCATGACAAATAGCTACCAATTTAGTGGCTTTAAAGAGCACAAATTTATTACATTACAGTTCTGTAAATCAGACACTCAGTGTTGGTCTCACTGGGCTAAAAATCAACATGTTGGCAGGAAAGATAGTGTTTCTTTCCATTTCCTTGTTTGCCCTGGTGTTGGCAGAATTTAGTTCTCTAATGATACAGGAGTAAGGTCTCTGGTTTCCTTGATGGCTCTCAGCTTGGGGTCATACTTACTTCCTAGAGGCCAGTCTCTGCTCCTTGACTATTTCCCCAAACATCTTTGAACTGGCAAATGAGGCATTAAATCCTTCTCCTGCTCGCAGATCTCTGACTCATTCTTCTTGCCTTCTTTCACCATTAAGGACTCATGATTGGATCTGGCTCATGCAGATAATCTAAAATAGCCTCCCCATCTCATAATCCTTAATTTAATCCTATCTACAAATTTCCTTTTGCCAGGTATGATAGCATGTTCTCAGTTTCTGGGGGTTAGGGCATGGACATCACTGAGGGGCTGTTACTTTGGCTGTCACAGGTTCTATTTTCTATTCTACAACACTTGGAGGAAAACATTGTTCCAGTGTTTTATATTATTGAGTATTGCTGTAGAGATCCTGAGAAAAGTTTTATTTTCTTATCCTTGAAAGATTTTTTTTCCAATCAGCTTTCTTATAGAGTCATTTCTTTTTTCACTTTTCCTATATTTGAAATTATAATATTTTGGCTATTTTACATAAAATTCTGTCTGTCTGTTGACTCATCTATTACCTGTCTAACTTTTGGACATTGTACATTACTTTCCAACATTTCAGAAAAATTGTTTTTTTCTATATATGTGTGCATCTTTGGTATTTCATGTGTTGAAGTTTTCTAATTTCAGTCTACCATTATTTTTTATTTGGTACCTTATTGTCCTCAGATCTTACCTTCTAACTCTTATCTCTGCACATTGTTTTTACATTTAATGTGATTATGTAAGTCTGCTTTTATGCACAATTTATATTTATATTTTGGCCATTCTATTAATACTTTATTATTTATTTAATGGTGCTGTTTTGATCAATTTGTACCCTTTTCTCTGTAATCATAATTTATATTCAACTTTGCTCTGTGTTTTCTTCTTTAAGCTTTGAATTTAGTGAATTCATTGTTTTATTAAATTCTGTAGTACAAACTATTTGAAGCATTTTTCTTTTAATTTTTGATTATGTCTTCAAGTTTTAAATGGATCTATTTTAATACATTTTTCAAGAGTGTTATTTATTTACATATTGAGTATATTTACATGATGCCATTTATTTTTTTTTTTTGCTTATGTTAAATTTTGGTAATTCTGTCTACAAGTATTTCTTCTACAACAGTGTGAGTGAATTCTCCATTACTACATGAGATACTTAACATTTCAAGGTTGGTTTTTATGTTCTGTGCACTTTCATCTAAATTTGACGCATGCTGGGATCAGAATGACCAGTTATACAGAGCCTTTTTTTACTTTTTTGGTAATTCAGTTCAAAGTCACTTCACTCTAATTAAAGATTGAGTTTGGTTTATTTAGTCATTTAAAAGCACTGTAACTCATCCCTCATTGAACTCGTCCTGGGCTATGTAGTTTCTCTTTGGTTTTCATTGATCTCTACACAATTGGCACTATTACTTCCTCATCCATCTCCCTCAGCTCTCCCAATCAGAAAGGAAAAGGCCATGGTGTTCCATTACTACCACCTCTCTTCAAATGTGGGCGTTTTAGTGAGTTTCTTACAGTTTGCCTAATCACAGCTTCAGAGAGGTGTGCCAAGGGTTGAGAACTAAACCAAAAACATCAGCATCTTCTGATCACTTTCATTTTCATTTCAAGTTTTGAAGAGAAAGTTTCTCAGAACTGGCTTCACTCTAACTGTGCCAAGGGTTGAGAACTAAACCAAAAACATCAGCATCTTCTGATCACTTTCATTTTCATTTCAAGTTTTGAAGAGAAAGTTTCTCAGAACTGGCTTCACATCTCTAGGCTGATTTGCCTAGAGATCAGCAATCCTTGTAGTCACCTAAAGGTTCAGGTCTTTTCCTGCCACTTTAAACTGTTCTTTGCTCATGTGTAATCATGTCTCATTGGTTTCAGTCTCTTCTTCAGAATTACGGATTTTCATCAAATAGCTTTTTTTTGTCTTCTTTCAATATCTCTGATCATATTCCTGATCATTTATCATTTGTTTATTTTTCTATATTCTGGAAGAACTTTATAAGTTTGTCCCAATCTAATTTAATTCAGTTTTCTAGTCTGTGATGAGTTTTTGAACCTGAAGCTGATCTATATTATGATTTTGCATTTATTTTTCAGTTCTCTTACTTTCTTTCATTAACTCATCCATTTCTCTTTTCCCTTTTTTTGACTGCAAGCCAGCTGACCTTTTATCTTTGTGTTCTTATTTTAAAAGTTTCCGTGTTTATAAAGATCCTGTTTTTTTTTTTCAAATGGAATAGAATATGAAGCAAAGTAGGTTTAAAATGTGTTTCTTTATGCACTTATGTGTATATAGACATAATATAAAACATATAATATTTTGGTATCTGTAATAATGCTTATTTTTAGATTATAATTTTTTTCAAAATTGTTTATAGGTTTGTTTATTTCTTATTTATCTTGAAAACAAAGGCTGTTTATCCATGTCGATGTTTTCTTAACAGCAGTTTTGGAAATTTCTCTTTATTTTTTTAAATTGAGGTACAATCAGTTTACAATGTTGGCTTAATTTCTGGTTTACAACATAATGTTTCAGTATATAAATATATATATTCCTTTTCATATTTTTAATTATAGGTTATTACAAGATATTGAATATAGTTCCATGTGCTGTACAGTAGATTCTTGTTGTTTGGAAATTTCTTTTTAAACAGCCTCACTATCACCTCTGTTAGTCCCTCTCCAAATCTCTGCTTCAGTTGCCAGGTAGGATTGTTTCTAGACTTCTAAATGGTGACACAGTGTGCTGTATAAAGGAGAAACTGTCACGCTCAGGGGAAGCCCTATTCCCTTGCTGGGTTTGGTATAGCTACATAATTTCAGCCTTTCACTACCAGTTGCATGTAATGCTGGTAATTCAAAACAGAGAATAGCATTTTAAATGACATGCTTTAAGTATGTCCCATGGCTTTCTCTTTCTAAAACTCCTAGTTCCACATCAATCATGGTATGTTAGCAGAGTGCCTTTTCAGGAAAGTTTATATTTAACCTGAGATGTTGCAGTGCTTCCTCAGTTGGGGAATGTGTCCTTTACACATTCAGGCATAGAGAACTATGCCTTAATTTAACTCCATCCTAACTATCTGATATTTCATATGATAGCTTTATAATCTGGGATGTGGATGATGTTCTTAGTTTCAGTGATGATTTAGAGGTTTCCCTGTTTTTGTATTCCTGTTATGATTTCAGTTCATCTCTGAAAAGATGCTGCTTCTCAATCTGTAATCTTAGCTGCAAGTTACAATCACTGTTTTTGTTGGATCTAATTTTAAAGAAATTAAATATGAGATCAGTTTTTATTTGACAGCCGAAAATAATCAAACTCATAACTATTTTTTTAATCAAGTATTTTAAACCTTGACAGACAGCCCTCTCTGTGGAATTTCAACCTCAATCAATCACAAGAATGAAAACCAACAGAACAAAACATTGTTATTATAAACGAGTAGATTTCTAATGTGAGATTTAATTTTTTGTACCTATTGCAAGGTAATTTGTAAACTTTTATCCTATTACAGACTGAGTTTTGGAAATGACTTTAAAATCTATTCCACAGATATCTTTTAAGCTTCTCCTATGGGTCAGATAAATTTCTACAAGATGAACAAGACTGCAAGTTCCCTGATACCAATATATATGCTAATGGGGAAGGCTAGTCAGTAATCAGTGCTATCATATGGGAAGTGAAATGGAGTGGTGGATGTGAAGGGACTCCTAGGGTACACAATACTGTACGTACGATCAGAGAAGGTCTCTGTAAGAGAATTGTATTTGAGCTGACACCTTCATTATAAGGTTGAGGGGGTGGAGACAGATGGCTATGCAAAGGGCTGGTGGTGAGGAGACTGTGGAATAATTCTGAATTGGAGGGATTAAAGAAAAACAGTCACATGTACTGTTCAAATTTAGCATGAGCCTTTAAGAAAAGAAGACAGAAAATATAAATAACAACAAGGAAGCCTATTTAGTGGTTAAGTTAGAAAAAGAAGAACCTGGCCTAAACTGTTTTTTTTCTCCTTTCTTTCCATTCTTGATTTAGGATCAGAGGATTTTTGCATTTGTTGAATTCTCTTCTTTAGGTAGATTCTCTTCTTTTGGTTTCCTGCAGATGAGAGTTCAGGCATCTTGCCCCCCAGGCTTGAAATATAGTGGTTCTGTTGACTCCCTTCCAAAATGCCTACCTTGAAAAATGCAGATTTCGTCACACAGAGTGGACGGATGTGCCACCCAGCAGTGGGATTCGTTATTTTAGTGTCCTTCTCCCACAGCTGTCCCTCAGGATAGGAATTCCTTGATAACCCATCTACTACCAAATTCTTATATCAGAAGGGGAAAATTCTGGCTTACTGTTTTTCACCGAAGTCTCACTTACTGAGAGTGACCCTCAGCCACTTGGGTAGCATGAACAAGTTAGTCATTCTTGACCCTCCTTGACCAGCACAAAATGTTTTCTGATCCTCATATATTCAAAACATTACATTCTAAATCAAAACAGTAACTATGATTTTACTTCTCTTATGATGATTATGTAATTCAAACAAATCTATTGTGAATTATTTACAAAATATCTATAGAAACATTTAGCTTTTGAAAAGCAGGCAACTTTTTATTATGTAACTATTGATCAAATGCCAGACAATATTACACAAGCATATAGGCACGTGTTTGTAATTATTTTTGCTATTAAAAAAAAAAGCTAACGTGTGTATGTGTATATGTGGTGTGTGTGTGTAAATAACTAGTTCAGGGGCCATAGATAATCAGATAGTAAATTGAGAATACATGTTAGGCTATTTGACATCAGGTCAGATGTTCAGTATATTTTTATCTGGATGATTTTTTGTTGTGTAGTCAAATTGTAATTAATTTAGCATTAGTGGGTTTCACTTTTTAAAATTTTAGGCAGATTAAATAACAGGGGAACACGTGTTTGGAGATCACATTCATTAGCTACCTCAGAAAAATGATAGGATTTTTCAAGACAATCACTAAACTGATAAGAACAAGAATCTTAAGTTTAAGATAACAAGTAACTAACTTAATGCTAAATAACTATCAGAAGCTGAACCAAAATGATATAACTGTAAAACAGATGTTTAGGGCAAACACCAATTCATTAGACTCAGGAATAAAGAAGAAACCACCACAAGTCCTCCAGACATTTTACACAAGTTAAAACTTGAGCTCAGGGTCTTTAATTTCAGATCCATGGTCTCAAAAACCCATTTGCAAAGGCATTATTCTATGGTTTTCAAAGACATTTATGATTAATTTTTAAAACTAGTTGAGTTATTAGCAGTTGACCTACTTATATAAAAGTGAAAAGATAGGATCTCGTGCTATTTTTTCTTTCTACTTGGACAATTCTTTTCAAGCAGTTTGAATCTCACCTTCCAATTGTTCTATGAAGGAGAGAAAAGTCTAACCAATTATTTCTCTACAGTGGTGAAGGGTGAATTTTCAATTTCCTACAGGCTTCTGACAATCAAACATCAGATCCATGAGATACAGAATTACGTTCGATGCATAGTCAGTTAATAAAAAGAGAAGAAAAAACTATTTGCTTTAGTTCCTGGGTAGGCTACTGCAGATAAACACAGATAATTAAGCACTCTTTAATTCTTTATATGCACAGTGAATTTTATGCAGTCTCCTTAAATTAGTAGACAACAATGATTCATCTGAACTCATTAATAATGTTTTTATTGTTCGAGTTTATTGTTTGTAGTTTATAGCTAAAAAATGTAATCTGAAAAGCAGGATGTTAGAATTGAAATTAACTAGTAGATCTTTTGAGAACAGAGTCTTTTATGGCTGGGTGTAGAAGAAGTCATGGGAGTTTGAGTTCTTGCAGAGTATGGGGCTTAAGGGGTGGCTGAGGAGATGGAGAATGCCACAGATCTTCCATAGTCTGGTCCAGGATGAAAGGAGGACTGGACCACAAGCTCAGCACTCATGTATTCTAGTACCTGGAAGGAGGTTAAGCTTGTGTATCACAGAGTGGGAGACCATATCCTTTCCAAGCCAACACTCTAGGCATCCCTGGAGGAAATTCTACATTCTGAAATGATCCAGTATACCTTTTAGCCAATTTTTATAGTAAGTATAAGGTTGTAGAAACAAGAAATGATTACCAAGAGAATGACTGTGACCATTATATTTATTCCCTATCTTCATTAATACATCTATTAAGTCATAATCGTGACTAAATTGTTGCAAAAAAACATTGAATATAAAAACATTAGCTACCACTTATGTCCATTAGTTAGGGAATTTTCTCTCCTCCTCTGGTTTTATTGCTATGCATGCCCATACAATATATTAAAAACTTTCTCTGTGATGCCTCTGCTCCACCAAAATTTACATAATGCCTTTGACTGAATAATTATTCATGACTCATTTACTGTATAAGCATTTATTAAGCATCTATTCTTTCCCAAGTGTTCTATAAGATAAAAAGAATGCAAAAGCAAATGCCATCTTTCTCCTGGATTTTGTTTCGAGGAGCTCATATAGTAGAAGAGAAAATGGACCATGGACAGCTAACTACCATAATGTGATGCGTGGTATACTAGTGTTAATGGCTATGTTGGAGGGGGCGGTGATTTTTATTTTAGTTGTAAGGGAAGTCTTTACAAAATGCATAATATAAGCTGGGCCTTTAATCAATAGGAATTCAAAAGATAGAGAAGAACCAGAAAAATGGATCACTAAGGAAGGACAAGACAGTGTATATTCAGCGAGTTTATATTGGATGGAGGAGTATTGGTTGGAGGAGTAGCATGAAGTATAATGAAATTATAAAACAGGACGATCATCTTTTGCAAGAAGAATGCTATGAGCACTTAATTCAGTTATTTTTTTTCCATATCAACTAGGCATGCCCATGTTTACCCTGCATTTTGAAATTAGGTTTAAATCAAGACCTCCTCTGGATTATATATCTTGATTATTATATTAAGATTTCCTTTGTTACAATTAACTTACAATTTTTAATGGACAGTATCTATATTCTACATGAAATATGTAAGACTTTTTAAAAGAAACTTGCCGTTAAGGCTTGTGCCTGAAGGAAATGTGCAGCTGACTATTATTGTCAGTTAGCCTCTTCATTCATCCTCCTCTCACCAATATCCTTTTAATTATTGTGGGCTTAATTTAGAATCTAAATGTTAGATCATTGTATATAGTACTAAATTTAATTCACACATATATACAGTAATACAAGTATTTCATTAAAAATATGTTTATCAAAGTGACATTACAGGTTTCATAAAATTTTGAGTTTTTGTAGCCTTCTAGAAAAACCTTATTTTTTAAAACCTGTGTTTCATTCTAGAAATGAAGTGTAAATGTGTCATTTTATTTACTCCTTTTGATTTTATACTTTCCTCAGCTTCTAAACATTGCAAACAGGAAGGACATACTCAGTCTGTATTTTCAGTGCCTACTTGAGTTTATGCCTAAATATAAATGCCTTCATAATGGTGGGTATATAATGAGTCGTCAAGCATTTGCTTGATAAATAATGAATTATGGAGGAAAGAAAAATATGCCAAAGTAATCTAAGGAGATTGCTGTACATTTTCCAAGTTCTTAAATCTCCTACAGTATCTGCAGTTGATAACTTTAACACTGCCAATTTCTACTTCATGAAACAGTAAGTTGACTGTTAGAAATGCTGTAGAAATTCTTTCTCATTCAGCAAAAATAAATTTCTCTCTCATATTCTTTCTCACACACACACACGCACACACACATAAAGATACACACAAGCAAAACCAAACAAAACAACAAACCTAGAGAGTTTTTATTTTTGTTATTGTTATTGTTGTTGTTTTGCATTATAATCCTTCATTGTTGGTCACTGGGTAGGTGTCTTGCTTCCCCAAAAAGTACTCTAAGAAGAAAAATAGTCTAGTTCTTCCTGTGAACACGCATTTCCTGAATTTGACACCAAGTGCTACAGCAGCCATTTTAATGCCAGTCTAAAATTCATACCTACAAAGTTGAAGGACTTTGACTTCTCCTGGGATGTTTGAAACAATCAGTTTTTGTACCAACCATTCCTATAGCCTACCCTGCTTCCAGTTTTATGGAATAATGGATTCTCTATATATTGCCCCAGTTTTATCAAGCAGTCCTCTTAGTTTTCACCTGGATTATTCCAGCTAGTATAGCATCTATCAAATCAAATTTATTTAGATCTTGAGTTTATACACAGAGTTATAAACTGTGTATCAGTGTATTTCTGGACAGATCTTTAAATGTTTTTTCCCTAATCAGGAAGATTATGGTAAATGTACCCACTCAGAATTCAGTGCTGAAATGAAATACCAGCTTAACAGAATAAAAAGAGACTTCACACCCAAGTTTCTCTGCCTTTAACCTCTAAACTATGGATGGCAGTTATAAGCAATTCTTATCACATCATCAATTTGTTTAAATGCAGGACCTCCACTAGCAAGGTCTTAGAGTCATTTATGTGGTTGAAAGAAAGTCTACATTGCTTTTGAAAGTATGGTCTAAGTTAGAGTTTCCTCTAATTTTCACTGGCCTTATCCTAAATTATATTCAAGTGTATTTTTACATTATCTTGAAAGTTTAAATTTACAATTTACCTCTTGTTCTAATACTCATTTTCCATACACATGTGAATAATTCTGTCTTCTTCACTTCTGTAAGCATTACAATTCTAATCCACCAATTTGATTTGTTCCCATTACTTCTAATGGAGTTACTCCATTCTTGTGAAAAAAGAGCAGAGCTTTTTTTTTGATTGCTGCCTGTGGCAGTTTGTGATTTATTTCCAACATTGTTTACAAAAAAGAAAAACATAACTCTCTAAGTTTCTAATATGATAGTTTAGTTTTAAATATAAATTTGAGAACTATGGTTTATTTTAAAATAGAAATTCAAGAACTGTGGTGTTAGTTGATAGATCTTTTTTCCTTAAAGATTTTTTCAACACAAATTATTATTATTATTATTATTATTATTATTATTATTATTATTATTATTATCATCATCATCATCATCATCATCATCATCATCTTTCCTGGTTTCTTTCTGAGCTCAAAGTGCACCTTATTTCTCATAAGTCATTACTCAATTTGCTAAGCCGTATATTACTCGTGTCCTTTGTGACTCATTTTAACCTTTGGAATGTTTTGGCTTCTGGGGTTATTCCCGAAGATACCCCTCAATGCAGTGGGGAGACTGTGGAAACTTCTATAAGAAAGTGAAACAGAAGGGTGACTTGAGGAACCCCAAGTCCTGCTCTCTGTATCAGTCTTCACCTCTGGAAAGCTAAACTCAGCTTTCCCTCAGGTACCATTTGCAAACCTGTGCAAGATGAGAATGACTGCTCTGTGGTTCTCTTTCTTTAAGGTGTTAATCACTACTTGCAGCCTTTTCTTTATCCAGGAGCTGAGTTCTTTCAGACCCCGGGGCAGAAGCTGCTTCTGCTGTTGTTCTTTAGCCAGTCTCAGACACACTCCCTTAACCAACACTGTCCCCAGAGAGGTGGCGAGAATAAAGAGAGGGAAAAGCTTGCACTACACTTAACCTGAATTTTGAAAAAAGAATGAAAAACAGGAATAGGAGTAAAAGCCAATTACCATTTGTGGTCAAATTATGCCATGAGAGTGCTTTCTAAGTAATAAAGTTAATATTCTTTCACAAAGTTTTGTCCATCTCCCCAGTTTTTCCTCTGTTTTATCTCTACCTGATTTACTTCAGCCCAGCATGGAAGTGTTGTTTTTGAGTCTAGCATACACACAGAAGGGTTATTCAAATATGCTTGCCTTGCAGAATACTGTGCACTGTTTATTAGGATCTAATTCCTAGCAGCACCCTAGATTTGCTGAAACAAAACTTCCAGTGGATAGGATACGCACACACACACGCTTTAACATGCCAGACACCATCATAGTATTTGAAATACATAAAAGAATACTCCAACATTCTTATCCAGTGGACATTGGTTCTAGGGACAGGAGGCACAGGGACGGGGACAGGAAATCTGATTGGAAACTCTTTTAGGAGAACACTACTGGAGAATAAGAATACTGACCCAGAACAATTTATTAATTGTAGTCTTAATTTTAAAAAATTAGATGGCTTGGAAGAAGTCACTTAAACACTCAAGAGTCTTAGTTCCTTATCAGTACAATGCAATTTTAATATTACCATCCTAATTACTTTACAAGTCCTCTTGTGAAGATTAAAAGGATACTTGAATGAGACTTTGAAACTGTTAAGTACTGTATTTCACTAGGACCACATGAAAAAGAATGTTTGTTCAAAAGAGAATTTGGGTTCATATTTCATAATCTAGTCAAATGTGATATATGAAAGTTGTCATGAAAATGGAGGCAGCTATAACTAGAAGCAGATTAACCTGTGGGTGGTTCTTTAAAAGTTTCAAGTAGCTCAGGATACCAGGTAAAAAGAAGGTGAAGGCAATTTTCTAGAGGATCTTAAGCGTGAATATGGTTACATTTGCATTATATTGTCAATCCCTTTTATGTTCAGATGAGCAGCACTGGAAGATGAACAGCAGGAAATGATCTCTAAAGATTACAATATCAAAAAAAATGGAAGTCATGATCTTGGTTAGACTATATGTTTAAGACTTTTAGCTTGTATGTTTAAAATTGAATGTAGCAGTTTTTATAAAATCATGACAAGTTATTGAACTTCTCGCTGCTCAACATTTATCTTTTACATACCTATAATGCTTTGTTTTTCAGGCTATATGACTTTGTGTATCTGAGGGCATTTTTGTTCATTTGCTTTTAGTTTCAGATATGTTGCTGAGTTCAGATAGTGCCTTTCTTCTGAGGCTTTTTTTTTTTTCTCCTTGACTTTCCTTACCTTTTATTTTCTTTAGTATTTATCTAGTGAAATGTACCACTTTTGTAATTACATAGACCTGAGTTCAAGCTGGTTCTACCACTTTTAGCCATAATATCTTGAACAATTAACATCTTTAAGTTGGTTTCTTTACCTATAAATTGGGGAAAATAATAGTACTACCTAATAAGGTTAGCCTGAGGATTAAAGGAGGGAATGGATGGGAACAATCAGCTGAAAATAAGGCAACAAGTAAGTAATCAACAAATGAGTTCAGTTACCTTTGTAAATATTGGTCTTGAAGTTTTTAAGTAAAATCTGACACAGACTGAGTTTTGAGGTCAAGTGTAGAACTTATATTTACAATCATTGTGAAATGTCAAACATCCTGCTCTTTCATCCCTAATTCTTTAAGTATTGTACACAAAGAAGTGCATTCAATAATTATTTATTGAAAAATCAGTAAATTGAAAATGCATATGAAAATATTGACAAACTATGATCCTACCTCAGCCTCTTGGATAATAAAGGTACTGTGGTAAATGACAAATTTAATCTATTTGAGCGAGAACTATAAATACAACAAATATATACCCTAGTGTTAGTTAAAAATATTTTCCTAAAATAGAGTCCTATCATTATTATAACCATGGTCTATGCATGTCAAATACCTAGAATGGCGTGAAGGAGAAATGAGACTATACTATCCAACATGCAGTAACTCATCTCTGAAGGCTCCTTTCCGCATTTCTCATAATACCCCTTTAATTTTTTTCCTACCCTTCATAAGCCCTAATGTCAATCCAACTCCATCTTCTCTTCATATGCGAAAAAATTCTGAGTTAGTGATGACATTCAACAGGAGCCTTCCTACATCACTCCCTTGTCCTGATGTGTCTTGAGCTGGTCTCTGTGTGTGTCAAAAATTGAGACTGATCATTTGTTTAAAGCAAGACACACTGACTGCTCTTAATTCACTTACCTTCTTCTGCAGTCTTGCCCTACCAATTCTCTCTTATTTCTCTCTGCATTTTTAATATTCTCATTGCCAGTTTATTCTTTCTGTAACCATAAGAATGTGCCCACGTCCCTATCTTATACTGAAAAAAAAAATAAGAAAAAGGAAAAAAAAACACTCCCTCATACCTTTTTATCTCTATAGTTATTATTTCTTTTCTTTTTTTATGATTTGAAGGACTATTAAAGTTTTCTGCTATGTCTGTTCCACTACTGCCACTTAGCCTTTAGCCCATTATATAATGACTCTCCTTTCAGCTTCCTCCATCTTTCCCTCTCCCACTCTCCAAATGCGGATGTTCCCCAGTAATGGTCTTTGGCCCATACCTGCTTTGTTCTTTGCTCCCTCTCCTAGACTGCAACAGCTCTCAATAACACCCCAATATTTATACTTCCTAAATCAAAATCTCCATAGTAACCTGCCATTCCTTTCCTTTCAATCCTATCATCTTCCACTTTTTTTTATTTTACATTTTTTATTGATTCATAATCATTTTACAGTGTTGTGTCAAATTCCAGTGTTCAGCACAATTTTTCAGTCATACATGGACATATACACACTCATTGTCACATTTTTTCTCTGTGATTTATCATAACATTTTGTGAATATTTCCCTGTGCTATACAGTGTAATCTTGTTTATCTATTCTACAATTTTGAAATCCCAGTCTATCCCTTCCCACCCTCTACCCCGCCCCCCCCCAGTAACCACAAGTCTGTATTCTCTGTCCATGAGTCTATTTCTGTCCTGTATTTATGCTTTGTTTTTGTTTGAATGTTTTTGTTTTTTAGATTCCACATATGAGAGATCTCATATGGTATTTTTCTTTCTCTTTCTGGCTTACTTCACTTAGAATGACATTCTCTAGGAGCATCCATGTTGCTGCAAATGGCATTATGTTGTCAGTTTTTATGGCTGAGTAGTATTCCATTGTATAAATATACCACTTCTTCTTTATCCAGTCACCTGTTGATGGACATTTAGGTTGTTTCCATGTTTTGGCTATTGTAAATAGTGCTGCTATGAACATTGGGATGCAGGTGTCATCCTGAAATCTTCCACTTTTTAAGTTCAGTTTCCTATTGTAAAACTCTTCTACCTGGATATTCTTTTGGCACTTGAAACTAAAAATTGGTTATGCCATCTTTTTCTCACAGAAATATTCTCCAGATATTAACTCCCTCTCCTTTAAGCTTTCAGGCATCAAATCCTTCCCTTTTATTCTCTCTTTAAAGTGATCAGTAACCAAGCTATACCACATCTGTCATTTGTTAATTCTCATCCATTCGTAAGGCTCTTTTCCTAGCCCGGGTTTATGTTACCTGGGCTGTTACTGTACCCACCCTCCCTGCTATCTTTCAAAAGTATTTTTTTTTTTTTTTGTATTTGAGTCCCAAACAAGTCGCCAAGTTGTGGTGTGAGCTAGTAGTTAATTCAGCTAAGTCAGTATCCTACCTGAAAACCAGAATAAAACACTAATTCTTAGGGAGTTTTAAATAATGTACATTATTATATATTATATGTGATGTATATATATATATATATATATATATAAAAATACTGTAATGTGTGTTTGTGGCTCAGGCAGTATATATTACATTGTTTGGCACATTGTATATGGTAACTTAACACTATTCCCTGTTGTTATTATCACAGAGTAATTATCAGTCACACCCATAATTCTGCAGCCTAGTTTATATAATTCTACAGGCTGCTTCTTCCAGCAATACAATGTTAAATTGTCACCCAATTGTTGAAAATATTGAAGTGGTTTACATTGTGCTGTAGAATACTGTAAAATCTTATTAGCTTGAAATTCTAAGTCCTCTATAATTAGATTTTCACCAAATACAACTTGTCCACATATTTTTAATTTTTTCCCTCCAACTTTATTCAGAATGAATTAATGATTATTCTCAACTTTGATTTTTGGCTTATCACTTCGAAGGAAATATTTTACCCTGTATATTCCTTTCATTTAGAAATTCTGCCAGTCTAACAAAGACCTGTTAGGATGTGAAAAAGAAAAGAAAGTAGATGAAATCTTTATTGACTGAATTGCCATTACACTTGATTTATACCTCTACTGTGTGAATTTTTCTGTTATGTTGTTGAGCACTTACTTAAGATAGAGAAAACATCAAAAACATGAATTTTAAATTCTGATCTATTGTATTAGATAAAATATTAGAATCATGAGACCTTTTAATAGAAGCATAAATGTCATAACAGGCTGCTATTGAATTAGATGGTACTTAATAAAATAAATATAACTGTTCTAAAGATGTGCAAATGAGTGATATAAGCTATGATTAATCCACACATTTTGTTTCAAAGTCAATATTTATTCACTGATGGAAGTATGTTTTATTATAAAATAAGAATCCGGAAATTCTACAAGTAGCCAACTATAAAAATTTCTAAAATAATAAAAGTTGATTTTCATGTAGTTTTAAAGGAGGACTTTAAAAATATGTGTGTTGAGCTTTACAATGAAAAAAATAAGATAGTTTAAAAATAGTCCTCGAGCTGTGTAATTTTATATATGCATATATTTTCAGCTTGTAAAACTAGCATAGTCTTTGTAAAAATTTTGAAAAATGGGAAGGAACACAAAAAGAGAAAGTAAAAGTCAGCAGAAATCTCATGAGCCAGGTAAAACTATCGTGGTATTTTGATTAATGTGATCGTCCATGGTGTTTTTTTTTTTTTTTCGCCTCGCTCTCCATCTTTCCGTTTCTTTCTCTGTTGCTGTCACTTTCTCTCAACACACAGATGCAAACACACATAAACACACAGAGGAAAGTTTGGAATTACTAGAATTGGGGTATGACTAGAGCATAATATGTGAAAAGCGGCATGTCAGAGAATTTTGAGATACGAGGAGGAAGGCTTGTATTCTTCCTAAAGAGTTTAGATTTTATTCCATGGACACTGGGGATTTTAAGTAAAGGACAATATAATTTTACTCTGCTGTCAAAAAGGCATTTCAAAACTTCCATTTTGATAGCTGGGGAAAAAAAAAAGGGTTTTGCCACAGCCTGGGGAAAGAACTGAAGAGCAACAGCAGTGACTGTTGGCAGGCAGCCAAGTCAGAGGTTGTCACTGGAATCTAGAATGGGAATAATGAAAGTCTGGAGTAAAGCAGAGTTTGTGGCAGTGGGCGCGGCGGGAGGGAATCACAATTTGTGAGTTTATAAAAGTAGACCTGATGAGATTAGGTGCCAATCAGATGTGATCTATAAAAAATGGAAGGAAGTAAGGATAATTGCCAGAATTCTGGATCAGTTGACCAAATAGATGGTAATACCACTTCTTGAGATGGGATACATAAAGGAAGAAGGAAAGAGGAAAATGAGTTCATTTTTAAACCTGTTGAATTTTATATGACTATGAGATAGATATATCATGATAATACAAATGTGGATATGTGGGTCTATAGTTTATGTCTGAATCATAGAATAAGACTCCCACATGCACTTTGTGTGTGTGTGTGTGTGTGTGTGTGTGTGTGTGTGTGTGTGTGTGTCTTCTGTAACAGGCAGTGGGCATGCTTGTCATTTGCTCTATAAGAAGATACTATCATTACTATTCTGGCAAGAAAACATGTCTGCCTAGTGTCACAGAATTATTTGCCATACAAACCAACTTGAAAAAATAGTGAGGAAAAGGGAGCAGTCAGTGCCTCATTTGGGATTTATGCAAACTGCGAGAGAGCCATGGAGAATTATCTCCTAAAAGATAAAGGTGGTTTGTAATAAAAATGTATATTCAGTTTTTGTGTTATAATTAAATTGGTAATTAAGTACTTAGATGTGAATTCTGGGTAAGCGATTTGAAATTTTGGAATTAGAGCTTATTGCATTAACTTATTTATGTAATTTAACTTCAGTGGAAATTAATTTATTAGTTTTTAATAGCAAGGAATTGGCCCTTAGGTCATATATAAATTTAAAATTTCATAATTCTATGCTAGTGACAGAGAACCTAGTATTATAATAAAAAGAATAATTTGAGCATTTCATTTAACATGATAAAGACAAGAAATAAATTGGTTTTAATTAAGAGAATAAAATTACTTATGAGATAGTGTGAATTGATAACATTGTGGTTTTTGTTATAATACTTGGTAGATGTTTTCTGCTGAGTAAGGAAAATGATATTAAATTACACTATATTTTTTGCTCCAAAATACACTTAGAGAAATCTATAGTGTTCCATTCAATATGAAGACTTTGTTTTATCACAGAGATAAAATAAATAAAATAATTTGGGAATTCCACCAAGTCTAGCATCACAATTCAGAATGTTCTGAGTGCTCTTGAAAAACAAATTATATTATCATTTTATTCTAACTTCTATTTTGGAAAAGAACTTACCTTCCAACTGTTTGGAACCTTTAGAGATAATAATTTTCATTTCTTTAAAGATTGCCTCGAAATCATTCTGCCTTCCATTTCCCCCACCTCATCCTCATTCAGGCACATTTATTTCCTAACTCATAGGCTATTACAGTAGTTTCCTAACTGTCCATCAGAAATAAAGTTTTTCACATTGTTTTTTCACCTTATACTACACTGTCAAAGCAATCTTCAAATATCACTGGCCCCAAAACTTCAGTAGCTTAATGGATCACTGAAAACCCCAATTCTTTTCATTTTTCTGTGAAGTACTTTATATCGTCAACTTCCCTTGCTTCTGTCTTTCCTGGGGTGCTTTGGAAACTCATCACTTAAATTGTTATCTCCTACTATTCAAAATGAATTTCTTTTCACCTCAGGTTTCCTTCAGTGTAAGTGGCTAGCTTCCCAGGTTCTACTCTGTGTTGCTCTTTTACAGCACAGACATAAATACTACCTTGATGTTTCCTTTGGTATTCGTTTATTTTTATTTTGCATACATTATTTTGGCAACTAAGAGTTATCAATAGATATCAGCTAATTCAGAGTGAAGAGTGTCAGCTAACCATTGAGGTGCAATTACAGTTTGATAATTACTATAACGTTTTCTTCCTTCTCTATCAAACCACTGAACTAATGGCCTATACAGTGACCACTCAGCTCTTATTCACCTCAAAGAGGCCTTTGAGGCCACTATTCAGCTCTAATTTTCCTTTGAAAGATTTCTATGTGTTATATTTTTATAATCTCCTCCTAGTGCCAAGCTATGTGTTATAACTACTGAATTGTTGTTTGTTGATTATTTAAAGCTCCAGAAACACATTATTAGATAATTTCTCTTGGCCATAATAGAGAATGGTATGTTGTTGAGCATGATTATTCAATAATAGTTATGATTTTCATATATATATATTTAAACACCTGCATATCAGACTGTCAGGCAACAAAATGGTTTTTTTATATCAGAAAAGCTTCCAGGTATTAGTTAGCAATCTTCTCTTCTGCAGTCTTTAGAGAATATCAAATTTTAGCTTATCAGTAAACATTGGAAAAAGATGTTCAACATATGTAGATGTGAGGATCCTCGTGCTATTTTTTTCAAATTGCATTTTACGCACACATTACGTGTGCATTAGTGTCATCATCTAAGTTAAACCATGTTAGGTGAGCTAAAGGTAAAATAGAGCTATAAGAGAGACTAGAATGAGACATAATTGATTTGGGTCTGGAATATAGGTTCTCATTTGTGCCAAAGGTGTTTCATTTGCACTTTTGCTCTGTGGCTGACTAGCAAATACTACACAAATGGTTTCTCTTACCTTTTGGAATTCAGTTGAGTCACTCAATAGCAAACACCAGAGGGGTGGGAACGTATACATTAGGGAATTTGAGATTCGCACATGTTAGCCACTACATATAAAAATAGATTTTAAAAAAAAAGTTTCATCTGTATAGCACAGGGATCTATATTCAGTATCTTTAATAACCTTTAATGAAAAATAATATGAAAATGAATATACATATGTGCATGTATGACTGGGATATTGTGCTACACACCAGGAACTGATAAGTTGTAACTGTACCATTAAGAAAAAGAAATATTGATATTGAAAGAGGGATCACTACTACAAATCCTAAAAAACATAAAAATGAAAAAGAATATGTGAATAAATGTAGGCTATCAAAGTTAAAGCCATAGAAGGAATGTACAAACTCCTTGAGAAATAAAACTTGCCCAAACTGGCAAAGATGAAACAGAAAACAAAATAAAACAAAAACAAAAGCAAACAAAACCCTCCAGGAGTCCCTGGAGACAGAAGAGAGCGAGGTTAAGGTGTGTGTTCCCCTTTTTCCTCTCAAGGGTGGACCCAGGCACATGCCTCCTTGTATTAAATGTTTGAGCTTCTGTCTAATAGCTTTAAGCACCCAGATCTCTCTGTATGTGTTCTTATAACTGCTTTCTCTTCTTATATTTTAGAACCCAGGGGTGAACCTTAATTTGGATTCTCCCACAAAGACCTGAGTTAAGTTCTTGAGTATAGGTAGTTTAATCAGGAGTTATCACCAAATCATTAGGACATGACACGAAGAATGGTCAAAAAGTATGTTATTGAGCTTTTTAAAACTTTGAGCAACTGGGACTCAAGCCTGCTGAGACCAGCTAAGGAACTGTGTAGAATGTTCCTCAGGGTTTTCTCTCTAAAGGATGGAGAACTTGGATACATACCCAGAAGTTCCCACTGCGACTTCATTGCTCCTAGAATGTTAACTCCCCTGCACTTCTATGTAGTTTCTACCCAGACAGGCCTCCTGTGGCTTCAGAAAAAAATCTCAAAGCACAAAAGAATGAATGGCAGTGTATACAAAATTGTCTACCACTCCTTGGTTGAAATCAAAGGTAGGCTAAGGAGATGCGAGGAGTCAAGCACATCTGCTATAGAGTAATAGAAACCGGGCCACTGGCACCAGCTGGAGGGCACGGTGCCTCCCCCTGTGGTTGCCTTTCTCTCTTCCCATGTTTTTAAAATAGTATCATTATTAAATTTTTTCAAACTATCGATTTGGGTACTATTTTGCTTTCTGCCAGGACCCTGCCAGATACTCCCTTTGTCAGTAACAGTTGCCATGACATTATTTTGCCAAAATCCAGCAGTCAGTCTGTCTTTCGTCACCTTCTACCACACTTCTAGGGATATCCAACAACATCCAGTAAAACCACCTCCTAAATACGCCACTGAGAAACATGAGTTGATTATATTGCATTAAGGTGTGTCTGTGTTTGCAAGGTTTTGTCTGTATAATGAATAAATGATTTAAAAGTGTTTAGTAGAGCACTGAGGTAGAGTAAACCCTTGTGTTAAGAGAAAGACAAAAGTATATACTCTCTACAGAGCCCACTGGCCAAGAAGGAATGGATAGACAATTTAGCTCTGACTGTGTACAACTGAGGACATAGAGGCCTAATAGTTTTAAGTATTTCTTGCAACAGAAAACTTTTATAATATAGTCCTTGGAGGTCTAAATTCAATTATAAAAGTATTTCGAAAGTTGTGTAGTTACTAAACATACTAAAGTACCATATGTCTCTTTTCAGCAAGGTATCTGATCAGAGTATTTTTGAAAAAATTTTCATTATAATCAACTTGAGGATTCCTTTGTTATTGAACAAATTACAAAGGACGAATTGTGTACTGCAGTTTGTGGCAAAGAAAATATTACTTATTATACTGAGAACAAATTCTTTATTTCCCTGATATTTTCAGTTTTATCAGTGTAGGAAAATGCTGCTCACTAATAGAGGAATTTATTAGAGAGCAGATACCTGGCTTGGTTTTATAAGCATAATTTCTTTATATATTTTATAAAGAAGAGCAGAACATATTTGCAGTATGATGACTTTTTCCCCCTTGGAGATGGAGAGGCCCATGATAATACTGGAAAATATTGTGAGGGTGGGGACACAATTACCAAAGCTGAGGAAATAAAGTTGTGTTGCATGGTACATATGTTTTCCTGTATTATAGACAAGCATTTATTTTTCTTTTAAAAAGCTAGTAGCATGAATTATTGCTATTATAATTATATTTCATAATAGGATAAAACATCATCTCAAGCTGTTTTTCCCCTTTTGGGAGGGCTAGTAGTATCCAGTCAACTTTGAACACACCAAATTACTTTCTCATTTATGTAAAAATGGTAAATAATTTTAATGGGTGATTTCCAATTCTGTTTTACTTTTGTATTTTGCTTTAAGCAATTTTACATTATAAACTGTTAAGTTTATTTTTGTATCATAATATCTAAATAAGTACTAAATTCTCAAAGAAAATTAAGTGGTGAGATTAAGTTCATAGAGGATAGGACATTCAGTGAGATGAGAGTAGCCAAAACTTTAGGAGCCAGGATTTTGAACAGGTTTACACTGTTGCAAGGTTGAAAAGTGATGTTCTTTTATCCAATCTTTCATTCCTTCACATATTCATTGATTTGAAAATGTTTCAGCACTTATTTGAGCCAAGCACTTCGCTGTTTGCTGTGGATACAAAAATTGATCAAACATCATGAACCTGACCTCATGGACCTTGCAATTTAATGAGGAAGACTAATGTTACTCCAATAATTATCCAATTATTTAATTACACATTAATAATTTATTTTAAATATGAGTACATGAAAGCATGCTACAAAGAAAGTTGAAATTATCTGTGGGATCAGTGAGCTGAGGTCAGATGGGCTAGTACTGCAACTGACTAAGCAAAGGGATTGGGGGCAAAGTTGCTGAAATACTCTAAGTTAAGGAAAAAATTTCTGCAACTATTTTGATGTGAGAAGAATCATGATCACTATGTTGGGAACACAGAGACTGATAGGTAGTGGCTCAAAATACCTGGGCTAGTAACCAGATACTGATTCTTACAGAAACTTAAGATTCTTATAAGCATTATGTGCTTTATCTTAAGAAAAATTGATATGACATATTCAAATCTGCATTTTCAAAATATTTATTTTAGTCATTATCTGCAGACCTGTTTGGAGGGGCTGACAGAGGATGACATTTGTCTACTAGGGGACAGTTTCATTGACCACGTAAAAGACCACATCTAGATGAAAAAATCCAGACAGAGACTACATGGATGGACTTGTGAGATACAGTTTTTAAGTAAAATCAAAGGGACCTACTGGTTAGTTACATAAAGTCATCAAATGTGATTCCTATGTTTTCACCTTGGGGAAGATAAACCCATAATGCCTCTATATATGAAGTTAGAGAACACTTGGAGATGATTCACTTCTTGGAAGGGGATTAAGTTTATATCCAATTTAGGATATACTGAATTTGAAGAAATTGTGACACATGTGGAGAGATGTTTCTAGCATTTGGGTATATTGGTCCTTAGCTTAAAAGTCTGGGCTAGGTCCATATATTGAAAAGATAACTATGTAAATATTACCGTTGTGGATCATTTTTTCTATGGAGTCTGAAGGATCAAAGAGGTCTTTCACTGTTTCTTGAGATATGTCAACATTTAACAGATGATAGAGGTGAATGAATCTTCAAAGAGCCAGAAATCTGATAGAAATTTAAAAAAAAAGACATTTAATGAAAGCAAAGAAGTGTTTCATGAAGGAATAAGTACTTGGCTCTGACAAACATTGAATGAAGCACAAGATGACAATATTTAAAAACACCACTAGGTTAAAAAATACAGAGCCCATTGATGACTTTGGCAAGAAGCATTTTCATTGGGTGTAATAGGTTACCAACTACACTGGAGCTGAAGAAATGGAATCATTAATCACAAACAGATTTTTAAATATTTGGATCTGTAGTGGAGAGATATATGTTAGCAGATGCTTAGAGAGCTAAATTACATTTTGACAACAATACCTTGCAAAACAACTCTTTCTCATTAAAAAAGAACTCCTATAATTAAACATAAGTTATAACCACATTCCCCAATTCTGAACATTTTTGGAAACATTTATATATATATTGTAATAGTGTATTCCCAAAATATGTGTGAATGAGTTATTAAATGACTGATTTTTTGGCTTCACAGCTTTTTCACCCGTAAGCACAATTTATAGCTATAAAAATAATGCAAGAGATAAAATAGTTAAAAAACATCAAGCTTATTAATGTTTAGATAAAAGAGGAACTGATTCTCATAAAAACTAAGATCTCCAAGGAAGGTGGAGGTTTTTCAAAACTAGCTTCAGAAATATACTTGGTGCCAAGGGAGAAATGCTTTTTCAAGAGGCAATTTGTAATTGGCTTCTCCTGTTGTCAGTAATGGGGCAAAATATTTAGTATTGTTTGGAGGTTCTGGAAGTGTCCAACACTGATTTCTCACCTTAGTTTTGAGTGCCACATCTGTTTTACTGTGTTTTTCATACAGAATGGTTAAAACTCTAATCATGCCACTTTGAGCTAATCTGTAATGTGATTCTCCATTCCACACTACTGTCACTTTCTTGATCTCTATCATTTTTCATTTTATTTCAGATTCTGTTCTTTCCTCCCTTCCCATCCCCTCTCCTTGAGGTCACGTTTCCTCTTTACTAATATGGCTTTCATTTTTCCTTATAACTTTCTAAGTATTGTGTTTGTTTTGCTTTAATTGAAAAACTGAAAGAAAAGGAAGAATACTCTGTAATTAATTCGTTAGCTTTAAGGAATTTTTCAGTTTTAAACCATGCATTATTTAAACTACTTAAAGTCTTAAGACAGACAAACCTGAAATCTCTCTGTATCAATCAGGGGTTGAGAGTACCAAAATCATCACAATTAGGAGACAGATTAGTTTGCTATATGCCAAGAAAAATAATTCATAGCTCTACTTATTATCTAATCTCCATGCTTAAGTATATTTACCTTTAGAAAATTCTTCCATATTTGAATTTCATAATCTCTTTAGCAGTTTTATTCTAAGGTTATGTACTATCTCGAGTTCAGAAATAGAAGCACTGATTATCTGTACAATGTCTCTTCAGGTCTGAGGTCATAATTCCACATTTTCTGGCAATGCCTCCTCCAGTTTTCATCTTCCTAATATGTTGAACAGTTTTTTTCTTAGTCTGGTCTTGCATCTTTTCCTATGTCCTAAATTAGCCATAGTTTAGTTTTCTAAATATATGTGTACACATGATATATGTGTGGAGGGGATAAGGAAGTCTATCAAGATATTTGTGTTTGCTTTTCTATCGCATCCCCTATCCCCCTAATTCTGTCTTTCAAAAATTGTATAGGCATTTTGCACGTTGTTGGTTCAAGGGAAGAGCATCCTTTAGTGTTGAAGGTATCAAAGCTCCATTTCCTGCTTTTGTTTCCTTTGAAGGAGGCCGAGTATTTTGCATGGATTTTACTATAGAAAAGAGTAGAACAAAGCAAGTTCTTTGGGGAACAGCCTGAAAGAGAAGACGAGCCCTAAGGCTAGAAAGGAGATGGAGATCTGATATTGTGAGGTGGGTGGCGATATAGGCCTTACCCTTTGGCTGAGCTCTAAAAAGTTAAAAGCATCTAGGGCCAGGGTCAACAGATAGCTACGAAATTTCTAGGGAGCCTTTAGCCTAGGCACTGGATTTCCAGGCTTGGCAAAGATGCCCAAGCCCCTGCATATGGCAAAGAACCAAGTCACCAGACTTCAAAGGGCCATATGCAATTTGGACATTGGGCTACTCGGTGGGAACCAGTGAGAACCCAGCTGTAGGAATCTCACTGAATATGTTGGAAACCTAAATAATGACAGAAGTTTTTGTCAGCCAATGAAGTGGAGGACAGGGAGTTGCATTTTTTAAAAAGTTAAGGTTTAGCTACTACACTTAAAGTATTTTAAAGAAAGTAATGATGAGCTGATAATACATGATTGGAAAGTAATTATGAGTCCTCTTCCTCTCATTTGCCATGCATCAGCGAGATTGCCCTCTTTCTGTTCTTATTTGCACTAAGATAGGTTCTGTGTTAGGTTCTTGTATTTTCTGTCCTCTCAACCTAAATGACATAGCTGACTCCTTCTTGTTCAAGTCTGACTCAGCTAACACAGCACCTCTTCAGTGAGACTGTCACTGAAAGCCAAATTCATATGATGCCTGCTTCCAATAGTCAATCTTTGTTGTCTTTGTATCATTTACTCTAAATGAAATTATCTTGTTTATTTATGAAAGTGCTTCTGCGTTGTTTAAATTGCCCACTAGAAGGTAATTCCCGTGAGCACGGGGCTTTGCTTGTCTTTCCTATTTAGCTAAGCCAATTACATAGTTAGGTTTTTGTGAATAATTCTTAAATGAATGGATACCAGCCTTCTAGTCTGTTTGCATACTGGAAGACTTCATGAGTGTATTTATTTATTATTTCATTTTTTGTGATTTTTTAAACTTCTGGTTATACTCTTTTTTGGATTCCATTAGTACATGATGGGTTTCCACTGAGTGGTCTGTTCCTAAACTTAACATTATTGTAAGGTTTTGAATGAGTAGAAAATCTTCTCATTTTTTTTCTCATTTATATAAATTATATTGGGATACTTAGCACCTTATATGTTTACTGCTATTTATGCAGACTTGGTGAAGGACTAAGACACACAGAACAAAAGACTTATTAAGACTTTAAAAGAAACATTACATTTTGCGCAGTTTTCCAAGGCAGGCTGTTATTTAAAAGAGTTAATGAACTAGAGGTATGTAATTCTGAGAAACAGATACAATTAAGCAAAGTATTGACTTACCCATTAGAAGACAATTAATCATTTTTGCTGTAACCAAAATGGGAAATTTGGTTGTTAATCAAGAATTTTGTTTCTCTCTATGACTTTATATTGCACAGTTAAACTAGATTTTCCAAGTTTTATAATACTGTAGATATTTATCTTAGTCCTGGAATAAGTAGTACTCAGATAACTAGGATCCCTGCAAATAATACAAAGAATGGTGCAACTTAAAATAACTATTAATACAAAGATAGAAATTACACATCACGAAGAATCAACTTTGATAATGATTATTATGAATTTTGCTTATGTCCAAATAAATGAAAGAGAACATGGCTTCTGTATATTTTCCCTCACTTCACAACTGTTGAGAGTAAAAGATTTTATAACGTAAACTTTTCTTAGTCGATGGGTTTTACTAAAATCCCTACCCCGTTCTTCTTAGGGTAGAAAAAGCAGAAAAAGTATCTTGTCTTGTTAAGTTTCTGCTATCCCCTCAAGAATTAGACTCTTCAGACATTTTTGACTTGTACCTCAATGTCATAATACATTTTCCATTGCTGCCCAGTGCACACACACAGGTGCATTTGCATGTGCAGTTAAAGCAAAGTTTCAAAAAACTAATATTTGTCTTTACAACAGGGGCATATTTTGTTTAATTCTATTCCATATTAAAAAGTGCTAGGTGACTGAGACTTGAAGTTTGGAGACGGGCTTTGTTGGTGGTGTGCCCTGTGTGGATCTGTACAGCACTCCATACGACAGGGCTGTATAGAGTTCTCTTGGTGTTGGAGGCCTTTCTTATGTTTTTTTTCAGAATGGGAGACTTGTGTGGAGGAGCCAAGGTTGACATTCTTCACAGATGCCCTTTCTTCTGTCGGTATGAATCATGAGAGAATTTTTACCAAAATCAAGGACAGGACATCAGTAAATATTATAACTGGTGATATTTAGAAATTTCAGTATTGATTCATTCCAACTAACCTTGTCTGCTCTTCCAGAAATGGCTTGACTAATCACTAGCGCAACAGCAAGATGAATGGTGGCTCCTTATTTCAGTCGCTAGGGAGGGTTAACTGGGGGCCTCCTTGCCTTTGTCTTTGGCTTACTTGTTGTTAGGGATATTAATCTGTAAGTCAGGTATCAGGTGGCCTTTAGGCAGTCACTTAGGTTTGGAATGCTTAGTCACACTGCGAGTTACTGCAGCTGGCAGGGCTGACTCACAATAATTAAATCCTGTGACCTTATAAAGCTCTAGCTATTCTTTTAGGCTATGGTGGGAGAAGAGAGGCATGCAGAAGATTGCACAGACATCCAAATCATCCCAAACTGTATCAAGTCGTTAACACACAATTGAAGGGAAGGGAGAACCAGTATATCCTTGGGACTCTCCACAGGGACTGATGCAGTTGATCAGTCCTGCCCACAGATTCTACCTCTGTGGGACTTTTAGCACTAAGTCTATGGCTGATTTGGACCCACAGAGTTAAACGTCAACAGACTGTGATATTGTTTCTAAGAGATTTATCTACAATGTAACTCAGAATGTATCATGCTTAATTTATCTGGTTCCTGAAGTAGAATATTGACCTAGGTAGTCCAGGTTTACCAACTTAGTCTTTTAGAAATTTACAGCTATTTAAAATCAGCAGACTTTTAGTCTTTCAAATCTATGGTAAATATTCTTTAGGTAATACGGTGTTTTGCTGATATTAAGGAGTCTTGGAAAGTAGTCATAACTTGAAATGTCACCATTTTTGAAAATGGAGAATGCTTACTTTAGAATCAGTAGAAGTTTTCTAAAATGTCTTTGAAGCACAGCCTAATCTCATGCATACAATACAGGTTCACATGTGACAGAGTTCTATCTGTTTAGACTTATGCCATTTACTTTTTGAAGCAAGGAGCCCAGTTGTCTCTTAGAACATCCCATATTTTAAATTTGTATGATTGCTTTGTTGGAGGATTTTTTTTAACTTGTTCTTTCAGACCCAGGGCCAGGAAACTATGACCTGTGTGTCAAGTTTCGCCCTGTGATTCACTTTTATACAGCATTCTAGCTAAGACTGGGCTTTATATTTTAAAGATTACTTTTAAAAATTAATGAAAAAATGAATACTAAAAAATATGCAGTAGAGATAATATGTGACCCCCAAACCTAGAACGTTTTACTGTGTACCCTTTAGACAAGAATTTTACTGACAGACCCCTGTTTATACTATGTAAAACATTTTGACAAGATCCCTTTATCAGTTTGATGAGCACTGTGTATTTGTTACATTACCTCAGAAATCGAAGTTGTCCCTCTATGAAATATGCTGTTTCTGAGAATTTGATTAATTTATCTTCTTCGAAATAAGAAGCCTTTTGATGGTTGATTTGAATGGCTTAAAATTGTATCTAGGAACATTTAAATTAATTATATTTTCCCCCAGTAAATTCTCTATGGTAAAGATAGAGTTTCTTAATTCTCTGATTTTTCTTTTCAAAAATCCTCTGCTGGAAAGTGTTGAAATTTGATCTCATTGAAGTGCTACTATTAACAGTTTTATGACATTAAACAGATCATTTAAAGCCTATAAATTCTGTGGGTAAAGCATTACATTAAAGTAGATGTTGATAAATAAACCATTCTGGATAAAGGGAATAATAAAATATGAAAAGAACAAAGAAGTTCTACTCTAGTTTCCAGTGTTTCTTTTTCCTCTGTGACTAATAAGGCTAGAGTTTAAAGTTGTGGTAAAAATCTTACTCTTTGTTTCTGATCGAATTGTAATCTCTTTCCTTATTGAGCTATCATCACACATGGCACAGCTTTAGAGACTCTCTTATGATTATTAAGTAGGAAAGAGAGTTAAATCATCAGAAATGTCACTGAGTGTTAATAATGAGTGAAATAAATGAAGAATTGAGGATAAAGAGAAAAAAAGAAAAGAAAAAATTGGGAGTCAAAGTAGAGAATTAAAATGCAATTGGAATAGCTGGGCCACTGGGAAAGAATAAATCCATGAACTAATTAGAGATAAGCCCCTCAGAACACTTTTTGACTCTTTGAGATCAATCAGTAAGGAATGTGTATCCAAGTCGATAGATACTAAATGGGTCTCAGAATGAATACCTTAACAAACACAAATGTGAGGATTCAAAAGTTATGAGAATTTTTATCTACTGCTAAAATAATTCAAATTTCTTTTATTCTGAGTTAAATAATTGACTAATTTTGAACATGTGACCATCTCCTATGGAAGAAAAATGTCTATAAAAATATGCTTCCATTGAATCAGAGTGGTGATTATATAACAACAGGCAATTTGGGTTATAGTGTAGGGTAGAAATACAGTTCTAACAAGAAGCCTTGTTCATTATTATTGATGAAGCTGAATAGTGGTTTCAACAGTATCTTCTCCAGTGTCCTGTTACCAGGTTTGGAAATTCTAGTATTTCTATGATTCAAAAGCTTTTATAATGTGAAAACATCAGTATGTTCATTGTGAGGGTCAACAAATTTAAGCTTTACTGCCCATCCTGACATAAAAATACTACCTTGCTGTGTTATAAAAACCTAGATCTATTTGCATACTCCAACTTTAGAATTGACATCCCTAGAATACAGGGGCAATGAAGATTTTAATAGGCACCATTCAGCTGGCAGAGTATTAGGTTTTCATGGGCCACATAGCCTCTCTAAAACCATGAGATTTGTGCAACATTTCAGATAATAATCTCTAAAGTCTTCACAAAGATTTCATCCTTTCCAAAATCAAGATAAGTCCTAAGCTCCTTTACCACAATGTTCCATAACCATAGAACCTACAGAACTATAACCATCTACACCCTATGTCATGAGATGTAGATCATTGCAAACCCACCCAATCTTAAATTTATTCTTAGTTCTTAAAAGATATGAGCTTGAATATAATTTATAAAATTACTCTTTTTATTTCTAAGTGATTAATTTATACTGCAACACACTGAAATACCAGTCACTGCATATAGTCCGTGGAAATTTAATCCAAGAAAAAAAATGAGAAAGGCAGTGTAAAGGCATGAGTAGCAAAAGCTTATATAATAGTTAGAGCTTAGATTTTTTTCTCCTTAGAAAGTACATACCAAATAAATGACTGTTATACAGGTACTTAGAGTGATAATAGGTACTCCCACACCTCCTGCCAAAAAGACTTTATGTATGCTTATAGGTTTGTGTGAAATGCTGGTTGTAATAATACTTAGGCTCGTGTAAATTGTATTTTTCACAATCTGGAAATAAGGAAGTGAAAAAATTGGTAAGAACTCAGAGAGAGCTCCACTAATTTTACTATATTTATAAACTGAAAAATATTTATACTTTATATTTTCTATATAATTTTTTCTAACATTTTTATTTTATAGAAAAAAGTCAGTTTTCCTTTTCAAGAATTCTTTGTATCAGGCAGCTGCTTTGTAGACGCTAGAATGCTATTTTTGACACCTGACATTAATGCCCCAAATTCACTATTGAAAGACCTGTACTTGCTTTTATAGATTTGACTTTGAACCAAATGAAATTTATTGTGCATATTTCCATATTAATTAGGAACAACATAGGGTTGGGTGAAGCCAGATTGAGGTAATCAAATATCCTTACGAATAAAGAGAAAACATTTTTTAAAAAGCTATTTATTTTTAAATTTTGAAAAGATACAACATCTGAGGATTCTTTGAAATTTGGTATCATATTTTTGACATCTGTGTTTATAACTTTGTTCCTTTCAAGTGAATGTGAATTTAAATAACACCAGAATTATATACAAGAGGCCAGTTAGATTTCAGATGGAAGTGTTTGAAAAATGTTTTCTTCAGAATACCTTTAAAAAACATATCTTTGTTTATTGTTGTAAGTTATATGTTCTAATTAATTTTGTTGTGTGAGGTGTGGTTGATATTTGCATGATATTAAAGAAAAATTTATCTTATTAAATTATAAAATTCAACATGTTTTTAATGTAGATTCTTTCATTTCTGTGTTACTCTTCTCTCTTCACTGGACCATTCCCAAGTGCATTTAAGCATGTTCTTGTATCTGGCATTTTTAAGAGGCTCCAGCCTCACTTCTCTTTTTTCCTTCACAGCAAAACTCTTCAGATATTGTATGCATTGCTGTTACCAATTTCTTATCTCTAATTCATTCTTCAGCATCTCAAGTCTGGTGTCAATGACATTATTCCAGTAGCGTCCATATTGTCAAATACAAGAGACACTCCTCTGACTTCTTACAGCACCTCTCAGGAGAATTTGACAGAATTGGTCACACTTTACTTCCTTTAAGCACTGTCTTATAATGGTTTCCATAACACCAAGTATTCCTGGTTTTCTTTCTCTTTTGATAGAAATCAGTCTTCTACACCAGCTTAAATATTGGAATTCATCAAGGTTTTCTCCTAGACCCTCGTATCCATCCCTTTATGTTGTCGTCTTTTTCTAGTCTTCCTTTGTTCTCTTTGATACCTAGACATTCACACAAACATAACTGGCTATCTGTCAACTGATTGATCAACTATTGCATTTCCAGTTCTCAGAGGTAAATTCCTCCCCAGTGTTAACTTATTTCTCTATGTGGTTACAATATCTTCTGTATGCACAGTGAAGGCCATTTTCAGCGATAGTTTTTGGTTTTTAAATTGTGGACAGATACTTTTAAAAGTAGTTTTGATTTGCCTTAGAAAGTCACAGCAAGAATTCATTTGTTCCAGGACAAGTTTTGATAAGGAGTCTGGAGTTCCTAGATTTATACTGTATTCCCAGGAGTGAAAGAGGCTTGAGATTCCTCTACAGAGAGAAATCCCTCTATTCTTACATGATTCCTTCTTATTCTCGTGTGCTTGTAGGCAGAGTGTATCAAGGCTCTGTTTCCCAGGATACATAGACCAGCAGCCACTCATGACTTCTGACTTACTGTAGATCATTCCCTTCTAACCCTTGTGTAAGGTTGTTTAAAAACATCAGTTTTACTTTCAGCTCTACTGCTAAACAAGTTGAATAATTTTAGGCAAGCCTCCTCAACTATCTGATCTAACACTTGTCATTTATTTCTAATAAATAAGTTGAATTGGTTGCAAGGTCACAATAGTCTTAAATTTCAATTTTTGTATCAGTTTACTTTCTATTGACCCATTAAACTAAAAATACTTGGTAATATATAGCAGTCAATATGCCTGGCTTTTTTCTTTTTGCAATAACTTTCGATTCTATGGCTGTGAAACAACTTCTCCTAGTATAATTTTATCTGTTTACTCAATGAGTGAAATAATATATTTATATGAATGCAGTTTTCATTGTTACATTAAGTTAATGTTCTTGAAGACAAATCACACCCATTTGTTGATAGTAATATTTTTGTGCAACAAATTAGCACTTTTAGAAAGAGAATGGCCAATATTATTGATTAAACAACACATTCACAAGTAATCATCCATGTTGCGCATGCATTCAGTACAGTGTCTTTCCAAGTCATGTTCAATAACATTTAAAATGCAAGATAAATGAAAATAAATTGGGACTTAGAAGCAAGAAACAGTAACTTGCAAAGAATATTGTGACGCTTTGTTATTTCACAAATAATTATTGCTAGGAATTGGATTTTGTTTTTCTTTTTCAGTTTTATGGAGGAAGCTTTGAATTGCCATAATAGTTTAGAGCAGGCAACTGGAACTACCTAATGTTCTTTCTTAAATTACCACAAAAGAACTAAAATAAAACTGCTATTCCTATGGGATTTTTTTTTTCCTTTCTATTTAACATTCAGATCTAAACATTAGTCATTCACCTGACTTGAGACCAATCCAGTGTAACACTAAAAGGATGAAGGGATATTTAAATGTTGCCAGGAACCTTGAACAACTGGCTAAAATGGTAACAGATTGGAACTTAAACATTTTGTTGATCATCCTCAAATTTCTAATTAGAAATGTCGGTTTATATAAATATGTACTATATTACCAAATTGTTTTTAATTTTTTTAAATTGAATTATAATTGATTTACAGTGTTGTGTTTCTGGTGTACAGGATAGTGATTCAGTTATATATATATATTATTTTTCTTTTCCATTATAAGTTACTATAAGCTATTGAATAGTTCCCTGTGCTATACAGTAAGACCTTGTTTATTTTGTGTATAGTAATTTATACCTGCTAATTTCAAACTTATAATTTATCCCTCCTCACCTGTTTTCCCCTTTGGCAACCAAAGAAAACAAAGTTAGTTTGTTTTCTATATCTGTGAGTCTGTTTCTGTTTTGTAAATAAGTTAATTTGCATCATTTTTATGCGTCCACGTACAAGTGATATCATATGATATTGTCTGTCTGACTTGCTTCACTTAGTATAATAATCTCTAGGTCCATCTGTGTTGTTGCAAATAGCATTATTTCATTCTTTTTATGGCTGAGTAGTATTCCATTATAAAATAATAAATGCTGGAGAGGGTGTGGAAAAAAGGGAACCTCCTACACTGTTGGTGGGAATACAATTTGGTGCAGCCACTATGGAGAACACTATGGAGATTCCTTAAACAAACAAACAAACAAGCAAGCAAAACCTAAAAATAGAGTCACCAAATGATCTAGCAATCCCTTTCCTAGGCATATATCCAGAACAATATTATAAATCCCTTAATTCAAAAAGGTACATGCACTCCAGAATTCATAGCAGCACTGTTTACAATAGCCAAGACATGGAAGCAACCCACATTACCTATTTTTTTTTTAACATCTTTGCACACAGTACTGGGTGAAGCTTAAAAGGAAGTTGAGTATCAGTAATTTATTTTTATTGGATCACTTCTTTTTCTTTTATGCTCTAAAGTTGAGAATGTTGAATATATGTATGGATAGAAAACTTGTCAATTCCTACTTTGTGATCCACATGGCATATCATCTTATCAGTCATTAGGTGAACTGTAAAGTAATTTAGGGGGCATTTTCTAAATCCAGGTATGTATATTTAAACACTCCTTAAACACTATTCTTTGAAATGAACTATATCGTAAAAAAGTGTTCCCCAGTCAAATAGGTTTAAGAAATGCTGTGATAAATGAAGTTACAGCAATATATTTGTTACATGATTTATTAGAGCTTTTCATAAGCCAATTTTCATAATAAATCTCTAATAAAAGAGTACAAGTTACATAGTTTTCTTTCTCTTATTTCACTTTAAGCAAATAGTTATCAAAAAGCTTTCTAATAGGTCTTTGCGGTTTTTAATGTGTGTAGGCTAGTTTATGTAAAAGGATTAGGTATTTTATGTCTTTCATTCAAAATGAATGAGACTGTCAAGAGCTTCATATGATCACACAGATCTTCGAAGAAGTACATTTGAAGCTCATCTTCTTGATTATATCTTGTGGAAAGGTTAGTTAATTTACTTAACTCAGCTTCTTTGTAAAGAAAACAGAGACATAAAAAATACCTATCTTTTGGTATTTTCAACTTGGCTCATATCAAGTTACTATTATAATGGAATCTTGAATATTAATTCCAGTGATGAGGCTTCTGCTTTAATCCATTACTATGTGTTTTTAGATTATCCAACTTGGATTTCTGTTCAACTGTATGTCTTGGAATATCGGCCTTTCCCAAAGGGCTGCTTGGTACCTACCAATTCATGCCAACAGACTTCATCTTGGAAAGTACATTCTTCTCATATGTGATCCATTTCTCACCACTTTTCTTCAAATCTGCCTTATGACTGGCTCTATCCTGATTCCAGTCTCCACTCCAACTTGATTTACATGAGTTGTTTTGAATGTTTATATTCTCTGTATTTGAATAGGATGTGTTCATATAGAGAATGTGTGTGCACATGTATGTGTATTTTCAAATAAGTAAATTTACACATCTGACACCAGCAGCCTCTTAAACTTCTTTTTGAATTGAAGAAAAATTAACAGTAAAATCACTGAATTTAATTAATTTTCAAAGATGGAAGGTAGGGTATTCATAAATGATTTAGTAGGTAGAGGAAGTCATAGCCTAAAGTGAAACAGGATAAGTGGCTGAGACGCAGAGAATTTGGAGGCACCCGGCACCACAAAATGAAAAGACAAGATAAAAGACAGAAAACAAGGAAATGACTTACAAGTCTATATTTGCAATAGTCAGTCTGAACTCTGCTTGCCCCCTACCCCTTGCACACACATGCAAACAGAAAAAGCAAACATCCGGATGTTTCTTTCACCCAAGTGATGGATTTCTACAGTCATCAAATCTAATCTCCTAGTCAGAACTGTTGTCACACAATTTAGGTTTCAAATTGTGTGATCTGCCTGGTTTTGGACATTCAAAGAAAAGAAGTGGATATAAAGTGGTTCCAGTGTTCAATCAGGGTTTCAGAAGTAGAAAACTGATAGAACTGGGGAGGGACAAAATGTGAAGGAAAAAAGGGATGAGGATTCCTAATTCTGATGAGAGAAATATTCACATTAAAAAGGCACAATAGATCCTAGACAGAATAAGTATACCTTCCCACGTAAACACTTCATAGTGAACTTCAAAAACAAGCGAAAGATCTCAAAGAAACAGAACAGATACTGTCTGTGCCACTGGATGATAGACTAACAGCAGATATCTCCATAGTTTTGGCAGAAGTCAAAGACAGTAGTTAGAAAATGCAAAACGTCAATTTAAAAGATGATTAACTTAGAAATGGATACATATATAATTAATCAAGTAATGATGAGGCAAACTCAACAAAGCTACTTCAGGTTAAAAAAAATATTCAAAGTAAGGAAGAAGAAAGAAAGAAGCTTAAAAATCAGACTAGAAAAGTCACAGAAGGAACGAATGAGCTGAATTCATGAGTTTATGACTAATCACAACAAATATTAACTTTATAATGTTTTAAAAATCTGAGGGCACAACTTGTAAACAGTAGAAGAGACAATGAATTTTTATACAAATATTTAAATAGTCTGCATTAGCCATATAATATCGAAAAAATGTACATTGAAAACAAACATATGTGCACATAATACTTTCTTGAAGCATTGTACTTAGGTCCTTGCTATCACAATGTGAACATAAATGAGAGGGAAAAAAGATATGATAAGCTATATAATATAGTGGCTAAGGGCTTGGGAACTTGAGTAAGAAAATTTAATACTTGCCTCTGTCATTTGTTAGTTGTATGACATTGAGCAAATCACTTAATCTCCCTCAATCCAATTATTCAATGAGAACCATAATAGTAATTACTTGATAGGGTGATCATGTGTTCCATTATGTCCAATTGAGAAGTTCCCTGGAATGTAGGATGTTCAGGGCTAACACCAGGACAGTCCTTGGAAATGGGAAGTTAGTCACAGTAAGTGAAGAATAAATAAATTAAAGCAACTCATGGTACTTAACATATTTTTTGGCAGAGTGAGTAGCTCTTATTACTACAAAAAACAGTAAAAACATGAGAGTTCTTATATTTTCCTTCTTTCATCAATCTATCTAGTCACTGATCTTATATTAAAAACATACAATATTCTATATTCAAATGCAATTTGAGATTGTCAAACTTGGATTTCTATTCAGTCCTATCTTCCTGTTATCTTCTGTCCAAATGTCTTCAAGATCTTCTACTTGTTTTTCTAGTATACTATAATGTGTCAAGGTGGGGAAGTATTTATACTTCTTTTGTCAAAAAGATAAATAGTAGAGGATTCTAAGTAGAAAAAAAAAGACATATTAGCAAATACACACAGTAAATTATTTCTGCTACTATGCACATTGTGGGGAAGTGAGCTACATGGAGAAAGGGAGTTGCCAGTTAGGTCCGTGTATATCGTCAGGAGGGTAAGGAAGTGCGCAGGGAGAAAAGAAAATCTTCGTATGTAAAATAACACTTGAAACACTTGAATGGTATGTAGGCTTTAGACAGTTGAATTGGGTGAAGTTCTTAAGAAGAGAAAACATCTTGAACAAGCTATGACTTTCCCACAAGTCCCCACTTCTTCATTATCTCCATGACAAATCTCTTGAAGAGAAACCAAAAAATGCTATTTTAGAAGATTAGCTTTCATCACACTTTTATGGCAGAG
Organism: Vicugna pacos; assembly: GCF_048564905.1. NCBI lineage: Eukaryota > Metazoa > Chordata > Mammalia > Artiodactyla > Camelidae > Vicugna > Vicugna pacos. The sequence goes on from NC_132997.1 coordinate 63,335,497, forward strand.
ACTTGACCTGACTATGTATTTGCAGGGTGGATTTTGATGTCCAGATATTTAAATTGAGTTTTCTAGTTACCCAGAATTCATAAGATCAGAGAAGGAGATTTGGTTCCTCTTCTCCAAAAACAGCTTTGGTCAGTCAAGAGATGAGAACAAGGAAGAATGCGTAGATTCAAGCACAAAATTGACTAAAGGGTATGACTTGTAATTAATTTCACTGAAATTTAGGAGCCAATTCCCATAGTGGCCAGTTCCAACATAGGCCAAGATTGTTGACTAATTGAATATTAAAGATTTGATATTTTTGGTTACCTGAAAACAGTGATAAAACAACAAAAGAGTATTGAGGCTATGCCAAAATATATTCCAAAACACATTTAAATGATATGAGGTTAGAAGTAAGATCATACTTTTTCCATGTTCTTTTCACAGATGTACAGCTAGATAGCTCCATGTTTAACTTGTTGCTTGCATATTCAAATAATTACTTAACCTCTCATATCCTTAATTTCTGATCTAAATTGGGAATGTCAAATACGCCTCAGCTGTTTTTGTGAGGATCAGAATAATAACATGGGTGAAATTGTTTTCTTGGACTAGATCAATAGTTTTCCATTGTCCATACTATTAAGATTTGCTAGAAGTGCCTCAAAGGAGTGGAAATAATAGAATTCAGATTTTTTCCACTCACTGTCATTTTCCATTGGGACAGCTGATTGAGTCTCACATTATTTTTTTAAGAGTTTATGGCAAGTATTAACTTTAAAAAGATAATTTCAAAATCTGTGGTCCATATCTCTATAATAAATGCTAACAAAATATTTCATAAAATATTTGTTTATTTATTTACTGTTAGATTTGCATGGATATAATTTCTCTTCCACAAAGAAACATAATAAATCTAAAATAATTACAAATGACTGTTAGACAGATTTATTAAAAAGCACCATATGCTCTGAAAAATATATCTAGTTTGCACTGCTGGAAGTCTTTTAGTCTTGGATTTCAGAGGAGTTGTACCATATTGTATGAAACCTTTTTCCAAGTTCAGAAAATAATATAAACAAATGTGAACCTTACTATGAAATTTTTTCCTTTAAAAAAGCACATTCTCTAAAGAAATACAGCCATAAAACAGAATGTCTCAACTTTCCTTCTGGCCTATTTATAAGCATAAACGTCCTATAAATAGTAGATTTACATTATCAATTTTTGAGTAGCTCATTATTGAACTGAAAATATTATGTATTTTCAATATTTATTTCACAGTAAGTTTCACAATGAAGATGTTAGGTGTTTCTCACAATAGTTATTTAGTTCTTAGACTTAACAAAACCATTACAAATGCTTATCCATCCTTTGCTAAGATCACATGCTTGGTCCACAGGAAGTCCAGTGGGTCAATGTGATGCTTCTGATTTAATCCACCTTGCTGCCTTGTAGGTTGGTGCACAACCGTAGTTAGGTTGCTTGATGTTCATTATCTTAACAAGATAGATATCTTAACAAGTATGTCTTAGTGTATGTGAGTTTTAAAAACTGTTTCCCCATGAAAGTCTAATCAAGAATGAGTTTTCTCTTCATAGTAGAGGAGAAGTTAAAATGTGAATGAAAGTTTTATTTAAGAACAAATTAGATTGCCTCATTTAAAAATATATAAATTTGAAACTTCACGCCCATATCATTCAAATTGGATTTTATAATTTAACTGTTTTGAATACACTTTTCTTGAACCTATTTGTTTTATTCCAAGCAATAAATTCTAGTTTACTTACATATTTTTAGAGAGTCTGCCTTTTAGGTATTTTGGGTGTTTTGTTTAACTTTTTCCTCCAACTGCATTAATAGCTTCCTATCTCTGATACTTTGTTAATGAATGTGTGAACACAATACCATAACAATAAAATTGATATGCATGATATAATCTCAGAGATCTGAAAGTTTCCCAGTTTTTCTAACTTACGGTAATTTAAATGCTGCTTGGGTCAGCATTAATTTAAAAAGGGAAATTTGCTTTTGTAAGGGGAAATTACATTTTAATTTCTTATCATCAAAAGGAAAACAAAGCCACATCCATACTCATATTACCTCTTTCTGTGTTTAATTTTTTTTATTATTGTCTTTCTTTCTTACCAATTAGTGAACTTCTTCATTGCAGCTTTCTCAGCAAATGTATTCTTTCACAAATAGTAAGTCTTCAACAAACATTTTTGAATAGTAGAAGTAACAAAGAAAGAGAAATGAAGAGGTTAGAAGGCCAGTCTTAAGATTTTATGAGGTTTGCCAGTGAAGGACCAGAATACTTACTTGCAACTACACAGATGATATAATTAACTGAATTGCAGATTTTGTGTTTTATTTATCTTTATGTCCGGTTTAGTTTTCTATACATTGCCTTGTGCATAATGGACATGTCATTAATTTATTTCTTTTTTAATCGACTATTGTTTGCTGCAATTTAGACAGTATTTCAAGGCTAAGATTCTTAGATATTAAGAACATTACATTGGCCCTTTAAAATGCATTGCTAATAACCTTACTGTGGCAGTCATTTTGCATTATATATGTATATCACATCATCATATTATACACATTAAGCTTACACAAGGTTATATGACATTTACATCTCAATGAAGCTGGAAAAATTGTAAATGCACTGGTAAAGTTTTTTTTGCGTTGAACATGTGTAATGAAATTGCTTGATACTGACTGAAATGAAGCCAGCTTCATTTCTGAACTTTTATCAAATATTAAACTTCAATATCCGTAAGTGTCTTTTTTTTTAACACTTATGATGCTTTTGGTTGCAAATACTATAAGACCCAACAAAAATAGGTTTAAACAAAAGAGAAGTACATTGATCCATTCAATTGTAAAGATCCAGAATTTGTATAGATCTTAGAAACTGCTTGGTTAAGGCTCTGACTCTAATTCTCTGAGGCTCCCTTTTCTGGGAACTCATTTTGACTTTGTGTAGAAAAATGGCAGTCTTAGTTTTAGGAATCATCTGCACACCAAATTTTTGGAAAGACATACCCTCTCCCCTCCCCACCCCATATATATATGTGACTTAAGCAAAAGCCCAAAATACAAGCTACATAGACTGATCAAAATCACATGACTGTTGCAACAAGAGAACTGCATATAGTGATTAGCTGAGCATCATTTATTCATTTATCTGCAACGAGATGTGATCCATGCCTCTCCCAATGTTCATGATAACTAACAGAGGTCATGGTTCTGGGGAAAAGTCAAATAGGAATTGATACTTAGGACACAAAGTGTAGACAGTATGCTCATAACTCTTATGTTTTGTATATTTTCATATTGTTAATCCTTCCATACTTTGAATGCTTCCATACTTTGAATCTTTCTATAATCTTAAAAACTTCAAAGTCACACATAAGTATATGATTAGTACAATAGCAAAAATAATATTTAAAAATAATGAAAAATATGAATTACTATAAAGTCAATATGAAAAAAGCTGTGAGCTGTGTAATCAAGCCTGGGTCATTCTTATATAGATTCTGGAAACTGAAAACTGGTAAGATCTCTTAGCAGAAAACAAAACAAAAATACTATCACAACTAATTTTCAAACATTTCTACATTTCTGGGAGGGTAGTAACACTTTTTGAGAATTTTCAATTAGTTGCTTACCCCCTTTACATGTGTATATTTGTGTATATTGACTTGAACATACATAGGTATATAATGTTTATGCATAACATATGTGTATATAAACACACATACAAATGTATCTCCCTTGAGATATAAATACTTCTAGAGAAATTATAGTTTGTTGCTTTCTAGCTCTAGAGATGGCAAGTCTTACTATTTGAATTTGACATCTGTATGTATGAGAAAAATACGATCTATTAGAAAGGCACGTCAAAGTGTTTCGGTAAGATACTATGAAGTACTGGTTATAAGCAACCTTCTGGATTCAATTGCTTGGTATAAAAACCCATCTTCATCTCTTCTTACCCATGTTACTTTGTCTAAGTTTTTTTGAACTTCCGTTTCCTTACCTAGGAGTGAACATAATCATGGTACCTTTCTCATATGATTGTTGTAAAGACAATTAAGATAACTCATATGGACACCTAAAAATTATCTATTGTGAATAATTGCTTAATGAACTTAGCCAATTCTGTATCTATTAATATGATTATGAATTTATCACCCCAACAATGATATTGAAAAATTCTCTCACTCCTACTTAACAATTCAAATTCAGATCTATTTTGACTTTTCAGACTTTTATCTGGGGAGACAATTCAATGGAGAAAGAGAAGTACAAAATCAAATATAAATAGCACACTAACTCTTATATTTTTCCTTTGGGATTATATTTTTCTAAACATATTTCTTATTTTCCTTCTCAGTCATGCGTTCCTAATTAATTTTTGGCCATAGTTGACTCTTGTGCACCTATGTAACTCAAGTTTTGCCAGTTTACTTACCTGGCTTGGCAGAAAGCAATGCTGTAACCCCTGAGAGTCCCTGAGAGCAAAGCCTCTCCCCCGACCACTTTCCCCTGATGCCTTCCTTCAGCTCAGGCTAGAGGAACGTGTTGTCCAAGGTTGCACTCTTTTAAAAAGAACATATAGAGCTTTGCCTGTGAGCATAAGACAAGAAGATATTCTTCCAAATCTCTTCTTCCCACCTGTCAAACTGCCGAGGAAAAGAAATCCCTCAGAGGATTTTAAAAATAGGCCTCTACTGCAAACCACAGATTGATTTTTTTTTCCTGTGTTATTTTAAATCAGATGCTCCTAAGGCCTAACATTATCTAGAGTCAAACTTTAATTAGTATTTAAATAAGGCATTGCCTGTGTTTTAAGCTGCGAGGTGATGAGTGCCCACTGTATTATTTTTAAAATGTAAATGTAATGATTTATATGTGTATGAAATTCACCACGTGTTAATCATGTATCCGTGTAGCTGTGTACACACAGGTGTATACATGGATATATATATTAAGCTTCTATCCCTATTTACTCCTTTCAATGTCTTCAGAAGTCATTAAGATTCACAAATTGTATATAGATGCTATAACTTACTAAAGGCATGGGATTAATTAGAGCAACCCTGATGTTAATCATAGCAACCCTGATATTAATCATCAAATAAGGAGATTAAGTCATATAAAGTTGCTAGTTTTAAAAATCAAAATGCAGTTTAATAAGTGCAGTTTTATGTGGTTCAATCTAGTATTTAGGTACTGTGTTGTCGGTAAAAGCCCCTTTATAGCAACCATGTTCAAAAGGCTCCACTGTCACTCCCGTCTTATTTCTCCTCTTATTCCACTTTCTAGGCACCTTTTCCCCACTTCCTCAATCCCTGGGCTTCGGGGATCCCATAAGTATATGGCATTTCTGCTGCTTTCTTATGTGGTGTACTTTGGATCACTTTGTTTTAGTCAATTGTCTTCTCTTCCTTTACAAGAGGGCATGGGGAGAGTGTAGGGAGTTGTAGAAGTGTTTAGGGGGAGACACATCTTTTCATAATTTATAACCAAACTTGTCCCCCAAAGAAACTTGATCTAATCAAATAAATATCATCTTCCTATCCGAAATCAGTCCGGATGATCAATATTAGCCGTCATTAAAAGCATTTCCCCCCAATTACATTATAACTAACAATTACATTAACATAAACTGCAGATGTTGTAATATAATTTAGTGAAATTAACAATAAATTCTGACTCTTCTAAGATGAGTTCCGGGATAGAAGCTGAGTTTATCAAGAGTGACCCTGGATGACTGTATTTATTCACACCTGGTTATGCCAAGAACACTGAATTTGTTTTCAGGACAAATGCTTTGCTTTCCATTCTCTCCTGGCCTCATTTATTATAAAATCATGAGGCACTCATGATGCACGTGTTCACTCTTTGATAAGTATTTAAAATCAGGATCTTTTCAAAATTCTTCTTTGTGACAAGTCTTTCACATTATTATTCTCTCATATTGTTTCAGCCTTGACATATTGAATCATCATATTGTTCAGAAATAACAAGATCAATCTAAGAACTACATGAATGTATTTTTATTCTTGTCCCTTTATTCTAAGGTGAGAACTACCTAGCAACAGTTGTGATAATGATAGCCCCAAATTTCAACAGGATTTATTTGATATATAAATCAAGTATTAATATTTATAATAAATAAATAGTTTAAGCATATACTTAAATAGGCTCTTTATTGGTTGCATTTTTGGATAGATGCCTAGTTAGGAGAGATTAATTAGTAGGGTAGTGGGCACCGGTGAGTAAGGGTAGAGATCTGTATTCATTGTGATTTAGACAAGTGGTGTGGCAAGGAATAAAGGATTTTAACTGGTGAATGACATATCCAGAGAGGATTCCATTGAAGATAGTAGGAGAGGAATTTGAGATTTCTTCGCCTGCTAAGAGTGGGAAAGTTTGGAAAAAGGAAGGTATTTAAAGATTTGTTTAAAGTTTACGTTTGATCCTTTGTATAAATATCCTTTACATTCCCCAGAGAAAAGACCTATAATGTAGATACATTTTCTCCTTCAAAGCTTCTGGAGTCCAATTTGAATGTGTTAAAATATATTCTATTCATGTATTTTTTGAAAACCTTGATGGACAGAAACATGGTGTAAGATGACCCAACTGTTGTGTTATAAGAAGAAATACATGTTTCATTTCATATTTGAAGAGAGTTCACTTTGTTTCTATGAGCAATCAGGCAGATTTTCACTTACATGAATATACTGTTGGCTTACTCTGAAAAAGGTAACTCAAGGCTTTTATGGTATGCCATAGTAGAATTTTAATATGTATACATTATGTAAATTACCTGTTAGAATAATACTGCTAAAATTAAAATAAACTCAAGGTGCCTTTAAATAAATTCAATTGAAAAGGCTAATAGAACCAAAAAGAGAGAGAATTGCACATAAGAAAATACTCAGAATGTAAAAAGCCTAATGAGATTAACTTATGAGTTTGTTAATGTCTATATTATGTCAAAATCATAGTCAAAACTGGAAGGTCAGTAATTGTTTATCCAGATATTTAGAGCAAAACAAGCAGGTGAAATGTTTACAAAACACAGAAGATTGAAGGAGAGAGGAAAATACAGAGAATAAATAAGTATTTTCTTTGTTTAGGGCTAACTCAATAATGTGAGATATGAGATAGAATATGAAATGTCCTGTCTGGTAACTTTTTTAAGAAAAAAGCATAGATTCTTTATCTTCATTAGCTGAATTGAAAGTACATCAAGTTAAATTAGATTAGATCTATGCAAATGTTACCCTTAGAGCATGATAATTGGCTTTTTGAGCACAGAAATATCTTTTTTGAAGTGGATTGCCTGTTGGTGTTAAGGCTTCAGATCCATAATGGATGACCACTGATCATCGCCCACTTAGAGGCAAGGAGGGCAATTACACATGTTCACAAACATTAAATATAGTACAAAATATTGTCACTCTTGTTGGAAATGCATTTATCTACACTTCATCCCTTGAACTCTGTAATTCTGCAATTTTATGTGTCATTAACCAAAGCTCATCTTAGGTAGCTATTACATTATAAAGTCTTTGCTTTTATTTGCGTTAGAAATAGACCTCTTTTTGTGTCCTAGTATTCCTTGGAGCCCTGGAAACAAGTCCAGCCTCTTTCCCCAGAGAGCTATTCAGAGTTTGAAGTGAGTTATGTACTTCAGCAATTCCTTCTAGAAGATTTTGTCCCCATTTCAAGTATCAGTTCCTCATGTAACATTGTTATCACCATAACTAGTCATCCCTGAATGCTCCCTTTACCTTTTAAAAATATAGTGCCCTGTTTAAGAGCAGTAATTTTGAAGTCAAATTGTTCTGTTAGTTATTAGCCAGGTGATTTGGGACTGTTATTTAATCTCTTTGTACCTGTTTCCTCATGTGTAAAAAGGGAGTAACAGTAATAATTACCTCATAAGATTATTGTTGTGAAGATTAAATAGGTTCATTTTACTATGGCACTTATGTGTTAGGCATTATTGTCGTTATTATAGAAAAGTATTATTCTAAAGTTATCTTCACCTTCATTCTAAATACTCATTCAGCATGCAAAAATTTTATGCATTGTAATACATAGTCAACTCACTGACTTACTAAAACCCCAACATGAATTTACACTCTCCGTTCACAGGCACAGTTGCTAATCCAGGATTCCCTTATGCACTTGCTTTATTGAGCTGAGTGTGGAACCTTACATTGGTCTGTATTACATTTAGTTTCTTAGTTTCAGCGTATTATTTTACCCTAGCGAATTTGATTGGATCCTGACTGCATCATTTAGTGTATTTAGGTTTTCAAAGGAATGCTTTATCAAAATACATTTACATACATGATTAATATGCTTTCTAAGCTTTAATTCAGGTCACAGGTAACAAATGTGAGAAGAACTAGGTTAAGGAGATAAATTTAGTAAATGCCATGAAAGGCTTCTCTGAAGATTGACATTGCACATTTTTAGGTACTTTTAGATACTGTCCTCCTGAAATTGTTGATCTAAGTGTCCTTGCAGTAGCCAACATGTGCCTATACAGTTTTCATGTCTCTGTAAGAATTTATCAAATACCTTCATGATAAATACACCATTAAAAATATCATGTACATAAGAACCTTTGTATTCTTATCACTTCCAATCTCTTAGTGCTGTTTAAGAAACAGATGAGTTCAATTTGTAATACCTTATTCTTTTTTAAAATGTACTGAAGTACAGTCAGTTACAGTGTGTCAATTTCTGGTGTGCAGCACCATGTCCCAGTCATGCGTGTACATACATATATTCATTTTCATATTCTTTTTCATTAAAGGTTATATAATAACTTATTCTTAATGAAGCTGTTCAAGTTCTCGGTGAATATTTTTCTGGACAGTTCTTTAATATCCCTTAAATATTTCTAGAACCAATATTGGGATGAATTTTTAGACTAGCTTTCATATGTGTGTTTCTTTTTTTTTTAAGTAATAGTATTTGCCATTTCCATTCTCCTAGCACTTTTATTCTAATTCTGTAATTACCAATATTAGTTATTTAGTGAAATCCTGACAGAGTTTTCTGAGAATCTGAAAAGGCAATGACTGAGCTAGCAGAATGCTCAGTTCAGAGAAACCAGGTGTTTTTGTGTACTGTAGTTCTGTGATGCAGTTAGAGATGGAAGGGATGGAGATACAGAATTATTAGGTACAACTCACTTCAACTTAAGGACAGTGTCATTCCAGAAATCTTGGATTCTAAACCCTATAACTGGCAACATAACCAGTTTTAATAATTTAGGACTCTGCAGTGTACTAAATTGCAAAGTATAAAAATCCCCTAGTAATTTGTGAAACAGCCATGTTTTTCTATACTTTACTTTCATCTACTCTGCAAAGTTTTCCAAGCCATATTAAACTTTGAATTCAATTCTCCTGCATATATTATATACCATATCTCACGTAAGTAATAGACTTTGATATACTGTTTCCTACTCCTGTTTTTTTAAGGAAATTCCCCCTCTTCCTTTCCCTCTCTCTTTCCATTCACCTTAGTAACTTCTAACTATCATTAATGTTTATCTTAAGTCACTTAACTCTGGGAAGCCTTCTCTTACACCGCAAGTTCCCTTCCCTCCATTCACCTAACCTATATTAGATGTTACTGCTGTGAGCTTCTATGTTCTGTATGACTTACCTGAAACACTTATTATACACTCTTTTAATAGCTAGTTCACACACCTGCAGCTCCACTGAATCTTAACAATAAGAAAAAAAAAACTATCATGTATTAAATCCTTATTATATACAAATATACATATAAACATGTATATGAATGTATATTTTTCTTGATATCTCTATGATGGAGTTATATAAAAATAATTGACACAGAAGACTTCGGTAACTTGTACAAGATCACACAGCTATCAACTCAGAATTTCCTGCCATAGACACCTAGTAAATAAATTAATATCTTAAAAAATCTAAAATGAAAATCAGTACCCAAATGATTAAGATATGGAATAACAATACCCCCTTTTGCAATTATTTTCTAAACAAGAAGCAAATAGACCCAATGACAATATGCTGGAGACATTTCTAATTTTCACACAAGAACTCAACTGTTGTATGCCCAGAGGTTAAAATGCTCACATGCACTGAGTGCTCAAAATACTTGTTGATGAAATTAGTCATTTTAGAGGGTTTCCAAAGGCAGAGCTTGCACCTGAAGACATGTGTGTTTTGCTTGCTTTGTGAGATTTGAACTGAGGTCTCATTTAGCTCTTTGATGGTCGTGCGTACCTCTATTTGTGCTATGTGATTTTATCAATCCTTAAAATCTCTCGAAAAACAAGGACTAGGATTCACCTGAATCCCAAATAAATACGCATGAAAAGATCTCTCAAACTGGTATTTACTTTCCATATGCATTAAAAGTATAGCATTAACTTTAGGATTTCCAGGACAGTGCATGACATGGTAAAAAGTGGAACTACATTAAAGGATATGTCCTTGGTGGCTGCTCAGAATTCTGAACTTACTCAACCTTTCAGAACTCTGAAGCTTTTTGATGGAGATACATTTTTGTATTACTGCATTCAAAAGAAACATTTTATTAGGAATAGAAGGCCAGAGTATTTAAAAGTTTTGAAAGGAACAGGATGCATGGGAATATTACTTATGCAATATTTGAGTATAAGATATTTTTCAAGTTGTGTATGTATATATCGTACAATATAGATATGTACACATGTATACTCATATATGTGTATATACTGCATATATTTCACAGTAAAATATCTACAGATTTTACATACATAAAGTATCAATATCCATGGAGCCGTTCTAGTTGAATATACTGTGCTGAATTGTGTAATACTTCTTCAGCTGGATTGTGTTTACTGAGTTTTACCAAAGATTGTTACATGAGCATGTGTGATTTTAATTTAAAGGAAATTAATTTTAATCTCTTAGGCTATCCCATTGTCCTTTTTTATTTGTATATGTGTGCATGTGTGTGTATGGTTGTGTGTGAGAAATTTAGGAATTTCTCTAGTATATTATCAATGGGTCTGTTTGCTTTATTTTCTAGTTTAGAAGATAAATCCAAGAGTGACATATTTATCTCATAACTTGATCAGTTGGAAACTGATTCGCATTTTAGGTTCGTAGAGATAATAATTTAGTAACTAGGGGTATTTATTTTGCTGTTACAAATATCCATGTGTTGTGTGTGTGTATCCTTCAAGCCAGGATAGTGTGTGTAAGTGTGCATGTGTGTGTGTTCACCTGTTTGAACTATTTGTTCCTCTATAGAGTGTGCTTCTTTCTTCAAGATCTAGTTTGGTGATCTAAAGCTAGTCACTCCCTTAGATGATTGTAACTGTCATGATGTCAGTAAGGCTTACATTTCCTTCACATGAGAGAAGACAAATGTTTCATTTAAATTAGTCCTAATTCTGTCATTTCAGCAGTCTGATTATGTAAGCAGTGGTGAAGCCTGGCTAGTCACCCTTGTTTTCTGCACTTACATTGAGCAATTCTGAAACTGCTGTCAGCAGACGTGATTAGAGCATGCTGAAATAGGAACATCAAATAAGGATATTTCAAAGCCCTCATGAGCTAACTACACAAAACAGTAGCAAATTATCAGAGTGTTGCTTCTGCCACAAGCATAGATGCAAATTAAAACACCCTTGGGTTACAAATGTGAATAGCATCATATAAGCTAGAAAAAAATTTAATATTTAATTCCATACATAAGCAAAACATTTGAGAAATGATTTTAAGGGGTGAAAACTGATTTTTCATGTTTGCAAATATGACCCAAATTAAACCTAGAATCAAAATATATATTTGATGTGAAAATAGCCTTCTTTATAGCAACTCCTCTAAAATACATTTGTGTATAAAGAATTGCTCACCATCTATGCACCTTAACAGTCAGTTTTTTTCATTATTCTGCGTTTTCTAATTCTTATTCATGTGTACACATATATTAGCATAGCGTCATAAACTCATGTTCATGTTCTGTACCTTTTTACTCAATTTATTAATCAAACCTTTTTTCCATGTGGCTGCAAAGAATTCACAATTATAATTTTAAAAATGGAATAGTATTACTTCATAAATTCTCTCATTTTAAATGTATGACTTAATAAATATTCTATGATTCTACCTTACCTTTTCCTCTTAGAATAATTCCAAGGACTGTATATACTAGGTGGACATTTATAAGTATTTTTGTAACTCATAAGTAACACATTTTAAAAGGTCCTCATCAGTGGCGATACTGTGATTTACAATGCCCTAATGTTGTGAAATTTTACAATTTACTATGTTTTGAAGTATTGTCCCTGTATAGCATGAAGTAACGTTCCGTAAATTTCCTCCTCTTGAAACTCTATGAGCAGTAATTTTCAAAGGGATTTTAACAGTCTGAAGCTAAAGAAGTTTCTCAGAAGACCTACTAATTTCTCCCTCTTGATTACGTTTGTACTTGGGGATAGTAATATCAACAAATTAGTGTCTGCGGGAGGAGGCAGGTTATGATTATTAGCTTTAACAACTCCACATTACTCTAATTAAAGAACTGAAGGGCAGGATATATTTAGAAATATATACTAAACTGAAAAATTAAGTTTATGTATCTGCATGAGACTAATTATTTAATTCCCATCCATAACCATCTTTACATTATTTAGTAATTATTTATTAAATACAGTGGTAACTCCTGGGGATGTACAGATAAACAAGGCAAATTTCTTGACCATTTGAAGTTTGTATCCACATCTTAGTTGCTGAAGTAGGACTGAGTTTCTGTGTCTTGTCAAAATACGTTTACCTTCAACGGTCTGTTATTAGCTGATTATTTTACTGATGATTACATGGGAAAATATGAAAGATTTTACACTGTATTCCCTACAGAAAAACAATAACATTCTCTGAAAACTTAAAACATACCTGGGGAATTTCTGCTTCAGGCCACCATGGCGTAATAGATAATGGATTTGCCTTCCCACGTGAAGCAATTAAAAAATGAAATAAAATATGTAATATAACACTTTTCATATATTGGCTATCAGGACTGTGATTTCTGTGAGAGGAGAAATCAGTGAGCAGCTAATCAACAATAACAACAAAAGGTAACCTTGAGTCCTGATTTGAGAGATTTTCCAAGCTACACTGTTAGGGAATAACCCAGGTGAAGTCTGGCAATCTCTCTGAGTTTAAAAGACAGAAGTGGGTGACCAAGAAGTGCTGGAGACACTCCAGGACAGAGTGCTGGAGAAAAACGGGCTCCCCAGAGAGACAGCTCCTGAGATCTGAAGAATCCTCTCTAAGTCTTAAGTTGACCTGATTGGCATAAGCGTGTAAGAAAACCACCTGAGGTTGTGCGAAGAATCTGAAAAAGAGAGGAGTACTCCTCAGGGCTCACGTGGGACCAAGTATAAATGACCAGAGTGGAAAGTTCACCTTCACAGTGGGGTGCTGGGGGTGGTGTGGAACTCTGCCGGTTCGAGTACTCAGAAGGATCCTGTCTTAGTGGTGTGGAATAATTATTCATAGATTTTCCTGGACTGAACACTACTCTGGACACAGCTTACAAACTAAAAAAGCCTTTCCAGAAAGAATCACACCAGTTCCAAGGAATGTGCCTGCTTCCTAGAACAGTGTTCAAGAGTATGTAGAGGAATACAAAACCATCCATGATACAGCAAGGTGAAATTCGTAATGTCTGACAGCCAATGAAATACTACTTGGTATTCAAAGAAGCAAGAAATTGTGACCTGTAATATAGTAAAAAAATAATAATAATAATAATAAGTAATGATAATAGAAGCAGGTCCCTAGATTACAGATATGATAACAGTAGTAGACAGGAAGACTAACGTTTTATTATAATTAAATTCCAAACGTACAAGATGATAGAGAAAAGCTTAAATATGATGAATACAGTCATAAAAGTGAAAACATGACAATTTTTGACATGAAAAAAACACTGATTACAAAAGGAGTAAACATTGTAGAAGAAAAGGTCAGAGAACTTAAAGATAGAGTAATAGAAATTATCTGAAACAGAACACGGAGAGGTAAAAGACTAAGACACAATAAAGAGAACACCTGTGAGCTATAGGGCACCATCAAGTGGCCGGTGTGATTGATGTCCCTGAAAAAGGAGTGACAAGCAAAAGCATTTTATAAAACAATGGCTGCAAATTTTCCAGATTTGATGCAAACAATGTGCCAATAGATTGAAGAAGCTCAACCATCCCCAAGTGTGAGAAACATTAATAAAAACCACAAGACATAATAAAATTCCTCAAAAATCAAGAACTAAAATCGAAACCTAAAAGTAGTCTGAGTAAAGCAGTGAAAAGTGAGATGCCAGTAGCCATCTCACCTGACACAACACAAGCTGGAAAATGGGATGGAAAATAATAACAACTGTCAATCTATGGACTATCCTCTCTAAAAATCATCAGCAAATAGAGGTGAATAAAGACTTTCTCATCACCAGCAGATCTGAATTAAAAAAAAAATTACAATGCCTTTCATGTAGAGGGAAAGTAGTATGAGGTAGAAGTCTGGATCTATACAAAGGAATGAGGAGTGGCATAAATTATAAACATGTGGGAAGTCTATTTTTTCTTTTCTTTTTTTTAACGCCTTTTTAGTTGATAATTGACACTTTGAAGCAAAAATAATAAAAATGCATAGTGGCACTTATATGTAGAAGTAAAATGTATTTTAAAAATACAACGAAGGCTAGGGTGGGGAGTTTTAGGTATATTATTGCAATGTCTTTGTGTTGCAATACTGTGTGGAAAGTGGTGAAATATCACTCAGTTACTGTGATAAGGTAGTAGAAGCCCTGGTTCAACCATTAAAAATGAGATTACAGGCAACATTCTCAGAGGGAGATGAAACGAAATTATGAAAAGGATCCAAAGAACAAATGAGGTCAGAGAATATATATGGCAAGTTTATCAATTTAAACCAAACTTTAACAATAATCACACTAATGTACCTAATTCAAACACAAAGAATACCATACTGAATAAAGAAGCAGGATGGAATAAATGCTACTGAACAAAAAGCCATTTAAATATGAAGATATAATTGATTATAATAGAAGGACAGGAAAATAAATATTCTGGTAATATTAACCTAATGAAACTAAGGCTGTTATATTAACATCAGACAAAATTAAAAAAAATAATATTACAAGGGCTAAAGGGTAATTCCATAATGATGAAGAATTTAATTTTCCAAGAAATCACAACAATCTTACTAAATATTGAAAAACCTAAATAATAGAACTTCAAAGTAAGGGGGCAAAATATGTTAGAAGTGCAAAGAAAAAAATTACAATTGGCATTGGAAATTTATTCACCCCTCTCTTAATAATTGATACAACAAGTAGACAGGGGGATATTGGTGGAAATGGTAAATAATAAAACAGCTTTAGAACACAATTTGACAATTTCTTTAAAATGTATATATACACCAGGCAACTCCACTATTCCATTCCTAAGTATATGTGTAACATTTTACGAAATAAAGCATATGGCCACATAAAGGCTTGTGTTATGGGCTGATTGTGACCCTCCCAAAAGTTCATCTGTTGAAGCCCTCGCCCCCCAGAAACTCAGAATCTTGACTGTATTTGGAGATAGGCCTTTAAAATGGTGACAGAGTTAAAATGAGGCCATCAGGGTGAGCCTTTATCCAATTTGATTGGTGTCCCCCAGGAGATTTGGACACAAAAGAAGACCCCAGGGATGTGCACACACAGAGGAAAGTCCATGTGTGGACATAGCAAAAAGTTGTCCATTGGCAAGCTGAGAATTGGGCCTCAAAAGAAGTCAAATCTGCTGAAATTTTGATTGGGCTCTTACTTAAGCCTCTAGAACTAGCAGAACATTAATTTCTATTGTTAAGCCACCCAGTTGTGATATTTTGTTATGGCAGCCCTAGCAAATTAATAAAGTTTGTGTATGAAGATTCATGGCAGCTTTATTTGTAATAGCCAGAAAATGAAAACTACTTGAATATCTATCATCAAGTAAATGGATAATCAAATAGTAGTGTATCCATACAATGGAATACTAGTCAGAAATTTTTTTTAAAAAATGAACTAGTGTTACACACAATAACATTAAATGAATCTCAGAATAATTATATTAAGTTATATTTCATTTGTATAGAATCCTAAAGAAATGCAAGCTATGCTACAGTGACAGAAGTATATCAGTGGTTGCCTGGGGATGTAGGTGTGGGTGGGGTGGGTGTAAGTCATTAGGAAGGAAAAGGAAGGAGAGAGTACAAAGGAGCACAAGGGAACTTCGGAGGTGATGAATGCATCATTATCATGTTTGTAGTGATGGTTTCATGGGTTTATATATATGTCAACATCTTTCAAGTGGTACCCTTAAGGTATTATTCAATCTACTATATATTGATCAAGTCTTAATAAATCTGTAAAAAGCGAAAAGTGAAAACCAATCAAACAAAAGCTCTGTTCTTTTTCCCATACTTTTTTTCTAGCCTGCTATATTATCTCTTTACCCAACATAGCCTAGAACAGATTTTTTTAATTTACTTAGTAACCCAACTCATATTCTCAGCCTGCAATCTCAACTCAGCAAAGCAAAAGCCTAAGTAATTACTTGAACACCACTGGCCATATTCCTCTAGAATATTCTTTGATGATTGGTGATTTTAGTCTTGATTTTACTTTTCATGAGAGATTTTAGTCTTGATTTACTTTTCACTATTGTCTCTCTCTGTATATATATAAAATATGTGCATAATAATATGTCTATTATACATATTTATAAATCATAGAATACATATTATGCATGTGTGCATATATGACATGCACATATAAAACGTGTTTCTGTATATATGTGCATGTATTGTATGTACAACACACATACTCAAATACAAACACACAATGACGCAGACATACCATGTTGCAATGGTAACAGCTTTGACTTTGCTTTTTATGGTAAGCTACTTAAAGAGTTAAGCTATGTACTTAATCCATTTTGAGTTTATTTTTGTATATGGTATGAAGAAACGTTCTAAATGTGAGACTTGACACTATAAAACTCCTAGAAAAGAACATAGGCAGAACACTTTGACATGAATTATAGCAATACTTTTTTTAGATCTGTTTCCTAAGTCAAAAGAAATAAAGAAATAGAACCTAATTAAATTTAAAAGCTTTTGCACAGCAAAAGAAACCATTGACAAAAACAAAAAGACAACCTATGGAATGGGAGAAAACATCTGCAAATGATGTGACAGGTAAGGGGTTAATATCCAAAATATATAAACAGCTCATGGAACTCAATATTAAAAACCAAACAACCTGACTAAGAAATGGACAGAAGACCTTAATAGAGATTTCTCCAAAGAAGGCATACAGATGGCTTCAGGCACAAGAAAAGTTGCTCAACATCACTAATTTTTAGAGAAATGCAAATCAAAACTACAATGAGATAGTACTTTACACCTGTCAAAATGGCGATCATTAAAAAATCTACAAATAACAAATGTTGGCGAGGATGTAGAGAAGAGGAAACATGTGTACACTATTGATGGAAATGTAAATTAGTTCAGCCACTGTAGAAAACAGTATGAAGATTCCTCAAAAAAACTAAAAATAGGGCTGCCATATGATCCCACATTTCTTCCTGAGTGTATATTTGAAAAAAATGAAAATACTAATTCAAAAAGATACATACATCCCAATTTTCACAGCAGCATTATTTACAATAGCCAAGATATGGAAACAGCCTACGTGTCCATGAACAAGTTAGTGGATGAAGAAGATAAGGGTGTGTGTGTGTATGTATGTATATATACACATACATATATATATACACACATACACATACACACACAATGGAAAATTATTCAGCCAAAAACAAAGAATGAAATTCTACCATTTGCAACAATGTGGATGGATCTAGAAAGTGTTATGCTTAGTGAAATAAGTCAATCAGAGAAAGACAAATACTGTGTATTATCACTTATATGTGAAATCTAAAAAATAAATGGATGTATGTAACAAAACAAACAGACTCACGGATATAGAAAACAAGCTAGTGGATACCAGTGGGGAGAGGGAAAGGAGGAGAGGCAAGATAGGGGTGTGAGATCAAGAGATTAAGAGGGGCATAGATAAGCAACAAGCATATATTGTACAGCACAGGGAAATGTAGGCATTTTATAGTAACTTCAAATGGAATATAGTCTATAAAAATATTGATTCACTATGTTACACACCTGAAACTAGTATAATATTGTGAGTCAACTATCCTTCAATAAAAAATTAAGCTATGTGAATTCATGTTAATTAGTTTATTTTACTGTAGATTCACAGGAAAATTTGTTTTTAATTAGAACTCACCCACTGAGGAAAAATTTTAATTGAAATATAGTTGTGTTAAGGAGTAACATTTGTGTAGCTTTTCAAAAGACAAAGCAAACCAATGTACACATGTATATAAATGAAGCGAAGTTTCACACTGTAGTACTGTGTGAGATACATGCTGATATTTTCTATCTTACTGATGATATTTAGTTCAGAAATACAGCAAATTGTTTCCTTGTTTACTTATGAGTCAAGACCTACAGTGAATATGCTTAGATGTACTTGTACATACTTCATATGGGTGCTATAGCTGATTTTCTCTTTTGTTAGACCTTTATTCCAATTTGGTTTTATTAAATGTAGTTGAAATGTTACTTCAAGTATTCCTAATCTACAAATAAACCACACTTTTCCTATGTGCTTACAAAAGCTGCAGAAGTTATATCACACTATCTCAGATTTGACTGCTTTTCCTACTTACTGCTGGGCATAAATTATCATTTATTAGTGCCTTCCTAGTAGTCTCTGAGGTTGTTAAAACTTTTCTCACCTTCTGGTTAAGGGGAACTGGAATTAAAGGCTTCATAGCCTTTCAGAACTTGACCTCAACAGAAAAATAACATAATTTTAAGCCTCAGAGGACAGGATCTCTTACCTCCCAGAATTCCCTTGCAAATGATATTATTACCATGGTTTTATCTTCTAAATGTTTCAAAGCATTTTACAGATTTGGACATATTTGCAGTGTGATGGATTGGAAAGGGACCAGGTCCTATTCTTTTCTAGATCCTCATGTGGACACAGTGAGGGTACATCCTTTTGGAAATCCGTGGAATATACGTAGTTTAGTAGTGAGAATGTGGAATCAGAGGGACTACTGAAGAAACCTATCATATTTTTCCAGACTACCATGCCCTTCTGCAAAACTGTTCTTATGATGGCAAAGTGGAAAAAATATTACACAAAAGGTGATTGAAGTCACTAATGCTTTCTAAGTGTTTTGGGGAGCTTAGGTAGGGTCAAAGATTCACTAACATTCTTGAAAATTTTACCTGTTCTTCTGTGCTACTAACCATTCAGAGTGAGCATTGCTAGCACTTTATCTTACAAACAGATGAATGAAGGATCAGATCCAAAAGAGTGCAGTGCAGAAAGATAAACTCACCTGTATAGGAATATAGGAAGCATATTAAATTAGAGAAGGGAATTCCAGCAACACAAATAGATTAGGATCCTGCAGAGAAGTGACTGGTGATAACCTCTAATTGGTAGCTGAAGGATTTTTAAATACAGGATTGCTTAATATTCACCTTTATATTGTTCACTGTGCTGCATGATCATCAAATCTCTTACCTTAAAGTGTTCAATCAAATGCCTGGGATGAATTGTTTTGGGGAAAACAATGAATGTTGGTTATTTTCTGCAAACAGTTGCCGCCGAATAAAAGGCAGAAAATATAGTGGGAGGTAAAATGTTAGCGAGATCTAGAAACTCAGAGCAAAACTGGCCATTAAAATGTAATTCTGGTATAATATTCAGGAATTTTAGTGAGAATGTGGAATAAGGGGTTCAACCTAATCTATTTCAGTTAAAATGCTCAGGAAGACACTTTTTAAAATCTTGATTAGTATATATGTATTTTACCAATGACTTATACTTCAGTGCCCATCTATAGCTTGCCAAAATAGCAAATCCCAATTGAGAAAAAGAATACCATCAAAATCCCATAATCACTTGCTACCTCTGCCCTCACCAGCACAAACGTCTTGGGTCAGTGGCCTCCCTTTCTGCTTTCCTGCTCAGTGTCAGGATGGTTGTGCTGATAATTCTATCCCTTTTTTGCCTCTGGAGCTTTTCAGTAAGAATTGCCTCTGTAACCTGAAGGCACTGGAAATGGAAACTGGAATTAGGGTGGCAGCCAAGAAAAGAAGGGATGCCAAAAATATCAAGGCTGAGAAAAAATCCTGAAAACATCCTTAAAAATCCTACATTCTCGGACATTGTATTGATTCCAAATAAGCCAGGACCTCCGCTGAAAATCACTAGATTTGCTGGGTACCGGGAGCCACAATTTATCATAAAATTCAGAAAACCTGTTTTATAGATTACATGGTAATTATAATAGGGTGAAAAAAAAGGTGGTATTTAACAACCTCCCATCACTAGATTTGTGACATAAAATTAGAGTGGTCATCTCAGGGTTAAAATCCATATTCAGAAGTATTTGACCTGGAATTTAATATTACAGGTCCAGATTCCCCTTGCATGTTCAAGTGTGCATCTTTTATGGGCAAAGATCAGTTTAATTTTTTTACGTACCTTTGAAAAAATATTACATTCTTTGTTGTGATTAATCTTTTTGTTGTTTTGGTTTGTTTTAAGCGCAAGCATACCATCAGACTGAGGGCTGTTTTAAATTCCAGGTGACTAGCCTGAAATGTGTGTGCCTCTGCTTTGCAGCATGTTCTGTGGTCTGTTATTCTGGAATGCACCAGCCTGCAGATAGGTAGCCTTATAGATATACTGCCATCTTTTCTGTACATACCCAGGAAAATTGGCTCCATATACCTTTCTAATTTTTATGATTACTGAATTTACTGTAAAGAAGCAAAGGTTTTAAGAAAGCATTCCGTCATGGATTTCTACTGCAGGTGCAAGGCTCAATTGTATAGTTATTTTTCTGAAGCTATTTTGCCATTGCCAATAACATCCTCCTAACAGCGGGTTGCCAAAAGACATTTCTTTTTTATTATTTAATTTACTTATGGAAAAACGAAAGGGCTGGGTGTTACTTATCTTCCTTGATTATATACATATTGACTCCAACCAGAACCGCAAATTACAATGGAACTGAAGAAAACAGCACGGGCTGCAAGCTCAACAGTATTAATTTTGCTTATTGGCCCTCTGTGCGGGAGTTTGCTTATTGGCACCTTAGTGAAATACGGTCTGCCTCGATGAGGGAAATTTATATATCCGTAGACCTAACGGACCACTGAGTAAATTATCGTAAGTACAGTATTTCGCAGATGTCATAATCTTTCGTATATTCTCCTGTTCATTAGAATAGGCTCAGGAGATAGATTACTTTGGTATTTTCATTCTTAACGCTATAGGTAATAGGACTAAGGTGCACATTAAATTACTGGGCAAAATTTGCCTAGCTAGGCACTGACAGAGCTGATATTAGAGTTAAATGATGTTTAGGAGAATGATCAAATATGTAAATACAAAACTGAGAGACATTCATACTCAACTAATCAGTTAAATATAAGAACGGAGCATTTTCCAGAAGAAAGTTGAATAAAAGAACAGCAAAGGTCATGGGACTATGCACTGTGAAATTTGGGCCAAAAGAAGTAAACAACTAATTTTCAAAGAAAAGAATACATACCACTGCCATCATCTTCCCATCCTTTCTATACTCATTTTTTCCAAATAGTTTTGCTCACCTCTTGGCCTGACCCACTACATATCTAGATTAGAATCAACAAATTGGCATGATACTGGTTTTTCTGTGTATCTTTTGTTCTAAAGGAATCTCTTCACTTAATTTTTCCATGACGTTTCCACAGACAGCCATGCAATTTTTCATGTACAAATTTTTTATTCTTCTGTGATTATTTCCATGTAGTAACTTTTATGTTGTTGCTTTATTCCCTGTATTTCCTATTGTTGGAATTTAGGTCTACAGGATAGATAAGACTGAGGTTATTTTTTTGGGTAAGATTATTTCATAAATTATATTACACACTTCATAATTCATCTCATTAATGGGCACATCCCCGTTAGTGATGTGAATCTTCATTACCTGCTTAAGAGAGTTCTACGAGATGTGTCCATTTTGAAGATAAGTTTTTCCATAGATATTAGCAAGTCGCCTGTACTGTTTTACCTTATAATTGTCCTACTCCAGAAGTTAATAGATAAAATATTCATTATTGATTCTTGCTTTAATTGATTATTTGATCAGTGGTTACAAACAGGCGATTTGTCTAATTCTATTACTCCTTCTAAATATGTTAAGTTAGTTGGTATTCTTCTGAGAAGTATCCTCTCTCATTAATTAGGCCAAAAACAGTTCTTGCAAAAAAATTTAAAAAAAAAAACAACAGTATATGCTTATTTCTTTTCTATTAATTATCCATTTTTCTATTAAATGGTTACAGTAATAGCCACTTCCATTGGTGGCAAATCTGGTTTACGTTTTCTTCCTCTTCCCTTCTCCCATCCCCCCCCTCCACTCCCACTTCCTCCCCTCTTCTTCCACCCACGTGTTTTTATTATCACTATGAATTCATGGATTTGTATTTACCCAGTGCTTTACACTCAATTATAGTTACTATTTTGTTCAAGTTTTTCTAATCCAGTCTTTATAGAATAAAATGTATCCTTTAGTTAACTCCTTAAGAGGACTTGTATGTACAGTATTTTCCCCGTGTTACTGGTCATTTGTAACTTTTTTTCTATAGCCCCATGGAGCTATGTCTAGTGTGAACTATTTTGGATCTGCTTGACCAGGAACATAGTGCAGTATTTTAAATAGATGTTCGGAACATCATTTATATCATGAAAGTTTCCTGAAATTTAGTTTTAAGTTTTATTCCTTTTTGGGGATGGGAGATTTCTTTGTCCTTTTCTCTGACACATTTTATCTCATTCTTTGCTTCAGTTTCATGGTCTTGGCTCTATTTATATTTTTTGTTTAATACATCCAGTTGTACTATTCTTGACAACTCTGTAGTTTCATCATAAATTCTAGGTTGATATTATCTTTTCCTTCAGTGTCCTCAGAGTTTGTTTAGCTCTCATTTCTAATCTTCCCATTGTTCATTTATTTCTATTTTCAATTTTTAAAAGTTTGGTTCATAACTGCAAATGCCTTTTATAATTATATTTATTCATGTGGGAGAGTCCTGCAACAGTTTTCTCCTGTTTTGTAATTTTGTTTTTGGGTGATTTTTGTCTGCCAGAAGTTTAAATTTTACATTCTATTTTCTTCTTCAGTAACTTTGTACATATTTGTTGTACCGGGTTATGCTTGTGTTTGATATTTTTTCCTTGAATTCCATGAGACACCCTGGTATATTTATCATGTGTTTCTCTTTTCACTTATGCACGCTTAAAATGGCTTCTGATAGTTGGATCTGTTGGAGATCTCATTCAAAAACACTTGATCGTTGTGTTTCCTGTCCTTTCCTTTCTTGTTATGGCGAGAACTCCTACTGCATGACTATTGCACTCGCCCTTTGTGTGCCAGCTGCGATACTGCTTTCCAGCTCCTGTGATTTCACGTCGCCCTCCTTGAGACCTCAGTATCACAACTGCTAATGCTACTTTCAGGTGTTTTTCTTGTTTATTTCCCCCCCTGAAATGCTACTCAGCCACTTCTTCACTGCTCTAAAGCAGCTCTGTTGAAGTGGAGGAAAAACCTTTTATCCTACTAAACACGTTTCTTTGAAACACTCTCTTTCATATTGAACTCAAGGAAGAGTTCAAGCCTTGTGCTCTCCAAATCTTAAATAAATTGACTGTTACGTGAATACCACTCTTTCAGTTTCTGCCTGCATTTTCCCCAGAGGGATTCTCCTAACCTCTAAATGACACCCTCGTTTCTGTAGTACTGCTTCTCCTTCTGCCAAAATCCATCTTCTCCCTTTCAGTTCATCTATTCTGCGTATACAAGGCATGTGCTTTACTTTGAAGTTTCTGCTGCATTTTCATATGTCTATGAAGTAATGAATACGGATGTAATTTTCCCTACACGATAGTTGAGGGAACGTAAAGTTACAGAGGTTAAATGCTTGTTAGTGATCACTTGTCTAAGGTTTAGAACTGTAACAAAAATTCAGATCTTTTCATTCTCACTATCGGACTTTTTTACCATACCTGGCTGTGTCATCTAATGAGTGTAGTATGTCTAGTGAGTGGTTAAGCACTGGACAGACCTAGGTTCTCTGCTTGATGCCACCATTATCAAGTTGACTTTCAGCATGTTACTACTCAGTGATGTCTCAGTTTCCTCATTTAGAATATGGTAATAATATTTTCTAACTTGAATAGTAATAAAATAATTGTTAGTTTGAACCATAAAAAATTCCTGCAATTCAATTGTTTTTACTAATTAATGGCAAATATAGCATGTACTAAATATTCAATATGTGTTACATGTTATTATTATCAAATTGTCCTGGGTCATTGCATAATACGAGTATTCTAACACAACTTTTAAGAAGATTTCCATCCCTTAGATAAAGAACCAGGACAAAGTGTTATAAAGTAGCATTAGTTTTTATATATCATTCATTATTAAATATACCTCATTCTTTTCTCTTCATGTTTGGAAAAGTAGAATTTTCTAACTTTCACTCTTTATAATAGAAAATGAACTTGCAATAATATGAATATTGTTACTGCTTTTAATATTCCATTTTAAGTATACCTAAATGCATTTTGAGTTATTACAAGTTTGTAAATTTGACAGTGCTGTTTCTTGGATCATTTATTAATGTAGATAGATCTCCTGCTCAAAGAGAAAAAAACATTAGTTATATAACCCATTGCTTACCATATTCTATTGCCCCATGATTTTGCTCTGATTTCAGCAAACAAATTTGGAATAGGCAAGCCCTGGCCCAAGAAACAATTTCTAATGGGTTTTCACAATTTTAAATATGATCTACATTGAATATGGGGCATGTGTACCCATGTTAGAGACCAGGTCAGCCAACCTTTTCTGCAAAAGGATAAATAGTAAATGATCGGGGGGAAGAGGGGTGGCGTATGGTCTCTGTCATGGCATATTTAGAGCAAAAGCAGCCATTGACTATTTGGATGGTTGTGACTGTTTACTTACAAACAAGGCAGACAGCTAGATTTGTCAAACAGGTCATAATTTGTAGACTGCTGGAGAGAGCAGGGGAAAGGTTATATCTCTTTGGATGAAAGCTGATAAAGATGTCAGCATCTTTATCAGATAAAATAACCTGTGTGGGCTGTGAAACTAAGGAGGGGCAAAAGTATGGGAGTAGACAGGTACTTAATGGCACTTTTGGAAGGAAGACCATTAGAGAGCAAGTATTTGTAAGAAACCGTCTAATGTCAGTGGAAACACATAATTTTGGTGATGCAACAGGTTGAAGGTAAAGGAGTGTATGTGTGGCTGGAGGTTTTCAGAAATCAGAGTATACTTACCTATTTATGGAATTTGCTTGAATCTTCATTTAGCTAGAATATGTTGTGAATATACTCGAGGTAGCAAATTAATTCTGCTGGAAACAGCATCTTGACACAGCTCTTGTGAAGCTGCGGGTTTAGTTTCAAGATGTGTGCAAGAATGATTTTATTTTGTAACTGATCTATAATACTATAGGTAAGAAAAATTTTTTTATTTTGTAGCTGACCTATGAAAGTACATTTTATTTACTTATGAGGATACAAGATATACAAAAAGGGGAAAATCAAATTGATTTTGTAAATATAATCACATATTCTATAAATGGTTTAAGATTATTTTTCTTTTTTCCATTTGGCATACCTGCATTTGGAAAGGACTATATAAGTGAATATGGGACTAACAGACCTTGTCTATTGGTATTGTTCTATTTTTCTTTACTAGAACAATGTGAGCATTAATTTAAAAGTTTTGAAATTGTATATAAACAAATCAATCACTGTTTGGAGAAATAATTACGAAAACTAACTTTTTTATGTCTGTGATAATAATTGTTTGAAAATATTGATAAAACTTTGGTGCTAGAGGAAAGGAAAACACAACAGAAGAAAAAAAGCTCTTCTTTTAATGCTATGAATTGTGGAGCAATAGGATTCTTTGATATGTTAATTACACCTCTGTGTTTCAACCTTCAAGTTTCTCAGTAATTTGTTGTTTTATTTTAATCAATTCTAACAGCTCTTGCACCAGAGTTTGATTTGGTTCCTGTTGCCATTGAGTTTTTGAAACTAGTTAATGCAGAAGATTCTTTATTAAACAATAAAGAAAGGAATGAACACCAGTTTATAAAATCTAAAAATGATCCCAAACCAGAATCCACATGGATTTCCTGTAGCATCTTTCATGCATGTCATTGAAATAAGAAGACACATGTGTTTGCACATGTATGAAATGTATTCCTAAAACACATATCCTTTAAGTGTGTTATCCTCTCATTTGTTTTAGATTGTGTCAAAAACAAAACTGTTTTAGGGCTTGTCTACTCCAGCCAGATTCTGCCTTTATAATCCAAAAGAATTTAATTGGGATGTGATAATACCTTTGAAACAAGTAACAAATATCTTTAATAAAGTATAAGATTATAAAATTCTAAAAGGGCTAAAAGTGATATAAATTTTTTTTTTATGTTGGAAAATTCAAATAGTAGAGCAAGAAACCTATTTAGAAGTAACATGGAGGACTCACAGGCACACCATTGATCTGTAAACTAGACTTTAGGGAATTCTACTTTTCTGGGTAATAGCTGAGGGCTGGGCGCATTGGCAGGTTGTGAGGATGCAGAGGGAAAGATGAACTTATGTCATAAAGAAGTTAATAGGATAGACTTTCTTAGGACTGTCAAGAAGAGATGCTTTAAGAACAGTGAGAAAGAAGTTACATGTAGGATGATGCTGACAGGTATACAGTAGAGATAAGGAGGTGGAATGGAATGACCTGTAAGAGATATTAGGATATGTTCTTTTGAAGATGATCATGCTGAAGTTACAAAGAGCTTGGGAGAAAAGTATGTTTCAAATTCTCTAGATTTTTTTAAGCACTGAATGAGGTAATGTATGCAAAGAGCTTAGCACAGTGCTGAATTATAGTAAGTACTCAAGAAATGTTATGTCTTATCACTGATTATTTTTCTCTGTTGCTCAATATAGTGCCTTATACATAACAGCTGTTCAATTTAGTAGTTGATTAATAAATAAAAAAGAAACCTATAGTAATGCATTTTAAATTACCTAGTCTGCAAAGAAAAAGAAATAAGTCATTGCATTAACATTTCGCTTCTTTGTGTTTTAGAACAGAGTTTGCTGGTAATTGTGAATAGAGATGTACCTCATACACAGCAGATGAAGTTCTAAAATGGTGTGTTTTACTCAGTTTTTTTGTGAATTGAAACATATATTTTTCTTCATTCTATTAGAGGAGCACAAGGAATCCGAAATTTTATGTGGTTATCAATTACTGATTCCTAGCAGCAACTTGAAGGATCTATCCAATGTAATGGCAACATGAAGTAGTAAAACCTATAAAATGCTTAAATATGCTAAAGAAAAGTCACAATTTAAAGATAGCATATATTGAATCATCCTTCAAATTTAAGAATCACTTTTGTATTTAGGCAATCATCCTATAAATTAACAGTTTACATTTTGGAACTCATACAAATTGATTTTCCTGATGACTAGCCACAGCTGTGTTTCTAAAATGACCCATTGCTCACAGTTATGTAGCTATTGGGTATATTTTGTGCCACAAATGTAAGAATGTAATTCTAGTGTGTTGTTCTTTGGCTATGTTCATTATCCCAAGGAGCCCCATGAAAAAATGAGAAAACTCTGACTTTGGGATCATTGTTTAACTAGGGCAGAAATGCAGGCTACTAAAACATTCCTGTGAGAGCAAAAGGAAGTGAATACCCAGTGTCACCCAGAGGAGAAGAACCTAGACGTAGACTATGGCTTCACTCATCTGTGCACCACTGACATCACCGTTTTTGGAGGTGAATTAATCTTTGATAGTCCACGAATCTTTAGTTTTTTAATTTATATAGCAAATTTCCCTTCCTTCAATTCTAAACCCACCAAGAACATTTCTAATAATATTGGCTTCCTATATAGTTTTTACTGAGAGAGAACTGAATAACCAGAGGAGGCTTGGCTAATATATTTCTCAACGTAAACTCATGAATTGGCATTCTGCTGCTAATTCAGGATGTCTGACTAATTTGTGAACTGAGAAAATTGAAGCACACATTACACTTATTTAAAAGGCAGAGGTCAAAGGAGCCACTTTTGAGAGTATAAACTAAGTTCAACCATTGCTTTAAAAATGAGTCTTCAGGTGCTAATGCTTGCTGGCATTGTTGGTCTCATCCATTTGAACCTAATGCAGCCACTGGTGAGGTAAAGTTGAACCCTAAAAACAGATGAATTATGGCACTTTTGGCATCTTACAGGCTTTCAGTGGCTGCCTGGATGGCCTTTTTTGGAAAGTCTAGTGCCTAGAGTAGAAAAAAAAACTTTATCAATAGAATAACAATAAAGCTTAATAACATAGTATTCATTTTATATCTATTTACCGGCAAGGTTATATTTTTATAGTTCTGTCAAATAGTCATCAATAGAATTTCCACGCAGAGGAAAAACTGAAGTATAACATTAAAAAAAAATCACACAGCAAATGTCTCCAGATTTTTACAAGTTGGGAAAACCTTGCCCAGTTGTCTGATATAGTCTATTTTTTTCCTTTTGTTTTTTTATTTTCTCTCTTCTCTTCTCCTTTCCTTTTCTCTTATCTTTATATTAAATTTCTAAGAACAAAGGCAAGACAGACCCTTTCATTGCTTTAACTCAATGTTTTGTTGCTTAGATAGTTGTTCAGTCTTTTCCTCCTTTTGAAAGGCTTTCATTGTTGTTGTCACACTTCTCAGGTAATGGAAAAATAGGGGAAAGTGTTTCTTTTCTGTATACGTAAACAAAAATGCAGTAAAATTGTTGCTGCAGTAAAACTGGAAAGAAACTCCATAGAAGATTACACTTATGCACAATATATTAGAAAGGTTGTGTTTTTTGCAGCAGGAAGCTAAACTTTGTAATAATACAGACATAAAAAAAAGTACCCTTTTCTGTTTCCATGAATGAGCTTGTCTGTCTCTGATGCCCCCCGATCTGATAAACGGCGTCAAAATAAATAAAAACAAGTGTAATAAGTAAACTTTTCCATTCAGGTTATCTCAGTTTTTTCTAATTTAACATTATCTTTTTAAAGATAAACTCAATCTCATGTAGATAAATGATAAGGCTTTCAAAGTTTCTCCATTCAGTCCAGTCCCCCCCTAGCATGCACACATCCTAGCCCCACCTACACCACATCAATATTTTTTCTTTCTCACCTTTTGATGTATGGACCCAAAGGAAGCTCATATTATGACCTGAGCAGGGAAAATAGGGGTTTCTGTTCATGTTTTGCTGACTTCTGCTGACTTCTGACTGAAATGGGGACTTATCTTTAGTTCACAGCTTCCCTATATTCTGGCTGCTGAAAAGGCATAGCTAGTGTCAACTGTGTAGTTTCTGTTTATGTAATTCCTGGACATAAAGCCGGACAGTACTGCTTGGCCGTTAGCTGGTTCTGCTGATCCTATGCTTCTTAACCAAGCCATACCCCCTGCTTTGAATTTAGACTTACTGTGGGCTTGCTATCAGTTCGCCTGTTAATACAGGAAATCTCTAGCAAGTCTGCTGACTAGTAATTCATGGAAACCTTTTGCACCCCAGAGTACATGAGAACATG
Source organism: Vicugna pacos (assembly GCF_048564905.1). Taxonomy (NCBI): domain Eukaryota; kingdom Metazoa; phylum Chordata; class Mammalia; order Artiodactyla; family Camelidae; genus Vicugna; species Vicugna pacos. The sequence continues at coordinate 63,365,399 of NC_132997.1, forward strand.
GATTTTTATCAGTGTCATACATGCAGGCCTCAAGAGGATAGAGGTGGCATTCTGTCAAGCCCTTTCTCAGCCTAAAATATAGGGTACCACGTGTATACTCTGCCATAATCACCTCACATGGTCATAGAACATTCTAGAATAGTAGAGTTTTAAATATTTCGTTGTCAACCACCTCTTTTTTTTTTTTTTTCTACTCAAGTATAGTTGATTTACAATGCTGTGTTAGTTTCTGGTGTATAGCATAATGATTCAGTTATAAATAAATAAATAAATATATATATATATATATGTTCTTTTTCATATTCTCTTTCATTATGGGTTATTACAACATACTGAATATAGTTCCCTGTGTTATACAGTAGGACCTTATCTATTTTGTATATAGTAGTTAGTATCTGCAGATCCCAAAATCTCAATTTATCCCTCCCTATCCCCTTTTCCCCTGGTAACCACAAGTTTGTTATCTGTGTCTGTGAGTCTGTCTCTGTTTTGTAAATAAGTTCATTTGTAACATTTTTTAAGATTCCACATGTAAGTGATATCATATGATATTTATCTTTCTCTGTCTGGCTTACTTCACTTAGTATGGTAAGCTCTAAGTTAATCCATGTTACTGTAAATGGCATTATTTCATTCTTTTTATGGCTGAGTAGTATTCCATTGTATATACATACACCACACCGTCTTTATACATTCATATGTTGATGAGCACTTAGATTGCTTCCAAGTCTTGGCTATTGTAAATAGTGCTGCTATGAACATTGGGGTGCATGTATGTTTTCAAATTAGAGTTATCTCTATGTATGTATGCAGGAATGGGATCTCTGAGCTTATGGAACTCTATTTTTAGTTTTTTAATGTCAGCCACCTCTTTGACTTGTATGGGGTCTTAATCCTCAAAGTCCAAAAGCTCACTCTTTAGAACTTGGCCTAGTTGAGTAGGTCATAGATTCTTTTCAGGAACATAGGCAGAATTTTCACCCTGGCTTCACACCCTCTGAATGTATGTATATATACGGCTAAACTACCCACTGTCCAGAAAGGTTTTACTTTTTGCTGTGGAATCCCTTTGTACCATGTCCTTTATCCTGTCTCCGAGGGATTATAGTCAAGTGCTTTACTCAGACTACTGTGCTTCCCTCTTTTCGAGGCAAGGAAAACTCTGGAATTTAGAGAAACTATTTTATTCTCAGAAAAGCCTGCTCTCAAGATTGTGCTCTTTCTTAAGATTCAAGACATCTGATTTGAATCTCAACTTGAGCAGTGATGCCTTTATTCTAAATTGTAGTTACTCTCTCCATCAAATGATGAATACCACCGATAGAAAGAGTGTTGAGTCACAGAAAAATAAGATTCGCAGTATATTGGAAATGTATTGTCTTTATATTCCAAATGCATGATACACATTATAGTACTGTTTCACCTACTCTGTAGTCACATGCTGGCAGTCTCCCCAGTAGCACTTAAGACCTAATTATCTGATTTGTCATTGGATGAATGGCATGTATTTTCAGGTTGTACCATACCAGGGGCAAATGATTTAATATCTCGGAGCTACAATTTTGTTATGGGATGAATGAATATAAAAATAGTACCTGCCTCCTATGATTTTTTGAAAGGATTAAATGAAATAATTTATGGAGAGAACTTGCCATATTTCGTGGTACATATTTCACAATAAAAAAGTTACTGATTTTACTGGTTAGTGGTGATGATGACGATGAATATATAACACAAATCCTGAATCATTATGATTCATGTTTGTCAGAATGGTAGAATTTAATTAAGAAACTTAACAGTTTTTTTTAACAAAAGTCAACAAAATATTCAACAAAGTGGCTTAATCAAATCATTGAGAAAAATATGTGAATGTGTTACTTTGTACAAGACTGAAAAATGGCAAAATATAGAGTCATAGACAACTATTTCTTATTTATGTAGGGAAAGAAAAATATTTCAAATAATGCTTTATCTGGCAATGTTCACTAAAGCAAGCTTAAAATCTAGAAGTTAAAATACATTAGGAACTCTAGACTATTGAAAGAATGTTGACAGACTTTTGTAACAATGTTATTTACGATGTTCGTCATATCTACCTGCAGAACTATTATGCTAAGAATGGCTTAATTGTAATACTATCAAATCTATAGGTGACATCCAGTATTCAGAGGAAATTTTCCTCATTTTAAACAGAATGGAACAATAAATTCAACACAGTAGCATAATTTCTTCACTATCTATAATAGGCAGAAAATTGACTTCCAAAAGGTGTCCCATGTCCTAATACCTGGAATCTGTGAGAATGTCACCTTGTAAGAGAAATAGGAATTAATCTTGCAGATAGAATTATGGTTCCTAATCAGCTGACTATAAAGTAAAGGGATTATCCTAGATTATCTAGGTGGGCGCAATGTAATCACAAGGGGACTTGAAAGTGAAAGACAGAGGAAAACATTAGAGTGATATGATATCAGAAGGATTTCACCTGATGTTGCTGATACTGAAAATGGATACTGTGAGCCAAGGAATACAGGGAGCTTGCAAGAGCTGGGAATGGCAATTAAAGAGATTTTTTTCCCCTTGAGCCTCCAGAAAGAAACATGGCCTTCCTGGCTGACAGCTTGAACCCAGTAAGACCACTGTTTGACTTCTAACCAACAGAATTATAAGATAATAATATGTGCTGTTCTAAACCACTAAATTTGTGGTATTCTTTCCAGCAGTAATAGGAAACTAATACAGTATCTGAATCATGGAATATGAAGAGCAGTATTCTCCCTCGGGAGTTTTGTTTTACTCTCGTACTAATGCAAAGAATCAACTAAACTCATTCTGACAAATGAGGCATCACATCATGCATTGTCATAGAGTATTGTTGACACTTTTTAATATACCTCACAAAGTAGAGTTTTCAGTGGGGTATTTGCTTATGATAATAGTGACAGCAGCATCTTTACTTGGCTCACATTTTCTTCAGTGCTTCTCTGACATTCTATTAAACTGCATTGATAATAAATTCCAATAATGATTAGAAATTCTCTTTGAGGGTTCAGCCATTCTCTGAGAAGCCAGGAAACTGTTCCTGTGCTATACGTTTCACTTTGATCTTATGCTATATATTTAACTCAAAAAACATTCACTAAGGTCATACTGTGTGCAAAGCACTATAGTAAGTCATTCCAGGTAAAAATAAAAATGTATTTAAGGCATACCAACCACCCTTAACGTGCTTATAGTATCCAAAGACCTAAAAAAGAATAAGGAGGTTCAAAATGTGTTATGAAAAATTGTTGAGAACTGACTTCTGGAATGGTGATAAGAGGAGCTTCATGGAGCTGGTCCCCAGCAAAACAACCACAACTCATGAAAATTACTAAAAAACAAAGCTGAAAACAGCCATCTAAAGTCTCAGGACATTTTTTCAAATATCATTAAACAAATACAAAAAAACTTAAGAAAATCCTCACCCTAGGTCCTAGGATGGTAGAGATCCCGTGGGACATGGGACATACAGTCTAGAAAACATTTTGGCAATTATTCAAAAGGTTTAGATTAAGAATTGCTGTATGACTTAGCAATTCCATTCAGGTATATTCCCAAGAGAAAGGAAATCACATGACTCTACAAAACGTTGTACACATTGTTATTACTCATAATAACCCCAAATGGAAACAAGCCAAATGTCAATAGACTAATAATGGGCAGATGTAATGTGGTATATCCACATAAGGGAATATAATATAGCAATTAAATGAATGAATATGCATGCTACAACATGAATAAATCTTGAAAACAGTGTGCTAAGTGAAAGAAGCCAGTCATAAAAGACCACGTATTGTATGAGTCCACTTATGAGCCATGTCCTGAAAGGGCAAGTCTGCAGAAACAGAAAGCAGACTTGTGGTTGCCTAGAACTGGAGGATTTGAGGGAGAATAAATAATGACTGTTAATGGGTATAAAATTTCTTTTGTGGAATGAAGAAAATATTATAAAATTGATGGTGGTAGGCACAGACTTCTGTGAATATACCAAAAAAAACCCCACTGCATTTTGCACTGTAAATTGGTGAATTGTATGATTATGTGAGTTGTACGTTGATAAATCTGTTAAAAATGCTCTGAGAACATAAGAGGTATAATTTCATCTCTTTGGAGGCAGGAAATTTAAGAATAACTTAATTTACCTTAAGAACTAATTCTAGTTAAATTAAATAATATAAGCTGGCATGTTGAGGTGATAATGAACAGGAATCATGTAGTAAATAATGTATAATCCAGATGAGAGAATGTGGGAGGCATGAAGGAAAATTGTGAAATAGAAGTTCAGTTAATATGTAAGTAAAATTTGAATAAGGCTGCCGAGGTGAAAGAGTTTATATTTTTTAAATAGTTTGGAGCAAGCAGAGGTTTCACAGGAGAGAAAAATGGTGGTAGCAGATTTGGGCATGATAGTGACTTTTAGGATCCAACTCAATTTTAATAATGCTAATGCATTTGAAGGGTGTACTTTAAGCAACCAAACTCTTATAAAATCCATTATACAGCCAATATATAAAACCAATAATATATGGTCTTATTGTCTGAAAACATGGGCACATACAGCTCATCAGTGGTTCATAATGAAAAATTCGGTTGCTGTATTGTCCCATGGCACCAACACGTAGTTTAGTGTCCTCTCAAAAGTTGTATTAATGCAGAATTTTTATTTATGACTGAGTAAACATCTGTAGTATATTACCTGAGATGATTTTTATCTCTGATTTTTACTGAATTCACTGCATGTTTAGCATATCTCAGAAGACATAACATAGAAAGTTCAAAAGATTTTTTTCTACATTTCTAGACTTTACAGACACCCTGTCAATAACATATCATTATTAATATAATCTACTTATTCACACCACTATTTCTTGATTGTCTGTCATGCTGTGTATTTATAAAATTATTTTTAAATTTGGAGGTAAGTTTAAGTTCATATGAAGAAAAAGATCTGTGTCCTTAGTAATAGACATAAAGGGAAGCCATAAAGAACAGAAAAAATCTCACAAATTGTTAAATACTACAGATCTCAAATCAAACCTTTTTACTAGTGGCAAATTGATTACCTGAAAATCACTTACTGTTCCTTGCTACAAAAAATCATGTTTTGAGTGTCTTTCTACATCGTGATTCTTTGCTTTGGGAATACATCAGAATCAGAATGCAAATATGTGGACCTTTTCATTTATATTCATAATGGGTAATATCAATCTAACCCTGGTACTTCCTGAACACAGGAACAAGTGCTAAAGTAGTTATCTATGGATAAGGATTTAATTTTGCTTTACACAGCTTTCAGAATTATTGCAGAGTCAATTTTAAAAGTAAGAATGCTACAGTACAATAATGATTGTTCACTGATGAAGCTTACACATAGAATCCATAATTAAAATATCCAATTAATTTTGCTCACCTAAGGTACATGAGTTTAAAAGAGGGCAGCTTTGTAAAGGATTTTATCAAGATTTTTTTAGCAGAAGGTTACTAATTAAGGGAAGCAAGTAGATCTGTTAGGTCTCAAGGTGACAACTGGCTTGATGCTGATAAATTCCTGTATCAGAAAAATTTCAGGGCCAGAACAGTGTGATACCTTCTCTTCTTTTTCATTCTTATGTTCATGTGTCAGTTTGTAGGAAATGAACTTGAATCTTTATAATCTACCCCTCTAGAATAATCAAGTTTTTCTATTTCATACCTGCTGGTCTTAACAATTGGTGGGGAAAAGAAAAGGGAGAGATGTCAGGACCAGAAAGCAACATAAAACATTTAATTTATACTAAAATTGCTAATGTCACCAAACACAAATCCGTTAAAAACTTCAAATTATAACTGCTTGGAATTACTCAGCTTTTTGTGAGTAATGAATTATATACAGTTTAAGTTGAGTGTGAAGTCAGAGTGGTCTTTAAGATGGTGCTGCATTCACTGTCCCAAGACTTGGATTGAAACTTCTGATTTGCCCTTTACTTGAATAATACTGGACAGTGTCTTCAGCCTCTTTGAACTAGGGAAAATGAATGAGACAAGATGCATGAAATGCTTTCTGAAGCTACAAAGCACACTATGTGTTTATGGGCTTGTATGATACTTGCAAAAAATGCAAAAGGCTATATAACCACATACAAAAAAAAATGGAGATTTCCTAACAGTTGCATCTTTATTTCTCTCTCTCTCCATGTAAGTGCGTCTCAGAATTTAGGAATTGATAATAGAGATTCTCACCCACTTATATATGGTGGTACACAAATAAATGATCCTATTTGTAAGCATGTTGAAGTAAATGGGTAAGGTCGCTTATACTCAAGTTGACTATCTGCTCTGGGAAATTGAGGGGATTAATAATTCAACACAACTAGAATCCATTTGTGACCCATTAGTGGGAGGCAGAAAATTCTCCCTGTGTGTAAGAATAGCCTGGGGATCCTGATTTCACAGGTTATTGTAGGGCCCAGAAATGTGCACTTCCAGCATTACCCCAGGGGGCTTAACACCACACTTCAAGGAACTTATGTGTGGACATTTGTACTCAATTACTCCTACCTAATTAAACAACAAAAAATAGAGTTCTTTTTTGAACCCAGTTAAGAAAGTAGTTCCAATCCCCTACATTGTTGGTGGGAATGTAAATTGGTGCAGCCAGTGTGGAGAACAGTATGGAGGTTCCTTAACAAACTAAAAATAGAGTTACCATATGATCCAGCAGTCCCACTCCTGGGCATACGTCTGGAAAAGATGAAAACTCTAATTTGAAAAGGTACATGCACCCCAGTGTTCATAGCAGCACTATTTACAATAGCCAAGACATGGAAGCAGCCTAAATGTCCATCAACAGATGAATGTATAAAGAAGTTGTGTAGATAAAGAATGTAATACTACTCGGCCATTAAATAAGAATGAAATAATGCTGTTTACATCCACATAGATGGACCTAGAGATTGTCGTATTAAGTGAAGTAAGTCAGAGAAAGAAAAATAGCATATGATACCACTTATATGTAAAATCTAAAAATAGTATGTTACAAATGAGCTTATTTACAAACTGAAAATAGACTCACAGACATAGAAAACAAGCTATGGTTACCAAAGGGGAAAGGGGTTGCAAAGAGGGATAAATTAGGAGTTTGGGATTAACATGTACACACTACTGTATATAAAACAGATTAAAAAAACAAATTTCTACTGCATAGCACAGGGAACTATATTCAGTATCTTGTAATAGCCCATAATAAAAAGGAATCTGAAAAATAATATATATATATCTGAATCATTTTGCTGTATACTTGAAACTAACACAACATTGTAAATCAGCTATACTTCAATTAAAAGAAATAAAGTAGTTCCAGTCCAATCATGGTTGAGAATAGTTATTTGCCAATATCAAGTTAGAGTCGTATGGCAAAATGAGTAACAACTTTAAGAAGACCTTGTTTACTTCCCAGTTGTAAAAATTACTGTGACCCTAAAAAAATCATTTAACCTTTCTTTGCCTTAGTTTCCTTGACCATTACAATAGGGGTAATTAAAATCCTTCAGAGAGCATTGGTGAAGATCAAGAGAGAGAATATTTGTGCAAACACATTATAAGCCAGTAAACACTTTGCTACTGTTGAAAGTTGTATTAAAATTATCATTATTATTGAATTTGCTTTGAAATGTAGAGGTTGACTTCTTACTTGAGTTTTGGATTATTTTATAAGTAACCTGGAAAGTCACACAATGATTCACTGAAATAAATGGCTTGCTTTTGCTCAACAGAATAGCTTCTAGAAAATATTTGAAAAATGACAAGCAGAAATCTATCAGAAAAATTGAAGTCAGAGGATAATATAGCTTATCACTGTAATTCTTCATAACACTTTTCAAATACTCATAAATGTGATTTTGAAATAATTTTATGTATCTCATATAAACATTAAATTATAATTTGACAAAGCAGACCTATGGTTTGAAAATAAAATAATATAGAAAAATGGAATGCAGTTCCAAAGGAAATTAAGTAAATATGTAATCTATCAATCTTGCCAATAGTGTTACTAATTCATAATTCTGACAGCAACACATTGCAAGTTATTCATAAGGGAAAAAATAATTGCCAAAACCTTTTATTACTCAATTAAATAATCCATATGCAATTGATTACATCTGTCTTATTAAATGTATCTTATTAGAAGATTTGTTCATTCAGTCATACAACAAATAGTAATTGAAACCCTACTCTTTATCAGGCATATAGAGTGTAAAGAGGAACTCAGGCTAGGATCTCAGAAAGCCTGCTCTATTGATGGAAGGTTAATATAGAATATTAATATGTAAGTATAATATAATATAATTGCAAGATAAATTTCCATGAGAATGATTTACTAGATATATAGTCATTAAGAAGACATTTAAACCAAATGAGAGGAGTCAGGGTAGGCTTACCAGAGAGGTCAGACTTGTGGTGAAGTTAACTTCCAGTAAAAGGAAGACCAAGAATGGACAAATGGTGGAGCAAGTCAGAAATTAGAAACAAAGGAGTGGAGCGGCCCAGATATTAGACAGTAGTGTTGCAAACTGGTGAACGAAAGAGTGGATTCATGTCTGCCCTAAAATCTCTCCCCTACTTTTAGGAAATCAGAAAGTATGTATAAGAAAAAAAATGTGTGAGGGTATGTATTTGAGGTTTAAAACTTGGAAATAAATATTAAAGTTAACCAAAAGTATAGCATGCATTTGAAAACCCTGGTACTCAAAACAGCAAGTAAAATTGCGAGGGGTTAAATCTAAATATTGAACTTCTATAGGTTATGGACATTAGTTCTTTAGTATATCTTAGAAATATAGAAAGGGGCAGCCCTTGTAGCATGAGTCTCAATGCAAAGTTTAAATTATACACACGTTATTAAATCAGGGGCATAGCGGAAAAGGAACTATCACAGATACATTAATGCGAATAGTGAGGCTTCAGTGGCAGGCAGCATGCCTTTAAGGCATTTATATTTGTATTACTGATAATATTATAATCACCACTAAATAGACTCTGGGCTACTTAATCGAAAAGTAATTCACCGTTAAACTGGCAAAGTTCAGATAAAGTCTGAAATGTGTCAGTTTTCAGCTCCCTGTTGTTTGGAGAACAATTCTGTGTGCTCCATGCTGGTAAACTATGTACTTACTAATAGATAACGGAGCCACTGGTCTACGCTGACACTTACTCATCACTCTTGTTTCCAAAGTAGAAATTCACAGTTGTCAACTCCTACTTATTAGTGAAAACTTGTCTGATGGGCTGTGCAGGTTTTATACTTGCTTTCCTTGTTGAAATAAAATGTCAGGGGTGCAATTCTTTGAGAAGACCCAAACGGATGCTAATTTGCGTAAAGCCCCTTTAAGTAATGCCAAAGTCACACATTCTTATTTTGTTAATATGGATGCCCTCATCACCTAAAACATATGCACACTGGAGGAATTTTTACTTTATTTTCCATTGCCATGTTAGTCTGAAGTAATGGATTATTTAAAAAAGAGAGAGAGAGAGTGTGTAGAAATGATGAGAAAAAGAGAAATACTTAGGTTATTCATATAAAAAATGAGAGAGGTATAGATGTTTGCTAATTGTGAATTAAATGGAGGAATATATACACTTTCCTCTTCTTATATTTTTGAAGAACTAGATCTAGTTTTTCTTCTATGGAAAGACCAGGGTGAACATCTTCCCGGTGATAACAAGAAGCAGAATGAACTGTGAAATATTTCAGGGATATTATCTTCTTCCGAAAATGTGTTGAGTTTAAGACCATCTCAGTGGTATCCCCAGTTGTGCAAACTTTGTAACCCTGCCTGCTTTTCTGGTAGAAAATATTAGCTCACATTTCACACACAAAAAAGTTTTATTTAACCTCTGAAGTTTTTAGTTACATACACTTGGGAGGAAACGCCAGAGGGAAATGTAAACATGTCTACAGGCTAAAGTTCTATACAAGCTCTTCACTCAGCATGGACTGGGTACTTTCTAAGCATCCAAACAGTATAGACGCAGAAAGACACAGAAAATGAAATAAAAAATTGTACTGTAATGTGGTAAAAACAAAAATGAAGATCCACATAAGGTATCCTATAACACTTGGGGAGATTTTTTAGTTGGGATTTCATATTTTGGAGTTCATAGAAAATATTTTAAAGCCCTCTCTGTCTCATGGACTCCTTTGTTCTATACAATTTTAAAGATTTTTTCTTACATATATTTGTACCATTAATATCTGAAACAGTGTCTGTATTCACAAAAGTTTGCCGACAAAATGAATGAATTAAAATGAAAATGTGAATTGATAGTGGAGAAATTTAATAATTAACTTGTCTAATTATGTGAGAAAAATACAAATTGGGTGACATATTGAGTTAGAAATGTTATCATATTAAGTATTATTAAAAGTCCAGGAGTCAGGTCTTCTGCAATTCTAGTGCATGGCTTCCAGTATCTGCTTGATTATTTCTGGTGATAAGTACTTTGCAACTTCACAAGAAAGACAATTCTCTTGTGGAGCATGTTTCTTAAAGTTTTTCTTCCTTACTTAGGTTAAATTTACTGTGTAATAACTAATTTTCTTCTGTGGAGTGATACAAAGTCATTCTTTTGATAATACTGCAGTTACTTGGAAACACCTGTCATGAGTTTTCACATTATTCTCTCTACCAACCTAGGTATTCCTAATACTTTAATCACCAGTTATATTAGCAAATCAAATCAAAGACTGTCTAATTTTGTATGTGACTAGTCTCAGAGAAGATAAACAGTAATTTGCTGATATTTATGTACCTAAATAGTGAAAGAGTTGAGATTAGACTCTAGATTATATCTGTTGGAATAGTTTTGACTGAAAAAAAATCTATAATGTATCTCTCTATGTATATGTCTTTATATATATCCTAACTACAGTAAGTTAAATACTCTAAAATTAGACAGTTGCTGGCATTGGTTTATGTCTCAATAATATGAGAGCTGAAGCATGCATGATTCTTTTGGTGTTTATTTCATGGATACAAGATGACTGTTGCAGCTTTTACCATCAAATCTACTTTTCAGAGAAAGAAGTAGGAAGAAGAAAGTTTATTGCCTATGCAAAGAAAAAAAAAAGGCTCACTCAGGAATCCCCTAAAAGCCTTCCACTTATCATTTTCACTAAAAAATGGAGATGTGGAGTGAGTTATTGGTCCGTTAACCGGCAGTATATGCCGTGGATATCTTCATATGAACCTTGTTTGTGAAAAGCATCCTAATTTATTCCTAATATGTCATGATTTCCAGAGGGGTAAGCATTCCATCTTTTCATTCACATTATTCTGTATTAGCCATACAAATGATACTGATTGTTGAACACTGTGATAAACTATAGGATTGTTTCATATTATTTGATGATCATGCCTGTGACATCTGGCTTGTCTTAGGGTCTTGCCTTGGCCTGACATGGAGTCAGGAGTGACATATGTCATGTCCAAGGAAGCCATCATAAGGTTCCATCTTTGCTTTTTTTTTTTTTCCCTGTGTCATGACAATCGTGTGTCCCAAATAAGGACTACTCTTTCAGCATGATCCCTGAGTGAAGACAGCAAATGAAGAATAGTAGTCAGTGCCAGGAAAGACAAGTCTTCATTGTCATAAGTCACTGAAATTTAATTTTAGTTTTCTCAGAAAAATCTGGGAAAAGCTGACTCTTCTATGAATAGCTTAATAGATGCTTCATATATTTTTTCTAATATGAAATTCAGCATAGATCTATGAAGTAGGCCTAGGTTTTGTCATTTCTCAAAGAAGAACTGAGGCTCAGAGAGATTTAATACATTTCCTGTTAGTTCTGCAGTGAAAAACTGAGTCTCCAGATTGAAACTCACTATTCCAGATGTGTTCTCACTACCAGGAAGTTCCACTGGAAAAACGCAACTTTGATCTTGATTATATAGATGTATTAAGGAAATCTCAGATTGAACTACCACTTTTTTAACACATGATTTGCTCAGATGTGGGTAAGACAAAACTTGCTTGTCTTTTCAGAAGAATTATTTTTAAACTATGGCATCATAATAAAGTAATTAAAGCAATAAATATCTTTTAAAATAAGATGACATTAATCTCTTTAATTCTACTACATAGATTTCCTGAAGTAGTTTATTACCAAGTTTGAATTTTAGCTCTAAAAGCTATTACTTCTTTCAATCTCTTTTTTAGTCAAAAGGTGTGTAGATAAATATTTAAACCAATTCAGTTAGAGGGAATTTTACACACAGTACCCTTTGTAGGAGAAACATGATTTTTTTTTTCACTATAATTGCTCATATTGTTGGATGTCCCAAATGTACTCGTGAAAGGGCCTATCACTGTGAGACTGCTTCATATTTGAACATGTTTTTATGTAAATCAGTGTAATACTCAATACTTTGGAAGGTTTCTTAGACAGGTGGAATGTTCCAAAGTTTCTGAATATACTCTTAACTGTGATTAGTGGAAGAAAGATGATATAAGTGCTTCAGAGCAGACACGGATCATGTGCTGTTTAATAAATTTTATTTTCACAGCCTAATTTAGGGCTGCTGTGAGCAGCATGGGGCTCTCTCCCCTTCAGTTTTCTCCATTAATTTCTGGTTGTTGAATATAAAACGACTACAAAAGATGGGGATACACGTCCTCTGTTTCCCATCATTTTTACTTCTCCCACCCAGCTTCTACCCCAGAGCAATGTGATTATAGAGTTGTCTAATTGAGACAGTCAATTTAAGGATGATGAAATGCAGAGAATAATTATAAGCAGGATTCATTAGACAAAATTAAGGCAGGGTCTACAATAAATCTTACCCCTTGCACAGCATTTGACTTTCCAGACTGTTTCTATGGATCTTTAACTGCCATGTTTTTCCCTCCAAATGCTTGGTTAGATCGTAGGACTTTCTAGTGATGGTTACAGCTAAGATCATTCAAAAGTAAACTGACAAACCCTCTCCAGATTAGGATGCTGGTGTCAGAGCCAGGATGAGTCTCTCTCTTCAGTGTCTCTACTCAGCTGGCCTGAACTCTTTATCCAGGTACACACATTCTCTTCTTCATTCTCTCTGCTGTCTCTGTCTGTATCTATCCGTCTCTCTCTTTCTCTTACATACAGACTAAACCAAAATCAAACTCATGACACATAGCAGAGTTCACTGTCAAATGTTGCATAATGTCTTTTAGGAATTAAGAGTTCAGTTTATTCAAATAATGGAAAGTATGCAGACAGGTAAGCTAAGATGCTAGGTAGAATTAGATTTTAAAGTTCACATGTACAACAATTCATCTCACTCCATTCTTCATGTATTAGAGGGCCATCTAATAACCTTCAGCTTCCCGGAAGGGACTTTTTTTAATGGTAACAATGGGCAGACATTTTTCTGTGTCTCTAAACTTATTAAATTGTTTGTTGGCTTTTGTAAGCAACAGTTCTCTTTTTATTAATAATATAAAAAAGTCCTTTTTTTCAAAATAGCATTCTGATGCAGTATTTTAATAATCAAAATTAATACAAAATATCCACAATGAGCAAATTATCAACATTTTAAACAGATACAGGGCCATATTACTTATTTGTTCCTTGTGTCAGGCTCCAGTCTCAGCATGGCACTATTTCTCTGGTTTGTTTTTGAAAGCCTGTAGGATTTTTTTTTTGTTATCTTTTCCCATCAGCTTTATTGAGATATAGTTGATAAGTAGCATTGTGTAAGTTTAAGGTGTACAGTGTAACTCTGCTTTTCATATCATTGTGAAATACGTATTTTTCACTAGTATAGCATTTGTTATAATGTTTAAACACCTTAGGATGAAAACCCTTAACATTTAATAGTATATGATGGTACTCACTGGATCATAACAGATGAAACAGGAAATAAAAAGGGCACAGATAAAAATAAAAATAAATAAATATTATTAAAACTTAGGATCAACATGTCATGTGCTATCTCCACATCCTGCACTAATATAATTAGTAATAATTTTTTTTAAAAAGTGTAGTTTGCAGCTACATTTTAAAATCTATGGATGATTAATACAGTAAAATTTGCCAAAATTTGGCCAAAAGTTTAACATTTGTTTTAATTAAATTCTTATTAACTTTAAATATTGAATTAATTAAGATATTAGAAAATTTCATTGTGCCTCCCTGTAGCCACTGTGCTCCTTCTATCATTTACTTGCTGTATTTGAATTACAGTCTTTATACCCATTGTGTATATTTGCCTTTTGTTGTTTATTGGCCTGTAGATATTCTTCACTCAAGACACTGTCCCTAATCATTTTTGAGACCTTACTTACTAATACACTGAAACCTTCTTTGGGCTTTGGCTACTAGGAAAACGTCTTGTTTTGTCTTATTTCTCTCTGGCTGTTGTTCTTAGAGTGTCTCCTTTTTTCTGACTCCAAAATTCATAATCACTTCCCTCCAGTTCCATTCTTTATCACTTAGGTTTATTTTTAATTCCTCGAGATATTGTAGACTGGATTTTTTTTTTTGTATGTGTGTGCTGTGACCCTCTTTTTTTCCCAAAAGAAAATACCTTGAGTCAAGCACAGGATAATTGAGAAGTACAGCTGTAAGATTCAGTGAGAGAAAAAGGGGTTAAATTTGTCTCACTGTAGATGGTAATGGCTGATGTCCAAGGCAAATGTTCCTGCAGCGGGGGAATGTCATGATCATCCTTGTATTTTATTTTCTACACTCACATTTTCTCTGTGCCCTCGTTTCTGTTACTCATTTATATTATTTTTATTTCACATCCTTCCTCTAAGCACTTAGTAGACTTAAGGCAGTTGAGACAATGAGTAAGGATTTGTATAAAGCTCTGTATTTCATTGGCTCATGTAGTAACTACGCAAGTCAGAGCAGTGGGGGAGTTCGGAGACGTTCTCTGATTTGAATCTTAGCTCTGCCCTTTTCAAGCTGAGTAATGCTGGCTAACTTAGGCTAACTTAACCTGTCTGTATCTAATTTTCTTTCACCTACAAATGGGAATATAAATTATAACCATCTCTTATTTTAATAGAGCAGATTTTAAAATTTACATCTGAAAGCCCCATTATTTTCATCTCTTCTGGCTCTTTCAACTGTTAGTATTTTTCTCTTAGGAGAGCAGAGTAACCAAGTCCTGCTGTTATCCTTCGAACCTGTACCTCCAGCCGTGTCTCAACTGCTATTTATATCCGCCAGTCAATCTTTATCATTTAGGATTTCCATCACTTATAACAGAAACTACTCATACTTGACACAATATCAGCTGAAGTTTAGCTTCTGTAGAGAATTTGTCTCTTCCTCCAAAAGTAACCATGGTGAGAAATGACATCCTTCTATAAAATCTGTGCTTATCCAGTGGAACTGTACCTTAAAACCTGAATGATTTGCCTCAGAATGGAGCTTCCAGAAAAAACTGGAAGAGTCAAAAATATAGACTGGATCATTAAAGATACTGAAAGCAGTGTTCTTTTTCATCCTTCCCTGAACAATCTCTTTTTGTTTATTTCATGCCTCTCAACCAGTCCTGTCATGTTACCTGAGCACTTTCCACACCTCTGTCATAGCTTTGTGTTACCTTCTTTCTGACTAGCCTCACTCACCCTGTAGTAATTACAGTGTCTGCTGACTGGTCTCAGCTGCCCCTGCGCTATGATGTTGGGTGAACCCTGCTCACATAATGCAGTCACATTTATTGCTGAGAACCAATCTCCAACCAATCTCTTCTTAGTTATTACTGTTTTATTCCTTGTTTTTCCACTTACTTACTTATTCAATAGTTAATAGTTTATTCATTTATTCAATAAATATTTAATAAAGACCTGTTCTTTAGCATACCCTGTGCTAGATACTGAGAACAAAATCAGCAAAACATGACATGGTGCCTACACTTAAGGTGGTTTTAGAAAAATGGAGGGATAGTCAGCTGAATTTTCAATATGGTTAGATGGTCTGCTGGGGGTAAATATAAGATACACGGGAAGCACATAGAATGCTGATCTCAATCCTGAGGGTCAGGGTTGGAGTCTCAAAGGTGATTGCTTTAAGTCTGATCCAAGCAAGAGTCATTTATTCCTTTAGTGGTGAAACGAAGAACAAGGTCGCGTATTTGTAACCAGGCAGGCTATTAAGCAGAGAACATAGATACCCAAATACAAGGAAAGCAAAAGGTACTTCTAATGCCACCTTCTTCTGACCTTCAGAGCTAGAGTAAATGAAAAGTGAACCAAGGGCTTTACTTAGGAAAATACAGCTCTCCCCACCTGGTACAGGGAAGACTATACTGATGACAAAGGCAAGCATTTCGGATTATAACCTTTGGATCCCTGAGAAATTCTGAATCTGCCTCTTCTACTCAGGGGAAGGATAATTCTGCCAGAGAGGCCTAGCATTGCAGGTGCAGGCTTTTCCAAGAAAGAGAATTCAATGTCTTTTACTTCCTGAGGTTAGCTTGGGGTTGTCCTGCCTTTCATTGAGAATGCCCCGCTCTCATAGGGTGTGATATAGGTATCCAGATTCCTCATCGATTCTTAAAAACTATGTCCTTCTGAATTCAGAAATTTTTACATTACAAAAAACACTTGTACTTAATCATACGATTGCATCATATAAATACACATCATTTGAGCTATTACTGTACTTAGAGACATAAACAAATTTAAGAGACAATTTGGGGAGCAAAGAGTACATTTCATATTTTCTTGAAGAGCACCAGTTCCACAGAAGAGTTTGCCAGGGGGCCTTAACAATAATGACAACCAAAATAATGGTGATGGTTCGTGTGGAACAAAGGGTAGAGGTCAGTAGACCAGAGAGTGAAAACACAGATAAAGACTTTGAATAGAGGTTAAGTTCAGTATCTGAAGTCCTTCTCATAGGACAGTACACTGGGAAAGCATTTGACAAAAGTGAAAATGCTGAAGATTATTTGTGGGGTTGTGGGGCGGGAATTCAATGTGTGTGGAGAAAGGATTGCTTCCTTATTCACTTTCTTCTCAATATATTTCGGAGAATAAAATAAAAGGAGAAAAGACATATATATCTATGCTTAGTGAAAATCAGAGATTTCCAGAGTCATTCTTTTGGAAACATACTTGGAATATATGTAGAATATATTTAGCATGTAATATAATAATGATGCTAATGCATTTTGGCTTTTTTGTTTGGTAACTGTATCCTGTTTTTCACAGAGAAAAATATTGTTCATATTATAGATTGAGTAGCCAGTGACATACCAATATAGACTCTGGAAAAAGTCATCTCTTCTCTCTTCTCTGTGACTTTTGCCATGAAAGGCTGTATGGTCCCCCGTGGACCCATTAGGCTTGTGGTTTGTGGACTGTACATTGCAATTGTACTTACATTTATTGGTCCCTTGCTATTTTCCAGGTGACATGACAGGTTCTGAGGAGAAAAATATTATCAGGGCATACCCTCTGCATCTTAAGACCTAAGAATTTTATGAGGAAATAGATATTCCTATAACTTACTGCATGTTTTACTGGAAGTATAGCCTAGAGTCTAAACTGCTGCTTCAGAGATGGAGGGATTCATGGTGGGATTTTGAACATTTTTCAGCAAAAAAAAAAAAGTCACTTGAATTGTTCCTGTGTATATACAGAAGGGGGATGTTCTTCTATGTAAAGTGGCTGATTACTCATACTTGCTGTGTGGTATTATATTGTATCAGGGTATGCCTTTCTATCAACCTGTGCTCTTTATCTTTTGTATTTCAAAAAAACATTTTGCACCCTCTCTAACTCTTCTCTAAGTTATTTTCCAAGCAAGCTGACAAGGGAATGATGGAGGAAGATTGTTTTTGAGAGTCAGTGAAGGGCCTATCGCTGTGCTAAAGATTTTACTTCCATTATCTCTTGCAATTCTCACACAAATCCAGGAGTCTTAATTCTGAAATTAAGCAAAGAAAGAAACAAAATAAAATTCAGTCTTTGAACTCTGTTTTATAGGTATATGTATGTATTTTTGTAGGCATCTATTTGTTTATTTACTTTAACTTGATCTTGGTGAAATTACTGTTTTAGAATGGAAGTGTATTGTAATTGTTGCAGTCGAAATTAAAGTGGAAAGGAAACTAAAATGATCTAATCAATTTCTGACACCGCCCCCCCACCCCAGATAGGATTGTATTTTAAAGAACCAGAAAGAAAAAGATACCTAGGTCCTCCACTGTTGATAATTCTTGTGTGGACTTTCAGTGATGTGGGTAATATTCCGGCACTATTTAATTCCACATTGAGCATTGGATTCTCTTTGCTACGTAGGAAACTCCTGAACCACTAGCTTTTGACTTCTCTCCCCTGTTGCTTAGGGAATACCAGGTTTAGTTCTTTGGTAGGTTAATGCTGGTAGAAGCTGAGTCTAACCTTAGGATGAAGTAAAGGATTTTGCCTCTTGTTCCTTTATTTTTATTAGAGACTTCCCTCTGTGTAAACCTCTGGATTGTACATTGTTACCACATGTGAGACAGAATGGGCTTAACCAAATTAGCTTAATCTGAATATATTTAGAAAGTAAATCTGAGCATATTTAGAAAGTAAATCTGTTAATCTGCTCCATTAAAAAGGGCTTATTATATTCAAAATGAATTCTGAGAGGGAACAAATTCTGTACTCATGATATATATGTGTAACATAGTTTTAACAGAAAAGCTTTGCATGAGTCCGAGATCTTCATCCCTGTTCCTTCCCGCAGAGCTGAACTGAGTCTCACACTCATGTAGGACAGCGCCCCTTCATCCAGCTTTCTAAGGATTATAGCAGTCCTCTTTCCTGACCCAGTTTCCTTGAAAAGCCATGTCTTCTCTGACTTTCTGTAACTGTCCTAGGACCTGGCATTTCTTATGTCTGCAAGTCATCTGATACAGTCTGAAGCATAACAAACCTTCAGCAATGATCCAGAACATAACTGATTAACTTGTTGCATTAGAAATGACGGATGGTGTCGAAGAAGTTGTAAATGCATGATTTATTTCTTTGACAGCATTTTTGGAACCTGTATTAGCTGTGTTCATCTCCTCATTTCTCAGCTAAATTCATTGGGTTTGCTAGGGTTTTATGTATTTTTGGTGAAAGGAAGACAACATCGTTTACATGCATTTATGATAAGAAAATAATGGCTAACAGTTTTGAAGGGATTAAAGCCTGTGTCTAACTTCTGACTTCAACTTTTTGTTAAATCCTTGCTTGAGAGAAAGGAAAAAGAAATGCTTCTGATACTGTTCTGTTTTAGTGTGTCAACATCTTTATAACGTGACACTGAACAACCAAGAAAAGAACCTGGACTTCAAGACCAAATCTGGGCTCTGCCTTTTGTTCATTAACTGTGAGACCTTGAACAGCATCTCTGAGATCACTGTCCTCATGAGTCTGAAAGCGTGATAACAATTTCTGTTTCTTAGTGTAAAATTGCGGAGCCCAAACCAAAATAGGCAATACAGAGTGCTTAATATGTAACAGATGTTCAGTAAGGAAAAGCTAGTTTAAAAAATTGATTTATTTTCTTCATATTTTAACTTTTTTTTTTTCTCTTTACACCCGTTCTCTGGCCTTGTCTTGACTCCACCTCTTGCCCTTCTGATGAGTCACAGTACCCAGCATGACACATAGAAATTTATCAGAGCTGTGAAAGTGGTGTGTGGCTGGAGTGGTATGATGAAATGTGAGACTTGTTAGAAATCAGTTTTTGCTTGTTCATTTGCCTGATTGGTAGTTTTTTGTGTTTTTTTTTAATTTTATTTTTCAATTTTTTTTTAAATTTTAAAACACCAAAGTGGTCCGGTTTGATGGTGGAGCATGACGAAGAACCATTTTACTGTTAGGTAGCTGGATCATGGCAAATACTTCATGGAAGTGACATAGTTGGGATAGTGATGGGACCATTCTCCCACCCTACTGTGCCTATCATGTAGGTTTAGTTTCAAGTCATGATTTTTTAAAATACAGTGCATCATTAAACCTGCACACCAGGTTAACTTAGGAGGGAAAAATATGTAGAATAGATGTAAATTTCTGGCTGCTGCAATCAAAGATACAAGATGTAATTAGGTATCCCCTTCTCTGGTTCTTATTTAGATGGAATATGAAATTCTACTGGATTCCTTGTCTAAAGTACAACCTTACAGACAAGGGCAGAAGTCATTCATTTCAGAGTTTCCTTCCACCTTAAGATTTAAAATGAAAATATAATGATTCTAAGAAAATAGCATTACATATACTTCCATTGCAGGTCATCTAATAATTTTACAAAACTCAAGTTAAAAAGAAGAAAGAAGCCCCAAAGGGCAAGACTTTCTAGTTTTGCTTTGCCTTTATCTTTAATTTCAGAGCATGAAATTACTTCCTTGACATATATCAAATACATAAAAGCAAGAAACTGAGGGCATCAATTTCTCGTTAAGAGAAATAGAACAACATCATACTTAAAACCAGACAAAACACATCGTCCAAAAAAGGCAATTGTTATTTGTGCCATTATAATAATACTGTTTGATGGGCTGAAGCACACTGAGAATAAATGACTCTGGTGTTGCCAGTTACACCCATTGGCTTGGCAGCCTGTTGTTTTCTTGGAGTTGTGGGAGGGACCTCGCTTTTCATATTGTCCTGACAAATGAGCCATATCGTGTGGATAACTACTGAGACCCTGTCATAAAACAAAGAGGTACAGAATATTGTGTTTATGCAAACATGACTTGGCACACAACCTGCTTTGATTTTGTTTTTATTTTTATTTTTTAGGTTTTATTTCTGTTTTTGCAGTCACAGTACCACACTCAGACTTTTCAGAGAAACACTCGGGGAAATAAGCTGATTATTATATTCTTGACTGCTTTACTTGGAAATCTGAATGGTCATGGATTCTGTACATTTTCCTTAAGCCAGTGAATAAAGAAGTTAGCTTCAGTTTACACAGAGGTAATGAGTAATGCCTTGCAACCACCTTGTTAAACACTTGGAAGGTTACAAAGTTTGACGTTCTGGTTTCAGAGGGTCACGTCTTCAGTTGTTTGATGATGTAGCCACCTCTCTCCCAAGATACACTGTAGTTTTCATTTTATTACAGTGATATTCCTTTCATACCCACTCCTTTTCCTTTGCACCCCCCCCCACCAACATCTTTAGAAAAGACTCTTTCTGCATTTTAGGAAGGAAAGGGCAATGAAAATACATAGAAATATTTGGCCAATATGAGAACAAAGTATAATTTAAAAGAAAAGAGATACAAGTCATTCATTTGTTGGGTGAGCCAGGCTCTGTAGTACATGTGTTGCAAAGATCATCTCCCTGATAGGGAAAGAGGGACCTTCCACTCAAGGAGATGAAGCAGCTCACCGGAGTACACAAAGCCCAGTAACTGCATGAAAGTGTACATCTCTGGCATCTTTAAAACCTGAGCTCTTTCCTTCCATCTCTGCCATTTATGGGAATAAACAGCAAATGATAGGGTGCAGCTGGGCTCAGGCATGCAGTAAACTTATGTTATATCAAGAGGCGATCACAGCCACTTTTGGGGAATAGGGATCTGTGCTTCCCCAGTCATGACATTTGATATTTCAGTATGGAAATGCTGCATCTCCTGGTTTGTGGTGTCATTGTGTCAGCTCCTTCAAATGAGATAGAGAAGCCTGCATCCACATTTCTTTTACTTATCCTATATGATGGTACATGAAAGTGGGTTTGAAGTTTACCAAGCCAAACAACTCAGTATCATAAAATATAATCTATTATTATATGCAAAGCAAACATTTTTTGTTAGTTTCTTTCAGTTACATTAAACTGTTGTTGGTGATTTTGTGACTGTGATTTTTATTGTCTTTTTAGAGAATATGTATTACTATGTTTTCCGAAATACTTTGTGTATATTTATTAATATGGGTATGGGGTAAGTTTTATTAACAGATATTTATCTTGAAGATCTTCACACATAATTATAAAACTATAACTGGTTGCTGAGAAGAAATTAGTCTTTATTCCTTCTTAGTGAAATTAAACATTTCCTAAATATGTTTTATATACTTTTTTCTTAAAACTTTTGATAATACTACATATGTTAGATGTGAAAAAAGTGACTATAAATATTAAGTCTTACTTGATCAAACCAGTTCATTAGAAAAAGGTGATAAGGATCTTAATTATTATTTGACAGATATTATCAAGTCATTTTCAGTGGGATTTTCCTGCAGAAGCGATGGTAATTATATCAATCATATAAAATTTCATAAAAGCTTCAATGTAGATGCCGGGTAAATTACAATGAGTAGATACTGGGGAAAAAAGTGACATTTAAGGTGTAAAGAGTCTTTTAAGATTATGTGCTCATAAAATACATAATATGCGTGCATGTATGTATGTTTTGTTAACTGCTGAAAAGTTAGGAAATGATACTGTATTATAATGAATATTATCATTAGATGATGAAATTATCTCTTATAAACACCAAAATCTAGATTCAGAAGTAGAACTAGAGCTATTTTATAGAGACTTGATACTGATTGATGAGTCTCTGCACTAAAATTTAATCAATTGAACAATTCAAGAAAACTTCAGCTTTGATATGTGTATTTCGTTCTCTAATATCTACTTGACAGTTGTAATCAAAAGGCTTAGAGCACAAAAATATCTTAGTGGATGCTAAAATCTAGTGCTCTGTCTTTTAATAATTGATCCCTAAAGCGACCAGAATGTTACAGGTTGACAGATGGCATCCTAATTCCTTCATTACAAGCTGAAGGAGTGCCTTTAAGGAGCTTAGCTTGGTGTTCCTGGAAGCGAAATATTTTCCGAACAGAGCTTTTCTACATTGGAACTGAGACAAGGACTGGGGCACTTACAGTTAACTTCTGCTCCATGTTTCGTACAGCACTGAGCCCGATGCGTACAGCACCTTGTCATTTTATCCATTTCCATGTACACCCTTTTTGTTAAAGCAGATGGGGACATATCCTGGCAATGCGTCTGTGTTTTAAGAAAAGTGACAGCAGTGTTTTTAATGTCAAAGACAATCCTTCAGAAGTCTGTATGTAGAATGCAAAGTACCCAAATAGTTTTATGCACAAAAGAAAAGAAACAAAATTAATTTCTTCCTTTTGAAATTTAAACAAGTTTAATTTTATTCACTAATTTAGATAGCACCTTAACAAAAAGCTAATGAACTTAATCATAGACGCTAGATAAATTAGACGGATTATTTAAGGCTCTGTTCAAATCTCCCTTTGGTTTACTCTATTCAGTGTCACAAGCTTCTGCCACCCCACTCACAACCCCTTTTCCCTATCCTGACCATTTCTCACCCTTAAAGCTACTATTTTCTAACATTGTGTATAATTTACTTGTTTTATGCATCTTGTGTATTGATTATTTTCTCTGTACTGCTCTACTGTAATTGCCAGAGTACCAGATTTTTAGAAATTTGTATACTGATACATTCCAGGTGTCTAGAAAAATGCCAATTACACAAGCAAAAGAGTGATGAATAAATGTTTATTAAATGAATAAATAAAATGTTTAAGCAATTGGTAGCAACAACACAATCTTAAGAAACTGAAACGTGTTTAATTTAAGTGAGATTACGTATTTGAAATACGTCACTCCTTTGATGAAATGTAATGAGTCCTAGTAAATATTAAATTGTCTGTAATGAACTAAAAGTTAAGCAATTCCAGTGATGGATTTATAAATGTATTAACATGTTTTTCTTACTTTTTGCTGCAGCTGAAGAACAAATATAGGATCATTGAATCACATATAAACATTCATTTCTGTATCCTTGTGATGAATAATAAAACTGGAAAATATTTAGCTAAAAATTAAAGATTTTTAAAAACATCTTAAGGGGGAACAACTTTAAGCATCAGATCTTTGCCTCATCTTAACATATTAGGACATAATTTAAGTTCACTTTATATTCATTTGATTTCCGCAAGTAAATATTCTAAGTACAGCTAGTGAATTATTTATGGGAACTTCGTACAGTTGAATTTCTTTTCATGTAATTTTTTTCTAAAAGTGACAGTACTTCCTTTTATGATGGGTTCTAATTTCAGTCCTGTGAAAATGCACTACATGATCTTAAACAGTAAATTGTCTTACAGGGCATCATTTTATACCCCCCAAATGTGGGGTTTAATATTCATGTTCTCCAAGTTTCCTTCTGCTTCTATGATTGTGTGCGTGTGTGTCTTCCACTTCTGTAATCTTATCTCTTCTTACTTTACTATATGTGATTTTGTTTTTATGTTAAAATATTTAGTACTTACAAATATATCTGGATCTACTTTAATTTATCATTTAAACATTTACACAAAAGTGAACATGTTATATTGAAGTGTTGATTGGTTTTAGGATTAGAAAGAATATCTTATACTATTTATTATCTATAAAGATGTTCTATATATGTTACACTATGCTATAAACTAAAGATATTTCATACAGTATATTTTGTTTATAAATATAAGTTTTATATATTAAAGATAGAAAATATTTCTGTTATGTTTTCAACAGAACTATAATTTAAAAAGAAACGTGCTCTCGTATTTATGGGGCTGCACTGAATTAGATATTTTACTTCATGTCATTTCTGAGAGAAGTTAGAATTGCTAAAAAAAAAAAAAGACTTGACAAATTTAAAGACAATGTATTGTTAACATCAGCTTAAATGATGGCTTATTTATCTTGTCCCAGATATTAACTCTTGTTCCAAAGCCAACAATAAATATTACATTTTTTTCAAGATATGAAATATAATGCTAAGCAAATTATTGTTTTAATTATTTTGTCTAAAACTTTATTTTGATTTTCTTCAAAACACCAGTCTGTTTCAATGTGAAGTTTACTACTTTTGCATTCCTGAATAAATTAACATACTGAATATATATACATAGAAAGAAGGAACATTTTTCTATAAACTGTTTTATTTCTCAGTTTTAAGCATTGTATTATGTATTTGGTAAATATATTTAAATGTATTTATTGCCCAGCCTAGTTAAGACATCTTGTTTATCAAACCTAGCCACAATATTCTTTATGCATTATTTCTATATTTATTGTGAAATTGAAAGAATTAGCTTTCAAAATCATGCATTATCTGGACCTGAAAACATGTGAAAATTTTGTTAATACAATATTTAATCAGAAGAAATACTTTTAAATGTTATAGACACACATTATAGTTGCTTTTATCTGTAAGAATGTATAAGGCAATTTATAAAATTATATTAGTATCAGAAGTTACAAGGAAATATTTGATAGTTAGTTTTCCCTTAATTCTGTAACTGTTGCTCAAATTCAAATTTGAAGATGCATTTGACTCATCAGTTCTTTTTATTTACAGGAATTTGCAATGTCGTGTTTCTGAATGCCATGCACAAGACCTCCAAATAAGGTATGGAGCATTTTATTTTATATTGAAGTTTACATTTAAGCTTCATGTCAATAGTAACTGAGAGTTGTATCTCATAAAGAAAATCGTAAGTAAATTCTTGGTTTTGGGATCCAACTTAAAACCATCATCCATATATTGGCAATTACCTTGTGATTGTTCTTTTGTTTTTATTGAAAACCCTCTTGCATGGAGATGCCCACCATATGCTGCATTTCTCGGTTGTCAGTTGTTTGTGACAACAGACCAATGTTTAGTTGTCTTAGTGTCTCTGTCATCCAACAAAGCCTTTCTTGATAAATAGCATGAAGCACCTGTGATGCTGCAGCTGATTGACTGAAATGACCTCATGTAGAAACATTTGTCCAAATCCAACAGCCACAAGGACAAAATCATGGGAAGCATGAATTTATTAATGTCAGGGAAAACATAAAATCTAAAAATCTGAGTGTGTAGTGATATTAAGAGACGTTGAGTTCTTTTTTTAAATACATATATATATATTTTCATTCTCAATGTATAATGGTTTGAGTCATTAAAAAACAGCTAATGTTCAATTGAACTTGTGTTTTACCTGAAACTATAAATTAATGGTAGAAATATTGTTTGTTTTTCATATATGCTGGGGGAAAATTTTGTATTTAAGAAGAAAAGCATTTTGATATGCAGATCCATTTACTTGCAGCTCCTTTTCTCTCTGAAGAGACTCTTGTCAGGGTTTCTTGGTTGAGTGCTTGTTAGGAAGAAGGCAGGAGAGAAGGAAGGGCAGAGATGTTAAAATATGAAAAGTAAATGCCAGTCCGCAAGGTTCTGGTTTTTAGGAAAGTTGAATGACAGGAAACACATCTTTTGAAAGGTCTTAATCGAGTGACTTGGGGTTCAAATTACAAATAAAAATCTAGCTCAAGGAGGTGAGCTATTTTTATTTTAATTTTGAAAGCTAATTACTTCTTAGTCTAGGAGATAAATCAAGGAAGAAGCATCACGGTTCATTATCTTAGTTGTGTTTTCATTCTTACCTTCTCATCAGAATTTTTACAAAAGTCGACAGCTGTGTAGAAGAATTTGGAATCTTTTCAAGCCTCATATTTCTCAATTGTTTCTCCTTTGGTTTTGGAAGGAGACAAGATTAGATGTGAGCGCTTTATAAGTAGAGCTCTAAATGCATATTTCAACTTGAATATAGGAAAATAAACTTAAAGTTAAATGACAACTGATTTGCATTTGTACTCAACTATTTTGTTTCTTTAAAAAATACCCTTTGATACTCTTAGATTCTTTTCAAGTAATTTATCACTGATGGTAATACAAATTTTAAAATAACAGTAGATTCATTATTTGATTTAAAAACATCCCTGTGCATATCTTTTCTAGTGAAATATACCTTGAAATAATAACAATAAAGTATTCTTTCAATCCTTGATATCATTAAAAACAAAAATAGAAAGCTATCTTGCAATAAAACAATCCCAAATTAACCAAAATAAGGTTTTATAGAAGAAATGTCTTACCGTCTTTAGAAATCCTATTAGTTGGCATAATACTGTGAAATTAAAAAAATAAAATAAAGTTGACTAGTCTGACAAATGAAATACAGGAAGCAAGGCAAAGTGGCAAAGCCCTCTTCACTACAGTGTTGTTCTGAGAACAGTAGCTGGTGGAAGAACATACTCAAATACTGAATTTGTCCCTTGTCTTTGAAATATTTGTCTGAGTCCAATAGAGACAGTCAGCTCAAGAACTGCAACGGCTTCTAAATTTTTCTTTCTGTGTGTTTGGACCAGTCTTCTCACTGCCTGAGTGGTAGTGTGCTATGAACAATCTGTGGAATTATAATTACCTAGGCAGTATATCTAGGATGTTTTATAGGTGGGCTCTGTTTTACTGACGTTCAGAAGAAGGAGGAATTAAGAATATTCACAACTTAGGTGATTACTATGAGCTGTTGCTCTATGCTTATCAGGATAGAAATGAAGATACACTGTGCTTATCTTCACTGTTCATTCTAAGAAGCTGTCTTTGTAAGTCTGTTTTTGTGTATGTTCCATATTTAAAAGATAAAGCAATGCACATCATGTTTTCTTATCTGAATTTTTATTCTTGATTATGCTGTCAAGGTGATGAATATGTATAGATAGGCACATAGCAAGAGAACTTCTGAAAGTGATGGAGATAAGAAAATACAGAGAATAGTATTCTCAGTAGTAGACAAATGAGAGGAAAATCTGGTTACATTTGGTATTCGATTCTTTTAATCAGTGCTTGTAAGGCAGACTTACAGAGCTGTTTAGAGTATTTCACATTCCCTACTTCTTATGTGCAAACCCAAAGGACATTAGTCAAGCAGAAGATGACTGCTTTGGTAAATTTTATCTATTCTATTTTTGTAATGCTTTTTTTAAACAGCCTTTCTTCATTCAGGTGTCGTAAGTTTTATTTCTTTATGGACCTTGATTTCTTGCTGGCTGTTGCGATAACTGTATTTTTAACATAGGAATAAAAGTCGTCTTCATCTTATGCTAGTTACTGTTTATCATACAGACGGTCAAATACCAGATCATTGAACTCCAGGGTGTTTTGACTTTGACGTTTAACTTCTGGGTTAATCTAAATTACCTCCTGATGCGATCTCCTTTTTCCTTGTTTTATCCTCCACCCCTAAGTCTGGCTAGCTCACACAACGTTTGCTTTGGCTTATGTTGTTTATAAAGTCACTTCTAGATTCCTCAATACCTACAGTACCATCACTTATGGCCTCATTCGAGCCTGACCCCTATGAATTCTTCGCTACACATTATAACCTGCTAACCCAAGTAAATTAACCCTTGTCACATACACTCTATAAATAACTACATATTATAAATTGTTTGTTTTCTAACAGCACCAGATAGTCTATTACTTCATTAATGCACAGTACTGTCCTTGACTTTGTATTGTTTTAGTGTTTTCTCCCTAGCTAGATGGCAAGTTTCCGGGGAGATTGGTCATATTTCTATGAGAAGAGAGAGATGAAATAAAAATGATTTTGAATCCAAATAATCAAGATGGCCATGTCATATATGTATGCTTTGCAAAAGTAGTTGTTAAGGAACTAATTGATAATTTATTAAAGGGAGTCTCTTCTCATGAGAAGCAGACAAAGAGGTTTTTATAAATGTGGCAAACATGCAAGGACATAGTGATGTTGCCGGTAGATGTAGCCGGTGTCCAGGTTCTTGTCCCATCCCCAAAAGAATTCAGAGACAAGATGCAGAGGTTAAGAAAGTAAAGTGAGGATTTATTAAGGGATAAATAGTACACTCTCAAGGGGAGAGTGGGCAGACTCAGGTGAGCGGCTGCCCTGAGTTTCTTGGGCAGTGGAATATTCATTAGGGAGGGAAGAGTTTGGGGTCATATTCCCTGATTTTCATCCTAACTCTACCTTCCCAAAGGGAGAAGGACTGTTTGTTCTTATTTAGTCTGGATCGGAGTGTAATGGCGTTGATACATGATGGGTACTTGTACTCTGCAAGGCTTATTTTATTAAAATGAGGGCGTAATAAGTAAAACTTACCTTTGGACACTGGAGATTCCTGCCTTTTTCCACCTTTCTTTGTTGGCTTGGGCCGCCTATCACCCCAAAAGGTGTGACCACTTATCAGCCCAGCGGTCCTGCTCTTCTCTCTCTGCCCAGGGACCCCTGCTGCTCACATGATGTGTGGTTTCCTGCATTTGGCTTGTCTTTCCTTTCTGTCCAATTTCTTCCATTTGCCCTGCATCCCCCTTCCTCTGCTCATGTCTAGCTATCTGTCTCCTCTACCAGTGAGAGGAGACATGTTTGACACATTACAACAAAATAGCTAGAATCTTTAAGCCGATTCTCTTCTCCATAAAGTTACATTCTTAGCATTTGTCAAGAATCAGATTTGATTGCTTGTTCAGAGCTGCTTTTACATTCAGACATTTCATAACATTTCTACCTGTCAAAATATGGATTGTTGTATTTTATATAAACGAGGAACTTTTTACTCTTTATTTGGTAAAATGAAGACTAGAGAATGTTGACCTACCAACTCCTTAATTTTTATGATTTTAAGGTTATAAACGTCATTGTTTTCCTTCTCTCTCTTTTTTTTTTTACTAATATTTATAAACTTTTTCATTGAAGTATGCACACACACACACACACACACACACACCAAGGAAAGTTACCCTTCTCAAGGATGCATTATTTAACATCTGTAAGTCATCAGTGAGAAAACTGGGACAGAACCTGCGACTGGAAGTACGTATCACACACAGATTGTTATTGAACTGAAACTCGCCCGCTCGCCCGCCCGCCGTAAAGCCAATGTACTGACACTGGGTTGCTGTAAAGGATAGTGCAGCATTTATTGCAAGGTACCATACAAGGTGTCCAGGATGGCTAATGCTCAAAAAAACTAAACTCCCCGATGCATTTGGGGAGAAAGCTTTACACAGGCAAAATCTGGTGGAAGGGCTGCAGGGTATGCAGCCCTCCTTTGATGGGTTGGTGGTGAGGTAACCGGGTGGTGCTCCAGGAATCTCAGTCATCAGCCTTCTGGTTCCAGCCAGTCAGGGGTCCATGTGCTTATGCTCAGCTGGCGGTTACCATCCTCCCGCTGGGTGGGGGCCTTAGTTGCTGTAGGAGAAAAAGCTCTGTATCAGATTGTTATGCATATCCCCTGAGGGGGAACCAGGACCGGGCCCCATCTTGGACTATTGTTTCTCTCTACATTTCGTCATTCCTCTAATTACTGTTTGAATCCACCCTTTAGAACTCAGAGAAGGTCTAGGATGTCGAAACATTTTTCTACAAACAAGAAATGAGGTGCATAGAAAGGCCTTTGTACTTAGGAGGGTCCCACAAGGTCCTGTATGGTTTCAAAATGATCTACAGAGCTTCTTATAACTATATTAGTATAGTTGAAAGCTTAACAAAATGTCTAGCATGTAGTAAATGCTTAATAAATAGTATATTCAATTATAGCAAATAGCAATCACAGAAATGTTAACTGTTAAAATTCTCATTTTTTGTGCATTTATAATATATCGTTTCTAATTAATTAATAATCCTTGATTGTTAATTGTCTGTCTTCATGTGGATTATTTAGAAAGAATACCTTGTTCTTTTATTGTCTGGGTCCTTGTATCTCAAAATATCTTTCCTCTAAGAGTATAAAATTATATTTGTTGGATTACAACACATAAACCATATAGTTTCTGGAGTAGAATTTTTAAACTGTAACATTTTTCCCTTGTGATCTCTGTAGATGGTTGCCTAATATAGTCCTGTGTTTAATGATGTAGATAGATTAGAGGCCAACCTAATTCTTATACCTTTGGGTGTTTTTCCCTCTCAAGCCTCTATCTTTGTCATTACCATTTGAAAATTCCAGGAAGACTCTTCTCATGTAACATGTCTTATTAAGTCTGTCTGGAAACTCTCAGTTTTTAAAATGTGATTTTAAGTGAGGAAAATTTTGTTTTAGAATTATTTTCTCCGTGTTCTTTCTGCCCCGCTTCCTTTTCCTTTACTTTCTTTAATCCATAGATTGAATTGTCCAGAATAATTTTCGTACTCATGTTTTTTTTTTCCTTCATTGGTTTATTCTCTACTCTTCATTGAATTTCTGGGAAATTTTACTGCATTATCTTCTATTTATGTAGATGGTGTGTCCCTTTTACCAACAGCCATTCATTACTTTTTAAATGATTTTAATTTGGCAATTTTGTTTTCTTTTGTCACACTGTCCTTCATGAGTTCACATTATTCTTATCACTAGATCACACAAATTTATTGACAAAATGAAACCTTGTGTCTACAGAGAAAAACAAATTTCTTCCCTTTGGACTATAACTAATCTTGCCTCCATCTCAAGCCTCCGTGTTCTTATTAACTAGAGGGAAGAAATAGATAAACCAATTCAAATTGATTTAGCCTGTCTATGCAATAGTCAGTCTCCCTTGGATATTAAGAAAGAAAGAAAGAAAGAAGAAAGAAAGAAAGAAAGAAAGAAAGAAAGAAAGAAAGAAAGAAAGAAAGAAAGAAAGAAAGAAAGGGAGAAAGGGAGAAAGGGAGAAAGGGAGAAAGGGAGAAAGGGAGAAAGAAAGAAAGAAAGAAAGAAAGAAAGAAAGAAAGAAAGAAAGAAAGAAAGGGAGAGAGAGAAAGAAAGAAAGAAAGAAAGAAAGAAAGAAAGAAAGGGAGAAAGGGAGAAAGAAAGAAAGAAAGAAAGAAAGAAAGAAAGAAAGAAAGAAAGAAAGAAAGGGAGAGAGAGAAAGAAAGAAAGAAAGAAAGAAAGAAAGAAAGAAAGAAAGAAAGAGAAAGAAAGAAAGAAAGAGAGAGAAAGAAAAAGAAAGAAAGAAAGAGGGAGGGGAAAAGAAGGGAAAGGAAAGGAGGAGGGGAAGAGAAAGAAGGAAGGAGGAAGGGAAGAAAGGAAAGAAAGAAAAAAGCAAGCAAGCTGTGTTTTGGTGATGCCACTTCCTCCTCCTACTTCAGTCCCTCAAGAAGTGTTTGGGTGTGCCTGTGTGTGACAGTGTGTGGGATGAGAAGTGTGGAGAATAGTGTAACTGAAAAGACCTCATGAGGATATTTTTAAAATGTGACTTTAGACACTCTGCTTCCTCTAGCCTTTGCTGTGGCATTCCTTGTGTCCCCAGGTCTTTTCATCTGATGCTTGGGTCTCTGTGTGGTTTGTGATCCTGACTGGGCCCAGTTGTGACCTCCACCTTACTCTGTGAGAAGTCGCACTCTGAGTTCCATTGGCTGTGATGAATAGGCACATTCCACAGAAAACACCGACAGACTCACAGATACAGAGAACAAGCTAGTGGTTGCCACAGGGGAGTCGGGGGTGAGGAGATGGGTGAAATAAATCTAGGGGATTAAGAGGTGCAAACTACCGTTATAAAATAAATAAATCACAAAGATGTATATACAACATAGGATTGTAGTGAGAATATTGTAATAACTTTGTATGGTACATCACCTGTAAAAATGTAGAATCACTATGTTGTACACTTGACACTAATATATTATAAGCCAACTATACTTCAATTTAAAAAAAATGATCTATCTGGGATAGTTGCAGTCACAAAAGTCAACACTTGATTCAGTTTAGATGATCACTTGTGCCAGGCCAACCACTTTATATTCTGTATAATGCTGGGGAAGTATGAATATTTTTGATGCATAAAGACAAACGCTATCTGAAGTCGTGTGCTACTTTACAGTCACTTGAGGTGTTCTGTTCTTTGTCCTCAACTTCATAAGATCTATGATGTTCAGCCATGCAACCTGAGAGAAATGTTCTCTCAATAATACATAAGGCCCCAAAGCCTTCCTCTAATGCTTTCCCCATCCTTGTAATAACCAGAAGAAATTCCATCCGTACGTGATAAGAGGATATTGCCGTCCATAAATTAAGCACTAGTGTGCAGTTTTCATCTTCATTGAATTTTATATTTTACTTATATATATTTTTGCTTTGTTTGGTTGTGTATTACTTGCCAAACTAGATGCTAAGCTCAGTAAGATATCTCACAGTTCTTGAATATATTTGGAATTCTGTGGCCTTAACTGTACTTCTTAAACATTTATACTTAGATATATATCAGCTTTGAGCTCTATTAATATAAAGCTATTCGTTTTTTTTTCCAGGCTCACTTAATATTTGATAGCATTATTTTTATTTTGAAATTATTTACTAAGGATTCATAATCACATTTAGTGCATAGCATCTAGGTTTGTCAAAGTGACCTTCCCACTCCAAAGGCCAGAGTCTGCCTTGAGCTATGTTCGTGCAGGTCTGAGAACATGGAGAGTTTTTCTGAGTAAGTTCACTCCCTCAGTCTCAACAGTATTACCAAGGGCAATATTTCTAAAGCGAGTTTATTCCACTTGAATCAGTTGTTTAATAAATGAAGGGTTAAAAATGATGTGGCCTTGCCTCAATAGTTAATCTTTTTCTAATTTGAAGACACCGAGAGTGGTCCACGTGCAGTTTGACTTTGATTTACTTTGCCATCCCCTGTACAAATGATATTTTGAAACTGTAGCATTTTTTCCCCTCATAATAAATAAAACTGATTTTTCATACCACATTCTCTTTAAAAAATTGTAAGAACTGTTGATTCAGTATAGTCAATATATTAAAACTTTATCAATGCAGCCTCTCATATATGCCTCTTAGTTTATTGGAATCATTTTGTATGGAATAATCATTATTGATAATATACACCAGAATTTTTAGAGTCCTTGACAATCCCAAGCAGATATTTATAGGCCAGGATGACTCTTCCATGGCTGAATTTATCAGGCTTTTCTCTTACATGCAGGAAGAGAGTTACAGTGTCCCTGTACTGTTTTAATTTGGTATACCCAGATCAGGGCCGAGCTCCACAATCTGGTATTCAAGATACTTTGCAATTCACGTCTGCCTGATTTTTATTTTCTTATGTGAATTTTTTCTTTATGTGTATGTGTTTAGGATGGGACAAATTTGCATTATCATCATCAATATGCTGTTGATAATAAGGAAGCACCTAGTTTGTACTGAATGCTTACATTATTTAGTCCTAAGAATACATAAAAGAAGCATTATTTCCCCTTCTATGCATGTGAATAAAGTAGACAGAACTATACGTAATTAGCCAAACTGATATTCCACAAAAGTCTGTCTCACATCAAGGACCATTTCTCCCCAGATTTACTTTGTTACTGATTAACGTACTAGCAGTAAAAATATGGGCGTTCTTAGATTTTGACAGTCAGCGATTTTCGAGTGAGCCAGGTCACTGATGCGTATTGCACATAACTTGTCTTCTCTTTGTGATGTAGTTATGTTAATATATATACATGGTTTATTGGAAACATCATTTATAACATACTGTGTCAAGTGCTACACGTGGAACATTTAACAAGATAGACCATATTCTAATTACATTCTCACAATGCAGTTTAAAGGATTCAAGTCAAATCTGAGTGTGGAAGAAATTATTTGCACATTACACATCTGATAAAGGACATGTATTCAGAATATATAAAGAAGTATGAAAACTCAACAGTAAGAAAACAATCCAATGAAATAAAAGCAAAATATCTGAACAAACACTCCACCCCAAAACATACACAGATGACAAATGAGAACATGAAAAGATGCTCAACATCATTAGGGAAATACAAATTAAAACATGTCCCACTACCCATGTTTTAGAAAGCCTAGAATTAATAAAATGGCACAACTGTTTTTATCTTTTATTTATTTATTTTTCCATATATATTTTTTTGTTGAAGTATAGTCAGTTTACAGTGTTGTGTCACACAACTGTTTTTAGAAATCAGCATGACATTTTTTTGAAATAATTAAACATACAGCCACTAAATGACCCTAACATTACATTCATCAATATTTACCTGAAAGAAATAAAAGCATATGTTCATGCAAAGATTTTTGGATGAATGTTCACAGAAGTTTTATTTGTAATAGCATCAAACTAGAGGCAACCCAAATTTCCATATAAACAAATTTTGCTATGTCAGTGCAATAAAATATTCAACAATAAAAGGGGATGAAATATATATACATATAAAGCTGCATCACTATGCTATAAACCAGAAATTAACACAGCATTGCAAACTGACTATACCTCAATTTAAAAAAATCAAGATATGGGGTGGAGAGTGCAGAGAGGAGCAGAAGAAGGAAGAGTTTACACAGAAGTATGAGGAAACTTTTGGGGGTGATGGTTATGTTCATTATCTGGTTGTAGTAACAATTTCATGGTGTTTAGATATGCTAAACTTGTCAGATTATATAGTTTACATATGTGGAATACATTGTCAATTAAAACTCAACAAAGCTGTTTAAAAAGGATTCATTGTGGATAGTGTTTAAAGAATCACTGACATCAACAAAATTTCCAAAATGGAATTTTTTTTTTTTTTTCAAAAAATGGAACTTTTGAACTTGTGGGAAAGCTGTTTGGCTGAGCTCTGCCCCATCCTACTTCCCTATATAGGCCTTCTTGGGAATTTTGTTAGCAATTTGACATTACAGACTAGTAAGTGCAGTACAAAGCACCTCTGTAGTTTTTAATAGAACAGACTTAAAAAAAAAGTCTTATTCAGGAGATTTATAAATGTTCAAATATTTTACAATTTAAGAAACACAAAATTATATGTTTTTTGTGCACACTGAATTCATAATTTAATGGACACACAATTTCCTCTGTTTCTTCAGAAATATAGACAGAAATAGCACAAACCTGTTTGTTGCCTCAAAAGATTTGTTTGTCCAAAGTAAGTAGAATATAGAAGAAGGAAAACTGGCAAACATAATAGGCAAATCATTATTGAGATAACTAGGTTACTGGAAGAAGTAACTGTAAACTGTCTAACAATTCTTAGGTATCTTTCCTTGTGCACAACTCTAAAAACCAGAGTTTGATATTTCTCTTAAGTCAGATATTAGATAACTAATGAGAAAAGCCAAGTATTTTAGTTCTATAAGCTCAGAAATCAATTTAAGGAAATGTTTTCATGGATGATGAAAAACTCTTGTTTTTAAAAGGTAAAATAAAATAAATAAGGAATATTTCTCATCGTTAACTATTAATGAATTATCATATTTATATAGATCTCTTAATATACTGGCATCATGTGAGTTTTGCTTAACTTAATGATATGCCTCTCTCTTTGCAATATATAAAAACAGTGCCAGAGAATGTAGCTCACTGAACTAGTTGTTTTGATAATAACTTCTTATTATATTAAGCAAACTGGATATGAGAGAGAGAGGGAGAAGGAGGGAGGGATGGAGAGGTAGGTTGAGGTTGACTGTGTGTGTATGTTCTTTTGTTGGGTGTGTGGTTTTAGTGGAGTTACTCAACTCTCCAAAATGCTTTAAACTAGAAAACGTAGGAGTGTGATTTTTCTTTTTACTACTTGTTAGGCAAGTATAACTGGATGATCCAGCCTCACCAGCCAGGGGCGCAAAAGGCATTTACATTTCCTTGAACACCGGAACTGTTATGTCCTTGAGATCTTATTCTTCCTCTGTGTAGGAATTTAGTCTCTGCTGGGCTCTTTCTCTGAGTTTCTCTCAGTAAGATCCTATTGTCAAGATAGAGAATATGGAATAGTGAGAAGCAGAACTCACTACCAAAAAGAACCTTATCTATGTCTTATACTCAGCCAAATATGAACATATGTAGTGTCCAAATGAGTATGGAATTATTTTAAATTTTTATTATTTATATATTAATTATTATTTTGTTGTGTTTGCTTGGAAGGGTCTTTTTCATGATTCCTCCCACTCCTCTCTCCTTTTATTCCCTCCTGACTGAGTTCTGTTCTCATCTTACCTATCTCCTTGTGGCCAAAGCTAGCAAAATTCCATATATTCTAAACCATCACTTTCTTCCCAGTGGAACAGTTAAACAGAACAAACATGTCTTTTCTGTGCTGATTTTGATAGCTTCTTATAGCATGATTTTACACTGTGGTAAAATTCAAAAGTTGTCCAAATAGCCTCATTGTTCCTATCAAGAATTCAGTGATCTTAAAGCTAAGCTACACGAGAGTCAAGTGTTCAAACTCAAGTCTGTTCTTCCTCCCCTTTCTTGAAGCCCTTGCAAGTATGAAATTTCTCTCCAGCACCTAACCCAGGAAAAGAACCATGAATGGTCTAATATATTCTTCTGCTGTTAGCCCAGGGATCAATGGCTTTTCCTTGGTAATAGCCACTTACACATTTAATTTTCCAGTCCATTTATTCATTTATTATATCAGTTGCTGGCAGTAAGGCTCTAAGTAAAGCAAACAGGGAATCTGAGCTCTTAAAGGGTTGGCATTCTTAGAGGGAAGAGAGTAAAACAATAAATGCCATAATATTATATGTATGTATAAAAGGTTCTATTTCTTAGAGCTATTAAGGCAAATAAACAGAGTGAATAGAGACCAAAGGGTGCTAGTTGGTATGAAATTGGAGATAATCAATACTTCATGTTAAACCAAATATGTAATTGAATCAAGACTCTTTCAAATATACGTAAGAATATTGAAATGGAAATTGGTAAAATGACTCTACTGATATGCAAATAGCAGGGTTTAGCTTTAGTTCTCAGAGTACCTAAGTCATATTTAGTTTAAATTCATATTGCACTGAGAAAACTCTTCCTTTCAAGACATTTCAAATAATTTGCTAATCACTTCAGTGCATCTCTTTGTAGTCCCACAAACTCTCATTAAGGCCTGTTTCTCTCTTCAAACTCTTTGAAACATGCAACTTTCAAACCTTGGCCATCACTGATTCAACTCCATGGAAATAATTTATTCTCTTGAGATGATGGTCTTGAGGGATTAAATATGTCTAAGAACTATCTGATAAAAGCTATAAATATGCACATACACACATACAGGCTGTTTAAATATTCAGTCCATTAAGGCTCTTTATGCTTTTTGTTTTCACCTCTACTGTTTGTTTTAAGCAAAGTTATAAAAATCAGTGGTACTTTATTGGTTTTGGCTTTCTTCCTCCAAACCTCATTATATGGTAGAATGTGGATTAGTGCATTTATTTGATCTAATGTGTCTTTTTACATTTAGTGTCAAGCATTTATTTCTTTTTTCAGGTTGTCATTTACCCCTCACAAAAGGCACTATGCTTGTCTACCACCTAATTGATTAACATTCTAATACAGGAAATTTCATAGGTATAAGAATAATACTCGTGGAAAAAGGAAGTACTTTGACGACATCCTTTCCTGCTGTTGTCTTGTCACTCATAGATTTAGGACCCCAGAGTTCAAACTGTGATCATAGTAACAAAACTGATTTGAGTGCAGAGTCATCCCCTTTGAGCCACACAGGTAATAAATCTCATAATGCTATCTTATTTTTAATCCAAATAATGCATAACCAGATTATCAATTCTGTTCCTTTTAGTTATGAGTAATTTATTTCCAGGTGATAAGTTAAGCTGAAACATAAAATAGTTCTCCACCAGTCAGGACCACTTCTTATATATTTTCCACTTACATAAAATCATTATGCTTAAAGCAAAACCATATTGATAATTCACTTGTGCTGTGTTTCCTTTTAGAATCCACAAATCTGAAAAACTGGCAATCAGTTTTATTGATTAATTGCTAAAGAAAGCCATGGCTAGGAAAAATAATTTGAAAGTTACGTGTTTATTATATGTTACATTCTATTTTAAAACCATCCCCTTTCCAAATTGAGAATTTCTATGGTTTAATGAGGTTTGTTTGATAATACATAAAAATGCTACAATCCATACTTAATACATTACTCTTTCCCTTTACCTGAAGGTAATTTTCTCAAAGGCACGTATGTGGTGAGATGCATAAATATGCAGGTGAATGCTTCTTACAAAGCCATATTTTCTTCGGGATACCTCCTGTCATCCAAGTATAAAGCTTAGATTGAAAACATTATTCATCTTTTTCACATTGTCTAGAGAAAACCTTCCAAATTTAAATAAGTTAGATTCCCATGTACTTAAAATCTAAGAATATATACATTTAGAGTATTCATCTTATAAAGAAGATCCAGTAGAAATTTATTCTAAAATTCCTTTTCTGTAGAATAGTAATAAAATGTGTATCATAGAAATTCTGAGATTGATTTTGCTTCTATTTGAAGTCATATTTTGAAACACATTTATTTTTTTCCAAAGCTTTTCATCAAATGAAGCTTAAGTACTTTTTAAGGGCTGTAGTTTAGTTTTAGTATGTAAGCCAGAATAAATTCAGAATGGTAGCTGTTAGCTTCAGTCGTCCCTGGATGATTATTCGATTGAAAGATAGATTTGGATCCAGATAGAAAAAAAACAATTTCTTTGGAGCCTTAAATTCCAATTTGGGAAGTCAAAATGTATCGCAGAAGGACTTCCCCTGCTGGCATCATTTGCAGCTGGTTTTCTGTGGGCTCCCTTGCATCTCACTGAACTAGATTACAAATATTATCAACTTGGCATGAACTGCATTCACTCCAAGGACATCACTGCTCGGAAGCTCAGACTCTGGTTAAACAGGTAAATTGACTACCCGTGGCTGCGGTGACAAAACATCCTACTCATTTACTTTCAGTTTCCTCATCTTCTTATAGCTCCAACTGCCAGGACTGCAACAAGAGATCTTCAGGTTGCTGTATTTTTAATTAGCTAGATGATCATGTCGCTGTTCTGAACAGGATCATTTCTTGATGGCTTTGCTTTACAATTTGACTGTAGAGCAATAAAATGGAAAACAGTATAGTCACTGAACAACAAATTCTTAAACCCTTTTACAATCTGTTTCTTAATAAAGGAAAATATTAAGAAAAATATTTGAAATGTAATTATAGATAATATATCATTAGAAATAACATGATTCCTAATACTAGATGGCTTATATGAAAGTCTAATCATGTTTTGGGGGGATAGTGATGGACTTTTATTCACTGCCTTCTTAA
The DNA here is from genome assembly GCF_048564905.1 of Vicugna pacos. Lineage (NCBI taxonomy): Eukaryota > Metazoa > Chordata > Mammalia > Artiodactyla > Camelidae > Vicugna > Vicugna pacos. Next base: position 63,405,313 of record NC_132997.1, read on the forward strand.
GACATTAGGAGAACTTTAATTAAGTTTTACAGCTTTTTTTAATAAGGATAATTTTTGATCCTTTTCTGGCTCTTTAAAACATCGGTTAAGAAGGTTGAGTGGCGAAGTAGATATTTTCTGAGTTTATGAGTCTGTGGGAAAAATTCAACATGTAAACATGGCTTCTATGATATTACTTTTAAAGGTAAAAATGAGAAACTATAACAGGCTACATGAAGCAAATTTTAATTATTTTACTTGAAAAGTTTTTTGAAAAATTGTCTAGTGGAAAGAGAGGATGTAGTGTGTGTATACAGTGGAACGTTGCTCAGCCATGGGTGGGAATGGAATGATGCCATTCCCAGCAACGTGGATGGACCTGGTGATTGTCATATTGGGTGAGGGTCAGACAGAGAGGGGTAGGTATCATATGATATTACTTATATGTGGAGTCTAAAAAAATGATAAGATGATACAGATGAATGTATTTCCAGACGAGGGATAGACTCACAAACATGGAAAACAGACTATAGTTGCCAGAGGGGGAAGTAATGGGAGGGAGGGATGGATTGGGAGTTTGGGATTAGCATATGCACACTACTGTGTAGAAAACAGATGGACAGTGGGGACCTACTGTGTAGCACAGGGAACTGTATTTGGTGTCTTGTGATGACCTATAATGGAAAGGAATCTGAAGGGGAATGTGTGTATATGTGTGTGTGTGTGTGTGTGTGTGTGTGTGTGTGTGTATGATTGGTTCACTTTGCTATGCACCTGAGGCTAGCACAGTGTTGTGGATCAACCATACTTCAATTAAAAAAAAATAATAATAATGTGCCAGGATTGATTCCATAAATGTAGAATGCCTGATATTGAAGTACTTGAAGGCAGCTGGAAAGATTTTTAAAAAATTGTATTTTGTAAAGCTTCTTGTAATATAAGTTTTTAGCCAATTCATGAGAGTATTAAATTCAAGAATATTTTTACACAGAATTAGAAATAAAAAAATATTTTTGAGTGTGTGTTTCTACATAAGAGGACAAGTAAAATGCCAATTCACTTCTAAGAGCCTGTTTACATTTGCCATGAAGTTCACTAATGATGGGCTGCAAAGCACATAGAAAATTTGTCTAGTGTACTATTTGTAACACTAAAAAAAGTGATATTGTTAAAAGTCCATTTCTTAAACCTATTACTAATGAAGATGTAAGACCTCTTTTATTTAATGATTTTTAAAATTCTTTTTTAGTGCTAAAATAAAACTGCCTTGGAGGTATGTTATCAAAATAAAGCAGAGTGAGTCATTCTACCAGTGCGGACTGCTGGGGGCCAGGCACTGTTCTGGACTCGGATGATATAGTCATGAGCAAAACAGAAAAGAAACTTACCCTCATAGCACTTACATTTAAGCAATACTGCTATTTTCTAATTTACATTACTAAGGTAGTTATCTAATTAAAACAATTTAACTGGTAATATTTTCTATCTGTTACTTCAAAATGCCTTTGAGAGAACATTTACAAGTAAAATGATATATTATTTTTAAAACTTTGGCTTTAAGACAGTGAAATGTAAAAAAGCACAACCAATTGATTGACTTAGATTTCACATTGTTCTGATTAATTCAAGTTAATCTTTGAAAATTGCAGGGAAGCTTAATTCATTTCTATTATTGGTTATTAGGCTTCTATTTACACTGACTTCTGAGGTAGAAAATGCCATCTATCACTGCAGATTATTCACATTATTAATTATGGTGCCTCATTTAGTGAACTAACTTTGAAATCTTTCCACCAGAAACTCAAATTTGGGAGGTAAGAGATAAGAAGAATTTATAAAAAGATAGAAAAAGGGGGAAAAAAAGGTTCTCTTGCTAAAGAGTAGTTGAATGACTTTATGCCATGTCTGTACCCTAGTATGTGTGAAACTCTCAAATCAGTTTATTAATAAACAAAAGAAAGGCCCACCCTTTAAATGATTAACTCAGTAAATCAATACCCATGTTTCATGAACTCAAAATAGAATGTGAATTAAATGTTGCTTCTGAAAAATTGTATAGAGACCATATTCATATGCCTTAAGGCTTAGAGGAGGCACAAGCACTTCCTTACATTCTTTCTCCCAGAGGGGAGTACAGCTCTGTTTGTCACTCCTCTTTAATTCCTACTGACCCTGCTGGGTTGTTCCTCAAAGGGCTACTGCTAGGAAGCTGCTCAACCCACATGGCAACCAAACTATGTCCTCGTTTTACCCTGGCGAAAAACCCAAAGTGTCAAAGACCTTTAAAATCACCACAAACCGCGGAGACCTTCCTCCCTCATTTTTCAGGTGCCCTTTAAAAGTCAGAAAAGATCCTGAAAGTCAGTGCCATATTTAAATTCAGCCCTAGCTGTGTATCTCCATCTGAAATCTCAGTGGAACTTTTATCGCAGATATAAAATATTCTTGGTGAGAACCTAGAGGATTATTCTTTTTTCTTCAGATATAACACCTTTAAATTATGTACAGAAAAATGTAATTTGTAGAGCATCAACAGGAAATCAACCAAATGTTACATAAATTTTTTTAATCCTGTATTTTATCTATTAAACACTAAAAATTTTCCTGTATGTCATTTTGACATAAATATTACTAAAATCTAGTATGCAACTCTCCAATTCCGTATGTGGAAATGTATAGTTTAACATGTTTCCTCCTGATTTAGGGCCATGATTACAGATTTTGATAATTGTAACCAGTCTTCATTTGTGAGATAAAGGGTAAGCCAGTTACTCAGGGTAGCTGTGTAAACAGCAGTTTGAGACTCTTCACACCATATGTTCTATTTCAGCTGTTGTTGTCTGATGGGAATGAGAGGTGTGGTGTGTGAGATATTTAACATGGAATCTGGGTCTAAAAGTATTGAATCTGGATTTGGGATTTGTCCTAAACATACATGGATCTACTTCATACATTAAACTTCCAGAAAGGGGTAACCACTGGAGAAATGAAGAAGTGGAAGTTTAGCTGATCCCTAAAATTTTCTTTGCTTCTTTCTTTGATTCTTAATGAGATCTGAATTTAATTTGGAAAATGTTAACATTAAGAAATCATGGTAGTTTTAATTAAATCATGGTGGTTATAATATTAATCTGTGAATTTTCCTCAAAGAGCTATGGAAACTCTGTAGCTATAATTTAAAGTCAATATATTCATATTCATTAATGGTTTTATAAAAATAAATATTATGTTGGAGATCCATAATAGATAATCTAATATCTGCATTATAATATAGATCTATATTTCTTTATGAATTATATTATATAAGTTAAAGTATTAATGGAATTAAAAATTTTATGTTAAAAGGATACCAACATTTAGTTCAATTTTTTTTCCAACTTCACTTCTATAAATCATTCCAATAGCACTTTTCTGTTATAGTTTATTTCACTAAATATTATACCACAGTGTTCTGTGTTCATGTTTTATTGAATAAAACATATCTTTAAGGACCAGACAGCTCTTTGAACCCAACTTTTACCACTTTCTGAGTGTGTATCTTTGAAAAGCCAGTTAAGCTTCTGAGCTTTAGTTCTTTCAGGTGTAAGATGGGATGTGGTAATATCTACCAGGACTTTAGGTCGAAATGTTTTTGAGATATTCTAAATAAAATGCCAAGAGCATACATGCAATGTATCTTGAAAAATTAGAAGGCATTGCTACTGTCTGTAATGAATGTTCTCATTGTACCTGAACGCAAACTAAACACACGTATACACATATATATGTATATGGTCTGCTCTTTGCCTCATACCCTAATATACATGAAGTTGTTTAAGTGAGTACACTTGAATCAAAAGTCCTTACTCACAGGCTTTTATTGCAGTTGTCAAATATTAACATAATGTTATATTCTGTTTGTTCTTCCTCATCATCACCCGTCATTATGATGTTAGGATGTGGTTTTCTAATAAAAATAATATTGATTTAGAGTAGAATAGTAGAAATGCATATTAAACGTATTAAATAATGCATATTTAATATGTATGAGGCTCAAGAATTATACATGCACACTTTTATCTATAGCCCACATCTCTATGATGGAGGTGCTGTTTTCATAAAGAAACAGAAACAGAAAGTTTGAGTAATTTCCCCAAAGTCATAACTGTGGTTTTAAAGACATGAAGGTTTCTTTAATCCCTCCAAAGTGGAAGCTATGGAATGAGGATAGAAATGGAAATGGAGGACAGTCCTAGGTCAGTCAAGTCACGCAGCTTCTGATTCTCTCCGTATGGGCCCTCTTTGTGCTTATAAATACCAGTAGGTACCAGTACAATGTACAGTTGATAGGAGGTGTGTCTAGATGGTAAACACTTGGCAAATCGTTTTGCCCCTGAAGTTGCTTGATTAAAATCTCTCTGAGGTAAAGATGCAACATCTTATTTCATCGTTTTCTCTCTCATAGAACAAACAATGCTGCTCACTTTGTTTTGGCTCTTATATAATAATGCTTTAAAAAATTGTTGGTATCATTCACAAGAAACTATTAAATGGTTGCCTTTGAAGAAGGAGCTGGTGGTTGAAGGGCTATGAATGATTTTGTCTATTGGTCAAAATATAAATGGCTTGTCCAGTACGTCTCTCCCAAACTCTGTTTTGAATTTGAAATGTGTGTATTTCATGTAAACTGGTTTGTATATACATATATGCTCCTATCTTTATTGAGTAGTAATACATTATTTGTTTCTTTGAGATGCTGAATGTTTAATAGTGCAGGGAATTGTGTTACTGAAAATTTCAGTCATACATTGACTTCAAGGATATAATCCATCAGGTTCCTTACCAACATGTAAATTGGTTAAAAAAATGCATCATATCCATAGGCTAATATCATAGAGCTTATATTTTTAATGGGTTTTATAGACATTTGATAATTGTAACCTTTACCTATAGGTAGCTTTTTTTATTAGGTGCTGAATTTGGAAATATGTAGACTATAAATGAGCTTTATAATCAATTAGCTATTTATAAATCTTACTACAATATCAAATTGAGTACATAACCAGAAATTTTCAAGTCTCTTTCAATAAACAATGAGATTTCTCACAGCTGTAATTTTATTAGGAGAATAAAACATTAATCATATGAGTAAATTATTTCAAATAGTAAGACAATTGATAAGTCACTAAGATTGTGAAATAATTGTTCAAGTAAAATAATACATTGGAAATTTGGGTGATCATTATTTCTATTAGACAGTGATTTTATTGTCTAAGATAGTTTGATGCATTCTCAATTTTGTAGAATATTTCAGGTAATGTTTTCTTCCCATAGTATTTTTTTCAGTCATTTTATTTAAACTAAGCACAGTGAGGTTATAATTATTCATTAGCGTAAAGTTTTCAAATTTATTTATTGCCTAAAATGTGCAGATGACCACTTGGCTAATATGTTGAATGCCCACTCAGTTAACAATTGTTCTTTTAGTTGTATCAACAGAGATGGCTTATATAAAACAAACAAGTAAGAGGGGTTTCTTTACATTTCCATTGCAAAACTATCACCTCAAGGTAATTTGCAGGGAACATATGAGAAGATTACATATTTTGTAGAAGAAGTTAATGTAATTATATTTAGTCCTTAAAACAATTTACTAAGCTTTATTTTACAAAGTAATCTTTGTTTAGGTAGATTCCATCAATTAGTTATCCCCATTAAAAGTTCAAAAATACTCATGACCTTGTTAAGTGATAATATAAATATACAATGATTTTAGACTTTACTAAAATATCAGAAAATATCATTAAAATCTACACATTTATATGAAAAAATGTAGACCTTAAAAGAAGTGTTTAAATTCATTTCAGAGTTTGTAGCATGTTCAATCCATAAAAGGTAAAAAGTTTTTCATTTGTTCCAGACTAAGCTGCCCAGAAAATTGGTGTAAATTATGGAAGTCCTCATCTTTAGAATAATGGTTTCATTCTTTTTTTTTTTTTTTGGTAGCTTTTAGAATTTGTAGAATGGTCCTAGAACATTTCCAAAGCAACAAGTCTATCCTTTTCCTTCTTGGTTTGTTTGGTTCCTCAGTGTGGTGAGCTCTGCTTGGTTAGAAATGAATGCTAAGTGTTTCTTAGAATTCTCAGAAATGAGATGTCAAAGATGAAATTTTAGAGACTGTACTTTCTGGGGTATATCTGGCCTATGAGAGATTGATGCCTTGCTCATGTGATTATTTTCTAATGCTAGTAGATGCAAGACACTCTGCGACTCAAGAATAGTGCACCAGTAACACAGTCTTGTAGTCTTCACTATGCTTACCATGATGCAAAGATATTTGTTGATGAGGGGATGATAGCTTGTACCATCTTCATCATAAGGTTAAAATGGTGAGTGTTAAGCCTCTTCAGGAAGTTCTTCGTAGTGTTTCCATAAAGTATCAGATGATGAGTCAAAATATCAGTTTCCCTTAATCAGATGAAATAATGTAGAACAAATGAATGGAGGATTATATTAAAATACAAATTTTCATTGTGCCAAAATACTGCATATAGAAATCTATAAATACCCCCAAATACTGTATTCACTTAATATTTTTATGAGAAATAGATCAAGTAGCTATAGACCAGCTTCAGGTACATTAAGTAGATATAGATTACCTTGGAAAATTTTACTTGTGACTTCTGCTTTCAGATTGTTTCCGTGCAGTCATCCGGGTCAAGTTTCTCTGAGATAAAGTGGATCTTTTCCTTGTGACTAGAAGAAACTAATGAAAACAGCAGACAATTATTTTCTTACCATATATGACAAACATTTATTTCTCTCCTGCTTATTTATTAAAACTAGTAAGTAAATAGAAGCTTGTTCTGAGTAAGAAGTAAAATTATGTAAGAATAACAGCTTCTAAAATAGATAAAAGATTTAAAGACAGTTCATTTCAAACCTTCCTAAACTTTATTGCATGTTTTGATTAGATTTCACTGGATAGAGTAGATTGAGGCTCTAATAGTTCTTCTTGACACACAGTTATGCCCACATCTTGCTTACTCCAATTTGTTGAAGTAAAATCAATTCTCTTCTCACCCATCTTACCTGGAAAGTGTTACACTCATCGCAGTTTATCACTAACTCATTTTCTATTCAGATACTCTCATGGGAAGATGTGTGTATTTGAGTTGAGGGCACTGGGGTATGATTTTGATCATGATAGACTTAACTGCCTAATCTTTCTGAGGATGAAAATATGTAGTTAAAATCAGAAACTAAAAATGATTTATAATTCTGGGTCTCACTTATTATCACAACATACTATTGGCTCACTTAATAAGAACAATTTATTTTAACTCGAGATATACTCAGTATCTAAACCTCAACATAAAAAATAGAGCTTTTAAAAAGAAGTTTCCTATTTTAATCTTTTTCTGTTAGAAGACAGGTCTCAGGCAGACTGGAATTCTGTTGAAGTTTTCTCTTTTTCAACATAGGTGCCATGCTTCTAGTGACCTTAAGCTACTATGTGCGGGTTATAGTATTTTCTTCCTCAGACTTTTTCTGTGGTAGGCCACTTTTTTCTAATCCTTTGTTTCTGAAATTTGGGGTGCACAAGAGTTGCTAATCTCATTGTCCACAGTCTTGTGCTTATATACATGTTCTGTTAAAAATCCTGAGGTATATGAGTTCCAGAAAACCAGAGGATTCAGAGTCACAGGAATTTTCTTCTTACTGTTGAGCAGAGACCTTGGTCACATAGCCTCTGATAAATCTTCAGTTCAAGCAGTGCTTCTCCACCCTGGCTGCACAGAAGAATTTGTTTAGGAATCCTTATGTTCTGGGACTGGACCAAATAATCTGATTTAATTGGCCTAAGGTGTGAATATTTTAATTCTAATTCACATCTAATTCTAATATGTAGTGATGGCTAAGAGTCACCATGAAAACAGGGCCCAAGTAGATCGTGAGATCCCCATGGAGCTACCAGTAGCACTCTGAGCTCAGAGGCTTCTTTCCAAAATCACACTTTTTTGCAAAGTAACCATCTAGGTAACAGTCTGAGGACCTTTGGGGATATATCTAATGTAACTAAGTGGGGAATAGAGGTGTAAGAATGGCATGTGAGATACTTTTCTATAGAATTTAGGTCTAAGAACTTGAAATAAAATGACTTTAGATGTTAATACCTTCAGATCTTTTTCAGAAATGTCCCTGGAACAAAACTGTTAGGGTCCTAATAGATGACTATTTCGTACAGGTCAGTCTTTCTCAAAATGTGACTCCCAGACCACCTGCAACCATATCACCTGGGGAACCTTTTGAAATCTCAGATTTCAGGGTTCCAACCCTGACTTTATGAATCACAGTCACTTGAGGGTGGGAACTAGGATTTCCAGGTGATTACTAGACATGCTTAGCTTAGAAACACTGATGTCAGCTCAAACTCTCATGGCCACTGAAGAGCTCTTCCTGTTCTTGATCATAGCATCCCTGAGTAATGCTGGCCTGTAGATCCTGATTTTGTGTAGCTCTTCTTTCCTGCTGAATGATAATTGAGATTGAATTATCTGCAAGGCATTATACTCACTGGGAGCATATTCACACAGATCAGAAAAATATGCAAGTCTTGTGAATGCAATGGTGGGGTTACTGCAAGGGGAAATAAAAGGTGAACAAAGTTATTCCTCCAAGCCTATTCACATATGATGTATTATATAACTCCCCATTTTCAAGAAGATGGAGCGGAGATGGAAAGAATTACAGCATCTAGGCAGTGCTGCAGTGCTGGCTCTTGGGGTGACGTGCTGTGAAAATGTGTCAGTGAGTAGAGCAGTGTGCTCATAGGAGAGGTGCTAACTGTTCTGTGGGAGAGAACAAAGAGATTTAGGAGTTATGGTGTATGTCTTAAGTGCCACTTCACGAGTGTGCTTCTGACTTTTAGGGGCACTCTTATGGGGTCATTATATTTGAATAATTATGTAGGCAGCAGTTACAGAACTCCCACAATGTGCCAGGCACTGTGACCTGGGATTTAAGTGTATTATTACTTTTTCATGCTACAAATGAAGATACAATTTGTATTCCATTTTCCACATGAGGAAATGAAGATTTGATGAGGATAAATAACTTGCCCAAACCACGGGACTTAGTGGTAAAGCTGAGACGTAAGCCCATCTTTTTGATTCAGAATGTGAAACCCTGCCATTTAGATATACTCTGTACTCTTCAGTGTAGAATGATTCATGAAGCTTGTATTCGTTTCCTAGGGCAGCTGTAACAGACTTGTGGCTTTAAACTACAGAAATTGATTCTCTCATAGATTTGGAGGCTAGAACTTTGAAATCATGGCAAGGCTATGTTCTCTCGGAAGCCTGTAGGAAAGGATTTTTCTTTGCTCCTTCCAAATTTTGGTGATTTGCTGGCACTCTCTAGTAGTCCTTGGTTTGCAGCTACATAACTTAAGTCTCTGCTTTCACCATCACTTGGCATTTTCCCTATGTTTCTATGTCAAAATTCCCCTTTTATTATAAGAACACTAATCATTGAATTAGGGCCCACCCTAATATAGTAGGACCACACCTTAACTTGGTTACATCTGCAAAGAACCTACTTCCAAATAAGGTCACATTCATACTTTTTTTTTTTTTTTTTTGGTGAGGAGAAGGAGGGGTACTGTTCAACCCAATAGAGCCTTTGCCTGTGCCTTGTGGAAACTCACACCATCTGACAACACATGTGTGAATGATCATGATGGGTGGCCTTACATTTCTCCTGCTCACCCTTAAGTCCAGTTTCACATTGCCTCTGAAATCTTGGTGTTTTTTCCCCATGGGATGCCTCCTGTGGTTTCTGTCACATTTTTAGGGGGTAAGGACTGGAGACTACCCACTATATATTAGAATATGTCTCAATTATTTTATATATTATAGGTCTACCAAGACAAGGAAGTTCTTTTGCTAACAGTTCTAATTAATTGTATGGACAATAGCTGAACATTGATTGCTCCATAGCTGTTTCCTGAGTACGTGTTCAAGATTTTCCCCCTAAGCCATGTTCCCTCTGTGATGCACTGATGGTAATGAAAATATAGGGAACAGTTTTGCTGAGTAGGAAGTTTGGAAACAAGGGTAGCCTGATTTACTGTATAAAGGAAGAGAAAATGATCCAATTTACCATCTTGGGTGGAGAGTAGAAAGGTGGTGAGGTGAAGTGGAGAGGGGAGGGGTATCAAAATGGTTCAGAGGCAGTCTAGAATGTGGACTGTGATCTGATGAAAACCTGGAGTTTTAACACCCTTAGATGGAAAGAAGTAGAAAGGCTATATAGCTCATCTACAGAATCAGGGGGTGGAAGGAGAGGACGTGAATTCAAGGAAGATGGAATTAAGTTATTTCTCCAGAGATGTTACTTATCTTAAAAAAACAAAAAACAAAAAACTTTCTAGATGCTTTAGAGGAAAAGGTGCCTAGGCATAGTCCTCAACAACTGAAGACTGCAAATGAACTGCAGTGACACTAGGTGGACAGGCACACTGGAAAATGTTGGAATAACCTACGTTTATAAGTTGGAAACTACGAGTTTGGGGAATATAGATGAAGACAGCCATTTTCAGTGTACTCTTGAGCTAGAGGATAGACAAGCGTATTGGTTTGGCCAGTAATCCAGCTATTAGGGTGCAAACTACAGAAAACCTTAGGGATTTTTTGTTATTTTTCTTTTTTTTAATTTTTTTTGGTATCTTAACTGTTCCACAGTCTAGTATGTTTGGTTAGAAATGAGTAGGAAAGAGATAATTAATTGTAATATATATAATCTGGTATAGTATTATTAATAACCATTATATTTATCCCTATTAATTAGAGTTATTGTGCCATTTAAACTCCCATATCCTGGGAAATAAAATATGTAAAGTTAAATTCTGACTCTTCTTGCTATATTCCATTTAGATCATTGTTAAAAATGAGTATGTCTAATAGATAACATCAAGTAAGGTGAGGGTGAAATGCAGAACAGCAGAATGTGAGGTGCCTGGAATTGAGATACATCTCTTGCACTAATTTTCACATCGTAGACATCCAATAGCTGTTTGTTGAATGGCTGAGAGTAATCTGAAGTTAAACAATCCCTAACAGAACAGCAACCAGGAGGGCCATTAGTGATAGTATTTGGAGAGACAACAGTTCAAATTCTCCAGAGTTTGAATCCCGGTTCCCAGCACTGTACCATACAAGCCTGGAGAAACCCTTCAGAAAGCACGCTGGGGTGTTTTGTTTTGTTTTTTTCCATATTGCCATCAGAATTGGCTTCCCAGATTTCCCCAGGTCAGTATTTTGCCACTTAGAGTAGTACCAAGGAATTAATAAGAGGGCAGCTGCAGTAGTTACTTGATGCTATATCATATTCTACAGCTTATTTTTGATAGGCAGAATGCCTGAACTCTGAAGATATCACAATTACTGAAATAAGTGTTTATTTTTGTCTTGCCACAAACAGAAAGCAAAATGACACCATGTTCATTCCTTGTCAAACAAGAAATATTCCTAAGAGACCTTTCCCTTGTTCAGTGCAATCTCTAATAAAATTTGACAGCAAAGAATGTTTTTCTTGGAGTAAATGTTTGGCAGTAAATAGATATGTGCTACAGATGCCAAATTGTTAATTTCATACCACCAATCTACTATCTCTCCATTTTTTAATTTCTTTCTCTATTTAGAGGTTAAAGGGATGCAACACAATTGTTTTGTCTTACAAGAAAAGAGAAAAAACTGTTAGTACATCTAGAATTCTATCCCATATTTTCCCTTGTAGACTTAGTGATAAATAGAAGGAAAGAAAAAAAACCTTTAAATAACAATCCTGGGCTTTGGCAAAATTGAGAATTTATGTGATATTTTCTTCTTAGACGGAATTTATGAGGCTATTTTCATCTTAGAATGAAATTATTCAGAAATTATTACTATCACATTAATATTCAGAAAAGAATTAGCCAGCTTTGGTGTTGAGCTCATTCTTTGGCTAATAATACAATACTTATGGCTTTTCTAAATAATTATATGTAAATATGACAAGTCGAGGGGAAGAAGAGACATCTTGTTTTTCCCACTGACTCTCTCTGAGGAAAGAAAATGTCTGTTCCAGATGACTGCAGTAGACTTCTCACAAATCATTCTCCAAAAATGGATCATAACCCAGTTCTGAATTGATTGTCAGCAAAGACGTTGGAGTTACGATAATTGTCTTGAATTAATCCACTATAATAATGGATGTTAGGAAGTTGAACACAATGTCTTCTATGATAACACTCCTTTGAATTAATGTTCTAATTAAATGAGAGCACTAAAATGTTCAAAACTCTGCCTGGAACATCACCAGAGCTCAATGCATGGCTTGTATTCTTAAAAATGTTCTTTTATTCTCAAAATTCATATCCAGTTGCCTGCCAGATTCTGTTTTATTGACTTTCATTTTAGGGGAAGTTTCTTATTTATCAGAATCTTCATAAACATTTTGATCATATCCAGTTTGTGCTACTCTAGTTTATCGACTGTCTTCCACTGTCTTCCTACTTGAAGGTTTCAAGCCGTGTTTCATTAAACAGAAGTATTGTTGTTCGGCTGGAATTCTTTTTCCTTGCCTTAAAAGCATACAGTGACATTACCCTTCACTAGTTACTTCAGAATAGCTCTAAATTTTCTTCTCTCCTTATCCCATTTGCCCAGCCCATGACATTATTGGATTGAATCTACTTAACTTTCAGTTTATTCTTCTAATTTAACATTCATTTTTCTTTCACGTGCTATCCACATTGATATGTTTATTTCCCTCCTTAAGCTTTGCTTTCCCTCTTAGTTGAAATGATTAGATTGCCTGTAGTATAATTTGGAGATATTTAATCACGTCTATCATGAAGGGCAGCTCTATGATAGCCCTCTATGCTCCCTGCCTTGTGGTATTTACTCCATGTTGGATGTAGGCTGGCTATATTGAATTGGTTCTAATGAACAGAATACAACTGAAGTGATGGAATGCCCTATTTGAGGTTAGTTTATAAAAAGACCGTGGCATCTGTCTTGGGCTCTCTCTCTTCTCCTCTTCCTCTCCCTCTCTGTCTCTGTCTCTCTCTCTCAAATTGCTCACTCAGGGAGAAGTCACGTGACATGTTGTGAAGCAGCACAGTAGAGAAGTACAGATAGTAAGAGAACAAGACCAATGATGCGAGTGAGTTTAGAAGCATCCTCTTCACCACTACTACCAATCAAGCCTTCAGATGAGACCGCAGTCGTACATTCAACAGCTTGACTGCAACCTCCTGAGAAACCTTGACGCTGATTTACCCAACTAAGGATTCCTGACCTGCAGAAAACTGAGTTAATTTTTGTCATTATTAAACTCACTAAGTTTTAGGGTAATTTGTTACATAGCAATAGACAATTAATACATCTATCCTGGACAGAGAGTTTCTATGTATTTTTTGTATACAAAAGTATCTCCACATTAAACCCAATTTTTCATTTCTACTTAAGTTAAGTCTAGCATTGAATAGAATCTTATAGTCTCCTTTAGCAATTTTATATATGACATTTCATATGAAAACTGTTTCTATTGGGGAAAAAAAGGATTAAGCTTCCTCTCTGTTTTGTTCTTGGCCTACTTTCTCCTATTTTCCACTTCATACTCTGTAGTCACCAGTATTCTGTCCTGTTTGCCAAGTCACTAATTTTGTGGGCTATTAGGTTTTCTCTCTGATGTGTTTACTTACCCCTTACATGGTAAAAATGCCAAGTGTATGAAAATATCATGAACAACCCATTTCTTTTTATTTCTAAATAGCCTCTGATATATTACTAAATTTATAAAGCTTTCATTTGTTAGACTTTATGGAAGCTGCCAATTCCTCTGGAAATGTTTCTGTGGATTTGCTCTGATCTATATAGCATGATGGATTTTTAAAAAATACTTCATTAAGAGCTTTAAATATGATAACTTATTTAACTGATTAAGTCCAATTAGGCAAGTATTCAAACATAACTGCTACATTTTTGACATCATTAAAAGTTACTACAGTTGAGGAACTATCACTCAAAACTTACTTATATCCTGTATACAGTCTCCCTAAACAACTTCATGGCTTTCCTTTTGACTGGAGTTTTGACTGGAAGTTCCATACCAGTTGTAACCCTGACTCTGACATAGCCCATCAAAAATAATGAAGCTTGAGAAATGCAGCTTCAAATCTCCCTCTTCTGTTAGGATATTTGCAGCTCCAGTGCTTCAGTCACCTCTAGATATAAATAGCAGCTTTTTCCTACTTTGGCTCTTATTTTCTGATTAAAGAAAATGGATCATTCACTTGTATACCTTGTATAACAACATTCAGTGAAATACGGTACTTTTGTAAATATAGATCTTAAAAATAAGAGCTCTTTTTCAGTGCCAGCCAGCTATTGATCATTTATAGGAAAACAATATTATTGTAAAGTTAGTGAGAGAAATACTATTATAACTTTGATCATCTACCAAAGTTAAAACAGGATGAAAGTTTTGTGAAATACGTCACTTAAGCATATCTTCATGAATATTTATGATAAGAATATGAGAAATTAGATGATTTTAAAAAGGTGAAATGCTTTAGTATTTCTATTATAATATGTATATAGTTGCTATAATTGATAAAAGCTTATTTCTGCCCTTTTAGAAAATGGCTGACTAAAACTTACATGGTCATAATAAGTTGCTCACAACTTCCCATCTAAAATAATAGTTTTCTCCTCTAAATATTTCACCTCTCTCTATTGACAAGTAATTTGACTGAGCATGGAATTTCTATTATTGTACTTTGTTATTTTCAGCCTTTTACAAACATATGCTATGAACTTTCAAATTGTTTTAAGTCTTGCGGTTCCATCTACTCAAGACAAAAAAGGAAAAAAAAAAGTAGTCAAATCTTTTCTGGAAACAGTTATGGATGTGGATCCCAGTGTTTGCCCTTTCACTGTGTTTGTCTGTAATTGTCTATACTGACTGTTTACATCTTACTTTCTCACAAAAGCAAATGCATTGTATAAAGACATGTTACTGATACAGAATGTTATACATGTTCTACCTCTGAAGCTTCCTTAAAGTTTGTTATATATTTAGTTTTGGGGAAGACTGGCTGCCCAAGCTACTTGACATTCATGTAAGTTACTTTTATTGTAGCCTAACAGGGCTACTCCTAAAGTTAACTAAAAGTGTGTTTAACTAGAAGCTCCATGCAATGTCCTAAAGATTCACACTAAAATCTCGTTTCCTGAGAGAAGCTGCAAAGAATGTTTAAATCTGCCTTTGCTTCAATTCCATGTGTCTGTTCAGAAGACCTGGAGTTGAAAGTTACAGGAGAGGATGAGCTTCGAATCCTCTAAGGAAAAATAGTATTAAAATTATAGTTATTTTAGTTACTTTTTTTCTCTGTATTAAGGAAAAGGAATGTTATAAACTAAATGAATCAGACAGATTGACCCAATTTGATTATAATATTAGAATATAACACTTAAATGAAAAAAAATCATTAGATAGAAGATTTTATATTTGGGCTTAAAAAATCAATTCTTCATTGAAAAGACTGGAGAGAATTGCCTTAATAATCACTCATGTGATAAAAGTACCCGGAAAGTTAAATTACCCATAAGGTTAACCTAAAGAACTAGTGTTCTGAGTCTGCAAATAATCACTATATTAGACAATATATTGACCAAATAGCCAAAGCATTAGACAAAATTGATCAGATCTGTTTCAAATCTTCAGTGCAGCAAGGTAAGAAAAAATAATGGTAAGTTTATAAGTAAGTATATATTAGCCAAAACTAGTTTAAAAAAAAAGTATTATTAATGCCCTGCCCTGGTCAGATCATGTGTTTTGTCCAAGGTGTCACAGTTTATAAACTACGCTGAAGACTATGACCAGTTTAGAAAAAGGCCAGAGAATCACATTAGTTGGGATGTTTAAAAGCTGAGACCTTTACGTAAAAAAGAGGAGTATGTATCACATTACAACTTCATAGTACAGCGTTCAGCATTTAGACATTTGTTGGTCATGAGAACTCAAACAAATCACTTAACCTTTCTGCGGTTTCAAAAGACTTAACCTTTCTTGGTAAAATGAATGTATCTGCCTCAGAAGCACATAAGAGACACAATTGTAGCTCGATAAATGTTATGTCCTTTATATTAGACTGAAATGGGAAGCTACCTGATTGAGAACTAGATAAGGCAGAGGAGGGAGATGAGCTGCAAAGAAATATTGTGGAACATGGCAAATCATTTTTCAGTTAAGTTCACCTACAAAAGGAGATGAATCTTAACTAAAAAATGTTTTTAGGGGAAAAAGACAAACCTCACAGTAAGGGGTTGAAACGCATTTTCAGAAAGAAAGCAGAGGTCTTATAAGAAGGAATTTAAGCTTTGTATCTAGGGACAAGTAGACAGAGGGGATGGGAAGGAGAAGATATAAGAAGTGTGGTTGAGAAGGACAAATATGAAAGGATTATGCACATTGTAATGGAAATGAACTCTTACTAGTTAGATCTGGGATTTATGAATATTAATTTGCAGGAAAGTAAGATATATAAATGAGAGTTATTAAGGTGTCTTTATAAACAGAAGCAGCTTCATATTTCTTCCTTTGTAAGAAAAATGAGAAGGTTGAGGGAGAGCCATAAAGAGGAAATGCAGGGATATGAATCCGGTTGACACATCACTAGCAGGAGATAATAAAAGGAGGGCTTTCCCCTTGGGAATAATGATACACTCCTAACCTGTGGCCAGGCCGATTTACCTACCATATTACCATCACATAGTGCATAAAGCTACATGTATATATCGCTTTTAAAACTAAGAGGAAAATCCTAAAGGAGGAATTATCCTATTATGGGCCTTTCATTTTCTTTTCTTATTCAGTATATGTGAAGGTCTCCACTAATTATTGTTTTCCATGCTGAAATTAAAAGCTGTGGAAAAATAATCACGCCACTC